>NC_058081.1:160214709-161414709 GCF_014858855.1 Bufo gargarizans
TATGACAAACATGTACATGTACAATAAAAGTCAATACTGGCGCTTTAACAAAAGGTAGAAATTCTTGTGATTGACATTCGTCAGTGTGGATTCATTTGCAGGGTGACACTGCCAATACTAATGACTACATTTCAGAATGTCTCATTTTGTAAATGTGAGCTATTTTGGCGTCTTATTTTGGAGGAAGCTTTTGTGCTGCGCGTTTAGCGTTTCTCTTCACGTACAATTCCATTATGAAAATGCAAATGGAAAGTTTATTATTGTTAATTGTCCTCCTTTCTATTTTTGACAGATGTTCAATATGTAATAATGAGCTATTGCTTTTCCAGCCACATTTCTATTTTAGAAATGAAAAGGCCAGTATGAGGAATGAAGCCAACCCGAATTCAAGGGAGGCTTTTTTATATATATATGTAAATACAAGAATCCAAAATGCAACATTTGAATTGTATAATTAATCAAGCAAAACATGTCAACAGAAAGCACAAAAGGAGACTAGAGCCAATGCTATGGCCCAAGGGTTCAATATTTACCACTTTGTTTACCATCCAAGCTATTTTCTTTAATCAGCCAGGCACATGGCCCTTTTTACTCGCAAGAGATGCATCACCATGACAACAACAGCAGACTCAACAAAGCAAGTCAATTTTCCAAGAATGTGGAACTTTGGCCCAGGTTCGGAAGCTATATTATTGATTAATCAGTGTCGACTGTGTGCCTGTGTGTTCAATGACTTGGCAAAAGACTAATAAGGAAGCAACAATAAAATGAAAGGTAAAATGGATAAAGAATCAAACATTCTTGCTAAAAAATGGCAAATCACAGAGTGCATTGCAGTTGGCAGATGGATGCACAGCAGGTGCTACAGTGTGATGGGACATCGCAGCCTATCATGCACAGTCTATAGTTATGCAGACTGACAGGGAAGGGAATTAATGTTTTGGAGCAGGTACCTTCTGTCCATTAGCTGGTTCTTAATGCATACAGAAAAAAATGTGTTCCATCTCCTTGAGGATTTAATTGATAACTTGCATGCAAAGGAGACGTCATTCTATGACCTGGCTGTTTCTGGACCATCCTACCGTGGAGCAAGTCAACAAATAAACATATTTCTTCCTCATCCTGCGATTAACGATTTTAGATATGAATAAATAATATCACTGCAGTAGTTTGGAATACATTAAAGAAAATGTACTCTGATATTTAGTAAGGGGTAGAGATGAGCAAAGTTTTCAAAAAAAATTAGATTTTTTATAAATTAATTCATCACAAAACACATTAAATCAGATCTTTCCTTCCTGCAGTTAAACTTTAAGGAGAATTTATCTTGGTGTACATCACGCTGCATTGCAGCAACATGCATAGCTAGTCCTTTCTGGTAGTGAAAAAGTTATTGTGCATTATAATGACAGGCAGGTCACATATATGAGTGTGTGTATCATCATGCAGGCCACCAACAGTCTTAGCTAATCCCTAGTTAAGAAAGATAAGCATACAACAGCCTTCAGTAAAGCAAAACAAAACAAAAATAACCACTGTGTGATCCTGTAGCAGCTGTGTCCCAATGACTAGAGATGAGCGAATAGAAGTTGACGAAGTGTAATTCGATTCGAATTTCAGGACAAATTTGTTTTGCACCGAATCTGAATTTCCTGGCGCTTTGTAGTAACGAATCAAATTTTTTCCTAAAATGGCTCCAAATTTCCATTATACAGCTCTTTAATTCCAGCAAACTATTCTTGTTATTGGGGTGAAAGTGCCATTAACAGGGTTTATTACAAGGAAATATTTATACGCCTTATTTTCCCTTTTGCGATGCAGTTATATGCTCTAAAGCATTTTTGGCTTGTATTAGTGGGAGAAAAAAGGGCTTATTAGCCATTGTGTGGTGAAGTGAGAAAATTATAGCCCTTTTTGGCTTGTATTAGTGGCAAAAGAACATATATATATTTGCCATTCAGCGGTGCAGTTATATGTTCTAAAGCCCTTTTTTGCATGTATTAGTGGCAAAACAATAGATACTATTTGACATTCAGTGGTGCAGTTATATGTTCTAAAGCCTTTTGTGGCATGTATAAGTGGAAAGAAATAAGGGTCTATTTGCCGTTCAGTGGTGCAGTTATACGTTCTAAAGCCCTTTTTGGCGTGTATAAGTAGGAAAAAAATATATTATTTGCTGATCAGCAGTGCAGTTATATGTTCTAAAGCCTTTTTTGGCGTGTATTAGTGGCAAAAATATATACATTATTTTTCTGTTATGTGGTGCAGTTATATATTCTAAAGCCATTTGTGGCGTGTAAATGTAGAAAAAAATAAGGGCCTATTTGCCATTCAGTGGTGCAGTTATATGTTCTAAAACTCTTTTTGGCGTGTATTTGTGACATAAAAATATATATTATTTGCCGTTCAGGGGTGTAGTTATATGTTCTAAAGCCTTTTGTGGCGTGTATTAGTGGGGGGAAAAAAGGGCTTGTTAGCTGTTGTGTGGTGAAGTGAGAAAATTACAGACTTTTTTGGGTGTTTTAATTTCCTTTTTATTTATTTATTTGATTTAGGCTCCTTTCACACTAGCGTTCGTCGGTCCGCTGGTGAGCTCCGTTTGAAGGAGCTCACGAGCGGACCCGAACGCCTCCGTCCAGCCCTGATGCAGTCTGAATGGAACGGATCCGCTCAGACTGCATCAGTCTGGCGGCGTTCAGCCTCCGCTCCGCTCGCCTCCGCACGGCCAGGCGGACAGCTGAACGCTGCTTGCAGCGTTCAGCTGTCCGCCTGGCCGTGCAGAGGCGAGCGGATCCGTTCAGACTTACAATGTAAGTCAATGGGAACGGATCCGCTTGAAGATGTCACCCTGTGGCTCAATCTTCAAGCGGATCCGTCCTCCATTGACTTTACATTGAAAGTCTGAACGGATCCGCTCAGGCTGCTTTCACACTTAGAATTTTTTTCTAAGTTATTAATGCAGACGGATCCGTACTGAACGGAGCCTCCGTCTGCATTAATATGATCGGATCCGTTCAGAACGGATCCGATCGAACGCTAGTGTGAAAGTAGCCTTAACAGTATGTCAGACACAGAAGCGCCAGGCCCTGCACAGGGGCATCGCAGAGACCTAAAGGTTTCTGGCGCAGGCACAGGTCTCAACAGAGTAAGAGGGCATGGAAGCAGTAGCCACAGCGAGAGGCCTGAGCTCCCAGTGTCATCTAGCGGTCATGTTTTGACCAGCAACCCAGCAGTTCTTGAATGGTTGATTCAGTCATCCACTTTGTCTTAAAGGGCTTCTGTCACCCCAGTAAAGTCTTTATATTTTTGGGGGGCTTCTTATAATTTTTATACTGGGATTTATTAATATATAATGCTATTACTCATTTTGGTTCAGTAGTTTATTAAAAAAACAGACTTTTATAATATGTAAATTACCTGTCTACCAGCAAGTAGGGCGGCTACATGCTGGTAGCAGACGCCCCCTCCTCATGTTGATTGACAGGGCCAGCGAACGCGCTCGTCTTCTGGCTGGCCCTGTCTGCGTTCTAAATCTGGCGCCTGCGCCGTACCTGTCTTCAGTCGGCGCAGGCGCACTGAGAGGAGGACGCTCACTTGGCCGCTCCATCCTCAATGCACCTGCGCCGATGATGTCACATCTACACCCGGCGCAGGCGCACAGAGGAAGGAGCGGCAGAGTGAGCGTCCTCCTCTCAGTGCGTCTTAAGTGGAGGAGACATCCACCACTTCCTCTGGTAGGTGGGCAAGTAGTGATGAGGATAGTGGCGTGGGAACTGGTGTTACGAGCGGTCAGGATCTTGGCTCAGAGACCATTGAGGAGTACATCAGTGACAAGCAGACAGTACTCGATGATGATGTATCTGATTAAAATTGGGAGCCAGGTGACAAAGGGGCTTCATCATCATTGGGAGAAGAGGGTGGTAGCTTGTGCGTGAGACAGGAGTCAGCAGGGTGGCAGCAGTGGGAGGTCAGGAGCCAAACTTGCCGTGATAGACCACCTGCTTTGCAGAAGCCTACCTGCTCGGAAATGAGTGTTGCCGAAGTTCATGGAGGCAACAGTGGTAGCAGTCAGTCAGTGCGGAGTGTTGGTGGTAAAATCATCTACTCGGCGGTGTGGTAGTTTTTGGGAGGTGGTGAACATTAGTGTTGATTGCGAATATTCAAATTGCAAATTTTTATCGCAAATATCAGCACTTTGAGAATTTGTGAAAATGTAGAAAATAGTGCTATATCTTCGTAATCGGGAAAAGTCTGCAATATCTTTGTCTGAGCTTAGCAACATCCCTAGCAAACAATAAGAAAGTTGTCTACCCCTTACTATATAAGAAACTCCCCAGCAGCCATTTTGAGAGAGAGCAGTGAGAGAGAGCAGTGTCATTGCTGTGCCCTGTGCTTTGCTGAGTCATCTCAATCCTTATTCAATTACTTTAGAAAGTTAGCTCATATATATAATACAGATAGTTAGTTGGAGATAGTCAGTGTAGGTTAGATAGTGATATAGTGTAGAAACATAGAAACATAGAATGTGTCGGCAGATAAGAACCATTTGGCCCATCTAGTCTGCCCAATATACTGAATACTATGGATAGCCCCTGGCCCTATCTTATATGAAGGATGGCCTTATGCCTATCCCATGCATGCTTAAACTCCTTCACTGTATTTGCAGCTGTCACTTCTGCAGGAAGGCCATTCCATGCATCCACTACTCTCTCAGTAAAGTAATACTTCCTGATATTACTTTTAAACCTTTGCCCCTCTAATTTAAAACTATGTCCTCTTGTAGCAGTTTTTCTTCTTTTAAATATTCTTTCCTCTTTTACCTTGTTGATTCCTTTTATGTATTTAAAAGTTTCTATCATATCCCCTCTGTCTCGTCTTTCTTCCAAACTATACATGTTAAGTTCCTTTAATCTTTCCTGGTAAGTTTTATCCTGCAATCCATGTACCAGTTTAGTAGCTCTTCTCTGAACTCTCTCCAAGTATCAATATCCTTCTGGAGATATGGTCTCCAGTACTGAGCACAATATCAGCTCCATCAGCAGCAACTTGAGTCTAGAGTCACTGATGAGCAGCTTTCTTCACCTGTCTACTGAAGAAACTACTCACCAGCAGCAGCTAGACCTGGAGCAGGACCTGCACCAGCAGGTGGTGGCATACTTAGACAGCACCGTGCCACTCCACATTGAAGATCTGCTGGACTACTGGGCAGCCAAACTGGATTTGTGGCCGCAACTGGCAGCATTTGCCCTGGAAAAGTTGTCCTGCCCAGTCAGTAGTGTGGCATCAGAGAGGGTGTTTACTGCGGCGGGGGCCATAGTTACACCATGAAGAACTCGCCTGTCCACCCAAAACATGTAGAGACTAACCTTTGTCAAGATGAATCAGGCGTGGATCAGCCAGGCTTTCCACCCACCAATGCCTGATGAATCAGACTAGAACATCCATGGTGCCACACCAACACTTTGACAAAAGAGACTGGTTTCTTCTGGTTATCTGCCTCAGATACTATTCTGATGCTGCCACATGCCTGATGCCACACATCTGATGCCAAGTGCTCCTTCTTTCACCCACCATCTTCAGCTGGTACTGGTATCGCCACCCACCTCCCCATTCTGTCACTGGGTCACTCTGTGGTCCCCTGATGATGCTGCCATCTCCACACTATGTCACCTTGCCACTCTGTGGTCTCCAGATGCTGCTGCCACCTCCACACTATGTCACCTTGCCACTCTGTGGTCTGCTGATGCTGCTACCTCAAAACTATGTCACCTTGTCACTCAGTGGCCTCTTAATGGTGCTGCTGCCACCTCCACACTGTCACAGTGCCACCCTGTGGTCTCCTTTTGATGATACCACTTCCACACAGTCATTGTGCCACACTGTGACCTCCTCCCAATGCTGCTGCTGGGCCAACCTCCACACTCTGTCATTGTGCCATTCTGTGGCCTCCTGATGATGCTTCCACCTCCTTATTGTCATAGTGCCACTCTGTGGACTTCTCATGATGTTTCCACCATCCCCATTTCATGACTGGGCCACTATTTAGCCTTTTGGTCTGGCTGACATCATAATTTATTTGACCCTTCTTCTGATCTGTGAGAAGGAAGGAGAAATGAGACGGACAATGAATTGTGCCTATGTAACTGTAAGGCCTGCATGACATGGTCCCTATTTTGCATCAGAATTGGCTTATTATTTACTAGCCAAAAGTAGGAGTGGGTAAAAAAAAACAACAGAAGACATGCAAATTTTTCATTAACGTGTAATCTCTGTTTTGGATCCACTCCTGTATTTTTTGGCTTTAGCAATACTGATGGATTACTGACCAAATGCTGACCGAGTAAAGTCGGATGCTCAACAGACAGGATCAGTTTTTGGGGGTTATTGTTCTGACGGATCAGAGGAAGGGCAAAATAATCAGTGACGTTAACACAAACTTACTGCTGACACCCTCTCCACTTTGTCGAGGAGCTCTACTTTATTAGCGTTTTATAGAACAGGTTCTGTAGACATCTATGTGTAATCAGCTGCTGATCTTGTAAAAGGAGTGTGCTTCTTTTTGACTCGTGATTCTAAGAGGTCACAGTATTGTTTCACAACTTAAGCAAACTCCCTATGCGTTTAACTGCAATGCATAGTATTCTACACCACTATAAAGGCCCTCTGCAGCCAGAAATTTGCTGTTTTTTAATGTTATTCGCCGCAAATAAATTTGAAAAATTCGGCAGACCGGCCGAATCGAATTTTTGAGAAATTCTCTCATCTCTAGTGGTGAAGTGAGAAAATGACAGCCTTTTTTGGCATGTATTAGTGTAAAAAAAAAAGTATTATTTGCTGTCCAGCAGTGCAGTTATATCTTTTAAAGCCTTTATTGGGGTTTATTAGTGAAAAAAAAGTAATGGCCTATTTTCTGTTCAGCGGTGCAGTTATATGTTCTAAAGCCTTTTTTGCCGTGTGTTAGTGGGGGGAAAAAAGGGCTTATTAACTGTTGTGTAGTTAAGTGAGAAAATGACAGTCTTTTTTGGCTTGTATCAGTGGAAAACAAAAAGTATTATTTGCCATTCAGCGGTGCAGTTATATGTTCTAAAGCCTTTTTGGGGTATATTAGTGGAAAAACTGGCTTATTAGCCATTCAGCAGTGCAGTTATATGTTCTAAAGCCTATTTTGGGGTGTATTAGTGAAAAAAAAGGGCGTATTTGCTGTTGTGTGGTTAAGTGACAAAATTACTGCCTTTTTTGGCGTGTATTAGTGGAAAACAAAAAGTATTATTTGCCATTCAGCGGTGCAGTTATATGTTTTAAAGCCTTTTTTTGTGTGTAAGTGGGAAAAAGGGCTTATTTGCAGTTTAGCGGTGCATTTATATGTTCTAAAGCCTTTTTTTGGGTGTATTAGTGGAAAAGGCCTTATTATCTGTTGTGTGGTGAAGTGAGAAAATGATAGCTTTTTTGATGAGTATTAGTGAAAAACAAAAAGTATTGTTTGCCGTTTAGCAGTGCAGTTATATGTTCTAAACAATTTTTGGACTAGTATTAGTGAAAAACAAAGAGTATAATTTGCTGTTTAGCAGTGGTTATATGTTCTAAAGCCTTTTTTGGGGTGTATTAGTGGGAAAAAAAGGCCCTTTAAGCCGTTGTGTGGTGAAGAGAGAAAATTATAGCTTTTTATTTACGTTTATTAGTGAAAAACAAAAAATATATTATTTGATGTTCAGCAGTGCAGTTATATATTCTAAAGCCTTTTTTGGCATGTATAAATGGAAAAAAATAAGGGCTTATTTGCTGTTTAGCAGTGCAGTTATAGGTTTTAAAGCTTTGTTTGGGGTTAGTGTTGAGCGCGAATATTCGAATATCAAATTTTTTTCGCGAATATGGGCACTTCACTAATTCGCGAATATTTCGAATATAGTGATATAAATTCGATATTTTGAATATATATATATATATTTTTTTTTCCCCACTTCCCTAAAGTTGTTCTTACCTGTCCTTTGGATTCCTGGCTTCCTGGCTGCTCCATTCAGTGCCCGTTGCCGCTTCTGCCGACTTCCGTGCTCATGATGCGTCCCCATCACCATGGGAACGTCTCCATAAACTAGAATGTACTGTCGGATTTGAGAATTACGTTGAAATCGCAATTCGATTATTTCAAGTTATAATAATCGAATTTCGATTTTAACTTAACACTGGTATATTCCATATTCGTTAATTCTAGCCTAATATGGAATATAAGAGAATAAAAGATAAGCAGGCACACTCTTAATTGGGTACAAGGTATTGATTTATTTATATTCTAGTGTTCGTGGGGTCTGGTGGATGCAAAAATGTATACAAGTAGTCCCTTTTAATAAATGAAAAAATGAAGGATGAAAAATGGAGAAGTGTTGGAGTGGTAATTAATCACCACTGGATGAGAGGTGATTGATGTCCTTGAAAAAATTATCCTAGGAAAAAAAGGTGGATAATAAAATATAAAAGATACCTAGATAAAAAATAGAATGTCTAGATATAAATCTGGATAAAAACTTTGAAAAAGAGTGTTCATAGGGTCTTTCAAATGCAGATAAAATATATATTCATAAAGTCTTACATATGATAGTCACTGATCAAGAATAAAAATCAGTAAAAGATCTATGGGATAGTCATTCAGAGTTGCTGTTAAAGAGGATTTTTGTCCAGTGATACCCCTTTGTGTAATTGGGATATAGTGTAAATAACAAATTGCCGTTTAGCAGAGGATCAATGGTGCGCCTTTTCAAAATATAGTTTGCAAATGTAACAATTTATGGCTGATGGTAATCTTGTTCCATATGTTGCGCTATGGAGGAAAGGAGTGCTCTGTGCCTAGGTGCGGCGTCCCGCACTGTCCCTGGCTACAGAGATCACTTACCCTTCCCGGTGCTTGATCTCTTGGGTCCTCTGATGATGGTCTACTGTTCCTGGGAGGCTGTTGCGATCCAGTCCGGTTCTCAGGAGTCAGCGGCGTGCCTCGTGTTGCCAAGGACGCCGGGGGGCATGGTTCGCGCGTCTGGAGAATGACGTAGGTGGTCACGGACTTTCTTTCAAGCGCCTTCACAGTGTTCTTCCTACTCTGTTGTGAGTAGTGAATATTCCGGTTATCCTCAGCTTTCTTAAACGCGTTTCGGGAGTCTATCCCTTCATCAGTAAGTGGAGGATTATAGCGGATGCTGTGGTTTTTATAGGACAGTGATTAACCTGTTTATTAACCAATTATCATTGCCAATAAGGTTGATGTGTTTCATTGGTTGATATATTCAATTGGTTACTTTATTTCAGTTGGCGCATAGATTTGTGGCCTGAATAAAAATGTAAAAAAATGTTCCGGTTCTCAAGGAATAATAAAAAATGTTAAATATAAAAATAAAAGTTAGTTGCTTTATTTCAATTGGTTATTTTATTACAATTTGATACATTAGGTTTGTGGTCTGAGTAAAAATGTACAGTTGATTGAAGAGTAAATCAGTAGATGTACATATATATATATATATATATATATATATGTATATATATGAAAATATATATTAGGGAACATATAGGGATAGGAGTGGTATGGAGATATATAAATGGTGTCAATTACTCCTATGATAAGGTGATTATTTTTTAGCAAGTTGATTGATTTGATGAATGTTATGGTTTTTCCTCTATAATTCAAGAGGGACTCTCATGTATTCCATGTGTAGAATACCCTTTTGGTGGTGTAGGAGAATACACCGCCCAATATCATTAGGTATAGGAATACACCACTGAATGTAATATAACATCATGGGTTAGTTACTGTATAAATCTTTTTTATTAATAATATTAGTAGTGTATAGAACTTGTTTTTGTTGTAGATGTAGCTATGTTATAATTTCTGTGTTTTTCTAGTTGTGAGTGATGTTTCTTGATGGGAGGTTTGCAGTGGTTCTAATGCTTTCTGGTTGTAAACACATACTAGGGATGGACCCATTGTATCACTGGTCCGTAGCTAAAAGACCCAGTGATTTTTGGGGTTAACATTCCTGTCTGTGTCAGAAAACAGAAGGACTAGTTGAAACTGCAACTTAAAAGCAAGATTCAGTGTGTAAATCTGGAAATCTTGGTTGTCAGCGCAGGCCTTTTCAGCACACTGTAAGAGATGTCCTTTGTGTCGCTGGTCCATAATGAAGGCGGGACAAGGGAGGTTTGTGGTAGTCTTGATGCTTTCTGGTTGTAAACACATGCTAGGGATGGACCCATTGTATCACTGGTCCGTAGTATAAAAGACCCAGTGATTTTTGGGGTTAACATTCCTATCTGTGCCAAAAAGCAGAAGGACTAGTAGAAACTGTAACTTAGAGGCAAGATTTAATATTGTAGATCTAGAAGTATTTGTACATCTTGGTTGTCAGCACAGGCCTTTTCAGCACACAGTGAGAGATGTCCTTTATGTCACTGGTCCGTAATTAAGACCCAGTGAATGTCCGGGTTTGTTCTCTCTGTGTGTTTCCAAAAAGCAGGGACAAGGTAAAAGAGTGCCTGAGTGGGTTCATAATATGAAATACCTTAGATGCGGTAGTAATGTCAATATGATTGGGGCCCATAATTTGGGGCATATGTGTTTACTGGATTCTTGTTGATGGAGTAGTAGGTATCTGTAAGTGGGAGTAGTCTAGTTGTTAGTGAGGGGCAGCCGTTCGCCAAGGGGCAACAGGAAGGGATATAGTGACCTTCCCGGTTACTCATCGAGGAGCGGCAACCCCCCAATCAGAGGAACCCAAAGATCTCCATCTCCGCGTTCAATCCATTAGGCAGAATAGAATTAAACTCAAAGATTCTTCTGGATTCCACTCTGGACATTTTGTGTATGAAATTACCCCCTCTCCAATCTTTGTTTACCTTTTCTAGTGCTGTATATTTTAGTCCAGTCGGGTCTTTATTGTGCATGATACTAAAATGGCTTCATACTGTGTGTTTGTCATAACCTTTTCTTATGTTCGAGATGTGTTCTGATATACGTTTTTGAAGTGTTCTTTTAGTGCGGCCAATATACAGTTTTTGGCATGGGCATTCTAGGGCATATATAACTTCTGTTGAGCTACATGTTAGGAATTCTTTGATTTCTTGTTTATGGAGATTTGTTTTGGATATGACGCAGGTGGTTTTCTTGGGGAATGATGTTGTTTGACAGTTCTTGCACTTTCCACATCTGAAAAAACCTGTAATGTCTGCCCATTCTTGAATTGTTGTTGTATGTTCTCTATTGTATTTAATTGTGGGGGCAATTTTTAGGCCGAGATTTGGAGCTTTGGTGAATGTGATTAGTGGGATGTCTGTAATGGTGGTGCCTATTATTTTATCCTGTTTTATATGATACCAATGATTATTTATAATCTTTTTAAAAAAATTGTACTGTTGGTTGTATGGTAATATAATTCTGGGTGTTGTATCTCCCTCTTCTGTTTTTTTTATTGATTTAATAAAGAATGTTTTCCTTTCCATTTTTCTGACTTTATTTAGTGATGAATCTAACAGTTCGATGGGGTATTTTTTATCCAAAAATTGTATTTTCATTTTTGCTGATTCTTCATTGAAGTGAGATTCAGTTGTTCTCTTAACCCTACGGAACTGTCCTTGTGGAATATTTATAAGCCAGGATGGTAAATGGCAGCTGTCATATTGAATAAAACTATTTTTAGATGTTGGTTTGTGATAAGTTGTACATATGAGTTTGTCCTTTTCTGTTGTTATTTGTAAGTCCAGGAATTCTATTTTAGATGTGCTGATGGATGAGGTGAATTTTAGACCATATGGATTTGTATTGATTGTTGATAGGAAAATGTCCAAATTGTCCCTGCTGTCTTGCCATATGAATATGATGTCATCAATATAACGTAGCCAGAGCACCAGATCCGTCCCCAGTCTGGGCGCTAAGGTTTCATCCTCCCACTGCGCCATGAATAGATTGGCGTAACTGGGGGCGAATCTGGTGCCCATGGCCGTCCCTTGAATCTGTAGGTAGAAATCTGAGTTCCAATAAAAGTAGTTATGGTTGAGTATAAATTCTATGCCTCCTACTATGTAGTCTATTTGTTCTGGTAGTAGTATAGCTTCTTTGGTTAGTTGTTTTTTGACTGCCTCTGTTCCTTGTTGGTGATTGATACTGGTGTAAAGTGATTGAACATCCAGTGTTCCTAAATGCCAATGTGTTTCGAATTTTAGATTTTCAATGATTTTAATGATTTGTGTCGTGTCTTTAATGTATGAATTAATATTTTTGACTCTTGGTTGTATGAGTGTGTCTATGTATTGTGATAAATTACTTGTTAGTGATTGTATGCCTGAAATAATAGGGCGGCCAGGGGGGTTATCTTTGTTTTTGTGTATTTTCGGGAGGCAATATAGTGCTGGTAGTCTTTGAGGCGTGTTTACTATAAAGGTGTATTCTGTTTCCGATATAATACCTTTTCTTTCCCTCTTTCACAGTATTGTACTATTCCAGATAGTATTGTTCCGTTGGGTTGTTTTTAAATTTTTTATATGTACTGCTATCTGCTAATTGTCTCGTGCACTCTTTATTGTAATCGGAGACATTTTGAATTACAATCGCTCCTCCCTTGTCTGCTGGATGTATTACTATGTCTTTTTTCTTTTTGTAGTTGTTTTATAGCCTCTGTTTCCTTTCTAGATAGGTTATTCCATTTTCTTGGTTGCTCTTTCATCTTTCGTATGTCTCTCTCTACACATTGTTTAAATGCTGCCAGTTCCTGTCCTATTTCCTGTCGCGGGTATTTTTTAGAGATACTTTTAAGTGAGGTGTGTTCATATATTTTATTAATCGTGCTTTCTTTCATTATGGGGTTTTTCATGTAATATTTCTTCAAACAAAGTTTGCGTACGAGTTTTTCTATACCTATAAAGGTGTCAAATTTATTTAGTGTGTTAGTGGGTGCAAATTTTAAACCTTTGTTTAATAGGCTAATTTGGGCCTTATTTAAAGTGACGTTGCTTAAATTTATAATTGTGTCCTCGTGGTGGTTTATCTGTGGTATTTTGGTCTTGTGTCCCCTTCCTCTCTGTATCTTTTTCTTGCGTCGTGTTGTCTTGTCTGGTAACTTTGGTGATTGTCTCTCCTTTGTGGTGCTTGGTGTTTTTCTCCTGTTTGTTGTGGTGTTCTTTTCTGGTGTTGTGAATTGTGTTGGTGATGTGTTCTGTATTCCTGTTCTTGTTATGGTTGTCTGTATCGTAGATTGTATTTGTGATTTTGAGGGGTTCGGGTAGATGATGGGGAGCGGGGTGGTCTCTGTCTGGTGTGAGGTCTGTGATGTGGGGGGGTTCGGTCTAAAAAATGATTCTGTTCTTCCAACACTTCAAATCTATTGTTCGTGGATATTGGATATCTATTTAGTTTTTGGGGTGCAATCTGTTGAATGTTATCATTTTTTTCTCTGCGGTTACCTACCTCCATATCTGTGAGGTTGGTGTTTTGTTTTTCCCTCTGTTCCTTTTTTTGGGAAATGTTGTTTCTCAGTTTTCTAACTTTTTTCTTCATGATTTCTTGTTCTGCTTTGTCTAGATTATTACAAAGTTTTTGTTGCCAAGTGTTGTAATTATCGTTTTTTGTGAATTTTTCCATTTTAATTTTAATTTCTTCTATCTGTGTTGTGGTTTCTTTTAATATATTAGTTCTCCTTTTTATAATTAGATGCATGAGTGACAGAGAGTGTTCGTGTAGTAGTGAGTCCCATTCTTCATTGAATTCCCTTTCCCATAAGTCTTGGGCAGGTGTCTTGGTCAGTTGAAGCCCCTTTGGTACTTTTTTATGTTCAATGTATTGTTTTAATGATTTTATCTCCCATCTTTGTTTGAGTTGTTTTATTAGTAAGTATTCTGTTTTTTTAAAAGTGTCTAACATGTCTGGTTCTTGATCTTCTTCTATACCTATTGTTTCAAAACTGTATGTTTCCACTTTTAAACGTTTGTTTTCAGCATGTTCCCAAATATTCATTATGCCTGAGTGGTGAGCTAGCGTCTAATAGGTGATAAAATGTCAAAGTAAAGAAGTGGAATAGACGGCTCTACTGCTCAGGTAAATGGTAGAGGTGCAAAGCTGCTTGGTCTGACTCACCCAGTCAGAGACATAAAATTACAAGAGAATAAAAGATAAGCAGGCACACTCTTAATTGGGTACAAGGTATTGATTTATTTATATTCTAGTGTTCGTGGGGTCTGGTGGATGGAAAAATTTATACAAGTAGTCCCTTTTAATAAATGAAAAAATGAAGGATGAAAAATAGAGAAGTGTTGGAGTGGTAATTAATCACCACTGGATGAGAGGTGATTGATGTCCTTGAAAAAATTATCCTAGGAAAAAAAGGTGGATAATAAAATATAAAAGATACCTAGATAAAAAATAGAATGTCTAGATATAAATCTGGATAAAAACTTTGAAAAAGAGTGTTCATAGGGTCTTTCAAATGCAGATAAAATATATATTCATAACTACTCCCACTTACAGATACCTACTACTCCATCAACAAGAATCCAGTAAACACATATGCCCCAAATTATGGGCCCCAATCATATTGACATTACTACCGCATCTAAGGTATCTCATATTATGAACCCACTCAGGCACTCTTTTACCTTGTCCCTGCTTTTTGGAAACACACAGAGAGAACCAACCCGGACATTCAAGATGTACAAATACTTCTAGATCTACAATATTAAATCTTGCCTCTAAGTTACAGTTTCTACTAGTCCTTCTGCTTTTTGGCACAGATAGGAATGTTAACCCCAAAAATCACTGGGTCTTTTATACTACGGACCAGTGATACAATGGGTCCATCCCTAGCATGTGTTTACAACCAGAAAGCATCAAGACTACCACAAACCTCCCTTGTCCCGCCTTCATTATGGACCAGCGACACAAAGGACATCTCTTACAGTGTGCTGAAAAGGCCTGCGCTGACAACCAAGATTTCCAGATTTACACACTGAATCTTGCTTTTAAGTTGCAGTTTCAACTAGTCCTTCTGTTTTCTGACACAGACAGGAATGTTAACCCCAAAAATCACTGGGTCTTTTATGCTACGGACCAGTGATACAATGGGTCCATCCCTAGTATGTGTTTACAACCAGAAAGCATCAGAACCACTGCAAACCTCCCATCAAGAAACATCACTCACAACTAGAAAAACACAGAAATTATAACATAGCTACATCTACAACAAAAACACGTTCTATACACTACTAATATTGTTAATAAAAAAGATTTATACAGTAACTAACCCATGATGTTATATTACATTCAGTGGTGTATTCCTATACCTAATGATATTGGGCGGTGTATTCTCCTACACCACCAAAAGGGTATTCTACACATGGAATACATGAGAGTCCCTCTTGAATTATAGAGAAAAACCATAACATTCATCAAATCAATCAACTTGCTAAAAAATAATCACCTTATCATAGGAGTAATTGACACCATTTATATATCTCCATACCACTCCTATCCCTATATGTTCCCTAATATATATTTTCTTATATATTTTCATATATATATATATATATATATATATATATATATATATATATACATCTACTGATTTACTCTTCAATCAACTGTACATTTTTACTCAGACCACAAACCTAATGTATCAAATTGTAATAAAATAACCAATTGAAATAAAGCAACTAACTTTTATTTTTATATTTAACATTTTTTATTATTCCTTGAGAACCGGAACATTTTTTACATTTTTATTCAGGCCACAAATCTATGCGCCAACTGAAATAAAGTAACTAGAGTTGAGCGAACACCTGGATGTTCGGGTTCGAGAAGTTCGGCCGAACATCCCGGAAATGTTCGGGTTCGGGATCCGAACCCGATCCGAACTTCGTCCCGAACCCGAACCCCATTGAAGTCAATGGGGACCCGAACTTTTCGGCACTAAAAAGGCTGTAAAACAGCCCAGGAAAGAGCTAGAGGGCTGCAAAAGGCAGCAACATGTAGGTAAATCCCCTGCAAACAAATGTGGATAGGGAAATGAATTAAAATAAAAATTAAATAAATAAAAATTAACCAAAATCAATTGGAGAGAGGTTCCATAGCAGAGAATCTGGCTTCCCGTCACCCACCACTGGAACAGTCCATTCTCAGATATTTAGGCCCCGGCACCCAGGCAGAGGAGAGAGGTCCCAGAAAAGAGAATCTGTCTTCATGTCAGCAGAGAATTAGTCTGCATGTCATAGCAGAGAATGAGGCTTCACGTCAGCCACCACTGCAACAGTCCATTGGCATATATTTAGGCCCAGCACACACACAGGCAGAGGAGAGAGGTCCCGTAACAGACAATCTGGCTTCATGTCAGCAGAGAATCAGTCTGCATGTCATAGCAGAGAATCAGGCTTCACGTCAGCCACCACTGCAACAGTCCATTGGCATATATTTAGGCCCAGCACACACACAGGCAGAGGAGAGAGGTCCCGTAACAGAGAATCTGGCTTCATGTCAGCAGAGAATCAGTCTGCATGTCATAGCAGAGAATGAGGCTTCACGTCACCCACCACTGCAACAGTCCATTGGCATATATTTAGGCCTAGCACACAGGCAGAGCAGAGAGGTCCCGTAACAGACAATCTGGCTTCATGTCAGCAGAGAATCAGTCTGCATGTCATAGCAGAGAATGAGGCTTCACGTCAGCCACCACTGCAACAGTCCATTGGCATATATTTAGGCCTAGCACACAGGCAGAGCAGAGAGGTCCCGTAACAGACAATCTGGCTTCATGTCAGCAGAGAATCAGTCTGCATGTCATAGCAGAGAATCAGGCTTCACGTCAGCCACCACTGCAACAGTCCATTGTCATAAATTTAGGCCCAGCACCCAGGCAGAGGAGAGAGGTCCCGTAACAGACAATCTGGCTTCATGTCAGCAGAGAATTAGTCTGCATGTCATAGCAGAGAATCAGGCTTCATGTCAGCCACCACTGCAACAGTCCATTGGCATATATTTAGGCCCAGCACCCAGGCAGAGGAGGGAGGTCCCGTAACAGAGAATCTGTCTTCATGTCAGCAGAGAATCAGTCTGCATGTCATAGCAGAGAATGAGGCTTCACGTCACCCACCACTGCAACAGTCCATTGGCATATATTTAGGCCTAGCACACAGGCAGAGCAGAGAGGTCCCGTAACAGACAATCTGGCTTCATGTCAGCAGAGAATCAGTCTGCATGTCATAGCAGAGAATGAGGCTTCACGTCAGCCACCACTGCAACAGTCCATTGGCATATATTTAGGCCTAGCACACAGGCAGAGCAGAGAGGTCCCGTAACAGACAATCTGGCTTCATGTCAGCAGAGAATCAGTCTGCATGTCATAGCAGAGAATCAGGCTTCACGTCAGCCACCACTGCAACAGTCCATTGTCATAAATTTAGGCCCAGCACCCAGGCAGAGGAGAGAGGTCCCGTAACAGACAATCTGGCTTCATGTCAGCAGAGAATTAGTCTGCATGTCATAGCAGAGAATCAGGCTTCATGTCAGCCACCACTGCAACAGTCCATTGGCATATATTTAGGCCCAGCACCCAGGCAGAGGAGGGAGGTCCCGTAACAGAGAATCTGTCTTCATGTCAGCAGAGAATCAGTCTGCATGTCATAGCAGAGAATGAGGCTTCACGTCACCCACCACTGCAACAGTCCATTGGCATATATTTAGGCCTAGCACACAGGCAGAGCAGAGAGGTCCCGTAACAGACAATCTGGCTTCATGTCAGCAGAGAATCAGTCTGCATGTCATAGCAGAGAATCAGGCTTCACGTCAGCCACCACTGCAACAGTCCATTGGCATATATTTAGGCCTAGCACACAGGCAGAGCAGAGAGGTCCCGTAACAGACAATCTGGCTTCATGTCAGCAGAGAATCAGTCTGCATGTCATAGCAGAGAATGAGGCTTCACGTCAGCCACCACTGCAACAGTCCATTGGCATATATTTAGGCCTAGCACACAGGCAGAGCAGAGAGGTCCCGTAACAGAGAATCTGTCTTCATGTCAGCAGAGAATCAGTCTGCATGTCATAGCAGAGAATGAGGCTTCACGTCAGCCACCACTGCAACAGTCCATTGGCATATATTTAGGCCTAGCACACAGGCAGAGGAGAGGTTCATTCAACTTTGGGTAGCCTCGCAATATAATGGTAAAATGAAAATAAAAATAGGATTGAATGAGGAAGTGCCCTGGAGTCCAATAATATATGGTTATGGGGAGGTAGTTAATGTCTAATCTGGACAAGGGACGGACAGGTCCTGTGGGATCCATGCCTGGTTCATTTTTATGAACGTCAGCTTGTCCACATTGGCTGTAGACAGGCGGCTGCGTTTGTCTGTAATGACGCCCCCTGCCGTGCTGAATACACGTTCAGACAAAACGCTGGCTGCCGGGCAGGCCAGCACCTCCAAGGCATAAAAGGCTAGCTCTGGCCACGTGGACAATTTAGAGACCCAGAAGTTGAATGGGGCCGAACCATCAGTCAGTACGTGGAGGGGTGTGCACACGTACTGTTCCACCATGTTAGTGAAATGTTGCCTCCTGCTAACACGTTGCGTATCAGGTGGTGGTGCAGTTAGCTGTGGCGTGTTGACAAAAGTTTTCCACATCTCTGCCATGCTAACCCTGCCCTCAGAGGAGCTGGCCGTGACACAGCTGCCTTGGCGACCTCTTGCTCCTCCTCTGCCTTGGCCTTGGGCTTCCACTTGTTCCCCTGTGACATTTGGGAATGCTCTCAGTAGCGCGTCTACCAACGTGCGCTTGTACTCGCGCATCTTCCTATCACGCTCCAGTGCAGGAAGTAAGGTGGGCACATTGTCTTTGTAGCGTGGATCCAGCAGGGTGGCAACCCAGTAGTCCGCACAGGTTAAAATGTGGGCAACTCTGCTGTCGTTGCGCAGGCACTGCAGCATGTAGTCGCTCATGTGTGCCAGGCTGCCCAGGGGTAAGGACAAGCTGTCCTCTGTGGGAGGCGTATCGTCATCGTCCTGCCTTTCCCCCCAGCCACGCACCAGTGATGGACCCGAGCTGCGTTGGGTGCCACCCCGCTGTGACCATGCTTCATCCTCATCCTCCTCCACCTCCTCCTCATCCTCGTCCTCCTCGTCCTCCAGTAGTGGGCCCTGGCTGGCCACATTTGTACCTGGCCTCTGCTGTTGCCAAAAACCTCCCTCTGAGTCACTTCGAAGAGACTGGCCTGAAAGTGCTAAAAATGACCCCTCTTCCTCCTCCTCCTCCTCCTCCTCCTGGGCCACCTCCTCTTCCATCATCGCCCTAAGTGTTTTCTCAAGGAGACATAGAAGTGGTATTGTAACGCTGATAACGGTGTCATCGCCACTGGCCATGTTGGTGGAGTACTCGAAACAGCGCAACAGGGCACACAGGTCTCGCATGGAGGCCCAGTCATTGGTGGTGAAGTGGTGCTGTTCTGTAGTGCGACTGACCCGTGCGTGCTGCAGCTGAAACTCCACTATGGCCTGCTGCTGCTCGCACAGTCTGTCCAGCATGTGCAAGGTGGAGTTCCACCTGGTGGGCACGTCGCATATGAGGCGGTGAGCGGGAAGGCCGAAGTTACGCTGTAGCGCAGACAGGCGAGCAGCAGCAGGATGTGAACGCCGGAAGCGCGAACAGACGGCCCGCACTTTATGCAGCAGCTCTGACATGTCGGGGTAGTTGTGAATGAACTTCTGCACCACCAAATTCAGCACATGCGCCAAGCAAGGGATGTGCGTCAAATTGGCTAGTCCCAGAGCTGCAACGAGATTTCGCCCATTATCACACACCACCAGGCCGGGCTTGAGGCTCACCGGCAGCAACCACTCGTCGGTCTGTTGTTCTATACCCCGCCACAACTCCTGTGCGGTGTGGGGCCTGTCCCCCAAACATATGAGTTTCAGAATGGCCTGCTGACGTTTACCCCGGGCTGTGCTGAAGTTGGTGGTGAAGGTGTGTGGCTGACTGGATGAGCAGGTGGAAGAAGAGGAGGAGGAAGCCGAGAAGGAGGAGGTGGCAACAGGAGGCAAAGAATGTTGCCCTGCGATCCTTGGCGGCGGAAGGACGTGCGCCAAACAGCTCTCCGCCTGGGGCCCAGCTGCCACTACATTTACCCAGTGTGCAGTTAGGGAGATATAGCGTCCCTGGCCGTGCTTACTGGTCCACGTATCTGTGGTTAGGTGGACCTTGCCACAGATGGCGTTGCGCAGTGCACACTTGATTTTATCGGATACTTGGTTGTGCAGGGAAGGCACGGCTCTCTTGGAGAAGTAGTGCCGGCTGGGAACAACATACTGTGGGACAGCAAGCGACATGAGCTGTTTGAAGCTGTCTGTGTCCACCAGCCTAAATGACAGCATTTCATAGGCCAGTAGTTTAGAAATGCTGGCATTCAGGGCCAGGGATCGAGGGTGGCTAGGTGGGAATTTACGCTTTCTATCAAATGTTTGTGAGATGGAGAGCTGAACGCTGGCGTGTGACATGGTTGAGACGCTTGGTGACGGAGGTGGTGGTGGTGGTGTTGGTGGTACATCCCCTGTTTGCTGGGCGGCAGGTGCCAACGTTCCTCCAGAGGCGGAGGAAGAGGCCGAGGCGGCAGCAGCAGAATAGGCCGAGGCGGCAGCAGCAGAAGAGGTAGCAGGGGGAGCCTGAGTGACTTCCTTGGTTTTAAGGTGTTTACTCCACTGCAGTTCATGCTTTGCATGCAGGTGCCTGGTCATGCAGGTTGTGCTCAGGTTCAGAACGTTAATGCCTCGCTTCAGGCTCTGATGGCACAGCGTGCAAACCACTCGGGTCTTGTCGTCAGCACATTGTTTGAAGAAGTGCCATGCCAGGGAACTCCTTGAAGCTGCCTTTGGGGTGCTCGGTCCCAGATGGCGGCGGTCAGTAGCAGGCGGAGTCTCTTGGCGGCGGGTGTTCTGCTTTTGCCCACTGCTCCCTCTTTTGCTACGCTGTTGGCTCGGTCTCACCACTGCCTCTTCCTCCGAACTGTGAAAGTCAGTGGCACGACCTTCATTCCATGTGGGGTCTAGGACCTCATCGTCCCCTGCATCGTCTTCCACCCAGTCTTGATCCCTGACCTCCTGTTCAGTCTGCACACTGCAGAAAGACGCAGCAGTTGGCACCTGTGTTTCGTCATCATCAGAGACATGCTGAGGTGGTATTCCCATGTCCTCATCATCAGGAAACATAAGTGGTTGTGCGTCAGTGCATTCTATGTCTTTCACCGCTGGGGAAGGGCTAGGTGGATGCCCTTGGGAAACCCTGCCAGCGGAGTCTTCAAACAGCATAAGAGACTGCTGCATAACTTGAGGCTGAGACAGTTTCCCTGGTATGCATGGGGGTGATGTGACAGACTGATGGGGTTGGTTTTCAGGCGCCATCTGTGCGCTTTCTGCAGAAGACTGGGTGGGAGATAATGTGAACGTGCTGGATCCACTGTCGGCCACCCAATTGACTAATGCCTGTACCTGCTCAGGCCTTACCATCCTTAGAACGGCATTGGGCCCCACCATATATCGCTGTAAATTCTGGCGGCTACTGGGACCTGAGGTAGTTGGTACACTAGGACGTGTGGATGTGGCAGAACGGCCACGTCCTCTCCCAGCACCAGAGGGTCCACTAACACCACCACGACCATGTCCACGTCCGCGTCCCTTACTAGATGTTTTTCTCATTGTTATGGTTCACCACAACAACAAATATATTATTTGGCCCAATGTATTGTATTCAAATTCAGCGGGATATAAATTTGAGGCCTAGTATTTAGGCGCTGGGTGACCGGTATGGATTTAGTGACAGAATTAGACTTGGAAATGCACAGAAGCGTGTGTGTGAAGTTATTCTGAATGACCCTATGTGCACCTTCAATATGATCTACCCTTTTAGGGATAGATTTCAAATAGCTCTGATATAGCAGAAACGACTAAATTATGAAATTGCTAAATTGGGAATTGTATTTCAACCCAGAACAAAAAATGTGCTTTGACGGACACTAAATAACTTTCCCAGCCACAACAGGACAGCGGTAACGAGAGATTTAGCGGGATATAAATTTGAGGCCTAGTATTTAGGCGCTGGGTGACAGGTATGGGTTTAGTGACAGAATTAGATTTGGAAATGCACAGTAGCGGGTGTGTGAAGTTATTCTGAATGACCCTATGTGCACCTTGAATATTATATACCCTTTTAGGGATAGATTTCAAATAGCTCTGATATAGCAGAAACCACTAAATTATGAAATTGCTAAATTGGGAATTGTATTTCAACCCAGAACAAGAAATGTGCTTGAACGGACACTAAATAACTCGCCCAGCTACAGCACTAGGGACAGATTTAGCGGGATATAAATTTGAGGCCTAGTATTTAGGCGCTGGGTGACAGGTATGGGTTTAGTGCCAGAATTAGACTTGGAAATACACAGTAGCGGGTGTGTGTGAAGTTATTCTGAATGACCCAATGTGCACCTTGAATATTATATACCCTTTTAGGGATAGATTTCAAATAGCTCTGATATAGCAGAAACCACTAAATTATGAAATTGCTAAATTGGGAATTGTATTTCAACCCAGAACAAGAAATGTGCTTGAACGGACACTAAATAACTCGCCCAGCTACAGCACTAAGGACAGATTTAGCGGGATATAAATTTGAGGCCTAGTATTTAGGCGCTGGGTGACAGGTATGGGTTTAGTGCCAGAATTAGACTTGGAAATACACAGTAGCGGGTGTGTGTGAAGTTATTCTGAATGACCCAATGTGCACCTTGAATATTATATACCCTTTTAGGGATAGATTTCAAATAGCTCTGATATAGCAGAAACCACTAAATTATGAAATTGCTAAATTGGGAATTGTATTTCAACCCAGAACAAGAAATGTGCTTGAACGGACACTAAATAACTCGCCCAGCTACAGCACTAAGGACAGATTTAGCGGGATATAAATTTGAGGCCTAGTATTTAGGCGCTGGGTGACAGGTATGGGTTTAGTGCCAGAATTAGACTTGGAAATACACAGTAGCGGGTGTGTGTGAAGTTATTCTGAATGACCCAATGTGCACCTTGAATATTATATACCCTTTTAGGGATAGATTTCAAATAGCTCTGATATAGCAGAAACCACTAAATTATGAAATTGCTAAATTGGGAATTGTATTTCAACCCAGAACAAGAAATGTGCTTGAACGGACACTAAATAACTCGCCCAGCTACAGCACTAGGGACAGATTTAGCGGGATATAAATTTGAGGCCTAGTATTTAGGCGCTGGGTGACAGGTATGGGTTTAGTGCCAGAATTAGACTTGGAAATACACAGTAGCGGGTGTGTGTGAAGTTATTCTGAATGACCCAATGTGCACCTTGAATATTATATACCCTTTTAGGGATAGATTTCAAATAGCTCTGATATAGCAGAAACCACTAAATTATGAAATTGCTAAATTGGGAATTGTATTTCAACCCAGAACAAGAAATGTGCTTGAACGGACACTAAATAACTCGCCCAGCTACAGCACTAGGGACAGATTTAGCTGGATATAAATTTGAGGCCTAGTATTTAGGCGCTGGGTGACAGGTATGGGTTTAGTGCCAGAATTAGACTTGGAAATACACAGTAGCGGGTGTGTGTGAAGTTATTCTGAATGACCCAATGTGCACCTTGAATATTATATACCCTTTTAGGGATAGATTTCAAATAGCTCTGATATAGCAGAAACCACTAAATTATGAAATTGCTAAATTGGGAATTGTATTTCAACCCAGAACAAGAAATGTGCTTGAACGGACACTAAATAACTCGCCCAGCTACAGCACTAAGGACAGATTTAGCGGGATATAAATTTGAGGCCTAGTATTTAGGCGCTGGGTGACAGGTATGGGTTTAGTGCCAGAATTAGACTTGGAAATACACAGTAGCGGGTGTGTGTGAAGTTATTCTGAATGACCCAATGTGCACCTTGAATATTATATACCCTTTTAGGGATAGATTTCAAATAGCTCTGATATAGCAGAAACCACTAAATTATGAAATTGCTAAATTGGGAATTGTATTTCAACCCAGAACAAGAAATGTGCTTGAACGGACACTAAATAACTCGCCCAGCTACAGCACTAGGGACAGATTTAGCGGGATATAAATTTGAGGCCTAGTATTTAGGCGCTGGGTGACAGGTATGGGTTTAGTGCCAGAATTAGACTTGGAAATACACAGTAGCGGGTGTGTGTGAAGTTATTCTGAATGACCCAATGTGCACCTTGAATATTATATACCCTTTTAGGGATAGATTTCAAATAGCTCTGATATAGCAGAAACCACTAAATTATGAAATTGCTAAATTGGGAATTGTATTTCAACCCAGAACAAGAAATGTGCTTGAACGGACACTAAATAACTCGCCCAGCTACAGCACTAGGGACAGATTTAGCGGGATATAAATTTGAGGCCTAGTATTTAGGCGCTGGGTGACAGGTATGGGTTTAGTGCCAGAATTAGACTTGGAAATACACAGTAGCGGGTGTGTGTGAAGTTATTCTGAATGACCCAATGTGCACCTTGAATATTATATACCCTTTTAGGGATAGATTTCAAATAGCTCTGATATAGCAGAAACCACTAAATTATGAAATTGCTAAATTGGGAATTGTATTTCAACCCAGAACAAGAAATGTGCTTGAACGGACACTAAATAACTCGCCCAGCTACAGCACTAAGGACAGATTTAGCGGGATATAAATTTGAGGCCTAGTATTTAGGCGCTGGGTGACAGGTATGGGTTTAGTGCCAGAATTAGACTTGGAAATACACAGTAGCGGGTGTGTGTGAAGTTATTCTGAATGACCCAATGTGCACCTTGAATATTATATACCCTTTTAGGGATAGATTTCAAATAGCTCTGATATAGCAGAAACCACTAAATTATGAAATTGCTAAATTGGGAATTGTATTTCAACCCAGAACAAGAAATGTGCTTGAACGGACACTAAATAACTCGCCCAGCTACAGCACTAGGGACAGATTTAGCGGGATATAAATTTGAGGCCTAGTATTTAGGCGCTGGGTGACAGGTATGGGTTTAGTGCCAGAATTAGACTTGGAAATACACAGTAGCGGGTGTGTGTGAAGTTATTCTGAATGACCCAATGTGCACCTTGAATATTATATACCCTTTTAGGGATAGATTTCAAATAGCTCTGATATAGCAGAAACCACTAAATTATGAAATTGCTAAATTGGGAATTGTATTTCAACCCAGAACAAGAAATGTGCTTGAACGGACACTAAATAACTCGCCCAGCTACAGCACTAAGGACAGATTTAGCGGGATATAAATTTGAGGCCTAGTATTTAGGCGCTGGGTGACCGGTATGGATTTAGTGACAGAATTAGACTGGGATATGGCCAAAAAATAAACAGACTATTGCTGGTTAAATGCACTTGGTGTGACAGCTTCACCCTGATGTAGGCTTTAGCCAAAAAACAACCACACCATTGAGGGTTAAATGCACTTGGTGACAGGCGCAGCTTGCCCCTGATTTAGTATATGGCCAAAAAATGAACAGACTATTGCTGGTTAAATGCACTTGGTGTGACAGCTTCACCCTGATGTAGGCTTTAGCCAAAAAACAACCACACCATTGAGGGTTAAATGCACTTGGTCGCAGCTTGTGCTGGCGCACCACAAGACACAAAATGGCCGCCGATCACCCCAGAAAAATGTGACTGACAAACGGTCTGGGCAGCCTAAAAACAGTGAGCAATTGAGGATCAGCAGCTCAATGATCCACAGCTGCAGATCGATCAGTTAATCAAGTCCTTTGGAGGAGTTAATCTGCCTAATCTCGCCCTACTGTCGCAGCCGCAACCTCTCCCTACGCTAATCAGAGCAGAGTGACGGGCGGCGCTATGTGACTCCAGCTTAAATAGAGGCTGGGTCACATGGTGCTCTGGCCAATCACAGCCATGCCAATAGTAGGCATGGCTGTGATGGCCTCTTGGGGCAAGTAGTATGACGCTTGTTGATTGGCTGCTTTGCAGCCTTTCAAAAAGCGCCAAGAAAGCGTCACAAAAGCGCGAAGAAAGCGACGAACACCGAACCCGAACCCGGACTTTTACGAAAATGTCCGGGTTCGGGTCCGTGTCACGGACACCCCAAAATTCGGTACGAACCCGAACTATACAGTTCGAGTTCGCTCATCCCTAAAAGTAACCAATTGAATATATCAACCAATGAAACACATCAACCTTATTGGCAATGATAATTGGTTAATAAACAGGTTAATCACTGTCCTATAAAAACCACAGCATCCGCTATAATCCTCCACTTACTGATGAAGGGATAGACTCCCGAAACGCGTTTAAGAAAGCTGAGGATAACCGGAATATTCACCACTCACAACAGAGTAGGAAGAACACTGTGAAGGCGCTTGAAAGAAAGTCCGTGACCACGTGACCACCTACGTCATTCTCCAGACGCGCGAACCATGCCCCCCGGCGTCCTTGGCAACACGAGGCACGCCGCTGACTCCTGAGAACCGGACTGGATCGCAACAGCCTCCCAGGAGCAGTAGACCATCATCAGAGGACCCAAGAGATCAAGCGCCGGGAAGGGTAAGTGATCTCTGTAGCCAGGGACAGTGCGGGACGCCGCACCTAGGCACAGAGCACCCCTTTCCTCCATAGCGCAACATATGGAACAAGATTACCATCAGCCATAAATTGTTACATTTGCAAACTATATTTTGAAAAGGCGCACCATTGATCCTCTGCTGAGCGGCAATTTGTTATTTACACTATATCCCAATTACACAAAGGGGTATCACTGGACAAAAATCCTCTTTAACAGCAACTCTGAATGACTATCCCATAGATCTTTTACTGATTTTTATTCTTGATCAGTGACTATCATATGTAAGACTTTATGAATATATAATTTATCTGCAGTTGAAAGACCCTATGAACACTCTTTTTCAAAGTTTTTATCCAGATTTATATCTAGACATTCTATTTTTTATCTAGGTATCTTTTATATTTTATTATCCACCTTTTTTTCCTAGGATAATTTTTTCAAGGACATCAATCACCTCTCATCCAGTGGTGATTAATTACCACTCCAACACTTCTCCATTTTTCATCCTTCATTTTTTCATTTATTAAAAGGGACTACTTGTATACATTTTTCCATCCACCAGACCCCACGAACACTAGAATATAAATAAATCAATACCTTGTACCCAATTAAGAGTGTGCCTGCTTATCTTTTATTCTCTTGTAATTTTATGTCTCTACCATTTACCTGAGCAGTAGAGCCGTCTATTCCACTTCTTTACTTTAATATGGAATATAGCAGCGCTAAGTTAAAATCGAAATCCGATTATTATAACTTGAATTAATTGAATTGCGATTTCAACTTGGACCTGGTTTACTATGGTTGGCTTGGTAGAATTAGCGATGATGAATAGGTAGCTAAAACGTAGATGCAGAATGCTTCGTTATTTTCGTTTTGTGGAATATGACGAATACATTCGTCATATTCGCTAATTCTACCAATCCAACCATAGTAAACCAGGTCTAAGTTGAAATCGCAATTCGATTAATTCAAGTTATAATAATCGAATTTCGATTTTAACTTAGCACTGCTATATCCCATATTAGACTAGAATTAACGAATATGGAATATAGCAGTGCTAAGTTAAAATCGAAATTTGATTATTATAACTTGAATTAATCACATTGCTATTTCAATAGGAGAGTAGCCTTTAAGTTACAATCGCAATACGTGATTATTTAAATCGCATATTAATCGCGATAACAAGAATAATGACGAATATTCGATTTCAACGAATATAAAACGAATATTCTATCGAATATTCGCGAATTTCGTCGAAATCGAATATGGCACCTGCCGCTCATCACTATTTGGGGTATATTACTGGAAAAAAATGGGCTTACTAGCTGTTATAGCAAATGTGTGGATGTAATAAACAGTAAAATAAATGTAACAAAAACTGAAACAGGTGCACACTGCGGTCTTACTAGCTCTCGTACTGGTGTAAAATTGAGAGATTAGCTAACATATCCTGCTTGGAGGACATATCTGAGTCCAAGCACCGCACCAATGTTTCTGAAGTAGCTCGGGATATAACGCTAAACCTGCTTGGGCCGTATGGGCAATACCAGTAGCCAGTGGACAAATTACAGGAGTGCAAGGTCACAGTCACTCTCCCAGTAACCTCCTGCATAAGACCATGCATACAGTGGTAGGAGGGAGAGAGCTCTGAGCCCCACCCAAGACTGGCTGATATAGCCCCGGCATCACATGTGGTCCGCTGCTAGGATCTTTACTGTTTATTGCATCCACACATTTGCTATCCTGTGTAGGATGTCCATTGTAGTACTTGTGGTCCGCTGTATGCATCCTCCATTGTATACATTTTTGCTGGGGATTGCCATTAGCAGTGGACCACAAGTGCAGGATCTGCTCCCCCTGTATAGATGCACCACTGATATAGCAGAAACCACTAAATTATGAAATTGCTAAATTGGGAATTGTATTTCAACCCAGAACAAGAAATGTGCTTGAACGGACACTAAATAACTCGCCCAGCTACAGCACTAGGGACAGATTTAGCGGGATATAAATTTGAGGCCTAGTATTTAGGCGCTGGGTGACAGGTATGGGTTTAGTGCCAGAATTAGACTTGGAAATACACAGTAGCGGGTGTGTGTGAAGTTATTCTGAATGACCCAATGTGCACCTTGAATATTATATACCCTTTTAGGGATAGATTTCAAATAGCTCTGATATAGCAGAAACCACTAAATTATGAAATTGCTAAATTGGGAATTGTATTTCAACCCAGAACAAGAAATGTGCTTGAACGGACACTAAATAACTCGCCCAGCTACAGCACTAAGGACAGATTTAGCGGGATATAAATTTGAGGCCTAGTATTTAGGCGCTGGGTGACCGGTATGGATTTAGTGACAGAATTAGACTGGGATATGGCCAAAAAATAAACAGACTATTGCTGGTTAAATGCACTTGGTGTGACAGCTTCACCCTGATGTAGGCTTTAGCCAAAAAACAACCACACCATTGAGGGTTAAATGCACTTGGTGACAGGCGCAGCTTGCCCTTGATTTAGTATATGGCCAAAAAATGAACAGACTATTGCTGGTTAAATGCACTTGGTGTGACAGCTTCACCCTGATGTAGGCTTTAGCCAAAAAACAACCACACCATTGAGGGTTAAATGCACTTGGTGACAGGCGCAGCTTGCCCCTGATTTTGTATATGGCCAAAAAATGAACAGACTATTGCTGGTTAAATGCACTTGGTGTGACAGCTTCACCCTGATGTAGGCTTTAGCCAAAAAACAACCACACCATTGAGGGTTAAATGCACTTGGTCGCAGCTTGTGCTGGCGCACCACAAGACACAAAATGGCCGCCGATCACCCCAGAAAAATGTGACTGACAAACGGTCTGGGCAGCCTAAAAACAGTGAGCAATTGAGGATCAGCAGCTCAATGATCCACAGCTGCAGATCGATCAGTTAATCAAGTCCTTTGGAGGAGTTAATCTGCCTAATCTCGCCCTACTGTCGCAGCCGCAACCTCTCCCTACGCTAATCAGAGCAGAGTGACGGGCGGCGCTATGTGACTCCAGCTTAAATAGAGGCTGGGTCACATGGTGCTCTGGCCAATCACAGCCATGCCAATAGTAGGCATGGCTGTGATGGCCTCTTGGGGCAAGTAGTATGACGCTTGTTGATTGGCTGCTTTGCAGCCTTTCAAAAAGCGCCAAGAAAGCGTCACAAAAGCGCGAAGAAAGCGACGAACACCGAACCCGAACCCGGACTTTTACGAAAATGTCCGGGTTCGGGTCCGTGTCACGGACACCCCAAAATTCGGTACGAACCCGAACTATACAGTTCGAGTTCGCTCATCCCTAAAAGTAACCAATTGAATATATCAACCAATGAAACACATCAACCTTATTGGCAATGATAATTGGTTAATAAACAGGTTAATCACTGTCCTATAAAAACCACAGCATCCGCTATAATCCTCCACTTACTGATGAAGGGATAGACTCCCGAAACGCGTTTAAGAAAGCTGAGGATAACCGGAATATTCACCACTCACAACAGAGTAGGAAGAACACTGTGAAGGCGCTTGAAAGAAAGTCCGTGACCACGTGACCACCTACGTCATTCTCCAGACGCGCGAACCATGCCCCCCGGCGTCCTTGGCAACACGAGGCACGCCGCTGACTCCTGAGAACCGGACTGGATCGCAACAGCCTCCCAGGAGCAGTAGACCATCATCAGAGGACCCAAGAGATCAAGCGCCGGGAAGGGTAAGTGATCTCTGTAGCCAGGGACAGTGCGGGACGCCGCACCTAGGCACAGAGCACCCCTTTCCTCCATAGCGCAACATATGGAACAAGATTACCATCAGCCATAAATTGTTACATTTGCAAACTATATTTTGAAAAGGCGCACCATTGATCCTCTGCTGAGCGGCAATTTGTTATTTACACTATATCCCAATTACACAAAGGGGTATCACTGGACAAAAATCCTCTTTAACAGCAACTCTGAATGACTATCCCATAGATCTTTTACTGATTTTTATTCTTGATCAGTGACTATCATATGTAAGACTTTATGAATATATAATTTATCTGCAGTTGAAAGACCCTATGAACACTCTTTTTCAAAGTTTTTATCCAGATTTATATCTAGACATTCTATTTTTTATCTAGGTATCTTTTATATTTTATTATCCACCTTTTTTTCCTAGGATAATTTTTTCAAGGACATCAATCACCTCTCATCCAGTGGTGATTAATTACCACTCCAACACTTCTCCATTTTTCATCCTTCATTTTTTCATTTATTAAAAGGGACTACTTGTATACATTTTTCCATCCACCAGACCCCACGAACACTAGAATATAAATAAATCAATACCTTGTACCCAATTAAGAGTGTGCCTGCTTATCTTTTATTCTCTTGTAATTTTATGTCTCTACCATTTACCTGAGCAGTAGAGCCGTCTATTCCACTTCTTTACTTTAATATGGAATATAGCAGCGCTAAGTTAAAATCGAAATCCGATTATTATAACTTGAATTAATTGAATTGCGATTTCAACTTGGACCTGGTTTACTATGGTTGGCTTGGTAGAATTAGCGATGATGAATAGGTAGCTAAAACGTAGATGCAGAATGCTTCGTTATTTTCGTTTTGTGGAATATGACGAATACATTCGTCATATTCGCTAATTCTACCAATCCAACCATAGTAAACCAGGTCTAAGTTGAAATCGCAATTCGATTAATTCAAGTTATAATAATCGAATTTCGATTTTAACTTAGCACTGCTATATCCCATATTAGACTAGAATTAACGAATATGGAATATAGCAGTGCTAAGTTAAAATCGAAATTTGATTATTATAACTTGAATTAATCACATTGCTATTTCAATAGGAGAGTAGCCTTTAAGTTACAATCGCAATACGTGATTATTTAAATCGCATATTAATCGCGATAACAAGAATAATGACGAATATTCGATTTCAACGAATATAAAACGAATATTCTATCGAATATTCGCGAATTTCGTCGAAATCGAATATGGCACCTGCCGCTCATCACTATTTGGGGTATATTACTGGAAAAAAATGGGCTTACTAGCTGTTATAGCAAATGTGTGGATGTAATAAACAGTAAAATAAATGTAACAAAAACTGAAACAGGTGCACACTGCGGTCTTACTAGCTCTCGTACTGGTGTAAAATTGAGAGATTAGCTAACATATCCTGCTTGGAGGACATATCTGAGTCCAAGCACCGCACCAATGTTTCTGAAGTAGCTCGGGATATAACGCTAAACCTGCTTGGGCCGTATGGGCAATACCAGTAGCCAGTGGACAAATTACAGGAGTGCAAGGTCACAGTCACTCTCCCAGTAACCTCCTGCATAAGACCATGCATACAGTGGTAGGAGGGAGAGAGCTCTGAGCCCCACCCAAGACTGGCTGATATAGCCCCGGCATCACATGTGGTCCGCTGCTAGGATCTTTACTGTTTATTGCATCCACACATTTGCTATCCTGTGTAGGATGTCCATTGTAGTACTTGTGGTCCGCTGTATGCATCCTCCATTGTATACATTTTTGCTGGGGATTGCCATTAGCAGTGGACCACAAGTGCAGGATCTGCTCCCCCTGTATAGATGCACCACTGCATATGGGGTTGAGCACTTCCTGCTTTCTAATACCATGCCAATCTGTAGTTTGTATATTGAATTTTTGGGAGGTGTATAAACTCCTAGTCTGAATGCGCCTTTATTTCCATCCACAGGCAGCATTCTGGTGCACATGTGAAGCCCGGGCTGATGTATCCGATTGAAATTGGGAGCCAGATGACGAAGGGGTTTCATAATTATCGGGGGAAGAGGGTGGTAGCTTGTGCAAGTTTTTAGTGTGGCCGTGAGTCAGCAGGGTGGCAGCAGTGGGAGGTCAGGAGCCAAACATGCCTGGGGTAGACCATCCGCTTCGCAGGAGCCTACCTGCCCAGAAAGTATTGGTGCAGAAGTTCATGGAGGCAGCAGCGGTAGCAGTCAGTCAGTGCGGAGTGTTGGGGGTAAAATCACCTACTCGGCGGTGTGGCAGTTTTTGTTAAGCCGCTGAAGGAGGTGAACATGGTCATTTGCCGAATCTGTGGGCAGAAGGTGAAGCGTGGCCAGGGTGCCAAAGTTGGCACACGGCCCTGAGTCAACACATGCAGCGTCACCATAAAAGGGCCTGGGAGAACTGTGGCTCCAATGTAGTGCTTCAGCCTGCCGCAGCAACTGCTGTAACGCCCAGTGGCACGCACCGGATTTAAGGCAGTCAAGGCTCCACCACCTCATCCGAAGGGAGCTGTTTGTACTTCCCATTATCTACCATTCCTGATGCTCCTGCTTCTTGCCCTCCTACTCCTTGTCAGTCATTCCGTCAGCAATCAATTACCGAAGCGAGACAACAGTATGCGTGCATTCATACAACGGCGCAGAAGCTGAACGTGTTCCTGGCCAAGTTGCTAGTGCTGCGGTCCCTCCCATTCCAAGTGTTGGACTCTGCACCTTTTAGAGTACTGATGGCTTGTGCCAAGTAGAGGTGGAGAATCCTAATCTGTCATTTCTTTGCCAAAAAGGCAGTACAACACCTGCACAAATATGTAGAACAGAAGGTGGGCCAGTCCTTGAGCCTGTCGGTGTCTGCCAAAGTGCACGCCAACGTGTGGAGCTATAACTACGGTCAAGGACAATATATGTCCTTTATGGCCCACTGGGTAAATGTGGTTCCTGCCAGCCAAACCAGCTACTTGGCCAGGTGACTTCGCTTCTGTCTCCACGTTCTAACCCCGTTGGACCTGTGACAATGTCCACCTCTGCCTCCTCATCCACCACTGTGTCCTCAGCCTCCACTGCAGGGACAATTCACAGTACTCCCCCAGCATACCACATGTGCAGGGCACGGCGGTGTCACGCTGTTCTACACCTCGGTGTCTGGGCAAATGAAGTCACACAGGGGAGGAACTGTTCTGTGTCCTTCATCAAGAAATCGAATCCTTGCTTTCTCCGTGACAACTCAAAATTGGAACCATAGTGACTGACAACGGGAAGAAATTGATGTTGGCCTTGCAGCAAGGAGGGCTGAGCCATGCGCCCTGCATGGCACACATGTTCAATCTGGTTGTGAAGCAGTTCCTGAAGTCTTCACCCCATCTTCAAGATATCCTGAAAATTACCAGGAAACTTTGCATGCACTTCATCCACTCGTACACCGCCAAGCACACCCTCCTGCCACTGTAGTGGCAGAAAGGTGTCCCCCAGCATAGGCTTATATGCAACATTTTCACCTTTTGGAATTCCACCCTCCATATGTTGGACAGGGTACTGTTATTGCCACCCACCTCTCAACTATGTCATCGGGTCACTCTGTGGTCTCCTGATGCTACCACCTCACCACTCAGGTCTCCTCATGCTGATGCTGCAACCTCCACCCTTTGTCATTGTGCCACTCTGTGACCTCTTCATGCTGCTGCCACCACCACACTATGTCACCTTGCCAGTCTGTGGCCTTCTCATGCTGTTGCTGCCACCTCCACACTCTGTCATTGTAAAACTCTGTGGTCTCCTCATGCTTCTGTCACCTCAATACTATGTCACCTTGCCAGTCTGCAGCCTCCTCATGCAGCTGCTGCTAACTCAACACTATGTCACCTTGCCAATCTGTGGCCTCCTCATGCTGCTGCTAACTCAACCCTCTGTCACCTTACCAGTCTGTGGCCTCCTCATGCTGCTGCTGCCACCTCCACACTATGTCACCTTGCCATTCTATGGTCTCCTCATGCTGCTGCTAAATCAACACTCTGTCACTAGGCCACTCTGTGGCCTCCTCATACTGCTGCTACCACCTCCACATTATGTAAACTTACAACTCTGTGGTCTCCTTATGCTGCTGCTAAATCAACAGTATGTCACTGGGCCACTCTGTGGCCTCCTCATGCTGCTGCTAACTCAACACTATGTCACTGGGCCACTCTGTGGCCTCCTCATGCTGCTGCTGCTACCTCCACACTATGTCAACTTGCCACTCTGTGGTCTCCTTATGCTGCTGCTAACTTAACACTATGTCACTGGACCATGTTGTGGCTTCCTCATGCTGCTGATAAATCAACAATATGTCACTGGGCCACTCTGCGACCTCCTCATGCTGCTGATGCTGCCACTTTTACACTATGTCACCTTGCCAGTCTGTGGCCTCCTCATGCTGCTCCTAATTCAACGCTATGTCACTGGGCCACTGTTCGGCTTCCTCATGCTGCTGCCACATCAACATTATGTAAATGGGCCACTCTGTGGTCTCCTCATGCTGCTGCTGCTGCCACCTCCCCAATATGTTACTGGGCCACTCTGCGGTCTTCACATGCTGCTGCTACCTCAACACCTATGTCATTGAACCACTCTGTGGACATCTCACGCTGTTCTCCCACCCTCCCCGCTCCATGACTAGGCCATTATTTTGCTTTTTTGGCCTGGTTGACATAATCATTTATTTGACCTTTCTGATCTGTCAGAAGAAATGAAAAATGAGACACACAACAGATCCTGTCTGTGTATAAGGCCTGTATGGTCCATCAGAATTGGCTTATAAATTGGTAGCCAAAAGCAGGATTGGGTACAAAACACAGAAGATATGCAAATATTCCATTCACGTGTCATCCACTTCAGTTTTTTTTTTTTTTTGACTTTAGCAATACTGATGGATTAATGACCAAATGCTGACCTAGTGAAGGCGGATGCTCAACAGACAGGATCCATTTTTTGGGGGGTGATTGTTCTGACAGATCAGAGGAAGGGCTAAATAATCAGTGATGTCAACAAAAATTTACTGCTTACACCCTCTCCACTCTAGCGATAGAAGACAGTTGCAGAGCAGCACAAATGGACCTCCTGACTAATCCGTAATGCACCATCCGCGATAGGACCACTGATCCACAGCAGTCCCATAAGCAATGGTAGAAAGTAAAAAGGTTCACAGCAGCATGTCCAGTGTGACTATTTATTGGGAGCCAAGAGTGCACACACAAAAAGATACAACGTTTAGGCTACGCAGTAGCCTTAATCAAGTATACAGATACAAAAAAGTTAGCAGTCATATATACACCAGAGTGGCCACCCATATGGCATAGTGTAGCCAATAAGCTAAAGGCTCAATCTCATCAGCACATGTGTAATAATTAAAATGGCCTGAGCTCCAATCAGACTAATGATAAATAGAAGTTACATGTACCTGATCCTCATTGAAACTCATCCACATGCCTCAGCCATGTCGATTCACAAAGTCGGCGTCTCAACAGACCCACTGCGTATCATCACGTTTCAATATGGGCGGGCCGCCGTCACAAGCATCAGCGATGCGGCCATACCTCTCTCTGTGACTACAGCACCTGCAACCAATGAGCGCTCATACAGCAAGTCACATATAGAGTGCATCATCAGCCCACGTAATCGTCATCTGACCGGCAAAAGGTATTAGATCCACCTAGTTGTAAATGGGTTAATCAATGACAATTTAATTGTCACTGGACCTCGGCTTATGGGGAAAAAAAAGGCAATGGATGAGACAATGGTTGTCGGCATATAATATGGAGCTAGTGAACCTAAAAATTTGTACCCCAAGGGGACAGATAATAGAAGTACAAAAACAAAATGTGAACATATAATTTAAAGTATCATGTAAAAACATTATATACCGAATCAGACAACAATAAATGATTGATTTACCCATTTACAACTAGGTGGATCTAGGACCTTTTGCCGGTCAGGTGACGATCACGTGGGCTGATGATGGGCCCTACATGTGACTTTCTGTATGAGCACTCATTGGTTGCAGGTGCTGTAGTCACAGAGAGAGGTGTGGCCGCATCGCTGATGCTTGTGACGTTGGCCCACCCATATTGAAACGTAATGATGTCACGGACATGAGCAGTGGGTCTGTTGAGACACCGACTTTGTGAAGCGACATGGCAGGCCGCTGATCTGACCATCTAAAACATTAGGGGTGAGGGCCTGCTGCCGCAATGGTGACTCTAGATAACGTCTGGGCGATTGCACGTCCCTGTGACAGCGACGATCCATTTGGATGTCTGCCCTATCAACTTTCAATGCTCTTTTCTGTACCTAAGATAAGATGCCTTTATTGTCACTGTACAATACAATGTAATACAATGTACAATACAATGAAACGTTGTGTTTACCATGGTGATCACGGGTAACAGGGAATCAGGGTTTGATGCTGGAGAGGGAGCCTGAGAAACGGACAACACATCCAAGGAAGGCAAGCGGGTGTCGTTCAAATCACACACTCCCGACTCGTGGCGGTAGTAACGATAAATAACAATGCGGGACTTTTAAGATGCACTGTTATTGGAATGAGTAATAAAACATTACAGGGAATGTCACTGCGGTATTTTGGATAACGAAACGTTATACAGGAGAGGCCCTGCTGCCGCTTTCTCTAGATAACTTCTGCCTGATCACACGTTCCCGTGATGTCAACGATCCATTTGGATAACTTGGAGTACTGTATATGTCACAGATGTGTATTACACGCACACACTGCAGAGACAGTAGATGAGGACTGGCCCCTGATTATTTAAATTTTCACTAAAGAAACAGTTTTCGGATGGCGTATTGTATATGTCACAGAAAACAACACACTATGGACACTAGATTAGGCCCAGATTATTGGAATTTAAGGTAAAGAAACAGTTTTTGGATGGAGTACTGTTTATGTCACGGATGTATATTACACACACACACTACAGAGACAGTAGATGAGGACTGGCCCCTGATTATTAAAATTTACGCAAACCAAACAGTTTTAAACGCACACTATAGACAATAAATGCAGCGCTGATTGAATTTACGCAAAAAGACACAGTCTGCGGATGATGTACAGTATATGTCACTAATAGGTATTAAAGCAAAATATCTTGCTGCTGTCAAACACACGCACAGTAGTCCTTAAAAGGACTTTGGGGTCTTTGAAAAGCTTTTGGTAGTAAAAACAGCAAATATATCTCCCTGCACTATCTGTCCCTTCCACAATACGGATGTCCCTGAGACTGATCAATTTAGCGCAGATATAATATATTGCTACTCTAAAACACACACAGAGTAGTCCTTAAAGGGAACCTGTCATGTGGATATTTGATTATAATCTAACTAATTATAACTAATTATATACAATCATTAACTACTAAAAAGTGCCTTAGATGTATTCACTTACTGGTGTGACAGATGGTTACCTCATAATATACACACAAAGATGCCGCATGCTAATGTGCTGATTCGAGTCCAGCGTGATGTCATTGAGTCCAGTGTATATTTAATTCAGAGCTATAGCCACTCCCCTGCCCACCTGCTGCTGATTCCTATGGAAACAAACTGTCATTCAGCAGCAGGTGGGCGGGGAGAGTCAGGAGTAGGGATGAGCGAACCCGGAATGTATAGTTCGGGTTCGTACCGAATTTTGGGGTTCCGGTTCGGTGTTCGTCGCTTTCTTGGCAACAAGCGTAATACTACTTGCCCCAAGAGGCCATCACAGCCATGCCTACTATTGGCATGGCTGTGATTGGCCAGAGCACAATGTGACTCAGCCTCTATTTAAGCTGGAGTCACATAGCTCCGCCCGTCACTCTGCTCTGATTAGCGTAGGGAGAGGTTGGAGCTGCGACAGTAGGGCGAGATTAGGCAGATTAAATCCTCCAAAGGACTTGATTAATTGATCGATCTGCAGCTGTGGATCATTGAGCTGCTGATACTCAATTGCTCAATGTTTTTAGGACTGCCCAGACCATTTGTCAGTCACTTTTTTCTGGGGTGATCGGCAGCCATTTTGTGACTTGTGGTGCGCCAGCACAAGCTGCGACCAAGTGCATTTAACCCTCAATGGTGTGGTTGTTTTTTGGCTAAAGCCTACATCAGAGTGAAGCTGTCACACCAAGTGCATTTAACCAGCAATAGTCTGTTTATTTTTTGGCCATATACTACATCAGGGGCAAGCTGTGCCTGTCACCAAGTGCATTTAACCCTCAATGGTGTGGTTGTTTTTTGGCTAAAGCCTACATCAGGGTGAAGCTGTCACATCAAGTGCATTTAACCAGCAATAGTCTGTTTATCTTTTGGCCATATACTACATCAGGGGCAAGCTGCGCCTGTCACCAAGTGCATTTAACCCTCAATGGTGTGGTTGTTTTTTGGCTAAAGCCTACATCAGGGTGAAGCTGTCACACCAAGTGCATTTAACCAGCAATAGTCTGTTTATTTTTTGGCCATATACTACATCAGGGGCAAGCTGCGCCTGTCACCAAGTGCATTTAACCCTCAATGGTGTGGTTTGTCAAGCTGTCACATCAAGTGCATTTAACCATCAATAGTGTGGTTATTTTTTGGCCATATCCCAGTCTAATTCTGTCAGTAAACCTATACCTGTCACCCAGCGCCTAAATACTAGGCCTCAAATTTATATCCAGCTAAATCTGTCGTTACTGCTGTACTGTTGCACATTTTTTGTTCTGGGTTGAAATACAATTCCCAATTTAGCAATTTCAAAATTTAGTGGTTTCTGCTGTATCAGAGCTATTTGAAATCTATCCCTAAAAGGGTATATCATATTGAAGGTGCACATAGGGTCATTCAGAATAACTTCACACACACGCTACTGTGCATTTCCAAGTCTAATTCTGTCAGTAAACCCATACCTGTCACCCAGCGCCTAAATACTAGGCCTCAAATTTATATCCAGCTAAATCTGTCGTTACTGCTGTTGCTGGGCAAGTTATTTAGTGTCCGTTCAAGCACATTTTTTGTTCTGGGTTGAAATACAATTCCCAATTTAGCAATTTCAAAATTTAGTAGTTTCTGCTGTATCAGAGCTATTTGAAATCTATCCCTAAAAGGGTATATCATATTGAAGGTGCACATAGGGTCATTCTGAATAACTTCACACACCTGCTACTGTGCATTTCCAAGTCTAATTCTGTCAGTAAACCCATACCTGTCACCCAGTGCCTAAATACTAGGCCTCAAATTTATATCCAGCTAAATCTGTCGTTACTGCTGTAACTGGTCGAGTTATTTAGTGTCCGTTCAAGCACATTTTTTGTTCTGGGTTGAAATACAATTCCCAATTCAGCAATTTCATAATTTAGTGGTTTCTGCTGTATCAGAGCTATTTGAAATCTATCCCTAAAAGGGTATATCATATTGAAGGTGCACATAGGGTCATTCAGAATAACTTCACACACCCGCTACTGTGCATTTCCAAGTCTAATTCTGTCAGTAAACCCATACCTGTCACCCAGCGCCTAAATACTAGGCCTCAAATTTATATCCAGCTAAATATGTCGTTACTGCTGTAGCTGGGCAAGTTATTTAGTGTCCGTTCAAGCACATTTTTTGTTCTGGGTTGAAATACAATTCCCAATTCAGCAATTTCATAATTTAGTGGTTTCTGCTGTATCAGAACTATTTGAATTATATCCCTAAAAGGGTATATCATATTGAAGGTGCACATAGGGTCATTCAGAATAACTTCACACAACCGATACTGTCTTCCTCCTCCTCTTCTTCCACCTGCTCATCCAGTCAGCCACACACCTTCACCACCAACTTCAGCACAGCCCGGGGTAAACGTCAGCAGGCCATTCTGAAACTCATATGTTTGGGGGACAGGCCCCACACCGCACAGGAGTTGTGGCGGGGTATAGAACAACAGACCGACGAGTGGTTGCTGCCGGTGAGCCTCAAGCCCGGCCTGGTGGTGTGCGATAATGAGCGAAATCTCGTTGCAGCTCTGGGACTAGCCGGTTTGACGCACATCCCTTGCCTGGCGCATGTGCTGAATTTGGTGGTGCAGAAGTTCATTCACAACTACCCCGACATGTCAAAGTGCGGGCCGTCTGTTCGCGCTTCCGGCGTTCACATCCTGCCGCTGCTCGCCTGTCTGCGCTACAGCGTAACTTCGGCCTTCCCGCTCACCGCCTCATATGCGACGTGCCCACCAGGTGGAACTCCACCTTGCACATGCTGGACAGACTGTGCGAGCAGCAGCAGGCCATAGTGGAGTTTCAGCTGCAGCACGCACGGGTCAGTCGCAGTGCGGAACAGCACCACTTCACCACCAATGACTGGGCCTCCATGCGAGACCTGTGTGCCCTGTTGCACTGTTTCGAGTACTCCACCAACATGTCCAGTGGCGATGACGCCGTTATCAGCGTTACAATACCACTTCTATGTCTCCTTGAGAAAACACTTAGGGCGATGATGGAAGAGGAGGTGGCCCAGGAGGAGGAGAAGGAAGAGGGGTCATTTTTAGCACTTTCAGGCCAGTCTCTTCGAAGTGACTCAGAGGGAGGTTTTTTGCAAGAGCAGAGGCCAGGTACAAATGTGGCCAGCCAGGGCCCACTACTGGAGGACGAGGAGGACGAGGATGAGGAAGAGGTGGAGGAGGATGAGGATGAAGCATGGTCACAGCGGGGTGGCACCCAACGCAGCTCGGGCCCATCACTGGTGCGTGGCTGGGGGGAAAGGCAGGACGATGACGATACGCCTCCCACAGAGGACAGCTTGTCCTTACCCCTGGGCAGCCTGGCACACATGAGCGACTACATGCTGCAGTGCCTGCGCAACAACAGCAGAGTTGCCCACATTTTAACGTGTGCGGACTACTGGGTTGCCACCCTGCTGGATCCACGCTACATGCTGGATCCACGCTACAAAGACAATGTGCCCACCTTACTTTCTGCACTGGAGCGTGATAGAAAGATGCGCGAGTACAAGCGCACGTTGGTAGACGCGCTACTGAGAGCATTCCCAAATGTCACAGGGGAACAAGTGGAAGCCCAAGGCCAAGGCAGAGGAGGAGCAAGAGGTCGCCAAGGCAGCTGTGTCACGGCCAGCTCCTCTGAGGGCAGGGTTAGCATGGCAGAGATGTGGAAAACTTTTGTCAACACGCCACAGCTAACTGCACCACCACCTGATACGCAACGTGTTAGCAGGAGGCAACATTTCACTAACATGGTGGAACAGTACTTGTGCACACCCCTCCACGTACTGACTGATGGTTCGGCCCCATTCAACTTCTGGGTCTCTAAATTGTCCACGTGGCCAGAGCTAGCCTTTTATGCCTTGGAGGTGCTGGGCTCGGCGGTGCCCAGCGGCCAGCGTTTTGTCTGAACGTGTATTCAGCACGGCAGGGGGCGTCATTACAGACAAACGCAGCTGCCTGTCTACAGCCAATGTGGACAAGCTGACGTTCATAAAAATGAACCAGGCATGGATCCCACAGGACCTGTCCATCCCTTGTGCAGATTAGACATTAACTACCTCCCCTTAACCATATATTATTGGACTCCAGGGCACTTCCTCATTCAATCCTATTTTTATTTTCATTTTGCCATTATATTGCGAGGCTACCCAAAGTTGAATGAACCTCTCCTCTGTCTGGGTGCCGGGGACTAAATATATGCCAATGGACTGTTCCAATGTTGGGGGACGTAATGTAATGACCGGTGTCACGCACAGGGAGGAAAACAGGGAAAGCCCTGCCTAAGGGAGAGGGAAAGGTGGTGACCCCTAACTCACCTTGCGGCTGGCACCTGACTGCCCTGACTTCCCTAGACGGGTTCCTCACCCGTGCGGCGATCACGTGCCTAAACCCTGGCTTTCCCTGAAATGAGCCCTAGATAGTGAACGGGCCAGTGGGATCGCTAGTCCTCACCACTGCACTAAGAGGGAAACACCAGGGAGAGGACAGACAAACACAGACAAACACAAACACCCAGGTGGACGACAACAACTGTCCACAAAGGTCCAACAGGGATCCGGAGGGTAGCGTTCTGAATCAACAGTCAGAGAACGCAGCAACACAGCTCCAGTGGGTCAGGATAGATGTCCAGGCAGGAAGCTCTATCTCTGGCAACCAGAGAAGTGTGAGAGAGGAATATAAGGAGGTTTGGGAGTCCTGGACAAGGAACAGCTGAGGAGAAGGAGCTACGGATCCCTGAGTGAGCCAAAAGGGTTTGCAAAGCAAACCCAGAAAGCTACCATAAGGAAAACAGCCCTATCTTAAATAGAGCGTGCAGCCAACCGCTGCGACTTCCTGACCCCGGGTATAACGGAGTCAGGCATGGTTCTCGATACCCTCGTGACAGTACCCCCCTCTCTACGAGGGGCCTCCGGACACTCAGGACCAGGTCTCTCAGGATGAGAGGCATGAAAAACCCGAACTAACCTGTCGGTGTTTACTTCAGACGCAGGAACCCACATTCTTTCCTCGGGACCGTAACCTCTCCAATGCACCAGATATTGAAGAGAGCGGCGGACCCGACGAGAATTAACAATTTTGGATATCTGAAATTCTAGATTACCATCCACGACAACAGGAGGGGATGGCAGCGGTGATGGTTCTAGAGGTGGAACATATTTTTTGAGTAACGACTTATGAAAAACATTATGAATTTTAAAAGTCTGAGGTAACTCCAGGCGAAAAGCCACGGGGTTGATGATGGCTACAATTTTGTAAGGGCCAATAAACCTAGGACCCAGTTTCCAAGAGGGAACCTTCAATTTAATATTCCTAGTAGACAACCACACGTAGTCATTCACTCCTAGGTCCGGGCCTGGCGACCGTCTCTTATCAGCCATGCATTTGTATTTACCTCCCATATTTTTCAAGTTAGCTTGCACCTTCTGCCATACCGATGAAAGAGATGACGAAAAACGTTCCTCTTCGGGAACCCCAGAAGACCCCCCCTCTTTGAAAGTACAGAATTGGGGATGAAAACCATATGCACCAAGAAATGGTGACTTGCCAGTGGATTCCTGACGACGATTATTTATGGCAAACTCAGCTAACGGTAAATATGATGACCACAACTCTTGGTTTTCAGACACAAAACATCTTAGATATGTCTCAAGGTTTTGGTTGGTTCGCTCAGTCTATCCATTCGACTGAGGATGGAAAGCTGAGGAAAAGGACAAGTTTACCCCCAAACGGGAACAAAAAGCTTTCCAAAATTTAGAAATAAACTGGGTACCCCGATCCGAAACAACATCGGAGGGGACCCCGTGAAGCTTCATGATTTCACTGACGAATACCTGAGCAAGAGTCTTAGCATTAGGTAGTGCGGGTAGCGCAATGAAGTGTACCATTTTGCTAAACCTGTCCACTACTACCAAAATAACTGTTTTACCCGCAGACAAAGGTAAGTCAGTGATAAAATCCATTGACAGATGTGTCCACGGTCTATTGGGAATGACGAGAGGTAATAGAGACCCTGCAGGACGTGTATGTGAAACTTTTGCGCGCGCACAGGTAGAACAAGAAGACACAAAATCCAATACATCCTGACGCAACCTTGGCCACCAATAACGACGAGACAATAGCTCCAAGGTTGCTTTACTACCCGGGGCCAGAGATAATGTAATGACCGGTGTCACGCACAGGATAGAAAACAGGGAAAGCCCTGCCTAAGGGAGAGGGAAAGGTGGTGACCCCTAACTCACCTTGCGGCTGGCACCTGACTGCCCTGACGTCCCTAGACGGGTTCCTCACCCGTGCGGCGATCACGTGCCTAAACCCTGGCTTTCCCTGAAATGAGCCCTAGATAGTAAACGGGCCGGTGGGATCGCTAGTCCTCACCACTGCACTAAGAGGGAAACACCAGGGAGAGGACAGACAAACACAGACAAACACAAACACCCAGGTGGACGACAACAACTGTCCACAAAGGTCCAACAGGGATCCAGAGGGTAGCGTTCTGAATCAACAGTCAGAGAACGCAGCAACACAGCTCCAGTGGGTCAGGATAGATGTCCAGGCAGGAAGCTCTATCTCTGGCAACCAGAGAAGTGTGAGAGAGGAATATAAGGAGGTTTGGGAGTGCTGGACAAGGAACAGCTGAGGAGAAGGAGCTACGGATCCCTGAGTGAGCCAAAAGGGTTTGCAAAGCAAACCCAGAAAGCTACCATAAGGAAAACAGCCCTATCTTAAATAGAGCGTGCAGCCAACCGCTGCGACTTCCTGACCCCGGGTATAACGGAGTCAGGCGTGGTTCTCGATACCCTCAAGACACGTGAAGCCTGATTCTCTGCTATGACATGCAGACTGATTCTCTGCCGACATGAAGCCAGATTGTCTGTTACGGGACCTCTCTCCTCTGCCTGGGTGCTGGGCCTAAATATCTGACAATGGACTGTTGCAGTGGTGGCGGATGTGAAGCCTAATTCTCTGCTAGGACATGCAGACTGATTCTCTGCCGACATGAAGCCAGATTGTCTGTTATGGGACCTCTCTCCTCTGCCTGGGCCTAAATATCTGACAATGGACTGTTGCAGTGGTGGGTGACGTGAAGCCTGATTCTCTGCTAGGACATGCAGACTGATTCTCTGCCGACATGAAGCCAGATTGTCTGCTACGGGACCTCTCTCCTCTGCCTGGGTGCTGGACCTAAATTTATGAAAATGGACTGTTGCAGTGGTGGTTGACGTGAAGCCTGATTCTCTGCTATGATATGAAGACTGATTCTCTGTTGACATGAAGCCAGATTGTCTGTTACGGGACCTCTCTCCTCTGCCTGGGTGTCGGGCCTAAATTTATGAAAATGGACTGTTACAGTGATGGGTGACGTGAAGCCTAATTCTCTGCTATGATATGAAGACTGATTCTCTGCTGACATGAAGCCAGATTGTATGTTACTGGACCTCTCTCCTCTGCCTGGGTGCTGGGCCTAAATATCTGACAATGGACTGTTGCAGTGTTGGCTGACGTGAAGCCTGATTCTCTGCTAGGACATGCAGACTGATTCTCTGCCGACATGAAGCCAGATTGTCTGTTACGGGACCTCTCTCCTCTGCCTGAGTGCTGGGCCTAAATTTATGAAAATGGACTGTTACAGTGGTGGGTGACGTAAAGCCTGATTCTCTGCTATGATATGAAGACTGATTCTCTGCTGACATGAAGCCAGATTGTCTGTTACGGGACCTCTCTCCTCTGCCTGGGTGCTGGGCCTAAATATCTGACAATGGACTGTTGCAGTGGTGGCTGACGTGAAGCCTGATTCTCTGCTAGGACATGCAGACTGATTCTCTGCCGACATGAAGCCAGATTGTCTGTTACGGGACCTCTCTCCTCTGCCTGGGTGCTGGGCCTAAATATCTGACAATGGACTGTTGAAGTGGTGGCTGAAGTGAAGCCTGATTCTCTGCTAGGACATGCAGACTGATTCTCTGCCAACATGAAGCCAGATTGTCTGTTACGGGACCTTTCTCCTCTGCCTGGGTGCTGGGCCTAAATTTATGAAAATGGACTGTTACAGTGGTGGGTGACGTGAAGCCTGATTCTCTGCTATGACATGAAGACTGATTCTCTGCTGACATGAAGCCAGATTGTCTGTTACGGGACCTCTCTCCTCTGCCTGGGTGCTGGGCCTAAATATATGACAATGGACTGTTGCATTGGTGGCTGACGTGAAGCCTGATTCTCTGCTATGATATGAAGACTGATTCTCTGCTGACATGAAGCCAGATTGTCTGTTACGGGACCTCTCTCCTCTGCCTGGGTGCTGGGCCTAAATATATGACAATGGACTGTTGCATTGGTGGCTGACGTGAAGCCTGATTCTCTGCTATGATATGAAGACTGATTCTCTGCTGACATGAAGCCAGATTGTCTGTTACGGGACCTCTCTCCTCTGCCTGGGTGCTGGGCCTAAATTTATGAAAATGGACTGTTACAGTGGTGGGTGACGTGAAGCCTGATTCTCTGCTATGACATGAAGACTGAATCTCTGCTGACATGAAGCCAGATTCTGTGTTACGGAACCTCTCTCCTCTGCCTGGGTGCTTGGCCTAAATTTATGAAAATGGACTGTTGCAGTGGTGGCTGACGTGAAGCCTGATTCTCTGCTATGACATGCAGACTGATTCTCTGCTGACATGAAGCCAGATTCTCTGTTACGGGACCTCTCTCCTCTGCCTGGGTGCCGGGGCCTAAATATCTGAGAATGGACTGTTCCAGTGGTGGGTGACGTGAAGCCAGATTCTCTGCTATGGGACCTCTCTCCAATTGATTTTGGTTAATTTTTATTTATTTAATTTTAATTTTTATTCATTTCCCTATCCACATTGGTTTGCAGGGGATTTACCTACATGTTGCTGCCTTTTGCAGCCCTCTAGCCCTTTCCTGGGCTGTTTTACAGCCTTTTTAGTGCCGAAAAGTTCGGGATAGGGTACCAGGGATAGGGTACCGCCCCGTGACATCAGGCCCCAAAAAGGGGTGGTACATAGGAGGTAACCAAAGAGTAACAAAAAATACATTTTGTATATAACAAAAGAAAACCATGTATAACGGCAACACTACGTGTTATTATATATAATAAAATATAGGTACCATCTCAGCTGAGAGATTCTTCAATGAGTAGAGGATGTCTAGAAAAATAATGATAATAATAATATATATTAGATCACAGGATTGGACAGTAATAGTGCATTGATTAGCATGGGATCCTAGATATGTGTAATTTCATAGTCCCTATTCAGACCTCTAGGATGTAGGGTATCTAGGGTATGGATCCAATAGGCCTCTCGGCGTAATAATAGCTTCTTCACATCACCTCCCCTTCGTGGTCTCATTACCCGTTCTATCACCTGAAATTTTAATTGAGCAACAGTGTGTTTGCATTTTTCAAAATCCATTCTCTGGGTATGTTCGTCCAGTATGTGGGTGATAAATATTGGATCCCTTGATTATATTTGAGCACTGGAAGCAGTGCAGACAGGGGAACGTGCCCTTCCGCTGTGTAGCTAGTACGCTCTGCTTGAGTATGCCTCTAGGGCTCCCCACATCAGCGCGCACTAACTTGTCTCTATAACTCGGGTTTTTCTTATTACAGATAAGCGGGGGATTTTTGAATTCTTCAATCTGGGGGTATGCTCTTCCCAACAGAGGCCAGTGTTTCCTCACAATATTGTCCAGTTTAAAATTGAAAGGGTGGTATTTATGGACCAGGGCCACTCGTGGGGTATCTGTTTTATCAGGTCTAGGATTGTCTAAATCACTCATAGTTTTCCTCAAGGTTAGTGGGGGATAACCTCTCTCCTCAAACCTCCTAGTAATTTCCTCAAACCTGAGACCCCGTATAGAGGGGTCTGAGACAATACGTCTCACTTTCTGGTACTGGGACTTAGGAATTGCCTTTTTCAAGGAATGAGGGTGAGCACTGGAAAAGTGGAGGATACTGTTCCTGTCTGTCTCTTTTCTAAATATATCTGTAGAGAGATTACCTTTAGGATCCTTAATTACCCTTGTATCTAGAAAACTCACTGTTTGGCTATCACACGTTAGTGTGAATTGCAAACCAGCACATGCATGGTTCAGATGTAAAAGGAAGAGGTCAAGGGTCTCACGTGGCCCCGCCCATATGCAAAAAATATCGTCAATAAATCTTTTCCATAATAGAATGTGGTTATGGTGCCACTCAGTGTTATATACAAATGTATCTTCAAATTTTGACATATATGCATTCGCATAGGGCGGAGCCACGTTCGACCCCATCGCGGTCCCCCGCCTCTGCAGATAATAGGTGTCTTCAAACAAAAAATAATTTTCATACAGGACAAGATGAAGGAGTTTTACAAAAAAATCACATTCAATAGAAGAGTAATCACTCTTTTCTAAGAACGACTGTACAGCCTGTATACCCCCACTGTGTTCAATGGAGGTATACAGGCTGACCACGTCAATGGTCACCAACAAACTCTCAGGTGGAATAGGTCCTAATTGTGCTATAGTGCTGAGAAAATGTTGTGTATCTGCCAAAAAGGACGGAATGTCCTTTATTAAAGGTGTAAGAATCTTCTCAAGCACTATAGCCAATGGTGATAAAATAGATCCCACCGAGGCCACAATGGGGCGTCCAGGAGGGTCAATTAGAGTTTTGTGGACCTTAGGGAGCACATAGAAAACCGGTGTTATTGGTGTATGGTTGATCAAAAAGGTGTACATATTTTTATCAAAAATGCCCAATTTGGCAAAATGGTCAACAGTCCTCATGATTTTCTCTTTGATATGGAGAACCGGATCCCCATTCAAGGGTTCATATGTGTTAGAGTCCGCAAGCTGCCGCTTAATCTCTGCTACATATTTTATTTTATCCATGAGAATAATAGCGCCCCCTTTGTCCGCTGGTTTCAAAATTAAATTCTTATCATCCACCAAAGAGTTAATGGCTGCCCTTTCTTCAGATGTCACATTCTGTGTGAAACGTAAATTGCCCCTCTTCATCTCATCCATATATTTATTAATGTCTCTAGTCACTAGTTGGACATAGGTTTCAATAGGGTGGTAAAGTTTAGGAGGCATATATTTGCTAATGTTCTTCAAACCTAAGTCTGCCAGGCGTAAGCCGCATGATCCCTCCCCAACATCCGAACTTACAGTCCTGTTTCCGGGATCACTAAAATGGGCTTTAAGTCGCAACTTTCGAAAAAATTGATTTATATCAATATCATATTGAAATGAGTCAAAATTTGTAGATGGACTGAATGAGAGTCCTTTCTGGAGGGCAGACATTTGTATGGGGCTCAGGATTTTAGAAGAAAGGTTAATCACCAACGATGTGTTCTTACCTGCGAACGGGTCTGAATTGCTTGGCTCGGTCCCGGCCTTGCTGTAAGGTTTGTGGTGCTTGCGTCCTGCACGCCTCCTCCGCCGCCTCGTGGGCGCCGATTGCCTCTCCGTAAAAAAGGACGGGAATCTTGCGGTCCAGTGGATTTGTTTCCGGAGCTGGAGGTAAAGGATCCGGGTCTTGACGGTCTTCTGTAACCTGGTTTCTGGCGCCATGTCGGGTCTTGCCATCTGTATACGCGGTTCAGGTGGTAATCTTCGCTATCGCACAAAAACTTGGACCTTTTCTTCTCCTCCGTATCTCTTTTATAAGTAGCAATGTAGGTATCCACGGACTCTTTAAGTTTTCCAAATTCTTCGGAAGTTAGAGAATCTCTCAGCTGTTGTTCGGTTGCCAAGATCTGTGTCTGGAGTTCCGTCACCGCCGTTTGTATGCGATTGATCGTCAGTAAGATAAGGTCATATGAGCATTTGTTTATAATCTTTTCAAAGTCTCTGCTATAATCAGGATCATTAAGAAAAAAGGTCGGGCGTAAGTGTACCCTCAGACCTCTAGGGATCCTTTTGACCTTATAATACTCAGCCAAAGTAATCGCATGTAGTTCATATGCGGTGAGTCTTCTACGTTCACGTTCCCAGTGCCGCTTCTGGAATTCACTTGTTGGAATATTCAAAAAATCGGATGTCGATGTCACTTGAGACAGTATCCTCTCGGCATCGGTATCCGCAAAACTTAATGTTGTAGTATCGGAAGTCATCTGGAAATAGCGGTGCACGTTCCTTCAGTCAATTAGTGGAAGTAGCTGGTCGGCACTCGCTTGTTGCACGCCGCGCGGGATCTGGATCAATCTCCACATGCAATAAAGTAAAGGATCCCAGCAGACGTGTCTTGAGCTTGTGAAGGTTTATTGTCAAAATAACATTTGTCAAAGTAACAATGACGCGTTTCGGCTATATTAGCAGCCTTTTTCAACAGAATATCCATCGTGCAGCACAGGTTTATATACACCTATAATGCCAGGGATAGGGTACCGCCCCGTGACATCAGGCCCCAAAAAGGGGTGGTACATAGGAGGTAACCAAAGAGTAACAAAAAATACATTTTGTATATAACAAAAGAAAACCATGTATAACGGCAACACTACGTGTTATTATATATAATAAAATATAGGTACCATCTCAGCTGAGAGATTCTTCAATGAGTAGAGGATGTCTATTGACAATATTTTTTGCATATGGGCGGGGCCACGTGAGACCCTTGACCTCTTCCTTTTACATCTGAACCATGCATGTGCTGGTTTACAATTCACACTAACGTGTGATAGCCAAACAGTGAGTTTTCTAGATACAAGGGTAATTAAGGATCCTAATGGTAATCTCTCTACAGATATATTTAGAAAAGAGACAGACAGGAACAGTATCCTCCACTTTTCCAGTGCTCACCCTCATTCCTTGAAAAAGGCAATTCCTAAGTCCCAGTACCAGAGAGTGAGACGTATTGTCTCAGACCCCTCTATACGGGGTCTCAGGTTTGAGGAAATTACTAGGAGGTTTGAGGAGAGAGGTTATCCCCCACTAACCTTGAGGAAAACTATGAGTGATTTAGACAATCCTAGACCTGATAAAACAGATACCCCGCGAGTGGCCCTGGTCCATAAATACCACCCTTTCAATTTTAAACTGGACAATATTGTGAGGAAACACTGGCCTCTGTTGGGAAGAGCATACCCCCAGATTGAAGAATTCAAAAATCCCCTGCTTATCTGTAATAAGAAAAACCCGAGTTATAGAGACAAGTTAGTGCGCGCTGATGTGGGGAGCCCTAGAGGCATACTCAAGCAGAGCGTACTAGCTACACAGCGGAAGGGCACGTTCCCCTGTCTGCACTGCTTCCAGTGCTCAAATATAATCAAGGGATCCAATATTTATCACCCACCTACTGGACAAACATACCCAGTGAATGGATTTTTCACTTGTGAGTCCACTAATGTTGTGTACTTAATTAAATGTCCTTGTGGGCTATTATATATTGGTGAGACCATGCAAACAATTAGAGATCGCATTGGGAAGCATAAGTCCACCATTAGGACTAAGAACTTATTGCTTCCGATTCCCTCCCACTTTGAAAAATGCAAACACACTGTTGCTCAATTAAAATTTCAGGTGATAGAACGGGTAATGAGACCACGAAGGGGAGGTGATGTGAAGAAGCTATTATTACGCCGAGAGGCCTATTGGATCCATACCCTAGATACCCTACATCCTAGAGGTCTGAATAGGGACTATGAAATTACACATATCTAGGATCCCATGCTAATCAATGCACTATTACTGTCCAATCCTGTGATCTAATATATATTATTATTATCATTATTTTTCTAGACATCCTCTACTCATTGAAGAATCTCTCAGCTGAGATGGTACCTATATTTTATTATATATAATAACACGTAGTGTTGCCGTTATACATGGTTTTCTTTTGTTATATACAAAATGTATTTTTTGTTACTCTTTGGTTACCTCCTATGTACCACCCCTTTTTGGGGCCTGATGTCACGGGGCGGTACCCTATCCCTGGCATTATAGGTGTATATAAACCTGTGCTGCACGATGGATATTCTGTTGAAAAAGGCTGCTAATATAGCCGAAACGCGTCATTGTTACTTTGACAAATGTTATTTTGACAATAAACCTTCACAAGCTCAAGACACGTCTGCTGGGATCCTTTACCATAAAACTGGTGACAGACTTTAAAAGAACTTTTGAGTCTTTGAAAATCTTTCTGGGAATTATAACTGAGAATTTCGCTCCCTACACTGCCTTTCCCTTCCTACCCTCTGCTCTCCCTGACTATGACTGGATTGAGCACGTGTCATCGGGTGCTATATAGCACCCGATGACGCGTTGCGGCCAGTTAATTGATTTTTTTTGTTAATTTTACACTCAGATGCCACGATCATGTATGAACGTGGCATCTGAGGCGCTATTTCAGCTTCATGATGAAAAAATGTGCTTCATAACAAAGTAATTTGTCACAAAGTGAATTTTTTTTTAAATTCTGCGAATCGGCCGAATCAAACTTTTAAGAAATTCGCTCATCACTCATTTTTAGCACATCAGGCAATTTAATGATGACTGTACAAATATGATATTTCTCTTAGCAAAGTAGCATTCCGTTTTAAAGGAATTGGTAATTCTGGTTATGCTTTTACAACAGAACTGTTTACAAGCTCGTCTATACATTGTTGATCCTTTTATTTCATTTGTTTGCACCATATTGCTAAAGGATGCATTTTAACAACACTTTGTCCGATCAAAATTCATAGAGTACAATGGTAAATATCCAGTTTCCTAAGATGAAGTATTAAAATCTCCCTGCAATCCAAGTTTAAGCAACCAACTGGTAGTGAATTGAAATATAATTTTATTTCAAATTGCCAAAGAAACACTAAAAACATATATCCCACGCTTATTCTAAAACTTAAGAGGTTTTCGAGGACTTCTATATTAATGGCCTAGGACTCTTATGGCTACCCTCTGGCACTCCCGCTATGGTAAAACTACAACTCCCAAGATGCCCCCTTGCTTGGCTGTTCTCAGAACTCCATAGAAATGAATGGAGCATTTTGGGAGTCATAGTTTCACCACAGATGGCGTGCCGGAGGTTAGCTTTTACTGGCCTAGGATGAACCATCCAGTTCTGATCAGCAAGAGTATGACAACCCAAACCCAATGAGCAGTTCCAAAGAAGCTTCAGTGCTTAAATTTCACAGCTTGCTTAAAGTAGTTACCGTACTGCAGTGCTGCTCCCAATTCTGCAGTAACTAGCTCTGTCCACTAAACAGTTGATAGAGCTGTGTAGTTTTGAAACCTACTTCTGGTGCTGGAGATATACTCCACCAATCTGATATTTATTGCCTAATCTGAGGACAGGCCATGATGAATATAAAAATCCTGGACAACCACTTGATGTATCACCATAACATGCTCCTTAAGAGTTAAATGACATAAAAATAAAAGAAAATGACATGCCATGGACTAGAAGACTTTATCTGCTCTTGTACTTTTATTTCCTTTAAAGTGTACCTAAAATTTTATATAAACATGATTAAAACCTATTGTACATGTCAGAAAAATAATATTTAAATTGTAATTTATTTATTTGTTTTCAGATGCCTATCGCACTTTGCAATCCATACACTGCTACAGTGTGGATGTACAGATTCTACTGGGACATGATCAGGCATAAGCACATATTACTGCTCCTGTCTATACCAGCTCCACTCACTAAAAGCTCTGCATAGCACATAACTAAAGCCTCTATCAGAGCAAAGCAGACAAAATCAGCCTTACAAATTGAGATACTTTGAGGGTACCTCTGAGTGGGTACTATTTCTATTATGGAGACCACTTAGTACATATAATGACTATTGTAAACTAGGCAATTAGATTGCTTAGCTTATTTTATCTTAATCTTTCCCAGAAACCTATGCCTGGAATACAATACTCTGCACACATGCGGCGCATAATAGGTCATCTTTATAAAGAGAAAGAGCACCCCCCAGACAATGCATATATATTGCCCAGAAATCAAGATTAGCACTCTCACTTGCACTCTCTCCTATGAGACTAGAGAGTGTTATATACAAATTTGCAAGCCAGTTGGAGCATATTTGATTTGGAAATTGAATTATTAGAAAAATCCAGCAAATCAGAAACAAATACATGGCTGCTGTACTAAGTAGTTGTAAGCAGGCATGAGTGAATTTTAGTCATATTAGATACCCTGAAAAGTTTAATATTGCACTCTGAGGCCTCCATTGGCCTGTGTGCAACTCCTTCAAACTTCAAGCCCTTTAATACTAAGACAGCGTGTCATTAGTAATGTCAATGTGACGGTTATTTAAAAACTAGTTGAAGGACCCAGCTTTGCATGGGTATATGTATGTTTCTGTGTCGTTAAAAGATATCAACAGTATCCACTGTAACAGTGACATCCACAGCACCCGCCCCTTAACACTGACCCCCCCCCCCCACAGTGCCCCATATCCTTAAAATGGGACCTCCACTGCAGCCCACCCTCTAACTTTGACCTTTACAGCAGCCTGATTTTTTAACATTGAGTTCCACAGCACCCCATTCCCTGACAGTGATCTCCACAGGGGCCCACCCCCTTAACAGTGACCTCTACAGCACCCACCCCTTAGCACTGACCATAGGTTACAGTCCCCTTAACTGTCCTCCACCATTTCTGGCCCCCTTAACATAGACCACCACAGCAACTGCCCCTTTAACAGTGACTTCCACAGTACCCCACTCCCTTAACAGTGACCTCCACTGTACCCTGTCCGTTTAACAGTGACCTCCACAGAGCTTCGTTCCCTTAAAATGTGACTTCCACAACACCCCAACCCCTTAACAGTAACCTCTACAGCACCCTGCCCCTTAACACTGACCTCCATAGCAGACCGCCCCCTTAACTGTGGCCTGTATCGTTCCCTGCCCACTTAACAGAGACCTCCACAGTGTCCACCCCTTTAACAGTGACCTCCACGACACCCTGCTCCCTTAACAGTGGCCTCCACAGCAATCTGCCCCTTAACACTGACCTTCATAGTGAACCGTCCCCTTAACTGTAACCTCCATAGCAGCCTGCCCCTAGGGTAGCCAGAGGTCCGGTTTTAGGCTGGACAGTCTGACTTTCAGACTCCCTGTCCTCCATCCAGCACAGGGCCTGATAGGACACAGGGATGTCCTTTTGAACAGCTCACTCTCAGACAGAAGCACTGTGTTGTCTAAGCGTGAGCTACAGGGAGAATGTCACCTTCCCTCCCATCCCTGCAGCTAACAGAAGTTGATTTTTACCTTTTATTTTTTCAATACCCATTGGCTATGGAGTGGGGGGTATGGCCTAACTGTGTCAGGCGTGGCTTAGCGGGACCTGTTTTGAGTGTGGCCTGAATGGCCATCCTACCTGCCCACTTAACTGTGACCTCCACAGCGCTCCACTCTCTGAACAGTGTCATCCACAGCACCCTTCCCCTTTAAAGCTCACCTACAGCAGTGAAGAAACATGGCTGGGTTTTTATGGAAACTTGGTGTAAAACTGTGTGTATGTGGAGACTAAGGACATGCGAGCTTCTATTGGTTGATAAGGGACATGTGACCATGTGAATGGCAGTTGGGATATAAAGAGAAAGACCTGCAGACTTCTATTGGCTAATGTAGGTCATGTGATGTGCCATATTTGCATTTTTGGGGAATATCTCAGGAATGGTACATACTAGAGAGCTGAGACCCGATCTAAACCCTTCCTGGACACCTGATATATCTGTGTGCCACATTTTATGATTGTAAATGCGACGGTGCAGATTCCTTTATCGGACATACACACCTACACACATACATACAGTACACATATGCACTCAGCTTTCTATATTAGATGGCCAAGGAATTATTTTTTCCCTGTCATCTGATCTGTTAAATAGAGACTGCCACCTTGAGTGGGATAATTTACTAAAGTTTTGGATTCTCCAAAATTCTAACGTTTTGTAAATTTTGTAACACTTTTAATTAATGTAGAATTGATTTGCTCCTCTCTAGTTGTACGCCATAAAGATACCTACATTGCTAAAAGGGGTTGTCTGTTTTTTTATGTTGATGACTCAAGAAAGTTCATAAATATTACATCACTGGCAGACAGACTCCAGGCACCCTGCCGATCAGTTGTTTAAAGACAAAGTAGCACTCACACAAGTGCTGCCTTCTCTTCATTGTTTGCCTGCTTGCAATAATAACTGCAGTGGTCAGCAGGTGTAATTACACCTAAGCCACCCCATTGACTTCAACGGGATGGCTCCTTTCTATTCTAGTGCGACAACAGTTTAACCCCTTCAGGACCCTGCAATTTTTCACCTTAAGGACCAGGCGGTTTATTGGAAATCTGACATTTGTCACTTTATGTGGTAATAACGTAGAAAGGCTTTTACTTATCCAAGCCATTCTGACTTTGTTTTCTTGTGACCGATTGTACTTCATTATAGTGGTAAATTTCAGTCAATATTTTTCTTCTTTTTTTTTTTTAAATCCCAAATTTACTGAAAAATTTGCAACTTTCCAAAATTAAATTTCTCTGCTTTTAAAACAGATATATACCTCATATAATAGTTATTACTGTACATTTACCATGTCTACTTTATGTTTGGATCATTTTGTGAATGCCATTTTTTTTGGGGGGGGGGCAAAGCTTCAAATAGAAACCACCCATAAATGACCCCATTTTACAAACTACACCCCTCAAGGTATTTAAAACTGATTTTATGAACGTTATTAACCCTTTAGGTGTTCCACAAGAATTAAAGGAAAATGTAGATGAAATTTCAGAATTTAAGTTTTTTGGCAGATTTTCACTGGGATAATTTTAAGTTACCATGTCACATTTGAAGACCCCCTGATGCACTCCTAGAGTAGAAACTCCAATACAATAACAAGTGACCCCGTTTTGGAAACTATGGGATAAGGTGGAAGTTTTGTTGGTACTATTTTAGGGTACATATGACATTTGGTTCCTCTATATTACACTTTTTGCGAGGCAGGGTAACAAAAATAGCTGTTTTGGCAACATATTTATTTTTTGTTTTTTACAATGTTCATCTGACAGGCTAGATCATGTGCTATTTTTATAGAGCAGATTGTTATGGATGCGACAATACCAAATATGACTACTTTTTTTGTTTGTTTCAGTTTTACTTTTTTATGATTTTTGTGATTTTTGTCTGTATATTTAGAAAGCCCTAATTTTTATTTTATTGTTTGGCGACTGTCTTATGTGTTGACTGGTGCGGATGATGCAGAGAATAATCAGACATATATGGATGGCTATAGTTTACTAGGATTCAATCATATTGAAGAGACTTACAGCAGAGAGCATGGATGCTCACATTAGCACAGGAGACATAAGAAAAAACAACAACCATAGAGAACAGGAAAAATGCTAAAACAGATAGTCAACACATAGAACACTATGACATTATAGTATTTTTGTATAGTGACATCTGGTGGTCAAACTCAATACTTCAAATACATAGGCATAGAGTGAAATAAACCAATCAATATATAACACAGCATGAAACAATGTTGAGTCTCCAACACCCCTTCTCATTGTGAAGTGCTTAATTAGACAAACCAATTCTTCTTGTTAGATCCATATGTCTCTTTGCAGGCAAAGGCTTAGAAAGGATGTCTGCTAACATTTCCTCAGTGGGGCAGTAACGTAGATCCATCTGTCCTTGCTCTTGCAAGTCTCTTAAGAAGTGATATCTCACGTCTATGTGTTTGGTTCTCAGGTTTATCCGCTCTGTCTGTGCGAGTGCTATACATCCTTGATTGTCCTCATAGATTGGCGTGGACTCTGTCTGGTTCTGATCTAGATCTTCCAGCAATTGTCTCAACCAGATTACCTCTTGCCCTGCTTGTGATGCAGCCACATATTCTGCTTCGGTGGAGGACAGTGTCACAGTGGACTGTTTTCTAGTGGTCCAGCTGATCAGCCCGTCTTTGAATAGAAACAGGTATCCACTGGTAGATTTCCGATCACTGGGGTCACCTGCCCAGTCTGCATCCACATATCTAGTCAGACCACTTTTCCCTGTTGATGAAAGTTTCAGTTTAAAGTCTATTGTTCCCTTTAAATAGCGTATGATTAGGGATGAGCGAACCCGAGCTGTATAGTTCGGGTTCGTACCGAATTTTGGGGTGTCCGTGACACAGACCCGAACCCGAACATTTTCGTAAAAGTCCGAGTCCGGTGTTCGTCGCTTTCTTGGTGCTTTTTGAAAGGCTGCAAAGCAGCCAATCAACAAGCGTCATACTACTTGCCCAGAGAGGCCGTCACAGCCATGCCTACTATTAGCAGGGCTGTGATTGGCCAGTGCAGCATGTGACCCAGCCTCTATTTGAGCTGGAGTCACGTAGCGCCGCACGTCACTCTGCTCTGCTCTTAATGACGTACAGGATTTTGCATCCACCATTTCATTTTCTGAAGTTCTGCCTGTGCATAATGTTCAGAATGATAGGCAGAGGCGCATAAAGGAGTTCAACACATGGCTTGGTAAATGGTGTCAAGAGCAAGGATTTGGCTTTGTTTCTCATAATAGCTCTACTTGGAATAGAAAGGAACTGTACAAAAAAGATGGTTTGCATCTTTCTCTCAAAGGAACAAATGTACTTAGTGAACAACTCCAAGAATTTGCGAAAGAGTATTTAAACTAGGAAGGGGGGGCAAAAGAGTGAAAATAAAAGAGTCCAATTGCCCCCCGAAACAATGCCAGAACAGGTCAGCAGCACAGAGGGTAAGAAATAAGCTCCGAGTCCTCTCTACAAATGCTCGCAGTTTAGGTAAAAAAATCAATGAACTTGGGTCAATAATGGCATCTGAGAATGTAGATTTAGTGGCTGTTACGGAGACATGGTTTAATGAAAGAAATGACTGGGACATAACCATACCAGGGTACTCTTTATACAGAAGAGACAGAGAAGGCAAGAAAGGAGGAGGAGTGGCCCTGTATGTGAAAGATAGCATTAAATCTAACCTAATACAAGTTGGTGAGGCCAACATAGAGTGAGTTTGGGTTACGTTGCAGTTTGCTAATCATGCAGTAACTCGTGTAGGTGTGATATATAGACCACCTGATCAAGTTAAAGAACTAGATGATCTACTAGTTGAAGAAATAGCTAAAATGACAATGAAAGGAGAAGTTATCATTATGGGAGATTTCAATCTTCCAGATATAAACTGGAAAACCAAAATAGCAAGTTCTACCAGGAGTACAGATATTCTAAATTCCCTACTGGGGTTATCCCTACAACAAATGGTTGAGGAGCCAACCCGGAGGGAGGCCATTTTGGATTTGATATTCACAAATGGGGATTCGGTATATGATGTCATTGTCGGCGAAACCTTGGGATCTAGTGATCACCAGTCAGTGTGGTTTAATATAAGAACTGTGAAAGAGTCCCACCACACAAAAACAAAAGTTTTAGATTTTAGAAAAACAGACTTTTCAAAAATGAAATTAGTCATAAATGAGTCCTTATCAGACTGGAACGGATTACATGGAGTCCAGGAGAAATGGGACTACTTAAAAGGTGCATTATTGAAGGCAACAGAAAATTGCATTAGACTTGTCAGTAAAAGCAAAAAAAGGAAGAGACCACTGTGGTACTCAGAAGAAGTGGCCCAAATCATTAAAAATAAAAAGCTAGCATTTTGTAATTATAAAAAAACCCAGAGCAATGAAGATAAGGAAATCTACAAGATTAGGCAGAAAGAGGCCAAGCAAGTTATAAGAACTTCTAAAGCTCAGGCAGAAGAAAAACTAGCTCAGTCTATGAAAAAAGGGGATAAGACATTCTTCAGATATATAAATGAAAAAAGGAAATTAAAACAAGGAATAACTAAATTAAAAATAAAGGACGGAAGGTATGTAGAAGAGAATAAAGGGCTAGCCGACTGCCTTAATGAATACTTCTGTTCAGTTTTTACAAAAGAAAAAGAAGGAGAAGGACCTCCACTAGAAAGGATGACTATTAAATCGTTTGATGCATGTGTCTTTACAGAGGAAGATGTTCTAAGTTTGCTGTCTAGAGTGAAGACAAATAAGTCACAGGGGCCTGATGAGATACACCCAAAATTATTAAAAGAGCTTAGTGGTGAGCTGGCAAAACCGTTAACAGATTTATTTAAACAATCATTAGTAACAGGAGTCGTCCCGGAAGATTGGAAATTGGCAAATGTCGTGCCCATTCACAAGAAAGGTAGTAAGGAGGAATCGAGCAACTATAGACTAGTGAGTCTGACATCAATAGTAGGCAAATTAATGGAAACCCTATTAACCACCTCCCGACCGCCTAACGCGCCGATGCGTCCGGGAGGTGGTTGATTTGTTCCTCCTGGACGCATCGGCGCGTCATCTCGCGATACCCGAGATTTCCTCTGAACGCGCGCACGCAGGCGCGCGCGCTCACAGGAACAGAAGGTAAGCGAGTGGATCTCCAGCCTGCCAGCGGCGATCGCTCGCTGGCAGGCTGGAGATGTGATTTTTTTTAACCCCTAAAGGTATATTAGACGCTGTTTTGATAACAGCGTCTAATATACCTACTACCTGGTCCTCTGGTGGTCCCTTTTGTTAGGATCGACCACCAGAGGACACAGGTAGGTCAGTGAAGTCGCACCAAACACTACACTTCACCCCCCACCCCCCCTGTCACTTATTAACCCCTTATAAACCCCTGATCACCCCATATAAACTCCCTGATCACCCCCCCTGTCATTGATCACCCCCCTGTCATTGATCACCCCCCTGTCAGGCTCCGTTCAGACGTCCGTATGATTTTTACGGATCCACAGATACATGGATCGGATCCGCAAAACACATACGGACGTCTGAATGGAGCCTTACAGGGGGGTGATAAATGACAGGCGGGTGATCACCCATATAGATTCTCTGATCACCCCCTGTCATTGATCACCCCCTGTCATTAATCACCCCCCTGCAAGGCTCCATTCAGACGTCCGTATGATTTTTACGGATCCATGTGTAGTGTCCCACTAGGTATGGGTGGGCACTACACAAGGGTCAATTGGTGTGCGCGTTACTCCTACTCACCAGGAACAGAAATGTCATAGTTAATTCTGCATTTAATGTATGTTTTAATGTGTTTTTACATGCAATGTACCCCTGTATGATGCAACAGCAGGCCTAGTTGGGTGTAGTTAGACATCCCAGACACTAGAGGGAGATAGGGAGCCCCTAGTATAAATGTCCAGGCCCAGACAGGGAGTGTTAGTGCAGAGTCAGGAGTCTGAGAAGACAGAGGTTAAGAAGCCTGCTCCTGACATGCAGCTGGATAGCCCTGGCTGCTAGTGATGTCCAGGAGGCTGTTGAGAAGCTCCAGCCTGCCTGAGAACAAGAGAGCCTAAGTTAGCTCTGAAGATACCCCAGTTGCAGGAACCAACCTCCTGGGAGAAACCTACAGTTATCCACCGGATAGGAGGAGGCGACCCAGGGTAAGCAAAGTGACCCTGATGGGCAGAGGACTTTAGAAATCATAGCAAGGAGTATAATACCTGAGGAAGAAAGTAACCAAGGATTTAAGCCACCCTTTTAGGCATCCGGGCCTTGGGAGATATAAAGCCAGAGCAGGAGTTCTATAAAGGACAGTGTACATTGATTCTGAGAAAGGTACAACCTGCTGCTGAGTGCTTGTGGAATTTACCCTCAGCGTATCTTGCATGACTATTGCCTGCCATATTGTGAATAAGCCCCTTTGTGGAACTGTAATATAAAGACTGTGCTACACCTGCTGTACAAAGTTGGATTGTTCAGTAAAGTTACGTTTTGGTTCACTATAACTTGTGTACCTTCATCATTCCAACCACCAACCGGCGTGCCACCGTCCAAAGGCACTGGCGTCACGAATACCACAGGGACCTTGCCCCAGGCACACAAAATACCTGTAACATCCAGGGCACCTCAACTACCATCAGGCCTGGTCCCTATCTACAGAGCGTGCCCCAGAGGAACCGTGTCTACCTCTCCTTCACTGCCACGCGCCTGCCCAGGGTTCTTCAAATATAGTGAGTACCCTCGATTGCCCATAACTGTGACCTCACTTCGTCATACCCTGCAGGTCTGGCGTGTTGCATAAATTGGCGTCACGAACAGGATACGAATATTCCTGCGCCATAGCGGATTTAAAAACTGTGTGCTGAAAATTGTCTTAAAGTGACATGCCCCAATTGTTTTATTGAAGATTGCTGGGCCAAAGTGAACTGTAATATTTGCGGTGTGAAGATAGCATTGTGTGGACTGTTTTCTGCTTGTTTAAGCCACCGCTTGCTGTCAGTGAATAGACAGCTATTTTGCTCAAAGATGGCCGCTTAGCTTGATTGAAATTGTTTGCTGCGTCATCTTCATCCTAAATTGGCGGTAAAAATTGGCGCCTTCTGCTAAAAGTGCGGGAAGGCTGTATGCTGGCGCCACCGCCCTGTCTGGACATTTGCATGTCTGCTGTAATGGACTCCGCCTCCCCCATACTGGAGTACCTGGGGGGCGGCCTCCCAGTGCAATGGGAGGATCTGTCTGAACTTGTTGGCGCCACCCTGTCGCTCTCCAGAGAAGGATCGAGCATGTTGAGGAGTGAGGACTTTCCTGCTGATATGTCCGCGCCTGATTTATTAAACATGAATGTGACTGGTGTTGAGCAAGAGGACGCTCCACCGGCCTACTCTCCGGGACCGGAGAGACCCGCCTGCCCGCCACCGAGGACGCAACCGGAGACCTACTATGGCTCCTGGAGAGACTTCTTCCAGCCCTCGTTCAAGTGGTCAGCTCTAATGGCAGAGATTCGGGAGGCCGCCATAAAGAAAACGACTAAAACCAAAATTTACTATGAAGAACTGGCAAAGACCGTTCACGAGCGCCACACTGACACACAACCCCGCCTGGAAAGGAGAATGGGGTTGGTTGTGGCCTTTGACAAGGACCGAGGCTTCGGTTTTATAAAAGACTACCTGACTGGACGAGACTTATATGTCAACAGGAGGTCCGTCAAGCGGAGCTACCTCCCAGAACGTCTACATAACCTCCGCGAGGGAGAGGAGGTTGAATTTACCCCTGCTGAGGGCCTGCGAGGCCCCTACGCCACTGCCGTGTCCCGTCCTAAGAAGAAGACAGAGGACTGGGACCTTGATGAGGACCACCCTGGCTGCGAGCAAGAACCTATGTGCTCTCCAGAACCGGCCCATCATGCTTTCCAAGAAAGGGGCTCCTTCATTGGCCCGAACGTATTTTGGCAGCCGACAGTGGTAGAGAAGAGGGTTAGCCCATGGCCCTCACCTGAGTTGCCTCGCAGGGAGAAAACCTGTACGTGAGCTTCAGGATGCAGAGAGATTCAGAGCTGCCCTGGAGAATATCCGCAGAGGGAGGAAAGCGGACGCCTCACCTGAGCCTGCAGCGGCTGCGCAGGACGAACCACCCACCTTCTAAGTGCCGACGGTGACAGCGGAGACCAGCGATCCCGACTCTGAAAGCCTAGACGACCAGATCGTGCGGCTGGAGTTAAAGCTACGGGAGCTACGTTAGGCTGCCTCCGCCAGGATCCGGACTCCACCTGACCTACAAGAAAGAGGACGTAAGGATTCGGACGTCTCCGGGTCTAAGGTGAGAGTACCTGTCCCTTCCAGTCGTCCCTCCTTAGTACCGGCACCTGCGGTGGGATCCTCTTACGCTGTGCACCGGCGCACAGAGCCAGTCGTTCCAGAACCCACCGGACCGCTTGCAGCAGCGGTACCCAGGCCAGTGCAGCAGCCTACGATTGTATGCCTGCTCCGGTGAGGTCAGCGACTTTGATAACCCCTAGGCCTATGGGGCCTATACCTATTAGGGGTCCGTTTATGTTACAGTTGCCCCCCAATACTGTGTTGTGGGCACATCCATCTGTTGAATCGCAATACAGGCCCAATATACAAATGGAGCCAGGGAGCACCACTGAAATGCAAAGTGGATATGACTTGCCCCTGTGAATTGGCCTGCTAGGCCCTTGATGTTTGCTTTATTTTGCCAAGGGATCCTAAAGAAGAGTTAACCCTTTCAGGACAGGAGTCCTTCGTTGTTTTGGCCCTCTGTTGCTGCTGCCAGTTACCCACGGCTCAGTGGAGGCGGCAAGCCACTGAAATACCACGTGCAGCAAGGCCATCTTGTTTACAGGACCTCCTGCCTGCTTTCTCAGAGTGAAAACCCAGTTGTGCCTGTTTTCATGTTGCACCTTTTAACCCTTTAACCCCCTTTTCAGGTTGATTAAGGGTATTACAGCACTTACTTTCTATATGTATGCCATTTAAATAATGTGGACTATTTTATGTGCTGCTATTTTATTATGCAACTGGAATTTAAAGGAATTGGGCCCAGGGATAGACTCAAATGCACATGAGCCTCTGAGATTTTGCTACTATTTTAAAGTATTGTGCCCAGAGATGGACTCCACCTCGTGCGAGCCTCTGTGATTCTTGCTATACTTTCTAAGGTCCCTATATCTTTACTTAGCTGTGGATTAAACAAAAAGAAAAGAAACTGGGTACGGACTCATTTTATATGCTTTGAGCCTCCAAGAATTGTTATTTAATGTTTTACATTTTCCATGGACTACAACTGTTCTATCATGGACAATTTGCACTTAAGAGTATTATATGGACTATCCTGGTATTTATTGTTACGCTGTGCCAGGTCAGCGCCCCTGTTCCCATTGTTTTATCCTGAGAGAAGAGAACGACGCCCCTTTTCACCATTACTTGCTCCTAATCCAGTGGAACTGCCTGATGTATACATATAATGTATATTTTGCAAATGTAGATGTGTTTTCCTGCTTTGCTTTATCTTCCCCATTACAGGTGCAGTATCCAGCTGTGCAGGGACCCTCCATGTTGCGCCGAGGACGGGCAACGTTATAGCGTGGGGGTATGTAGTGTCCCACTAGGTATGGGTGGGCACTACACAAGGGTCAATTGGTGTGCGCGTTACTCCTACTCACAAGGAACAGAAATGTCATATTTAATTCTGCATTTAATGTATGTTTTAATGTGTTTTTACATGCAATGTACCCCTGTATGATGCAACAGCAGGCCTAGTTGGGTGTAGTTAGACATCCCAGACACTAGAGGGAGATAGGGAGCCCCTAGTATAAATGTCCAGGCCCAGACAGGGAGATGTTAGTGCAGAGTCAGGAGTCTGAGAAGACAGAGGTTAAGAAGCCTGCTCCTGACATGCAGCTGGATAGCCCTGGCTGCTAGTGATGTCCAGGAGGCTGTTGAGAAGCTCCAGCCTGCCTGAGAACAAGAGAGCCTAAGTTAGCTCTGAAGATACCCCAGTTGCAGGATCCAACCTCCTGGGAGAAACCTACAGTTATCCACCTGATAGGAGGAGGCGACCCAGGGTAAGCAAAGTGACCCTGATGGGCAGAGGATCTTTAGAAATCATAGCAAGAGTATAATACCTGAGGAAGAAAGTAACCAAGGATTTAAGCCACCCTTTTAGGCATCCGGGCCTTGGGAGATATAAAGCCAGAGCAGGAGTTCTATAAAGGACAGTGTACATTGATTCTGAGAAAGGTACAACCTGCTGCTGAGTGCTTGTGGAATTTACCCTCAGCGTATCTTGCATGACTATTGCCTGCCATATTGTGAATAAGCCCCTTTGTGGAACTGTAATATAAAGACTGTGCTACACCTGCTGTACAAAGTTGGATTGTTCAGTAAAGTTACGTTTTGGTTCACTATAACTTGTGTACCTTCATCATTCCAACCACCAACCGGCGTGCCACCGTCCAAAGGCACTGGCGTCACGAATACCACAGGGACCTTGCCCCAGGCACACAAAATACCTGTAACATCCAGGGCACCTCAACTACCATCAGGCCTGGTCCCTATCTACAGAGCGTGCCCCAGAGGAACCGTGTCTACCTCTCCTTCACTGCCACGCGCCTGCCCAGGGTTCTTCAAATATAGTGAGTACCCTCGATTGCCCATAACTGTGACCTCACTTCGTCATACCCTGCAGGTCTGGCGTGTTGCACATGGATACATGGATCGGATCCGCAAAACACATGCGGACGTCTGAATGGAGCCTTACAGGGGGGTGATCAATGACAGGCGGGTGATCACCCATATAGATTCCCTGATCACCCCCTGTCATTGATCACCCCCCTGCAAGGCTCCATTCAGACGTCCGTATGATTTTTACGGATACATGGATACATGGATCGGATCCGCAAAACACATGCGGACGTCTGAATGGAGCCTTACAGGGGGGTGATCATCCCATATACACTCCCTGATCACCCCCTGTCATTGATCACCCCCCTGTAAGGCTCCATTCAGACGTCCGCATGTGTTTTGTGGATCCGATCCATGTATCCATGGATCCGTAAAAATCATGCGGACGTCTGAATGGAGCCTTACCAGGGGGGTGATCAATGACAGGGGGTGATCACCCATATACACTCCCTGATCACCCCCTGTCATTGATCAACCCCCTGTAAGGCTCCATTCAGACGTCCGCATGTGTTTTGCGGATCCGATCCATGTATCCATGGATCCGTAAAAATCATGCGGACGTCTGAATGGAGCCTTACCAGGGGGGTGATCAATGACAGGGGGTGATCACCCATATACACTCCCTGATCACCCCCTGTCATTGATCACCCCCCTGTAAGGCTCCATTCAGACGTCCGCATGTGTTTTGCGGATCCGATCCATGTATCCATGGATCCGTAAAAATCATGCGGACGTCTGAATGGAGCCTTACCAGGGGGGTGATCAATGACAGGGGGTGATCACCCATATACACTCCCTGATCACCCCCTGTCATTGATCACCCCCCTGTAAGGCTCCATTCAGACATCCGCATGTGTTTTGCGGATCCGATCCATGTATCCATGTATCCGTAAAAATCATGCGGACGTCTGAATGGAGCCTTACCAGGGGGGTGATCAATGACAGGGGGTGATCACCCATATACACTCCCTGATCACCCCCTGTCATTGATCACCCCCCTGTAAGGCTCCATTCAGACGTCCACATGTGTTTTGCGGATCCGATCTATGTATCCATGGATCCGTAAAAATCATGCGGACGTCTGAATGGAGCCTTACCAGGGGGGTGATCAATGACAGGGGGTGATCACCCATATACACTCCCTGATCACCCCCTGTCATTGATCACCCCCCTGTAAGGCTCCATTCAGACGTCCGCATGTGTTTTGCGGATCCGATCCATGTATCCATGGATCCGTAAAAATCATGCGGACGTCTGAAGGGAGCCTTACCAGGGGGGTGATCAATGACAGGGGGTGATCACCCATATACACTCCCTGATCACCCCCTGTCATTGATCACCCCCCTGTAAGGCTCCATTCAGACGTCCGCATGTGTTTTGCGGATCCGATCCATGTATCCATGGATCCGTAAAAATCATGCGGACGTCTGAATGGAGCCTTACCAGGGGGGTGATCAATGACAGGGGGTGATCACCCATATACACTCCCTGATCACCCCCTGTCATTGATCACCCCCCTGTAAGGCTCCATTCAGACGTCCGCATGTGTTTTGCGGATCCGATCCATGTATCCATGGATCCGTAAAAATCATGCGGACGTCTGAATGGAGCCTTACCAGGGGGGTGATCAATGACAGGGGGTGATCACCCATATACACTCCCTGATCACCCCCTGTCATTGATCATCCCCCTGTAAGGCTCCATTCAGACGTCCGCATGTGTTTTGCGGATCCGATCCATGTATCCATGGATCCGTAAAAATCATGCGGACGTCTGAATGGAGCCTTACCAGGGGGGTGATCAATGACAGGGGGTAATCACCCATATACACTCCCTGATCACCCCCTGTCATTGATCACCCCCTGTCATTGATCACCCCCCTGTAAGGCTCCATTCAGACGCCCGCATGTGTTTTTGCGGATCCGATCCATGTATCCATGGATCCGTAAAAATCATACGGACGTCTGAATGGAGCCTGACAGGGGGGGTGATCAGTGACAGGGGGGTGATCAATGACAGGGGGGTGATCAGGGAATCTATATGGGTGATCACCCCCCTGTCATTGATCACCCCCCCTGTAAGGCTCCATTCAGACATTTTTTTGGTTCAAGTTAGCGGAAATATATATTTTTTTTGTTTGTTTTTTCTTACTAAGTCTCATATTCCACTAACTTGTGTCAAAAAATAAAATCTCACATGCACTCGCCATACCCCTCACGGAATCCAAATGCGTAAACATTTTTAGACATTTATATTCCAGACTTCTTCTCACGCTTTAGGGCCCCTAAAAAGCCAGGGCAGTATAAATACCCCACATGTGACCCCATTTCGGAAAGAAGACACCCCAAGGTATTCCGTGAGGGGCATATTGAGTCCATGAAAGATTGAAATTTTTGTCCTAAGTTAGCGGAAAGTGAGACTTTGTGAGAAAAAAACAAAAAAAATCAATTTCCGCTAACTTATGCAAAAAAATAAAATTCTATGAACTCGCCAGGCCCCTCATTGAATACCTTGGGGTGTCTTCTTTCCAAAGTGGGGTCACATGTGGGGTATTTATACTGCCCTGGCTTTTTAGGGGCCCTAAAGCGTGAGAAGAAGTCTGGGATCCAAATGTCTAAAAATGCCCTCCTAAAAGGAATTTGGGCACCTTTGCGCATCTAGGCTGCAAAAAAGTGTCACACATCTGGTATCGCCGTACTCAGGAGAAGTTGGGGAATGTGTTTTGAGGGTGTCATTTTACATATACCCATGCTGGGTGAGAGAAATATCTTGGTCAAATGCCAACTTTGTATAAAAAAATGGGAAAAGTTGTCTTTTGCCAAGATATTTATCTCACCCAGCATGGGTATATGTAAAATGACACCCGAAAACACATTCCCCAACTTCTCCTGAGTACGGCGATACCAGATGTGTGACACTTTTTTGATGCCAAGGTGGGCAAAGGGGCACATATTCCAAAGTGCACCTTTCGGATTTCGCAGGCCATTTTTTACACATTTTGATTGCAAGGTAATTCTCACACATTTGGGCCCCTAAATTGCCAGGGCAGTATAACTACGCCACAAGTGATGCCATTTTGGAAAGAAGACACCCCAAGGTATTCCGTGAGGGGCACGGCGAGTCCCTAGAATTTTTTATTTTTTGTCACAAGTTAGCGGAAAATGATGATTTTTCTTTTTTTTTCCTTTTTTCCTTACAAAGTCTCATATTCCACTAACTTGCGACAAAAAATAAAAAATTCTAGGAACTCGCCATGCCCCTCACGGAATACCTTGGGGTGTCTTCTTTCCAAAATGGGGTCACTTGTGGCGTATTTATACTGCCCTGGCAATTTAGGGGCCCAAATGTGTGAGAAGTACCTTGCAATCAAAATGTGTAAAAAATGGCCTGCGAAATCCGAAAGGTGCACTTTGGAATATGTGCCCCTTTGCCCACCTTGGCTGCAAAAAATTGTCACACATCTGGTATCGCCGTACTCAGGAGAAGTTGGGGAATGTGTTTTGGGGTGTCATTTTACATATACCCATGCTGGGTGAGAAAAATATCTTGGTCAAATGCCAACTTTGTATAAAAAAATGGGAAAAGTTGTCTTTTGCCAAGATATTTCTTTCACCCAGCATGGGTATATGTAAAATGACACCCCAAAACACATTCCCCAACTTCTCCTGAGTACGGCGATACCAGATGTGTGACACTTTTTTGATGCCAAGGTGGGCAAAGGGGCACATATTCCAAAGTGCACATTTCGGATTTCGCAGGCCATTTTTTACACATTTTGATTGCAAAGTACTTCTCACACATATGGGCCCCTAAATTGCCAGGGCAGTATAACTACGCCACAAGTGACCCCATTTTGGAAAGAAGACACCCCAAGGTATTCCGTGAGGGGCATGGCGAGTTCCTCGAATTTTTTATTTTTTGTCGCAAGTTAGTGGAATATGAGACTTTGTAAGGAAAAAAGAGAAAAAAAAAAATCATCATTTTCCACTAACTTGTGACAAAAATAAATAAATTCTAGGAACTCGCCATGCCCCTCACGGAATACCTTGGGGTGTCTTCTTTCCAAAATGGGGTCACTTGTGGCGTAGTTATACTGACCTGGCAATTTAGGGGCCCAAATGTGTGAGAAGTACCTTGCAATCAAAATGTGTAAAAAATGACCGGCGAAACCCGAAAGGTGCACTTTGGAATATGTGCCCCTTTGCCCACCTTGGCAGAAAAAAAGTGTGACACATCTGGTATCGCCGTACTCAGGAGAAGTTGGGGAATGTGTTTTGGGGTGTCATTTTACATATACCCATGCTGGGTGAGAAAAATATCTTGGCAAAAGACAACTTTTCCCATTTTTTTATACAAAGTTGGCATTTGACCAAGATATTTTTCTCACCCAGCATGGGTATATGTAAAACTAGAAGAATGGTCAGAACTCTGGCAACTGAAATTTAATGTGGATAAGTGCAAGCTAATGCACCTGGGGTGTAAAAACCCAAGGGCAGAATATAGAATATTTGACACAGTCCTGACCTCAGTATCTGAGGAAAGGGATTTAGGAGTAATTATTTCAGAAGACTTAAAGGTGGGAAGACAATGTAATAAAGCAGCACGAAATGCCAGCAGAATGCTTGGATGTATAGGGAGAGGTATAAGCAGTAGAAAGAGTGAAGTGCTTATGCCGCTGTACAGATCACTGGTGAGACCTCACTTGGAGTATTGTGCGCAGTACTGGAGGCCATATCTCCAGAAGGATATAGATACTCTAGAGAGAGTTCAGAGAAGAGCTACTAAACTGGTCCATGGATTGCAGGATAAAACTTACCAGGAAAGGTTAAAAGACCTTAATATGTATAGCTTGGAAGAAAGAAGAGACCGAGGGGATATGATAGAAACTTTTAAATACATAAAGGGAATCAACTCGGTAAAGGAGGAGAGCATATTTAAAAGAAGAAAAACTACCACAAGAGGACACAGTTTTAAATTAGAGGGGCAAAGGTTTAAAAGTAATATAAGGAAGTATTACTTTACTGAGAGAGTAGTGGATGCATGGAATAGCCTTCCTGCAGAAGTGGTAGCGGCAAATACAGTGAAGGAGTTTAAGCATGCATGGGATAGGCATAAGGCTATCCTTCATATAAGATAGGGCCAGGGACTATTCATAGGATTCAGATATATTGGGCAGACTAGATGGGCCAAATGGTTCTTATCTGCCGACACATTCTATGTTTCTATGTTTCTCTGATCAGTGTAGGGAGAGGTTGCAGCTGCGACGTTAGGGCGAGATTAGGCAGTGATTAACTCATCAAAAAGACTTCATTCAGTGATCGATCTGCAGCTGTGGATGATTGAAATGCTGCTATTCAATTGCTCACTGTTTTTAGGCTGCCCAGAGCGTTTTTCATTCACTTTTTTCTAGGGTGATCGGCGGACATTTTGTGTCTTGTGGTGCGCCAGCACAAGCTGCCACCAAGTACATTTAACCCTCAATAGTGTGGTTATTTTTTGGCTATATCCTACATCAAGGTGAAGCTGTCACACCAAGTGCATTTAACCATCAATAGTGTGGTTATTTTTTGGCCATATACTACATCAGGGGCAAGCTGTCACCAAGTGCATTTAACCCTCAATAGCGTGGTTGTTTTTTGGCTATATCCTACATCAGGGTGAAGCTGTCACACCAAGTGCATTGAACCATCAATAGTGTGGTTATTTTTTGGCCATATACTACATCAGGGGCAAGCTGTCACCACGTGCATTTAACCCTCAATAATGTGGTTGTTTTTTGGCTATATCCTACATCAGGGTGAAGCTGTCACATCTAGTGCATTTAACCATCAATAGTGTGGTTATTTTTTGGCTATATCCTACATCAGGGTCAAGCTGTCACACCAAGTGCATTTAACCATCAATAGTGTGGTTATTTTTTAGCCATATATAGTGCCCCAGTGATGTCACCTTTGTTGTAGACGTTCTCTTTCCTCATCTTCTCCATTCAGACCAGACCGCCATGATGATTTTTCTGCCATCTCCCTTCTTTCCAGAGATTGAGAAACAGACATTAGTTTCCTGCCACCCCCAATACTATACTGCAGAAACAGTCCCCCTGGAAATACTACTACCACACAGATAGTGCCCCCAATACTGTACCCGCTATGCCCCCAATACTATACTGCATAAACAGTCCGCCTGGAAATACTACTACCACACAGATAGTGCCCCCTTAAACAATTATTGGCACACAGTGCTCTAAATAATAACTGCGCCCAGACACTAATAGTATAAAGATAATGTCCCCCAAAAATAATTGTGCTAAGCTGATACTATGCCAGGGTGCCCCCAAAGTAACAGTGCTCCCCAAAATCCCACCAATAGAAATAATTCTCTGCCAGAGCACACTTAGTAGTAACAATGCCCCTATAGTGCCCTAGTAATCATGTTCTTCATAGCCCCTAGTAGTAGTAAAGCTCCCCATAATAACCCCTAGTAGTACTAATTTTCCCTATAATATGACAGTACATGAAATACCCCCGCTTAGTGCCCGCAGTTGAGCTAATGTCCCCATAATGTATGCCAGTATAAAATACCCCTATATAGTGCCCCAGTAAATGCCCTCATACTGCTCCTCTCCCCCTTCCCCATAGTGTCCCCATAATATGCCAGTAAAAAAATGCCCCTTAGTGCCCCCAGCAGATGCCCCTATAGTGCTCCTCTCCCCTACAATGTACCAGTAAAAAAATGCCCCTTCTTAATGCCACCATATGCCCCAATAGTGCTCCACTCCCCCATAGTGCCGCTCTCCCCTATAGTGCCTTCCATAATGTGCCAGTAAAAAATGCCCCCTTAGTGCCACCAAATGCCATAGTGCCCTCCATAATGTTCCAATACAAAAGGCCCCTTTAGAGACCCCACTTCCCCATAGTGCCCCCAAATAATGCCCCTATAGTAGCACCAGATGCCCCATAGTGCTGCTCTCCCCTATAGTGCCCCCCAGAATGTGCCAATAATTAAAAAAAAGCCTCCGTAGAGCCCCCAGATACCCCCATAGTGCTCCTCTCCCCCATGGTGCCCCCCCATAATGTGCCAGTAAGAAATGCCCCCATAGTGCCAGCTCCTCCAATAGTGCCAGCTCCCCCAATAGTGCCAGCCCTCCCCTCATAGTGCCAGCCCTCCCCTCATAGTGCCAGCCCTCCCCCATAGTGCCAGCCCTTCCCCCATAGTGCCAGCCCCTCTATAGTGCCAGCTTCCCCTATAGTGCCAGCTCCCCCTATAGTGCCAGCTCCCCCCCATAGTGCCAGCCCCCTTATAGTGTCAGCTCCCCCTATAGTGCCAGCCCCCCCATAGTGTCAGCTCTCCCAATAGTGCCAGCCCCCTATAGTCTCCCCCATAGTGCCAGCTCCCCCTATAGTGCCCCCCCATAGTGCCAGCTCCCCCTATAGTCCCCCCATAGTGCCAACTCCCCCTATAGTGCCCCCATAGTGCCAGATCTCCCCCCATAGTGCCAGATCGCCCCCCATAGTGCCAGATCTCCCCCCCATAGTGCCAGATCTCCCCCCATAGTGCCAGATCTCCCCCCCCCATAGTGCCAGATCTCCCCCCATAGTGCCAGATCTCCCCCCATAGTGCCAGATCTCCCCCCCATAGTGCCAGATCTCCCCCCATAGTGCCAGATCTCCCCCCATAGTGCCAGATCTCCCCCCATAGTGCCAGATCTCCCCCCCATAGTGCCAGATCTCCCCCCATAGTGCCAGATCCCCCCCATAGTGCCAGATCTCCCCCCCCCCCACAGTGCCAGCCCCCCGCAAAGAAGAAAAAAAAAATATATATATACTTACCTCCATCAGCAGCGATGCAAGCCTCTTCCGGCCTGTGTCCCTGCTGTGTGTGTGCTGCCAGCTCAGGCGTCGCGATGATAATGACGTCATCGCGCTGCCTGAGCCGGCCTCTGATAGGCTGCAGGCATTAGTGCCTGCGGCCTATCAGAAGAACAGGGGAGGGACACGCCTCTCCCTCCCCTGCCCCACAGCACGGCCGCAATTACATCCAGGGCCGCGCCGCCTGTGGTGATCGGCGGTGCGGCCCTGAAGAATAAAAAAATATATATTTAGGGCCTCCCTGCCCCCCCAGCCCGCCCCTGTCCCAGTCTAATTCTGTCTGTAAACGTATGCCTGTCACCCAGCGCCTAAATAATAGGCCTCAAATTTATAGTCAGCTAAATCTGTGGTTATTGCTGTAGCTGGGCAAGTTATTTAGTGTCCGTCAAAGCACAGTTTTTGTTCTGGGTTGAAATACAATTCCCAATTTAGCAATTCTCTAAATTAGTGGTTTCTGCTGTATCAGGCCTACTTTAAATTTATCCCATAAAGGGTATATTAGATTCAAGGTGCAGATAGGGTCATTCCCAATAACTTCACACACACGCTACTGTGCATATCCCAGTCTAATTCTGTCTGTAAACGTATACCTGTCACCCAGCGCCTAAATAATAGGCCTCAAATTTATAGTCAGCTAAATCTGTGGTTATTGCTGTGGCTGGGCAAGTTATTTAGTGTCTGTCAAAGCACAGTTTTTGTTCTGGGTTGAAATACAATTCCCAATTTTGCAATTTCCTAATTTACTGGTTTCTGCTGTATCAGGCCTACTTTAAATTTATCCCTAAAAGGGTATATTAGATTCAAGGTGCAGATAGGTTCATTCTCAATAACTTCACACACATGCTACTGTGCATATCCCAGTCTAATTCTGTCTGTAAACGTATACCTATCACCCAGCGCCTAAATAATAGGCCTCGAATTTATATTCATCCAAATCTGTCATTATTGCTGTAGCTGGTCAAGTTATTTAGTGTCCGTCAAAGCACAGTTTTTGTTCTGGGTTGAAATACAATTCACAATTTAGCAATTCTCTAAATTAGTGGTTTCTGCTGTATCAGGCCTACTTTAAATCTATCCCTAAAAGGGTATATAAGATTCAAGGTGCACATAGGGTAATTCTCAATAACTTCACACACACGCTACTGTGCATATCCCAGTCTAATTCTGTCTGTAAACGTATACCTCTCACCCAGCGCCTAAATAATAGGCCTCAAATTTATAGTCAGCTAAATCTGTGGTTACTGCTGTGCCTGTATTAGTGTAATACGGTACCTAAATAGATAGCCAGATAGCGTTAGGTGTCTGTAAAAAAAGGCCTGAATTTGAATTCAATACATTGGGCCAAATAATATTTTTGTTGTTGTGGTGAACGATAACAATGAGGAAAACATCTAGTAAAGGACGCGGACGCGGATATGGTCGTGGTGGTGTTAGTGGACCCTCTGGTGCTGGGAGAGGACGTGTCCGTTCTGCCACAGTCACACGTCCTAGTGTACCAACTACCTCAGGTCCCAGTAGCCGCCATCATTTACAGCGATATTTGGTGGGGCCCAATGCCGTTCTAAGGATGGTAAGGCCTGAGCAGGTACAGGCATTAGTCAATTAGGTGGCCGACAGTGGATCCAGCACGTTCATATTATCTCCCACCCAGTCTTCTGCAGCAAGCGCATAGATGGCGCCTGAAAACCAAGCCCATCAGTCTGTCACATCACCCCCATGCATACCAGGGAAACTTTCTGAGCCTCAAGTTATGCAGCAGTCTCTTATGCTGTTTGAAGACTCTGCTGGCAGGGTTTCCCAAGGGCATCCACCTAGCCCTTCCCCAGCGGTGGAAGACATAGAATGCACTGACGCACAACCACTTATGTTTCCTGATGAGGAGGACATGGGAATACCACCTCAACACGTCTCTGATGATGACGAAACACAGGTGCCAACTTCTGCGTCTTTCTGCAGTGTGCAGACTGAACAGGAGGTCAGGGATCAAGAATGGGTGGAAGACGATGCAGGGGACGATGACGTCCTAGACCCCACATTGAATAAAGGTCGTGCCACTGACTTTCACAGTTCAGAGGAAGAGGCAGTGGTGAGACCGAGCCAACAGCGTAGCAAAAGAGGGAGCAGTGGGCAAAAGCAGAACACCCGCCGCCAAGAGACTCCGCCTGCTACTGACCACCACCATCTGGGACCGAGCACCCCAAAGGCAGCTTCAAGGAGTTCTCCTGTCATGGCACTTCTTCAAACAATGTGCTGACGACAAGACCCGAGTGGTTTGCACGCTGTGCCATAAGAGCCTGAAGCGAGGCATTAATGTTCTGAACCTTAGCACAATCTGCATGACCAGGCACCTGCATGCAAAGCATGAACTGCAGTGGAGTAAACACCTTAAAAACAAGGAAGTCACTCAGGCTCCCCCTGCTACCTCTTCTGCCGCTGCCACCTCTGCCTCTTCTGCTGCTGCCGCCTCGGCCTCATTCTGCTGCTGCCGCCTCGGCCTCTTCCTCCGCCTCTGGAGGAACGTTGGCACCTGCCGCCCAGCAAACAGGGGATGTACCACCAACACCACCACCTCCGTCACCAAGCATCTCAACCATGTCACACGGCAGCGTTCAGCATTCCATCTCACAAACATTTGAGAGAAAGCGTAAATTCCCACCTAGCCACCCTCGATCCCTGGCCCTGAATGCCAGCATTTCTAAGCTACTGGCCTATGAAATGCTGTCATTTAGGCTGGTGAACACAGACAGCTTCAAACAGCTCATGTCGCTTGCTGTCCCACAGTATGTTGTTCCCAGCCGGCACTTCTTCTCCAAGAGAGCCGTGCCTTCCCTGCACAACCAAGTATCCGATAAAATCAAGTGTGCACTGCGCAATGCCATCTGTGGCAAGGTCCACCTAACCACAGATACGTGGACCAGTAAGCACAGCCAGGGACGCTATATCTCCCTAACTGCACACTGGGTAAATGTAGTGGCAGCTGGGCCCCAGACGGAGAGCTGTTTGGCTCATGTCCTTCCGCTGCCAAGGATTGCAGGGCAACATTCTTTGCCTCCTGTTGCCACCTCCTCGTACTCAGCTTCCTCCTCCTCTTCTTCCACCTGCTCATCCAGTCAGCCACACACCTTCACCACCAACTTCATCACAGCCCGGGGTAAACGTCAGCAGACCATTTTGAAACTCATATGTTTGGGGGACAGGCCCCACACCGCACAGGAGTTGTGGCGGGGTATAGAACAACAGACCGACGAGTGGTTGCTGCCGGTGAGCCTCAAGCTCGGCCTGGTGGTGTGCGATAATGGGCGAAATCTCGTTGCAGCTCTGGGACTAGCCAGTTTGACGCACATCCCTTGCTTGGCGCATGTGCTGAATTTGGTGGTGCAGAAGTTCATTCACAACTACCACGACATGTCAGAGCTGCTGCATAAAGTGCGGGCCGTCTGTTCGCGCTTCCGGCATTCACATCCTGCCGCTGCTCGCCTGTCTGCGCTACAGCGTAACTTCGGTCCTTCCCGCTTACCGCCTCATATGCGACGTGCCCACCAGGTGGAACTCCCCCTTGCACATGCTGGACAGACTGTGCGAGCAGCAGCAGGCCATAGTGGAGTTTCAGCTGCAGCACGCACGGGTCAGTCGTACTGCGGAACAGCACCACTTCACAACCAATGACTGGGCCTCCATGCGAGACCTGTGTGCCCTGTTGCGTTGTTTCGAGTACTCCACCAACATGGCCAGTGGCGATGACGCCGTTATCAGCGTTACAATACCACTTCTACGTCTCCTTGAGAAAACACTTAGGGCGATGATGAAAGAGGAGGTGGCCCAGGAGGAGGAGGAGGAGGAAGAGGGGTAATTTTTAGCACTTTCAGGCCAGTCTCTTCGAAGTGACTCAGAGGGAGGTTTTTTGCAACAGCAGAGGCCAGGTACAAATGTGGCCAGCCAGGGCCCACTACTGGAGGACGAGGAGGATGAGGATAAGGAGGAGGTGGAGGAGGATGAGGATGAAGCATGGTCACAGTGGGGTGACACCCAACGCAGCTCGGGCCCATCACTGGTGTGTGGTTGGGGGGAAATGCAGGACGATGACGATACGCCTCCCACAGAGGACAGCTTGTCCTTTCCCCTGGGCAGCCTGGCACACATGAGCGACTACATGCTGCAGTGCCTGCGCAACGACAGCAGAGTTGCCCACATTTTAACGTGTGCGGACTACTGGGTTGCCACCCTGCTGGATCCACGGTACAAAGACAATGTGCCCACCTTACTTCCTGCACTGGAGCGTGATAGGAAGATGCGCAAGTACAAGCGCGCGTTGGTAGACGCCATACTGAGAGCATTCCCAAATGTCACAGGGGAACAAGTGGAAGCCCAAGGCCAAGGCAGAGGAGGAGCAAGAGGTCGCCAAGGCAGCTGTGTCACGGCCAGCTCCTCTGAGGGCAGGGTTAGCATGGCAGAGATGTGGAAAAGTTTTGTCAACACGCCACAGCTAACTGCACCACCACCTGATATGCAACGTTTTTGCAGGAGGCAACATTTCACTAACATGGTGGAACAGTACGTGTGCACACCCCTCCACGTACTGACTGATGGTTCGGCCCCATTCAACTTCTGGGTCTCTAAATTGTCCACGTGGCCAGAGCTAGCCTTTTATGCCTTGGAGGTGCTGGCCTGCCCGGTGGCCAGCGTTTTGTCTGAACGTGTATTCAGCACGGCAGGGGGCGTCCTTATAAACAAACGCAGCCGCCTGTCTACAGCCAATGTGGACAAGCTGACGTTGTGCAGATTAGACATTAACTACCTCCCCTTAACTATATATTATTGTACTCCAGGGCACTTCCTCATTCAATCCTATTTTTATTTTCATTTTACCATTATATTGCGAGGCAACCCAAAGTTGAATGAACCTCTCCTCTGTCTGGGTGCCGGGGCCTAAATATATGACAATGGACTGTTCCAATGTTGGGTGACGTGAAGCCTGATTCTCTGCTATGACATGCAGACTGATTCTCTGCTGACATGAAGCCAGATTCTCTGTTACGGGACCTCTCTCCTCTGCCTGGGTGCCTGGGCCTAAATATATGACAATGGACTGTTGCAGTGGTGGCCTACGTGAAGCCTGATTCTCTGCTATGACATGCAGACTGATTCTCTGCTGACATGAAGCCAGATTCTCTGTTACGGTACCTCTCTCCTCTGCCTGGGTGCCTGGGCCTAAATATATGACAATGGACTGTTACAGTGGTGGCTGACGTGAAGCCTGATTCTCTGCTATGACATGCAGACTGATTCTCTGCTGACATGAAGCCAGATTCTTTGTTACGGGACCTCTCTCCTCTGCCTGGGTGCCTGGGCCTAAATATATGACAATGGACTGTTACAGTGGTGGCTGACGTGAAGCCTGATTCTCTGCTATGACATGCAGACTGATTCTCTGCTGACATGAAGCCAGATTCTCTGTTACGGGACCTCTCTCCTCTGCCTGGGTGCCTGGGCCTAAATATATGACAATGGACTATTACAGTGGTGGCTGACGTGAAGTTTGATTCTCTGCTATGACATGCAGACTGATTCTCTGCTGACATGAAGCCAGATTCTCTGTTACGGGATCTCTCTCCTCTGCCTGGGTGCCTGGGCCTAAATATATGACAATGGACTGTTACAGTGGTGGCTGACGTGAAGCCTGATTCTCTGCTATGACATGCAGACTGATTCTCTGCTGACATGAAGCCAGATTCTCTGTTAAGGGACCTCTCTCCTCTGCCTGGGACTAAATATCTGACAATGGACTGTTACAGTGGTGGGTGACGTGAAGCCAGATTCTCTGCTATGGGACCTCTCTCCAATTGATATTGGTTAATTTTTATTTATTTTATTTTTATTCATTTCCCTAGCCACATTTGTTTGCAGGGGATTACCTACATGTTGCTGCCTTTTGCAGCCCTCTAGCTCTTTCCTGGGCTGTTTTACAGCCTTTTTAGTGCCGAAAAGTACGGGTCCCCATTGACTTCAAAGGGGTTCTGGACGAAGTTCGGGTCGGGTTCGGATCCCGAACCCGAACATTTTCGGTAAGTTTTGCCGAACTTCTCGAACCCGAACATCCAGGTGTTCGCTTAACTCTACGTATGATCCTTTTTGCTGCATTCCAGTCCATCTGGGTTGGCTGGGATACTTTTCTGCATAAGAATTCCACTGCTGTGGCTATGTCAGGCCTTGCCACTGTAGCAATGTATAGTAACTTCCCCATTGCCCTTCTGAATTGTGATTCATTCTGCAATGGGTTAATTGAGTTGTTTAATACTTTAAGATAATTTGTCTCCATAGGCGAGTTGACTGGTTTGACATCATTGAGCCCAAAAGTTTCAATTACTTCCTATATTTTGTGACTCTGGTTAATAAGAAAACTACCATCTTCTTCTCTTTCTATCTGCATGCCTAGGAAGTGTTTGACATCACCTAGATCTTTTGTTTCAAAGTCGATGTTTAAGAACGCCAGCAGTCTGGAACAATCCCTTTCTTGCTCATAACATACTAACAGATCATCTACATAAATGAGTATAAAATTCCACCTACCATTTAGTTTCTTGGTGTATAGGCAGGGATCGGCTTTGCTTCTCTGAAAGGATTCTCTCAAAAGCACCTCATTAATCTTCATGTTCCATGCTCTGGCTGCTTGTTTGAGCCCATAGATCCCCTTCTTAAGTTTACACACCTGTTCTGGCTTTTGTGGGTCTACAAAGCCCTCTGGTTGCTCCATGTAGATGTCTTCTGTTAAATCACTGTGTAAGAAAAGAGGTTTTTACATCAAAGTGCTTTACTAGCATTTGTTTAGTAGTTATAACTGTGAGTAGAGCTCTGATTGTGGTATGTTTGACGACTGGGGCAAATGTCTCATTGTAGTCTTCTCCATATTTTTGGGAGTATCCTTTGGCTACGAATCTCGCTTTATATCTCTCAACTGTGCCATCAGTGTTGTACTTGACCTTGAAAGTCCATTTACAGCCAATTGCCCTCTTTTTGGCCGGAGTTGCGTTAGCATCCAAGCCTGCATGTCCTGTAGTGAGATGATTTCCTCCTTAGCTGCCTTTATCCATCTCTTGGCTTCCCTGTCCGGGAGTTGTGATATGTCTTTCCAACAAGTGGGTTCTCTTACGCAGGATGTTTCTACTTTGTACGAGAGTCTGTTGGCGGGTTTACCTTTGTTTTCCCTCATTGAGCGTCTTGGTTCAGCGTCATTAGCTGGTTCGGTTTGTTCCAGTCTCTTCTGTGACATAGTATCACTTTCGGGGGTTTGTTCCATAGGAAAAAAAAAAATGCTCAGCGTTATTTGGTTCTTCTGCTCTTGGCATGGCTGGCTCCATTACTTAATTTCTCGGGTCTTCGATAAATGTTACGCTGCTGCTGATTGTCACTTTATCGGTCTTTGGGTCTAGGATTCTGTATTCTTTGGTGTTGTCAGCATAACCAACAAAGACACCTTCAATTACTCGATTTTGGAGCTTGCTGCGCTTTTCTCCCGGAATGTAAGCAAAAGCTTTGCTTCCAAATATCTTCAGGTGTCCTATGCTTGGTTTTCGACTGTGCCATAGCTCGTATGGAGTTTTTGTTGTTGCCTTGGAGTGTAATCTGTTTTGCAAGTAGGTGGCCGTTTGTGCTGCTTCTCCCCAATATTTTTCAGGGAGTCCAGAATCAGTCAACATGCATCTGATCATTTCGGTCAGGGATCTGTTTTTCCTCTCTGCTACCCAGTTCTGCTCTGGAGTATATGTGACAGTCTTTTGATGTTCTATTCCTAGTTCCCTGAGTGTATTCTCTACTTGAAACCCGGTGTACTTGCCACCATTATCACTTCTGAGTACTAATGGTTTTCTGTGAAATTTATTGCTTAATTTAACAACATATTCCTTCAGCTTGTCGAATACTTCTGACTTATTCTTCATTAGGTATGTCACTGTGAACCTTGAGTAGTCGTCTATGAAAGTTAATATGTATTTATTTCCTCCTGGGGTGGTTGTTCTCATAGGCCCACATACATCTGTGTGTATTAGGTCGATCGGTCTTGTTGCCCTGCTTTCACTTGTCTTTGGTGGGGTTACTCTCGTGGCTTTGGCCTTGATGCAGCATTCACACCTTAGCGTGTTTGGGCAGCCTGTTAACTTGAAGGCTTTCGTTTAATCCCGTCTGGCCAGCTCCTGTATGCTGTCAGGGTGCCTGTGGCCCAGATGTCTGGGCCATAAATGAATACAGTTCTTGTGTTTATCTGTGCAGAGCTTTGTTTCTTGCTCAACAACATCAAGTTCATAAAGGTGCTTACTCACTTTAGCTGTTGCTATCACTCTTTCCCCATCTTGGATAGTGCATTGGTCACCTTTAAACGTTGTGGTTAGTCCTTTGCTTGACAGTCGCCTGACTGATATAAGGCTGCCATTTAGTCCAGGAACATACAATACATCCGTCATTGGTATTTTTAACACCTGTCCATCCTGTACCTTCAGCAGTTGTGCAACTCCCGTCTGCAAGATATATGGTTTCTTTCTTGTCTGGATTGAGCTCTGCGAAGAATTCTCTATCTTTAGTCATGTGACTTGTTGCTCCGGAATCTATATACCATTTATGGTTGGTGACAGCATCTGTCACTTTAAAAGTTCCGTGCCACTCTGCTTGGTCATTGCTTTTTATCATGGTTATGAGTGCCTGATTGGGATCTTTCTCCCTCTGCTCATTCCTCCACAATGGACAGTCACGCTTGAAATGCCCAGCCCTGTTACACCGGAAACATAGTTTGGCCTTCCAGTTTGGCATCTTAGTGTCTGTCGCTTTAAGTGCTGCTCCTGTATCGCTCTCTTGCCTGTGAGAAGTTTGCTCCTTTCTGCACTTGTATTCATCTGAAAGTCGAGATTTCACCAACTGTAATGTGAGTTCTGTTTCAGATCTTGTCTCTAATGTATTAATCAGAGGGTTGTATGACTCTGGCAGGCTGCATAAAAGTATTGCTGTCACATGGTTATCTTTGATCTCCTCTCCGAGGTCCCTGAGTTGTGCAACGATCTCCAGCACACTTCTTATATGTTCTTGCATATCCCCTTCTGGAGTCAGTTTTGACTGATACAGCTTCCTAAGTAAATATAATTTGTTGTTTAAGCTAGAGCTCTTATGTAATCTACGGAGTGCATTCCACATACCTTTGGCAGTATCTTCCCCTTTTATGTGGATACGCTGTTCATCTTCTACCAGTAGGGCTATTGTGGCTCTTGCCTGTCTGTTTTTCTTATCCCACTCCTGGTTGTCTACATCTGGCCTGTCTGTGGTGAGGACATCCCATGTGTCATCTTTGCTCAGCAACATCTCCATCTTGAACTTCCACATCTGGTAGTTGTCACTATTTAGCTTAGTGATCCCCAGTTTAAGATCCCCGCTGCTAGCCATGATTAATGTACCTTGCTCGGGTTCCGAGCACCTGGATACCTCAGAGCAGATTTCCTCCGCAGCTTGATCAAAGATGGTGTGTAGATGAAGACTAGGCCTCTGTTCCGACTGTCTGATGATTCACGTTGTCTGGGCCCATAACCTTTTTTTGACTGGTGCGGATGATGCAGAGAATAATCAGACATATATGGATGGCTGTAGTTTACTAGGATTCAATCATATTGAAGAGACTTACAGCAGAGAGCATGGATGCTCACATTAGCACAGGAGACATAAGAAAAAACAACAACCATAGAGAACAGGAAAAATGCTATAACAGATAGTCAACACATAGAACACTATGATAGAGTATTTGTGTATAGTGACATCTGGTGGTCAAACTCAATACTTCAAATACATAGGCATAGAGTGAAATAAACCAAGCAATATATAACAACAGCATGAAACAATGTTCAGTCTCCAACATTATGTAGGGTTTAATTTATTTCGGAATGAGATGACAGTTTGATTAGTACTATTTTGGGGTGCATACAACTTTTTGATCGCTTGGTATTACTGTCACGTTGGGGAGTGGGGAAATCCCCCACCATACAATGTCAGGTATAATGGGGAAGCAGCTAGGCCAGGATACCGGAATCAGGGAGCAAGTCACCTCTTACAGCGTCCCTAATCCTCACCCTAACTCCTCACCGTATAAGCGGACCTGGATGGTAGGATGGCTCATACCCAGGATACCTTTGGCCCTGAGTCGCCCTGAGAATCCCTCACATAGGAACAAGGAGAGACGACCTGTTCTTCCCAGACACGGATGAACAGGAGTCTCAAATGGCCTAGCAGCAGGGAAAGGAAGCCAAGTGGAATGACAGGTAAACTGGAACCCATACAAACATACTGCAATCCAAACACCAAGCGGATGCAGTAGGTACTGACACAGGAACCAGCATTCCAGCAACAGCACCCAGACTTGGATTCTGGTTCACCCCTCCGGGAAACCATGGAGCCCCCTTCTGGAGGCACAACTAACAGGGTACGACTTGCATACATGCTGGACATAAAATGCCAACTACCAGACATGTAACAACAACAAGACGAGACACCAAACCCTGAACATAAACCCACACCAAACATCCACACAGGTAAGGTAGGGGAACATGGAGGATAGAATGGGAAGACATTGCTGGAGACTATATGGCCCTCACACAGGAAGATGGAACATCCAGACAAGGAGCATAACTCCAGCACACACCAAGGCTGGAGAACCCCTGACTCCTGGCCAAAGGCCATAGGTATAAGAAGCACCTAGTGACCACACCCAATAAGGGGGTTAACCCTTACAGCACCAGACAGGGGAAGGCTAAAACTTAAGGGGGAAGTGCACACACCATCCACCACGTTGCCACCGGCAACAGCATGCGTGGCAACCATGTCACGGCACACACAGCCAAAGCCGAGACACTGCCGCCACATGCCATAACAGCAACACGTTGCCATCGTTAACCGCAAGCATGGCACAAGTGTCATGGCGCACGCAGCAAAGGCCGTGACAATTACACTTGTGAAGTAAGATGACAAAAAATGGCTTTATTGACAGTTTTTTTTTACGGTGTTCACATGAGGGGTTAGGTTATGTGACATTTTTATACAGAAGGTTGTTACGGGCGTGACAATTTCTAATATGTCTCCTTTTTTATTTATTTAAGCTTTACACAAAAGCATTTTTGAAACAAAAAAATATGTTTTAGTGTCTTCATATTTTTATGTGTCTTCAGGATGAGATGACAGTTTGACTGGTACGATTATGGAGTGCGTATGTCTTTTGATCGCTTGGTATTACACTTTTAGTGTTATAAGGTGACAAAAAATTGCTTTTTTGACAGTTTTTATTTGATTTTATTATGGTGTTCACTTGAGGGGTTAGTGTGATATATCTGCTTCCATAAAATACTGATTGAGGGGTGCGATATGCCTGCTTCCACAAAATATTGATTAAGGGGTGTGATATACCTGCTTCCACTAAATACTGATTAAGGTGTTTGATATACCTGCTTTCACAAAATACTGATAGAGGGGTGTTATATACCTGCTTCCACCAAATATTGTTTCAGGGGTTCTATATACCTGTTTCCACAAAATACTGATTGAGGGGTGGGATATACCTGCTTCTGCAAAATACTGATTAATGGGTTCTATATACCTGCTTCCATAAAATACTGATTAAGGGGTGCAATATACCTGCTTCCACCAAATATTGATTGAGGCCTGTGATACACCGGCTTCCACAAAATACTGATTGAGGTGTGCGATATACCTGCTTCCACCAAATATTGATTCATATACCTGTTTTTACAAAATACTGATTGAGGGGTGCGATATACCTGCTTCTGCAAAATACTAATTAAGGGCTTCTATATACCTGCTTCCACAAAATACTGATTGAGAGATGCAATATAGCTGCTTCCACAAAATACTGATTAAGGGGTTTGATATACCTGCTTCCACAAAATAAAGATTGAGGGGTGCGATATACCTTTTTCCACCAATTATTAATTCAGGGGTTCTATATACCTCTATCCACAAAATACTGATTGAGGGGTGCGATATACCTGCTTCCACAAAATACTGATTACGGGGTTTGATATACTTGCTTCCACAAAATACAGATTGAGGGGTGCAATATACCCGCTTCCACCAAATATTGATTCAGGGTTTCTATATACCTGTTTCCACAAAATACTGATTGAGGGGTGCGATATACCCGCTTCCACAAAATACTGATTGAGGGGTTTGATATACCTGCTTCCACAAAATACTGATTGAGGGGTGTGATGTACCTACTTCCACCAAATATTAATTGAATCCTGTGATATACCGACTTCCACAAAATCTGATTGAGGGGTGCGAAATACCTGCTGCCACCAAATATTGATTGAGGCCTGCGATACGCAGCTTCTACAAAATAGTGATTGAGGAGTGCGATATACTTGCTTTCACCAAATATTGATTCAGGGGTTCTAGATACCTGTTTCCACAAAATAGTGATTGAGGGGTGCAATATACCAGCTTCTACAAAATACTGATTATCCAGAGAAAAAATGAAGAGAAAAAAAGCAGACTGGTTTAAGAGCTCTATTTTTACAAGCAGGCAAATATTGCGAGTTTGTGAGCGTTCGCTTGTTTGATTTCAAGTGTGTTTGGATTACATTAGGTGTGTGACTTTAGATTACATGAGGGAGTATCGGTGAGAGCTGAATTATTTGTGTGCATTGCTTTTGCTGACAGGTTTATTGCAAAGCAGCTGAGAGTATACTGTGTTTATTTTTTTAAATTGTTTTCCTTTCTTGTCCAGGGTCTTGCAAAGGTGAGTAATTAGGGTGTGGCTGTCTAATTAGGAGAAGTTAAATATCCAGCCTCGAGGGCAGCTTAGTCCTTTGAATCCAGAGGAAAAAAAGTAGACTGGTTTAACAGCTCCATTTATACAAGCAGGCAAATAACACGAGTTTGTGAGCGTTTGCCTGTTTGATTTCAAGTGTGTTTGTATTAAGTGTGTGACTTTAGATTACATGTGGGAGTATTGGTGAGAGCTAAATTATTTGTGTGCATTGCTTTTAGTGCCAGGTTTATTGCAAAGCAGCTGAGAGTATACTGTGTTTAATTATTTTATTTGTTTCCTTTTTTGCCCAGGGTCTTGCAAAGGTGAGTAATTAGGGTGTGGCTGTCTAATTAGGAGAAGTTAAATACCCAGCCTTGTGGGCAGCTCAGTCCTTTGAATCCAGAGAAAAAAAAGCAGACTGGTTTAAGAGCTCCATTTATACAGGCAGGCAAATAATGCGAGTTTGTGAGCGTTCAGGTGTTTGATTTCAAGTATGTTTTTATTAAGTGAATGACTTGAGATTCAGGGACTTTAGGAGGGGAATACAGTAAGATATATACTTATCACTGCACTATATTGTATTTTTCTCGCTCCTGCATAATCCCCATTTAGTATGTGTTCCATTATTGACAGTGCAGTCCAGTGCACATCGAGTCTAATGTATGAAGTCCTGGAACAGCCGTTTGAGGGTGCATATAACTGTTCAAAATGTGAGCAAATTGCCAGTTTAGAACCGTACATCGAGTATCTAAACGGGCGAGTTTCAACACTGAGAGGCGTTGACAATTTGGAAAAGAGTTTGCTGCTCACTGAGCAAGCACTCTTTGGGATAGTTGGGGGTAGGGTGTTAGTGAGGAGGCTGAGGAAAGTGAGGTAGCTAGCTGGGTAACAGTTAGAAAGTGGAATAGAGGGAAGAGTGCCAGGGAGGCTAGCCCTGATCTGACACACCCCAACAAGTTTGCAAGGTTGCCAGATGAGGGGGATGTCAGTTCAGAAAGAGCACTGCTGTAGCCGGACACTTCCTCTGCCAGTCAGGGGAATGTTGGCTCCAGTATGCAGGGCACCAGGAGAGCAGGGCAGGCCAGATAGGTGCTGGTTGTGGGAGACTCACTTATTAGGAGTACAGATAGGGCAATATGTCACAAAGACCGGGATTGTTGAACAGTGTGTTGTCTTCCTGGAGCTCGAGTTCGACACATAGTGGATCGGGTTGACAGATTACTGGGAGGGGCTGGAGAATATCCAGCGGTCATGGTCCATATTGGAACCAAAGACAAAAATATTTTAGGGAATTAGATCAAAAGCTTAGGAAAAGGACCTCAAAGGTAGTATTTTCCGAAATACTGCCGGTACCATGAGCCACACAAGAAAAGCAGTGGGAGATTAGGGAGGTAAACAAGTGGCTCAAGAACTTGCGTAGGAAGGAGGGGGTTGGGTTCCTGGAGAACTGGGCCGACTTCTCTCTGCTACAGGCTCTATCGTAGGGATGGGCTGCACCTCAATGGGGAAGGGGCAGCTGTGTTGGGGGAGAAGATGGCTAGAAGGTTGGAGCAGTGTTTAAACTAGGGACTAGGAGGGAGGGTAATTACATTATAGGAGGGCAAGATAGTGAAGGTAGAGACCGGGAGCAAGGTAATGGGACTGGAGGAGGAATGGATGGAGGGCCTAGAACAGTTCAGAAGGAAAGGTGTAGGGTAAAAAATATACATAAACCTCTTAAATGTATGTATACTAATGCCAGAAGCCTGACTAATAAAACTGGGTAACTGGAATTAGTGATGTGTGAGAAGGACTATGACATAGTGGTAATAATTGAGACATGGCTGGATGATAGCTATGACTGGCTGGTTAATGTACAGGGTTACAGTCTGTTTAGAAAGGATCGTCAAAACAGGAGAGGGGGAGGGGTCTGCCTTTATGTAAAGTCCTGTGGGTAGAAATACATGGATGCAAAAACAATAATAAATTATTAATAGGAGTTTATTATAAACAACCTAATATACCTAATATATAAGGAAAAAGGAAAAAAATAGAATATGTAAAAAACTAATAAAAGCGGCCAAACTAGAGACCAAGACATTAATTGCCAAAGAGAGTAAAACTAACCCTAAAATGTTCTTCAATTACATAAATGGTAAAAAGTATAAATCTGAAGGTGTCGGCCCTTTGCAGAGTGATGAGAGAGGAGTTGCAGAGACAGATGAGGAAAAAGCAAAGCTATTAAATATTTTTTTTCTCCACTTTATTCACTGAAGAAAATAAACTGTCAGATGAAATGCAGAATGTAAAAGTAAATTCCCCTTTATCAGTGCCCTGTCTGACCCAGGAAGAAGTACAGCGGCGTCTTAAAAAGATTAAAATAGACAAATCGCCAGGATCGGATGACCCCCCCCCCCCCCGCCCCGGTATCCTAAGAGAATTTAGTTATATCATAGCCAGACCGTTATTTCTGATATTTAAGGACTCTATGCTGACAGGGAGTGTTCCACAGGATTGGCGCATAGCAAAGGTGGTGCCAATATTCAAAAAGGGCCCGGAAACTATAGGCCGGTAAGTTTAACATCTGTCATGGGTAAACTGTTTAAAGGTTTTCTAAGAGATGCTATCATGGCTTCATGAGGGATCAGTCATGTCAAACTAATTTAATCAGTTTCTATGAGGAGGTAAGTTCTAGACTTGACAGCGGCGAATCCATGGATGTCGTATATCTGGACTTCTCCAAAGCATTTGACACTGTACCACATAAAAGGTTAGTATATAAAATGAGAATGCTCGGACTGGGAGAAAACGTCTGTAAGTGGGTAAGTAACTGGCTCAATGATAGAAAACAGAGGGTGGCTATTAACGGTACACACTCAGATTGGGTCACTGTCACTAGTGGAGTACCTCAGGGGTCAGTATTGGGCCCTATTCTCTTCAATATATTTATTAATGATCTTGTAGAAGGCTTGCACAGTAAAATAGAAATTTTTGCAGATGACACTAAACTGTGTAAAGTAATTGACACGGGAGAGGACACTATACTGTTACAATTGGATCTGGATAGATTGGAGGGTTGGGCAGAGAAGTGGCAGATGAGGTTTAACACTGACAAATGTAAGCTTATGCACATGGGTAGGAATAATACAAGTCATCCGTACATACTAAATGGTAAAACACTGGGTAACACAGACATGGAAAAGGACCTAGGAATTTTAGTGAACAGCAAACTAAGCTGTAAAAAACAGTGTCAGGCAGCTGCTGCAAAGGCCAATAAGATAATGGGTTGCATCAAAAGGGGCATAGATGCCTGTGATGAGAATATAGTCCTACTACTTTACAAATCACTGGTCAGACCACACATGGAGCACTGTGTACAGTTCTGGGCTCCAGAACTGTCTAAGTCAGACATAGCAGAGCTGGAGAGGGTTCAGATGAGGGCAACTAAAGTAATTACGGGAATGAGGGAATTACAGTACCCTGAAAATTAGGGTTCTTTGCTTTAGAAAAAAAATACTGAGAAGAGATTTAATTACTATGTATAAATATATCAGGGGTCAGTACAGAGATCTCTCCCATCATCTATTTATCCTCAGTAGAGATGGCCTTGCGGTTCACCCGGCAGTTGTTTCGCTGCAAACTTTGTTCGCGATTTGCCAAACGGGCCAACATATGGCGATGTTCGTGCGTGCTGTTCGTGTATTGTGCGTTGCGCCTACTGCGCGAAACGGACGTGGCCTACTTTTGCTAACTGTTTGCTAAGCTAAGACTGGAGAAAATGGTTGGAAGCAAGTATAGCGAACTTGAGGATAAACTTCTGATAACTGTAAGTTATTTGACATTACATCACTGTTTTTGATTAAATTTCCCATGCATGGCAGAATAATAGCTTGCCTTATATGCAGATATATTGTTTGCGATTGTTGCAAAATTGCGACAAATACAACTTTACATTTTATCAGGTCTGACTACATGATATTACTGATTGGTGCACTAAGTATTGCTGTGACATCACAGATTCACATCACTATGTCTGTAGCATGTATGTATGGACAGCAGAAAAATATCAATCACATGCACATTGCACATCCATTTTCCTGCCACACACTATATACCACACACACACTATATAGATTAGAGTTTGTGTCCTGTTGGTTAGAAGGGTGCACCACGGGGAGGCGAACCAGCTGTACACCCCATACCGTACCGTCACTTCACTAGACAGCTACATCTCTGCTCAGCTGGCCAATATCTAATTTCTCAGACCCCACACACATACAATTGCTATCCAATCCGATCTTATAACGATAACATTACATCTAATATTTCACCTTCAAAGACTTAAATATTTTTTGCTGTGTTGTTGAGGACATAATTTTCTATCCTTGTATTTAAAAAATTTAGGATTATATACTTGCATCTTTATTCTGCAGCACATGTTGGAGTGGGGATACGAAAAGACCGTGGTCCAAGAAGAAAAACAAAAAATTGTGGAGGGCATACAGAAGGAGCTATGGAGAGAGTATAAGGCCCGACATACATATACTTCCATAGTCAAGCATTGGTCCGACTTGAAGAGAAGCGTCAGGTGGATTACTCGGATCCGTGACCGCAAATACCCAGGTACAATGCTTACATTACTTTTGTATATCTCACCAACACTCTGTAATGTATATATACATTTATGCAAAAAAGTATTTCATCAGTTTGCAAATGATTACTTAGTACCTGACATGACACGTAGCAAATCAGTAGTTAAATCATACATCTCTGCCTAGCTGGAAGTGTATATATATATATATATATATATATATATATTTTTATACACACATGGAGGTACAGATCGATATATGATGTAACCGGCTGATTTTGTACGTTTCACACACACATAAATATTATTTATATGTATGTGTGTGTATATATGTGTATATATATATATATATATATATACAGTACAGACCAAAAGTTTGGACACACCTTCTCATTCAAAGAGTTTTTATCACAATCGGCGTGACTATCACATACGTGACACAGAGGGAGGGAAAGAGGAAGGCCCTGCCCAAGTGAGAGGGAAGGTGGTGACCCCTGACTCACCTTGCGGCTGGCACCTGGCTGCCCTGACGTCCCTAGACGGGTTCCTCATCCGTACGCCGATCACGTGCCTAAAACCCTGGCTTTCCCTAAGATGAGCCCTAGATAGTGAACAGGGCGGTGGGAACACTAGTCCGCACCACTAGCTCTAAAGGAAAACACCAAGGGGAGGACAGACAATACAGACTAAACATATAATCCCAGGTGGGCGACAACAGGAGACAACAAAAATCCCAACAGGGATCCGGAGGGTAGCACTCTGGAACAACAACCAGGATTCACAGCTCCAGTGGGTCAGTATAGAAGTCCAGGCAGGAAGCTCTATAACTGGCAACTAGAGAAGTGTGAGAGGAGAATATAAGGAGGTTGGGAGTGGCAGACAAGAAACAGCTGAGGAGGAGAAGCTACGGATCCCTGAGTGAGACAAAAAGGATTGCAAGGCAAACACAGAAAACAATCACTAAGAAACAACGTGATCTTTAGACATAGAGCGCGCAGCCACCCGCTGCGACTTCCTGACCCCGGGTATAACGGAGTCAGACGTGGCTCTTGACACCCTCGTGACAGTTTTCTTTATTTTCATGACTATGAAAATTGTAGATTCCCACTGAAGGCATCAAAACTATGAATTAACACATGTGGAATTATATACATAAAAAAAAGTGTGAAACAACTGAAAATATGTCATATTCTAGGTTCTTCAAAGTAGCCACCTTTTGCTTTGATTACTGCTTTGCACACTCTTGGCATTCTCTTGATGAACTTCAAGAGGTAGTCATCTGAAATGGTTTTCACTTCACAGGTGTGCCCTGTCAGGTTTAATAAGTGGGATTTCTTGCCTTATAAAAGGGGTTGGGACCATCAGTTGCGTTGTGGAGAAGTCAGGTGGATACACAGCTGATAGTCCTACTGAATAGACTGTTAGAATTTCTATTATGGCAAGAAAAAATCAGCTAAGTAAAATAAAACAAGTGGCCATCATTACTTTAAGAAATGAAGGTAAGTCAGTCTGAAAAATTGGGAAAACTTTGAAAGTGTCCCCAAGGGCAGTCCCAAAAACCATCAAGCGCTACAAAGAAACTGGCTCACATGCGGACCGCCCCAGGAAAGGAAGACCAAGAGTCACCTCTGCTGCGGAGGAAAAGTTCATCCAAGTCACCAGCCTCAGAAATCGCAGGTTAACTGCAGTTCAGATTGGAGACCAGGTCAATGCCACACAGAGTTCAAGCAGCAGACACATCTCTGGAACAACTGTTAAGAGGAGACTGTGTGAATCAGGCCTTTATGGTAGAATATCTGCTAGGAAACCACTGCTAAGGACAGGCAACAAGGAGAAGAAACTTGTTTGGGCTAAAGAACACAAGGAATGGACATTAGACCAGTGGAAATCTGTGCTTTGGTCTGATGAGTCCAAATTTGAGATCTTTGGTTCCAACCACTGTGTATTTGTGCGACGCAGAAAAGGTGAACGGATGGACTCTACATGCCTGGTTCCCACCGTGAAGCATGGAGGAGGAGATGTGATGATGTGGGGGTGCTTTGCTGGTGACACTGTTGGGGATTTATTCAAAATTGAAGGCATACTGAACCAGCATGGCTACCACAGCATCTTGCAGCGGCATGCTATTCCATCCGGTTTGCGTTTACTTGGACCATCATTTACTTTTCAACAGGACAATGACCCCAAACACACCCCCAGGCTGTGTAAGGGCTATTTGACCATGAAGGAGAGGGATGGGGTGCTGCGCCAGATGACCTGGCCTCCACAGTCACCGGACCTGAACCCAATCGAGATGGTTTGGGGTGAGCTGGACCGCAGAATGAAGGCAAAAGGGCCAACAAGTGCTAAGCATCTCTGGGAACTCCTTCAAGACTGTTGGAAGACCATTTCAGGTGACTACCTCTTGAAGCTCATCAAGAGAATGCCAAGAGTGTGCAAAGCAGTAATCAAAGCAAAAGGTGGCTACTTTGAAGAACCTAGAATATGACATATTTTCAGTTGTTTCACACTTTTTTGTTATGTATATAATTCCACATGTGTTAATTTATAGTTTTGATGCCTTCAGTGGGAATCTACAATTTTCATAGTCATGAAAATAAAAAAAAACTCTTTGAATGAGAAGGTGTGTCCAAACTTTTGGCCTGTACTGTACATATATATATATATATATATATATATATATCATCTTTCTGTATTCGAGTAAAAGGCCCCGTCCATCACTACATTAAATACATCCCCCACTTAATTTGCGTTCTGAGTTACATGTCCAAATTCCAAACATTGTGTGCTTATAGGGGTTCCCGTTCCTTCAGTCCGCCCGATCTCCAGGAGGAGGAAGAGGATGGAGAGCAGGCGGGACCCTCCGGGCAGCAGACTGACCCTTTCCCACCTGATGTGGGCCAAGTAGTGGAGGTGGCAGCCCAAGAGGACGGACCCACCCAGCCACCGGATTCCCCCACCCCAGGTCAAGATGATGAAGAGAAGGTTGTCACCATCCCCCGACAGGAGGGTAAATATGTGTACACAGCAAAATAACTTTGTACCCATAACATACCCAGTTTTCACCTTCCTGCCCAGGCCATTTTTTGCAAATCTGCCATGTGTCACTCTATGTGGTAATAACTTTAACGTTTTCAATTATCCAGGCCATTGTAAGATTTTCTCAACACATATTGTACTTCATGACCGTAGTAACAATGAGTAAAAAAAAATCATTATTCATAAAAAATTCCTAATTTACCAAATATGGGGAAAAATTTGCAAATTTCCAAATTTTAATTTCTCTTCTCTTATAATAGATAGTAATACCTCCAAAAATAGTTATTACTTTTCATTCCGCATATGCCTACTTCATGTTTGGATCATTTTGAAAATGACTTTAATTTTTTGGGGACGTTAGAAGGCTTAGAAGTTTAGAAGCAAATCTTAAAATTTTTTAGAACTGTTCCAAACCCCAATTTTTTCAGGTCCTGTTAAGTTATGAAGTCCCTTTCTGAGACTTACATAGTGGAAACCACTTATAAATCACCCCATTTTATAAACTACAACCCTCAAGCTAATCAAAACTGATTCTACAAACTTTGCTAACCCATTAGGTGGGCCATGAGAATGAAATGAAAATGGGAATTAAATTTCAAAATTGCACTTATTTTTCATCATCGGTCACCTCCACATGATACCCACCGCCCCCCATCCCCTGCAGCTCCAGAGCTGCGATGCACATGTGTAAGAAATCTGGCCAATAGTAGCGATCGGGGCTGCATGTGGCCTGAAAAACCTCCCGCAGCCCTAAGTTAACATATTTGCCTGCTCAGCAAAGCAGCCTTTGCTCCCCGGTTCCTGAACGATTATGCCTGATGGCGGGGTGATCGTTGCGCCATAATAGTACGGCGCTGGGCAGCAAGTCACGTCCCTCTGCCCTGTACTATTACAGCGTAGGTCAGGAAGGGGTTAAAATGGCCAACAATGAGGGGACAATACAAAGTACAGTAATAGAAAACAACAACACTGGACACTAACTCTGTAATCAACATATAAACCATTAACTAACCAAATAAATAACATTATACTCTGCTTAACTATCGCTAACTAACCAACTATATAACTAGCATAAATATCATTAACAAACAAATTGATATGTAAATCAACAGTGCTTAAACAAATACTACACACAATGCACTAATTGCCGCTTAGTCTGAATAGGGAGCAATTTTCATATAGTTTTTTTTCCTAACAGTACTCATTAAATTTAAAACCCTGCTAAACAAGATGAAGCAGGAGTAGAAAAAAACTTTAAATGATAAGGTTGCAGTAAGGACCCTCTAGTCCATGGCAAACTCACCATGATCAGGACAAACAGCAGCATCAGTGGGTAATGGTAATGATGGAGTATAAGGCCTACACACAACTCAGCATGATCAGGACAGGCAGCAGTAGGTTCTTTGTTTGCAGCAAGAACGTGTTCCCAGTAATGGGCCCCCACCAGACCGGGGCAAAACACCACAAATAAACTTAGACACCTCTGAGAGAAGTAGGTTTTTCGTCTAGAGTAGGAATGTGGTCCCATGCATACAAAATGCAATATTTTCCATTGAAATTGTTTTTTTTCTAAGGTATTTTAACTATGTAGAGCCCACAGCGCCACACAACGCCCGCATCGGTCTGCTCTTATTTTCCATATCGGGCACATCAAGTCTGGAGCAGAACACTGTGGTAACTCATCCTGCTGTGCCGTGTGCTAATTGTTCCGAGCCAGAGGGCAGCAGGACTGGAGTGGTTTAGCACTCCAGCGGCTCTCTCATACTCCTTTTGTCTTTAGTTTTCGTGGAGCACTGGAGTTGTCTGTGGCTGGGGGGAGGAGACCTAGGACAACAATCTCCTGGGCGATGAGCCAATTTAGTGCAAATGGGGGCCTTCATGCTCCAGTGTTTGAAGAAGGACCCCGTATAAAAAGCATGAAGGCCAAGGACCAGTACTGGGTGGCAACATACTTAGACCCCTGGAACAAACACAAAATTACGGACATGTTACCGCCAGCCACATAATCGCAAGTTATTTTCTGTCAGGTGAATGCCTAATTTTTGGGGCTTGTACTCTCGTGGCCTATAATAAAATTCTTCTTGGCTCCATCAGGGCACATTTTTGTGAGTTTACCTTTAAGACACATAAATATGTCCCATGATTAAAATACATATTTTTTTGTGGGAATTTTTGCCATTGATCCCCCTCTGGTACGTCACTGTCCAAGTTATATAGTAAAAAAGTACATAAGGCCGAAAAAAAGACATTTGTCCATCCAGTTCGGCCTGTCATCCTGCATGTTGATCCAGAGGAAGGCAAAAAAAATAAAACTGTGAGGTAGAAGCCAATTTTCCCCACTTTAGGGGAATAAAAAATTCCTTCCCAACTCCAATCAGGCAATCAGAATAACTCCCTGGATCAACGACCCCTCTCTAATAGCTCAAGCCTGTAATATCATTACGCTCCAGAATTACATCCAGGCCCCTCTTGAATTCCTTTATTGTACTCACCATCACCACCTCCTCAGGCAGAGAGTTCCATAGTCTCACTGCTCTTACCGTAAAGAATCCTTTGTGTACAAACCTTCTTTCCTCCAGACGCAGAGGATGTCCCCTCGTCACAGTCACAGTCCTGGGGATAAATAGATGATTGGATATATCTCTGTACTGACCTCTGATATATTTATACATATTAATTAGATCTCCCCTCAGTCGTCTTTGTTGTGGGACTATTTCTGCACTTCTACTAAGTATTTAGTGACTGCAAATCTGACCTTAAGGTTTTTCAGGTTTGCCTGCCATTAAAGTGAAAGGGGTTCTATATACCAGCTTCCACCAAATACTGCTCTTCTCTAGGGACTTTGGCACAGGGTCATTTAAAAAATAACAGGCAGAGGAAGAGGTAGGCCGTTCCAGAGGGGTGGTAGGGGTAGGGCAGGGGGAAGTTGGAGAAGATGCGTGCAATTATGTCAAAGGACGCACCAGAGTTGCCTGAGTGGCTCACCCAGCCTTATGCTTCTGCACCCTTCTCATCCTCTGAATCTACGCCCTCCTCACTCTATGCTGTTGCACCCCCAAAGACACCACCACCACCATAGCCCCTCCACTTGAGTCAGAGGAATTATTTTCCCAGACCTTACTGATGCATAGCCATTCTTGGCATCGGATGAGGAAGAGGAGGCAGCAACTGCCGCCACCCAGCGGTCTGACAAAAGTATCCAGATCTGCCCAAGCAGGGTGGTCCCCACTGTTGCTGCCTACTCTGAGATCTCTGTCAGTGGTGGTGAAGGAGACAATGATGACGTGTCGATGGATGTCATGTGGGTACCCATAAGAGAGGAAGAGGCGTGTAGTTCAGAGGGAGAGACGAAGCAGCAGATAGGGAGGAGAAGGAGGAGAAGCAGGCAGAACTCACAATAAGCAGGAGGCAAAGGGCAGGATGCAAATTTATCTGGAACGAGCCATACACCATGCACGGTCTTGCGCTCTCAGGATGCCGGAACATGGCTTTGCAGTGTGGGCTTTTTTTTAACATGTCAGCTGCTAACAATAGTGTTGCCATCTGGAGCTTGTACTTTCAACTCATAAGTCGCGGTAATCCCAGCACTCACCTAGGGATGACCGCCTTAAGTAGGCACCTGGCCTCACATCACTGAGCTCAGTGGGAGCAACGCCGTCAGAACCCACAAAGCCACACTCCCGGCGCTCCACATCCTGCCTCTTCTCCTCCCATTCGTCCTCCACTCCACCTTCCACTGTGCCATGGTTGCATTCATCTGGCAGAAGGCAGGCCTCCGTGGCCTAAATGTTCAAGCGTAAAAAGTTTATGACGCTGGTTAACCCTCTTGGCCAATGGCTGACCGCTGGCTTGTCGGAACTGCTAGCCCGCCAACTACTGCCATATAAACTGGTTGACTCAGAGACCTTTAGAAAATTTGTGGCCATTGGCACACAGCAATGGAAGGTCCCAGGAAGGAAATATTTCTCCCAGATGGGCATCACAGAGCTATATGGCCATGTTCAGCGGCAAATGAATATATCTCTGGCACAAAGTGTTGGTGCCAAGATACATCTGACCACAAACACGTTGTCTAGCGAACATGGGCAATGAAGGTACATAACTTTTACTGCGCACTGGGTGAACCTTCTGACGGCCATCAAGCATGTAACCCATGGCACCCCTGAGGATTTGGTGTTACCTCCACAGATTGCATGCAGGCCTGCCTCTTCTCCTTCTCCTACCTCCTCCTCGGATGACTCCTCCTTTTCCACTGCTCCCGGCCCTTCTGCTGCACCCCCCAAACTCCCCAGAACATAATCGACATGCCAGGTGAGACGTTGCCATACTGTGCTGTGGCTGTTGTACCTGGAAGCCAAGAGCCACACCGGTCCTGCACTGCTTTCAGCTCTGGGGTCACAGACCGATCAGTGGCTAACACCGCTCAATTTGACAGTTGGTAAAGTGGTGTGCGACAACGGTGCCAATCTGATGAGTGTGCTGAAACAGGACAAAACGATACACGTGCCTTGCATGGCAAACGTCCTGAACTTAGTCGTGCAGCGATTCGTTGCCAAATACCCCGGGGTCCAGGATGTCTTGCGGCAGGCCAGAAAAATCTCTGTCCTTTTTTAGAAGATCTATCATGGCCATGGCTCGCCTTGCTGACATTCAGAGGTGACACCAACTGCCCATCAAACGTCTTATTTGAGACAGCCCAAAGCTATGGAACTCCAACTTGTATATGCTTTATAGGTTTCTACAGCAGCAACGTGCCGTTAACAACTACCTGTTCAAACTCTGCAGCAGGACAGGTTCTGAGAAGCTTAGTTTCTTTTCACTGCACGAGTGGCTGCTCATGCACGATGCATGCAGATTTCTGCGGCCACTTATTGAGATCACTAAACTGGTAAGTCTCAGCCAAGGCACCATCAGTGACATTGTACCTTACGCCTTCTTTTTGGAGCATGCATTGCGTCATGTCATTGATCAAGCTGTCCAGGAGCAGAAGCAGGAAGATGAGGAAGTCGCAATGCTGAATGAATTCATAGGGGGCGACTCCATCTGAGACAAGTCAGCAGCAGTCTGAAGAGGAGTCAGAGGAGGATGGTGGCTGGGGGGAGTATGACGACTAAGAAGAGCAGGTTTGAAGGGGACTTTAAACTTTTCAGGGATCACTGGTGTTGTCTGTGGCTGGGGGAGGAGACCTAGGACGACATTCTCCTGGGCAATGAGCAGGAGCCAGGTCACTCCACAGCTCAAAAAAATCATGCTCCAGTGTTTGAAGAGGGACCCCCGTATAAAAAGCATAAAGGGCAATGACCAGTACTGGGTGGCAACATACTTAGACCCCCGGTACAAACACAAAATGGCAGACATGTTACCAGCATCACAGAGGGCTGGCAGAATGTAGCATTTCCAGGCCTTGCTGCGAGAGATGGTGCATTCCACTGTTGCGGGTGCTGGCAGAGGAATTTCCACCCACAGCAAAACAGGTGCGGGTACCAATCCTACCGCGCCTGAAAGAAGAGGGCAGTTTAAAGATGTGTTGGTCACTTCAGATATGAGATCTTTCTTGCAGCCAACCCATCAAGAGCCTCCCTCCATATCCAGGGAATGCCTAGACCAACAGTTGTCCGACACCATCGGGATAACGGCTTATGTGGACACTCTGAGAAGCAAGCAACCCCTGGACTACTGGGTGTGCAGGCTTGACCTTTGGCCAGAGCTGGCACAATTTGCCATGGTTCTCTTGGCTTTCCCTTCGTAGAGTGTCCTATCTGAAAGGACGTTAAGCGCAGCAGGGGGGATCATGACCGATAAGCACACTCGCCTAGCTCAAAAAATTAATGAGGTATGGATCTTGGAGGAATTCAACACCTGTGATGACCACGTGTAATTGAATTTCCTCCTGCCAGCCCACACATATCTGCCACCACCCAGAACAAAGACTGGTCCCAGTCTTATGTATATACAGCGGCATAAAAGGCCTTTTCCTATCAGGTGAATTCCTAATTTTGGGGGCCTGTACTCCACTGGCCTAGAATAAAATTGTTATCCACTGACCACCTAATATACCTCCAACCACATAATCACTTGATCTTTTCTGTCAGATAAATGTCGAATTTTTGGGGCCCATTCTCCCGTGGCCTAAAATAAAAAATTTCTAGGCTCCAGCAGGGCACACTTTAAGACTTCAAACATTTGATCGCGAACGTGCGTTTGCAAAATGTCACGCGTTTGCCCATCACTAGCAGCGATACCTAATATATCTACTTTTTTATTTATTAAGTTTTACACAATAAAAGCATGTTTGAAACAAAAAAATCATGTTTTAGTGTCTCCATATTCTGAGAGCTATAGTGATTGTCTTAGGTTGGATTTTTTTTTGTGGGATGGGATGTCTGTTTGATTGGTACTATTTTGGGGTCTGTTTGACTTTTTGATCACATGGTATTACACTTTTTGTGTTGTAAGGTGACAGAAAATGGCTTTTTTGACACCGTTTTAAATTTATTTTTTACAGTGTTTACCTGAGGGTTTAGGTCATGTGATAGTTTCACAAACCGGATTCCAAAAAAGTTGGGACACTATACAAATCGTGAATAAAAACTGAATGCAATGATGTGGAGGTGCCAACTTCTAATATTTTATTCAGAATAGAACATAAATCACGGAGCAAAAGTTTAAACTGAGAAAATGTACCATTTTAAGGGAAAATATGTTGAATCAGAATTTCATGGTGTCAACAAATCACAAAAAAGTTGGGACAAGGGCATTTTCACCACTGTGTAGCATCTCCCCGTCTTCTTACAACACTCAACAGACGTCTGGGGACCGAGGAGACCAGTTTCTCAAGTTTAGAAATAGGAATGCTTTCCCATTCTTGTCTAATGCAGGCCTCTAACTGTTCAATCGTCTTGGGCCCTCTTTGTTGCACCTTCCTCTTTATGATGCGCCAAATGTTCTCTATAGGTGAAAGATCTGGACTGCAGACTGGCCATTTCAGTACCCGGATCCTTCTCCTACGCAGTCATGATGTTGTAAATGATGCAGAATGTGGTCTGGCATTATCTTGTTGAAAAATGCAGGGTCTTCCCTGAAAGAGATGACGTCTGGATGGGAAAATATGTTGTTCTAGAACCTGAATATATTTTTCTGCATTTATGGTGCCTTTCCAGACATGCAAGCTGCCCATGCCACATGCACTCATGCAACCCCATACCATCAGAGATGCAGGCTTCTGAACTGAGCGTTGATAACAACTTGGGTTGTCCTTGTCCTCTTTGGTCTGGATGACATGGCGTCCCAGATTTCCAAAAAGGACTTTGAATCGTGACTCGTCTGACCACAGAACAGTCTTCCATTTTGCCACACTCCATTTTAAATGATCCCTGGCCGAGTGAAAACATCTGAGCTTGTGGATCTTGCTTAGAAATGGCTTCTTCTTTGCGCTGTAGAGTTTCAGCTGGCAACGGCGGATGGCACGGTGGATTGTGTTCACTGACAATTGTTTCTGGAAGTATTCCTGAGCCCATTCTGTGATTTCCTGTACAGTAGCATTCCTGTTTCTGGTGCATTGTCGTTTAGGGGCCCAGAGATCACGGGCATCCAGTATGGTTTTACAGCCTTGACTCTTACGCACAGAGATTGTTCCAGATTCTCTGAATCTTCGGATGATGTTATGCACAGTTGATGATGATAGATGCAAAGTCTTTGCAATTTTTCGCTGGGTAACACCTTTCTGATATTGCTCCACTATCTTTCTGCGCAACATTGTGGGAATTGGTGATCCTCTACCCATCTTGGCTTCTGAGAGACACTGCCACTCTGAGAAGCTCTTTTTATACCCAATCATGTTGCCAATTGACCTAATTAGTGTTAATTGGTCTTCCAGCTCTTCGTTATGCTCAAATTGACTTTTTCCAGCCTCTTATTGCTACTTGTCCCAACTTTTTGGGGATTTGTTGACACCGTGAAAATTTGAATCAACTTCTTTTTCCTTTAAAATGATACATTTACTCGGATTAAACGTTTGATCTGTCATCTACGTTCTATTACAAATAAAATATTGACATTTGCCATCTCCACATCATTGCATTCAGTTTTTATTCACAATTTGTTTAGTGTCCCAACTTTTTGGGAATCCGGTTTGTATACAACAGGTCGTTGCAGATGTGGCAATACCTAATACGTATACTTTTTTGTTTTATTTTTTCACTTTTAACACAATAAAAGTATTTTTGAAACAAAAAAATCATGTTTTAGTGTCTCCATATTCTGAGAGCTAGATTTTTTTTTATTTTTTGCCCGATTGATTTTTGTATGGGATCATTTTTTTGGGGGGGTGATTTGTCAGTTTGATTGGTAGTATTTTGGGTTGCATACGTCTTTTTGATTGCTTAGTGTTGCACCTTTTGCGATGTAAGGTAACAATTTTATTTTAATTTTAGCTCAGTTTTTATTTTATTCTTTCTACAGTGTTCAGATGAGGGGGTGAATCATGTGATATTTTTATATAGCCAGCCGTTATGGACGTGGCAATACCCAATATGTCTGCTTTTTTTTCTTTTTTTTTTTTTTACAATTTTATGTGTTTTATTTTGGGAAATTGGCTTTTTTATTATAAAATACACTTTTTGAAATTTTTTTTTTAGCTTTTTATTTTTGTTTCACTCTGGGGTCTGATTCCCTCTGCAGTGCATTACAATACCTCCTGTATTGTAATACATTGACTGTCAGCTTGTATGCTGACAGCCTGCCTGTGAGACCCAGCCTAAGGTGCTGGATCTCACAGTCTTCCGTAGAAGGCAAGCCCCGATGCCTATGGAAGGCATCTGGCTGCCTTCTCTGCCATTGGGTCCCCATCACTGCAGTGCAGAGACCTTATGGAGATGTGAAAGGCACCCGTACCCTCTGCAAACACTCTGCATGTTGCGGTCAGCTTTTACCGCGACATACAAGAGGTTAATACGCTGGCATCTGTGTTTTCACCGATGCCGGCAAATGCAGCAGGGGCCCGGCTGTCAGTGACTGCTGTGTCTGTGCTGCTGATCGGGCGAGTGTTCCATATACGGTTCGTATACGGAACTATTAATTTCAATGGTTCCGCAAAAAAAACGGAATTTACTCCATATGCATTCCGTCTCCGTATCTCAATTTTTTTCGTTCCATTGAAACATAGAACATGTCCTATTATAGCCCGCAAATTGCATTCCATGCCTCCATTCAAGTCAATGGGTCCGCAAAAAAAATGGAACACATACTGAATGTACTCCGCAAGTCTTCCGCATCCGTTCCGTTTTTGTGCAACCATCTATTGAAAATGTTATGCCCAGCACAATTATTTCTATGTAATTACTGTATAGGGTCTATGGCATACGGAGAAACGCAACTGAAAAACGGAACGGAAACAAAAGACGGAACAATGGATCCTTGAAAAACTGACCGCAAAACACTAAAAAATCCATACGGTCGTGTGAAAGAGGCCTTAAGGGGTTAATGACTTGCCATGTAAACAAAAACACTTTTCACTACAGTTCAAAAGTTATATTGACATACATGACGTGAATATAACAGTATAACATATGCTTAGACTAAGCTTAAATGCTTTCCAAAGTTGAATGAGTATGAAATGAATTGTCAGGAAGCAATCATATTCCAAATAATATAATGGAAATAAAGTATTCAAAATCAAGTTATACATTTTCATAATTTATAACCGTGTCTAATATTGTAATACTTATCTTCCATGAGGGGAAAGTTGCATGCTCATGAAAATCTTATAATAAGACATTCTGGTCAGGCCAAGAGAGTCTTCAACACCAATAACTGAATGATTTTGTATTGTGAATTCCTAAAATGAAACTATGGTATGCATTTATATGAGGTGATATGAAGATGTTAACTGCGAAGGATAAATATCAAGGAAATGTGAATGATTTCTCATGGTTTATTCAAGGTGAAAAATGCATTTATTCAAATATACCAATATTGTTCCTTATATCTGATGTGAAATAGCAGCAATCTCCTAGCATGGTTTTGGTTAGTATGCTAATGAAACTTCAAGAAAGCACACAATAATTGCATTTATTAGGATTTATCGCTTAAAAGAAAGCACCCTGTCCTTTTCCAAGAGAACATAGTGCCACAATATAATGTCTCATCTTGCTCTCTCTTGGGTTCCGTTCTTATTTTCCATTTAAATGAATGCTATTCTGTAAATTGTTGCCTATTACCTATATGAGAAGCAGCTGGGGTATTTTTGGCATGATTAGTTGTCTTCCTTTATGCTGTTTTCTGGAGAACTTCTTGTGAGTTCTGTAAAAAAAAAAAAAGTAGCAAATTTGTGTTCATGGGGAATTTATACAAAGAGAGCTAAATAGATTTACAAAACAGAAGCATTTTGCTTAATATCTTCATTTGTGCTGTTCTGTGCTAAGGATACTTTCTTAACAGCACCATTTGTTGTATCTGCCTGTTTTCAGTGTGCCCTCCTGTAATGTTAGAATCCAGTTTATAATCTATGAATCTGTATTGAATATTTATTGTGATAGCAAGCTTTCCGTGACTAGTGTTGGGCGTGAACATTAGAATCGCGGATTTTAATTGCAAATATTGCCGCTTCGAGAATTCGCAAAGATTTAGAATATAGTGCTATATATTCATATTCTCGAATATTCTAGATTTTTTTTCATCAGTACCCTCCCTACTTGCTTGTGGGCCAATGAGAAGGCTTCAATGTCTTTGTCTGAGCTTAGCAACATCCCTAGCAACCAATAGGAAAGCTGCCTACCCCTTACTATATAAGAACATCCCGAGCAGCCATTTTCTGCAGTTTTTTGCAGTTCTGAGAGAGACAGCAGTGTCATTGCTGTGCTCTGTGCTTTGCTGTCTCATTACATTAGATAGTTAGCTTATATATATAATACAGATAGTTAGTGGGAGATAGTCAGTGTGGGTTAGATCGTGATATAGTGTAGCTGATAGGTTTCAGTGCAGGGTGTTAGGTAGGGTGATAGGTTCTGCTGTCCATACATACATGTGTCATGATCCTTTCTATGACAGAGATCAGGAGATCAAGGAGACTGGTGGAGCATGGAGGAATCTAACAGCCTCATTGTATTACTCTTTATTCAGTGTTTGTTTGTGACCTCATCCACTGTTTCAGGTGTAGCTTAGTACTCATTACTCTACCCTATTTATTGTTCCCCCAGCCTTCTGACTCTGCGGTAAATAGCTTCATTTGGGTTTGGTAGAGCTGGTGTGAGGTCGTCTCTGGAGTTCCTGCTCGTCCATCACTACAGAAGTTAAGTGTTGCATTTGTTTGTGTTTTGTTTTCCCTCAGGGAGACGCCTGTTCCTTCATCGGGGAAGGAACGGGTTGCATCAGCCCTGACAATAGTCTTAGGGCTCTCTAGGGTCTCCAGGGTCCCAGAGAATGGGTATTTCTACCTTCAAGGGGTGCCCATAGGGTTAGGAGTCAGGGCCAGGAGTAGGGTCACTAGGAGGTGACCTTTTCCTTTCCCTAGCATTGAGGCCTAGTGGCTTTCCCTGTCCCTCATGGTTGTCAGTTTAGTGTTTCCTCCTATACCTCATCTGTGACATTATCTTGCGCCTAAAAAAATGCCATTTCATTCAGGTCAGTGCAGTGGGTACCAGGCCTGCCCTGAAACTAAGGTGGCTCTCCCAGACAGATTTTCTGGGGTTAGTGACAATTTCATTTGGTTCAGGGAATCGTGTAAGTTGTACGCTGCATCCATACTCTCCAGTGGATGAGTGTCAACGTGTGGGTATGATCATTTCTTTGCTTAAAGATGATGCACAGTCTAGGGCATTTTCTCTGCCGATCAAATCACTGTCCTTCCAGTCAGTAGATAAAAATTTTTAGAGCCTTGGGTCTTATTTATGATGAACCGGATCAGATCTCTCAGGCTGAGACCAAGTTATGTGGTTTATGGCAGGGAGAGTGCTCCTTGTAAATCTATTCCTCTGAATTTTGGAAATGGGCTATGGATACAGACTGGAATGATCCTGCTCACCGTAGCCAGTTCTTTCAGGGTCTATCTGAGAGGCTGCAGGATGCGTTGGCCTTTCATGAAAAACATTGACATTCCAAGTCATTGGAAGCAGCTATGTCCCTTGCTATACGTCTGGATAGACACCTGAAGGGGAGATCTAAGGGTCCTCACCCTCAGGACATACTTTCAAATAAGGTGGCGGCTTCCAGAGACACCTGTGGTTACGCCTTGTGAGGAGCCTATGCAGTTGGGGGGAGCTACTCCTGGGACTGCTGGTGAGTGCTCTGGTCATATGAAGGGAGTCTGTTTTTGTTGTGGAAAAAAGGGACATTTTGTGAATATCTGTCCGTACATTCAGCGTCAAGGTGTAACCAAAAAACAAAAAAGCTTAATCCCCAAATTACTATTGGTAGTGTGGGTGGGAGCAAGAAAACTTACTTTTGTCATTTACTGGTAGTACCCGATTTGTCCTGTCTGCCAAGGTGGCGCTAGAGTCCAAAACTATGGAAATCGAGGTATTTATCAACAGTGGGGCAGGGATTAACCTAATTGATGGACAGTTTGTTTGTATTCATGGGTTGACTACTTTTGCATTAGAGAAAAGTATTTCTGTCTTTGCAATTGATTCATCACCTATTACCCCAAAATGCTTGTCGCAGGTGGTGAATGACATCCATTTAAGAGTAGGTGATTTTCATCAGGAAGCCATTTCATGTTTTGTGCTGGAGGGTCTGCCTGCTCCATTGGTTTTGGGCTTACCATGGTTAAACAAACATAACATGACCATCGACTGGCAAGCGAGACAGATTCTCGATTGGAGTGAGTTTTGAATAGACAATTTTAATACATGGTCCTGTGTGGTTAGAGTTGAGCAGACACCTGGATGTTCGGGTTCGACGGGTTCGGCCGAACTTCGGAAAAAAGTTTATGTACGGGACCCGAACCCCCGAAGTCAATGGGGACCCAAACTTTTGAGCACTAAAAGTGCTGTCAAAATGTCATAGAAAGGGCTAGAGGGCTGCAAATGTTGTCAAAATGTGGTTAAGAGCATGGCAAGTGCTCTGCAAACAAATCCGGAAAGGAAAATGACTTTAAATAACATGAAATACGTAAAAATATAAAATAATAATCTTGATCTAGGAGGACCAGGTCGATATGGAGTAGGAGGTTGAGGAGGTGGTGGATGTGGCGGTGTAGGTGGAAGTGGCGGTGGATGAGGAGGAGGTACCCTACACTGCTTTTTGTTTTAAAATTTATTTTTATTTTTTTAAATTAGGGTACACCCCAGAACATTGGGAAATATAACCCTCCAGTCATGCTAAACACATGTTTAGAAAATGCATTGGCTGCAGGGCAGGCCAGCACCTCCAAGGCGTAAAGGGCAAGCTCAGGCCATGTGCCCAATTTGGAGACCCAGAAGTTACTGTGGCTGACCCCTGTCAGTTAGTTTGTGTAGGCGTGTGCATACTTACTGCCCCACCATGTCACACGTCCCCGTTATGTTCACGATCCAATTTGATATCTGCTCTATCAACTTTCGATGTTCTTTTATGAGCCTACCATGGTGATTACGGGTGGCGGGGAATCAGGGTTCCAGGCCGGAGAGGGAGCGTGAGAAAAAGAGACCAAATTTAAGGGAGATACATTTATTTTAAAAAATTGGGATCGAGAAGAAATGTGGGAAAAGCTATTGAGGCGCAAATGTGGGACAAATTACAGTAGCCCAAATGTGGGCCAAAAGAGTCAAGCGGAATTGTGGGAAAAACTATTGAGGCGCAAATGTTGGCCAAAAGAGTATACCAGAAATGTGGGACAAAGTATTGAAGCTTAAAAGTGGTACAACTTGTTTAAGTTTAAGCATTGAATCAAAGGAGGTGGAGTGCATCAATTAAAGAAGCATTTCAGAAATTTTATTCCCTGTCACCTATGCAGAGCAGGGGTTTATTCACGTCTAAAATTGTATAATGTCAACCCAAGAATGTAACAGAAAAATTACAGAAATTAATTAACCTGTCTACTTGGTAGAGCAGGGGTCTATGACAGAAAACAATTGTTTATTGTCACCCAAAAATGAAAAATAAAGATTATTGAAATTTATTAAGCTGTCAATTAGGTAGAGGAATTGATGAATTTGACCATAAAATGTAACTGACAAATGTTTTTTTATTTTCTTACTGGTCTAATATCACACTCAAAAATTGCTGAATTTCACCAGAAAATGTAACTGCCAATTTTTTCTTTTTTTTTTCTTTTTACCGGCATACTAGATATAGCAGTGGTACTATACACCCAAAAAATAGTAATGACAATTTTTTATTAGTTTTTTTAACCGGCCTACTAGGTATAGCAGTGGTACTATACACCCAAAAATTGGTTAATTTCACCCGAAAATGTTAATGACTTTTTTTTTTTTTAACCGGCCTACTAGGTATAGCAGTGGTACTATACACTAAAAAAATTGTGAATTTCACCAGAAAATATAAATGACAAAGTAGTGAAATGATATAAAATAAAACATGTACAAAAAAAATAAATTTGATTTATGAGGTGGAGTTCCATATGGAGTAGGAGTTTGAGGAGGCGGTGGACGTAGCGGAGTAGGTGGAAGTGGCGGTGGAGGAGGACGAGATAGCCAAAACAGGTTATTGGTTTTAATTTAATTTTGTAAAATTAAGGTGCACTCCAAAAGAGTGTGAAATATCCAAAATACAAACAAGCAATTGCGCTGCAGTATAACAATGGCTGCTTAGTGCCGGTATACATGTCTATTCTGCACAAGGTACGGACAAGTCCTTAGGGATCCATGCCTGGTTCATTTTAATGAACGTGAGCTTGTCCATATTGGCTGTGGACAGGCAGCTGCGCTTGTCTGTGATGACACCCCCTGTCGCGCTAAACAAACGTTCAGATAATACACTGGCTGCAGGGCAGGCCAGCACCTCCAAGGCGTAAAGGACAAGCTCAGGCCATGTGCCCAATTTGGAGACCCAGAAGCTGAAGGGGGCAGACCCGTCATACAGTACGTGTAGGCTTGTGCACACATACTGCTCCACCATGTTGGTGAAATGCTGCCTCCTGCTAAGACGTTCCATATCAGCTGGTGGTGCTGGTTGTTGTGGCGTGCTGACAAAGCTTTTCCACATTTCGGCCATGCTAACCCTGCCTTCTGAGCTGCTGGCGGTGCCCCAACTGCATTGGCGACCTCTTCCTCGTCCTCTGCCTTCGCCTTGTGCTTCCACTGTGCCCCCCTGTCAGGTGGGAATGCCAACAGCAGCGCGTCTACCAGCGTGCGCTTGTACTCACGCATCTTACGATCACGCTCCAGTGAAGGAATTAAGGACGGTATGTTGTCCTTGTAACGGGGATCCAGAGGCGTGGCCAGCCAGAATTCAGCACAAGTTAGAATGTGGGCAACTCGGCGGTCATTGCGGAGACATTGCAGCATGTAATCGCTCATGTGTGCCAGGCTACCCAGAGGCAACAAAAAGCTGTCCTCTGTTTGAAGTGTATTGTCTGTGTCCTTTGTACCCCCCCATCCACGCACCAGTGATGGCCATGAGCTGGTCTGGGTGCCACCCTGCTATGAACATGGTTACTCCTACTCAATCTCATCATCCTCCACCTCGTCATCCTCCAGAACTGTGCCCTGACTGGACAATTGTGTACCTTGGGTTTGTGGGTGCAGGAACCCACCCTCGGAGCCACTTGGGAATGACTGGCTGGAAACCCTACGAAATGATCCCTCTTCCTCCTCCTCCTCCTCCTGTGCCACATCCTCTTACATCATTGCCAGGAGCGTTTTTTCAAGGAGGCAAAGAAGTGGGATAGTAACGCTAAGAACAGCGTTATCGTCACTGGCCATGTTAATGGAGTACTCGAAACAGCGCAACAAGGAACACAGGTCTCCCATGGAGGCCCATTCATTGGTGGTGAAGTGGTGCTGTTCCGCCGAGCGACTCACCTGTTCGTGCTGCAGCTGAAACTGTACTATCGCCTAATGCTGCTTGCACAGTTTGGCCAGCATGTGCAAGGTGGAGTTCGACCTTGTGAGCACGTCGCATATGAGTTGGTGAGCGGGAAGGCCAAAGTTACGCTGCAGCGTTGACAGGCGAGCAGCAGCAGGGTGAGAACACAGACAGCCCACACTTTATGCAGCAGCTCTGACATATCGGGGTAATTTTTAAGAAACCTCTGTGCCACCAAATTCAGCACATGCGCCAGACAAGGGATGTGAGTTAAACCGGCTAGTCCCAGACCTGCTACGAGATTTCACCCATTATCACACACCACCAGGCCGGGCTTGAGGCTCACTGACACCAACCACTCATCGGTCTGTTGTTATAGGCCTGTCCACAGCTTCTGCGCGGGGTTGGGTTTGTCCCCCAAACAGATACGTTTTAAAACTGCCTGCTGTTGTTTACCCCTGGCTGTGCTGAAGTTGGTGGTGAAGGTGTTACGCTGACCGGATGAGGAGCTGGTAGAGGATGAGGAAGTAGAGTAGGAGGAGGAAGCAACAGGAGGCAAACTGAAGCGCCCTTCAATCCTCGGTGGTGGAAAGACATGCGCCAAACTGCTATCTGCCTCAGGCCCAGCCGCAACTGCATTTACCCAGTGTGCTGTTATGGAGATATAACGTCCCTGACCGTGCTTACTGATCCACATATCCGTAGTGAGGTGCACCTTGCCACAGATGGCGTTGCACAGTGCACACCTGATTTTGTCCCCTACTTGGTTGTGCAGGGAAGGGAAGGCTCGCCTTGAAAAGTAGTGGTGGCTGGGCACGACGTACTGTGGGACAGCCACCGCCATAAGGCCTTTTAAACTATCTATCTCCACCAGACGGAATGACAGCATTTCAAAGACCAGTAATTTAGAAATACTGGCATTCAGGGCTAGTGATCGCAGGTGGGTAGGGGGGTATTTCCTCTTCCTCTCCAGCTTTTGAGAGATGGATAGCTGAATGCTTCCGTGGGACATTGTGGAGATGCTTAGTGACCCAGGTGGTGGTGTTGCTGAAAGATCCTCTGTTTGCGGGGTGGCAGGTGGCACTGTCACTCCAGAGGTGGATGAAGAGGCCGAGACTGCAGCAGAAGAGGAAGCACGAGGAGCCAGAGATCTTTCTTTGTTTTTGAGGTGTCTACTCCACTGCAGCTCGTGCTTTGCACTTAAATGCCTGGTCATGCAGGTTGTGTTCAGGTTGAGAACGTTTATGCCTCGCTTGAGGCGCTGATTTCACAGCGTGCAAACCACTTGTGACTTGTCATCAGCACATTGTCTAAAGAACTGCCACGCCAAGGAAACTCCTTGGAGCAGGCTCTGGTGTGCTCGGTCCCTTGCTGCGGTGGGCAATAGCAGGCGTACTGTCTAAAGGACGGTCGCTCCGCTTTTGCACCCTGCTCCCTCTTCTGCTGTGCTGGTGGCTCTGTGCGACCACCGCCTCTTCCTCCGAACTACATAGGTCACTCGCTTGACCTTAATTCCATGTGAAGTAGAGGACCTCATTGTCCTACACATCATCTTTCACCCAGTCTTCACCCCTACCCTCCTTGTCGGTCTGCACACTTTCGAAAGCCCCAGCAGTTGGCAGTGGCACCTGTGTTTTGTCATTATCCAAGGCGTGCTGTGATGGTCCTCTTATGTACTCATATTGAAAGATAAGTGATTGGGCATCAGAGTCATCAAAAAGCAGAAGAGACTGCTGCATGACTTGGGGCTCAGACTGCTTGGCTGATTTGCAAGGGGGGAGGTGAAAGACTGATGGACATTGGCTGCAGGTGCCTACTGTGGTCTTTCAGCATGAGACTGGGTGGGAGACAATGTGAAGGAACTGGAGCCACTGTCAGCTACCCAATCTACGATCACCTGTACTTGTTCAGGCCTCACCATTCGTAGAGCCGCATTAGGCTTGACCAAATACCGCTGCAGGTTCTGTTGCCTACTCGCACCTGAGGAAGGGGTTTCACTTGTGCGTGTAGCTGGCACAGATCGACCACATCCTCCCCCTGCAACAGGAGCTCCACCAGCAGCACCACAACCTAGGCCACATCCCCTATTTGAAGCTATCCTCATATTTCTCAAATTTAGGATCTAGCCCTAAATGGGTCTTTAATTAATAGTAGAATAGAATAACAGTATGTACAGGGTGTATCTCACATGCCCTGAACCAGACTAGTCCTAAATAAAATTTGTTTTACCAAAATGACTGTATTTCAAATACCTGAATAGAAGCCCTGTATTTAAAGGGTGTATCTCACACGCCGTGAAACACACTAGGCCGCAATTAAAGATTTGTGCACAAAATGGCAGTATTTCAAATATCTGGATAGAACCATTGTATTTAAAGGGTGTTTCTCACAATGACATCTGCAGCAAAGGCTGCCAACTAAATTTTTTTTGCCCAAACGGGTGTTAGTTTAATAACTGAATATGACAGCAGTATATAACCCTGGAATTTCAAATGTCTTGATGCAGCAGGGCCTGAAAAATTGTGTATTTTGCCCAAAAAAGGGTGTTTTATTAATAGAAGAATATAAGCCATGTATATACAGGGTGTATCTCACACGCCCTGACCCACACTGTAAAATGACGTTTATTGGATTTACAGAAAGTGTGCTATAATTGTTTAAACAAAATTAGGCAGGTGCATAAATGTGGGCACTGTTGTCATTTTATTGATTCCAAAACCTTTAGAACTAATTATTGGAACTCAAATTGGCTTAGTAAGCTCAGTGACTCCTGACCTACATACACAGGTCAATCCAATTATGAGAAAGAGTATTTAAGGGGGTCAATTGTAAGTTTCCCTCTTCTTTTAATTTTCTCTGAAGAGTAGCAACATGGGGGTCTCAAAACAACTCTCAAATGACCTGAAGACAAAGATTGTTCACCATTATGGTTTAGGGGAAGGATACAGAAAGCTGTCTCAGAGATTTCAGCTGTCTGTTTCCACAGTTAGGAACATATTGAGGAAATGGAAGACCACAGGCTCAGTTCAAGTTAAGGCTCGAAGCGGCAGACCAAGAAGAATCTTGGATAGACAGAAGCGACAAATGGTGAGAACAGTCAGAGTCAACCCACAGACCAGCACCAAAGACCTACAACATCATCTTGCTGCAGATGGAGTCACTGTGCATCGTTCAACCATTCGACGCACTTTACACAAGGAGATGCTGTATGCGAGAGTGATGCAGAGGAAGTCTTTTCTCCGCCCACAGCACAAAAAGTGCCGCTTGAGGTGGGCTAAAGCACATTTGGACAAGCCAGCTTCATTTTGGAATAAGGTGCTGTGGACTGATGAAACTAAAATTGAGTTATAGGGGCGTTATGCATGGAGGAAAAAGAACACAGCATTTCAAGAAAAACACCTGCTACCTACAGTAAAATATGGTGGTGGTTCCATCATGCTGTGGGGCTGTGTGGCCAGTGCAGGGACTGGGAATCTAGTCAAAGTTGAGGGACGCATGGATTCCACTCAGTATTAGCAGATTCTGGAGACCAATGTCCAGGACTCATTGACAAAGCTGAAGCTGTGCCGGAGCTGGATCTTTCAACAAGACAACGACCCTAAACACTGCTCAAAATCCACTAAGGTATTTATGCAGAGGAACAAGTACAACATTCTGAAATGGCCATCTCAGTCCCCAGACCTGAATATAATTGAAAATCTGTGGTGTGACTTAAAGAGAGCTGTCCATGCTCGGAAGCCATCAAACCTGAATGAACTAAAGATGTTTTGTAAAGAGGAATGGTCCAAAATACCTTCAACCAGAATCCAGACTCTCATTGGAACCTACAGGAAGCGTTTAGAGGCTGTAATTTCTGCAAGATCTACTAAATATTGATTTAATTTATTTTTTGTGGTGACCAAATTTATGTACCTGCCTAATTTTATTTAAATAATTATAGCACACTTTCTGTAAATCCAATAGACTTCATTTCACTTCTCAAATATCACTGGTTGTATCTCTTATATGATATATTTAACTGACATTTTTTATCGTAACAACCAACGATTTATACAGGAAAATCATGACGATTAACAAGGTTGCCAAAACTCTATAGTCTCTAGTCTGCCCAATATACTGAATACTATGAATAGCCCCTGGCCCTATCTTATATGAAGGATGGCCTTATGTCTATCCCATGCATGCTTAAACTCTTTCACTGTATTTGCAGCTACCACTTCTGCAGGAAGGCTATTCCATGCATCCACTACTCTCTCAGTAAAGTAATACTTCCTAATATTACTTTTAAACTTTTGCCCATCTAATTTAAAGCTATGTCCTCTTGTAGCAGTTTTTCTTCTATTAAATATTCTCTCCTATTTTACCTTGTTGATTCCCTTTAAGTATTTAAAAGTTTCTATCCTATCCCCTCTGTTTCGTCTTTCTTCCAAGATATACATGTTAAGGTCCTTTACTCTTTAATGGTAAGTTTAATCCTGCAATCCATGTATTAGTTTAGTAGCTCTTCTCTGAACTCTCTCCAAAGAATCAATATCCTTCTGGAAATATGGTCTCCAGTACTGAGCACAATACTCCAAATGAGGTCTCACTAGTAGAGTTGAGCGGACACCTGGATGGTTGGGTTCGGCCGAACTTGAAAAAAAAGTTCGGGTTCGCGACCCGAACTTGACCCCGAACCCGAACACCATTGAAGTCAATGGGGACCCGTACTTTTGGCCACAAAAGTGGCTCTAAAATAGCCCTGGAAAGAGCTAGAGGGCTGCAAAAGGCAGAAAAATGTGGATAGGGAAATGAATTAAAAAAACATAAAAGACCTTAAAAAAATAGAAAATAGGAATGATGTAGGAGGAAGAGGTTTAGGAGGTGGTGAATGGGTGGATGTGGACGTGTAGGCTCACGTGGCGGTCTAGGTGGAAGCGGTGGCGAAGGAGGAATAGGTAGCCAACACAGATGTGTGTAATTTTGCATTTTTACATAGGGGTATCCCCCAAAATATTGGGACATATATATATATATATATATATATATATATATAAAAAAAGGAATAAGTGCACTTGAGTACAAGGATGGATGGTTGAGGCTGTTAGAACTGTCTATTCTGCACAAGGTACAGACAAGTCTTGTGGGATCCAGGCCTGGTTCATTTTAATGAACGTGAGCTTGTCCACATTGGCTGTGGACAGGCGGCTGTGTCTGTCTGTAATGACGCCTCCTGCCATGCTAAATGCACTATCAGAGCGTACACTGTCTGCATGGCAGGCCAGCACCTCCAAGGCATACAGGGCAAGCTCTGACCATGTGGACAATTTGGAGACCCAGAAGTTGAATGGGGCAGAACCATCAGTCACTACGTGTAGCCGTGTGCACAGGTACTGTTCCACCATGTTGTTCAAATGCTGCCTCCTGCTAACACGCTCCATATCAGCAGTTGGAACCGATTGTTGCGGCGAGGAGACAAAGCTTTTCCACATGTCGGCCATGCTAACCCTGCCTTCTGAGGTGCTGGCGCAGACACAGCTGCGTTGGCGACCTCTTCCTCCTCCCCTGCCTTCGCCTTGTGCTTCCACTTGTCCCCCGGCGTCAGTCGGGAATGCTCTCAGGAGCGAGTCTACCAGCATGCGCCTGTAGTCGCGCATCTTCCGATCAAGCTCCAGTGAGGGAATTAAGGACAGCACATTGTCTTTGTAACGGGGATCCAGCAGGGTGGCCACCCAGTAGTCAGCACACGTTAAAATGTGGGCAACTCTGCTGTCGTTGCACAGGTACTGCAGCATGTAGTCGCTCATGTGTGCCAGGCTGCCCAAAAGTAAGGACAAGCTGTCCTCTGTGGGAGGCGTATCGTCTGCGTCCTCCGTATCCCCCCAGCCACGCACCAGTGATGGGCCCGAGCTGCGTTGGATGCCACTCTACTGTGAGCATGCTTCATCCCCATCCTCCTCCTCCTCCTCATACTCGTCCTCCAATAGTGGGCCCTGGCTGGGCAAATTTGTACCTGGCCTCTGCTGTTGCAAAAATCCTCTTTCTGAGCCACTTCTAAAAGACTGGCCTGAAAGTGTTTGAGATAACCTCTCTTCCTCCTCCTCGTCCTGGGCCACATCCTCTTCCATCATCGCCCTAAGTGTTTTTTCAAGGAGACATAGAATTGGTATTGTAATACTGATAACGGCATCATCGCCACTGGCCATGGTGGTGGAGTACTCAAAACAGCGCAACAGGGCACACAGGTCTTGCATGGAGGCCTAGTCATTGGTGGTGAAGTGGTGCTGTTCCGCAGTGCAACTCATCCGTGCGTGCGGCAGCTGAAACTCCACTGTGGCCTGCTGCTGCTCGCACAGTCTCTTCAGCATGTGCAAGGTGGAGTTCCACCTGTTGGGCACGTCGCATATGAGTGGGAAGGCCGAAGTTACGCTGTAGAGCAGACAGCCGAGCGGCGGCAGGATGAGAACGCCGGAAGCTCGCACAGACGGCCCGCACTTTATGCAGCAGCTCTGACATGTCGGGGTAGTTGTGAATGAATTTCTGCACCAACAAATTCAGCACATGCACCAGGCAAGGGATGAGCTTCAAACCGGCTAGTCCCAGAGCTGCAACGAGATTTCGCCCATTATGGCACACCACCAGGCAGGGCTTGAGGCTCACTGGCAGCAACCACTCGTTGGTCTGTTGTTCTATACCTCGCCACAACTCCTGCGCGGTGTGGGGCCTGTCCCCCAAACACATACGTTTTAGAACGGCCTGCTAACGTTTACCGCTGGCTGTGGTGAAGGTCTGTCGCTGACCGGATGAGTAGGTGGTAGAAGAGGAGGAGGAAGCCAAGTAGGAAGAGGAGGCAACAGGAGGCAAAGAATGATGCCCTGCGATCCTTGGCGGCGGAAGGACATTTACCAAGTGTGCAGTTAGGGAGATATAGCGTCCCTGGCCGTGCTTACTGGTCCACATTTCTGTGGTTAGGTGGACCTTGCCACAGATGGCGTTGCGCAGTGCACACTTGATTTTATCCGATACTTGGTTGTGCAGGGAGGGCACAGCTTTCCTGGAGAAGTAGTGGCGGCTGGGAACGACGTACTGTGGGACAGAAAGCGACATGATCTTTTTGAAGCTGTCCGTCTCCACCAACCTGAATGACAGCATTTCAAAGGCCAGTAGTTTAGAAATGCTGTCATTTAGGGCCAGGGATCGAGGGTGGCTAGGTGGGAATTTACGCTTTCTCTCAAAGGTTTGTGAGATGGAGAGCTGAACGTTTCCATGTGACATGGTGGAGATGCTTGGTGACGGAGGTGGTGTTATTGGTGGCACATCCTCTGTTTGCTGGGCGGCAGGTGCCAACGTTCCTCCAGAGGCAGAGAAAGAGTCTGAGGCAGCAGCAGAAGAGGGAGCAGGAGGGGTCTTAGCCCCTACTTGGTTTTGAAGGTGCTTATTCCACTGCAGCCCGTGTCTTGCATGTAGATGCCTGGTCATGCGGGTTGTGCTAAGGTTCAGAACGTTAATGCCTCGCTTCAGGCTCTGATGGCACAGCGTGCAAACCACTCGGTTCTTGTCATCAGCACATTATGTGAAGAAGTGCCATGCCAGGGAACTCCTTAAAGCTGCCTTTGGTGTGCTCGGTCCTTGGTGACGGTGGCCAGTAGCAGGCGAACTGCTTTGGCGACGGCTTCTCTGCTTTTATATTCCCATGTCCTCATCAGGAAACATAAGTGGTTGTGCGTCAGTGCATTCTATGTCTTCCACCCCTGGGGAAGGGCTAGATGGATGCCCTTGGGAAACCCTGCAAGCAAAGTCTTCAAACAGCATAAGAGACTGCTGCATGACTTGAGGCTCAGACAAGTTCCCCGATATGCACAGGGGGTGATGTGACAGACTAATGAGCATGGTTTTCAGGCGCCACCTGTGCGCTTCTGCAGAAGACTGGGTGGGAGATAATGTGAACGTGCTGGATCCACTGTCGGCCACCCAATTGACTAGTGCCTGTACTTTCTCAGGCCTTACCATCCTTAGAACGGCATTAGGCCCGACCAAATATCGCTGTAGATTCTGGCGGCTACTGGGACCTGAGGTAGTAGGTACAATAGGACGTGTAGCTGTGGCAGAACGGCCACATCCTCTTCCTGCACCAGAGGCTCCACCGACACCACCACCACGACCATGACCGCGTCCCTTATTAGATTTTTGCCTCATAGTTAGCGTTCACCAATCAAAGTAAAAAGTGGTTAAGTCTGTTAAAAATAATTAACCGCCAATAAAAACCCTGATGTACGGTATTGCACTCAATTTTATTTATTTTTTATTCTATATGACAGCGGTATTTGTGGTCTTAATTTCAAAGTAACTTATGCACATCTAATCCCAGATGTGCAGTATAACAGAGTTTTGGTTTTTTCCCAGTAAGCAAAAAGCTGTATTTGTGACCTAAATGTGACACTCACTAATTCACATCTAATCCCAGATGTGCACTATATCAGAGGTTTTTTTTTTAACCCCAGTAAGCAAAAAGCCGTATTTGTGACCTAAATGTGACACTCACTTATGCACGTCTAATCCCAGATGTGCACTGTATCAGTGTTTTTTTTTTTAACCCCATTAAGCAAAAAGCCGTATTTGTGGCCTAAATGTGACACTCACTTATGCATGTCTAATCCCAGATGTGCACTATATCAGTGTTTTTTTTTTTTAACCCCAGTAAGCAAAAAGCTGTATTTCTGGCCTAAATGTGACACTCACTTATGCATGTCTAATCCCAGATGTGCAGTATATCAGAGGGTTTTTTAACCCTAGTAAGCAAAAAGCCATATCTGTGGCCTAAAATGTGCACTATATGAAACTGATGTTTTTTTTTTTTTTTTTACCCCAGTATGCCCCAGTAAGCCAAAAGCCGTATTTGTGGCCTAAATTTCACAGTCACTTATGCACGTCTAATCCCAGATATGCAGTATATCAGAGCGTTTTTTAACCCCAGTAAGCAAATACCCGTATTTGTTGCCTAGATTTTACAGTCACTTATGCACCTATAATCCTAGATGTGCACTATATGAAACAGATGTTTTTTTTTCCACCCCAGTATGCCCCAGTAAGCAAAAAGCCGTATTTGTGGTCTAAATTTTGCAGTCACAAATGCATGTCTAATCCCAGATGTGCAGTATATCAGAGGGTTTTTTAACCCCAGTAAGCATAAAGCCATATTTGTGGCCTAAATTTCACAGTCACTTATGCACCTATAATCCTTGATGTGCACTATATGAAACATATGCTTTTTTTTCACCCCAGTAAGCAAAAAGCCGTATTTGTGGCCTAAATTTCACAGTCACTTATGCATGTCTAATCCCAGATGTGCAGTATATCAGAGGGTTTTTAAACCCCAGAAAGCAAAAAGCCGTATTTGTGGCCTAAATGTGACACTCACTTATGCCCCTATAATCCTAGAAGTGCACTATATGAAACAAATGTGTTTTTTTTTTGTCCCAGTATGCCCCAGTATGAGAAAGCCGTATTTCTGGCCTAAATTTCACAGTCACTTATGCATCGATAATCCTAGGTGTGCACGTTTTTTTTTTTATATCCAGTGTCTGAAAGCAGTATTTCTGGACTTGCAGACATGCAGATATCCTGTGCTGGTGCACTATCGTTGCACAAAATGGCTGCCGATTATGTATTGATATTGACTAACTGAAGGAAAAAAAAGTTTGTTTGCAGTAGTAGTTGGCTCAGGGCAGGCTTAAAAAAATTGTGCACTGCACCCACAAAACACATTTGCTGTAGATCGCTAAGTAAAGAAGCAGTTCTTCATAAGATTTCTCCCTGATCTCTCTCCCACTGCAGCTGCATCCTCTCCCTACACTAATCCGAGCAGAGTAACGGGCGGCGCTACGTGAATCCAGTTTAAATAGAGGCTGGGTCACATTCTGCAGTTGGCCAATCACAGCCATGCCAATAGTAGGCATGGATGTGATGGCCTTTTGGGGCAAGTAGTATGACGCTTGTTGATTGGCTGCTTTGCAGCCTTTCAAAAAGCACCATAAAGATCGACGAACACCGAACCTGAACTTTTACGTAAATCTTTGGGTTCGGGTCCGGGTGCCGAAACCCCCCTAAAGTTCGGTACGAACCCGAACTTTACAGTTCGGGTTCGCTCAACTCTACTCATTTTAGTAAAAGTCCAGGTTCGGGTTCGGTGTTCGTCGCTTTCTTGGCGCTTTTTGAAAGGCTGCAAAGCAGCCAATCAACAAGCGTCATACTACTTGCCCCAAGAGGCCATCACAGCCATGCCTACTATTGGCATGGCTGTGATTGGCCAGTGCAGCATGTGACCCAGCCTCTATTTAAGGTAGTCAGGTAGCGCTGCACGTCACTCTGCTCTGATCAGTGTAGGGAGAGGTTGCAGCTGCGACGTTAGGGCGAGATTAGGCAGTGATTAACTCCTGCAAAAGACTTAATTCAGTGATCGATCTACAGCTATGGATCATTGAACTGCTGCTATTCAATTGCTCACTGTTTTTAGGCTGCCCAGAGCGTTTTTCATTCACTTTTTCTGGGGTGATCGGCGGCCATTTTGTGTCTTGTGGTGCGCCAGCACAAGCTGCCACCAAGTACATTTAACCATCAATAGTGTGGTTATTTTTTGGCTATATCCTACATCAGGGTCAAGCTGTCACCACGTGCATTTAACCATCAATAGTGTGGTTGTTTTTTAACTATATCCTACATCAGGGTCAAGCTGTCACCAAGTGCATTTAACCATCAATAGTGTGGTTATTTTTGGGCTATATCCTACATATGGGGCAAGCTGTCACCAAGTGCATTTAACCCTCAATAGTGTGGTTATTTTTGGGCTATATCCTACATATGGGGCAAGCTGTCACCAAGTCCATTTAACCATCAATAGTGTGGTTATTTTTTGGCTATATCCTACATCAGGGTCAAGCTGTAACCAAGTGCATCTAACCCTCAATAGTGTGGTTATTTTTTGGCTATATCCTACATATGGGGCAAGCTGTCACCAAGTGCATTTAACCATCAATAGTGTGGTTATTTTTTGGCTATATCTTACATATGGGGCAAGCTGTCACCAAGTGCATTTAACCATCAATAGTGTGGTTATTTTTTGGCTATATCCTACATCAGGTTCAAGCTGTCACCAAGTGCATTTAACCATCAATAGTGTGGTTATTTTTTGGCTATATCCTACATCAGGGTTAAGCTGTCACCAAGTGCATTTAGCCATCAATAGTGTGGTTATCTTTTGGCTATATCCCACATCAGGGGCTTGGCTGTCCTTGCTATTTAATTGAGGGGTGAAATACAATTGCCAAAATAGCAGTACCCTAAATCTGGTGTTTCAGCTGTGGCCAGCCAAATGTAATACTGTCTGCTGTCTAGCAAAGGATATATTTTTGTTCAGGGTTGAAATACAATTCCCAACTTAGCAATTTCCTAAATTAGTGGTTTCTGCTGTATCAGGGCTACTTTAAATCTATTCATTAAAAGGGTATATAAGATTCAAGGTGCGGATAGGGTCATTCTCAATAAATTCACAAACACCCTACTGTGCAATTCCAAGTCTAATTCTGTGTGTAAACGTATAACTGTCACCCAGCGCCTAAATAATAGGCCTCAAATTTATATTCATCTAAATCTGTCTTTATTGCTGTGGCTGGTCAAGTTATTTAGTGTCCGTCAAAGCACAGTTTTTGTTCTGGGTTGAAATACAATTCCCAATTTTGCAATTCTCTAAATTAGTGGTTTCTGCTGTATCAGGCCTACCTTAAATCTATCCCTAAAAGGGTATATAAGATTCAAGGTGCAGATAGGGTCATTCTCAATAACTTCACACACACGCTACTGTGCAATTCCAAGTCTAATTCTGCCTGTAAACATATACCTGTCACCCAGCACCTAAATAATAGGCCTCAAATTTATATTCATCTAAATCTGTCATTATTGCTGTGGATGGTCAAGTTATTTAGTGTCCGTCAAAGCACAGTTTTTGTTCTGGGTTGAAATACAATTCCCAATTTTGCAATTCTCTAAATTAGTGGTTTCTGCTGTATCAGGCCTACTTTAAATCTATCCCTAAAAGGGTATATAAGATTCAAGGTGCAGATAGGGTCATTCTCAATAACTTCACACACACGCTACTGTGCAATTCCAAGTCTAATTCTGTCTGTAAACGTATACCTGTCACCCAGCGCCTAAATAATAGGCCTCAAATTTATATTCACCTAAATCTGTCTTTATTGCTGTGGCTGGTCAAGTTATTTAGTGTCCGTCAAAGCACAGTTTTTGTTCTGGGTTGAAATACAATTCCCAATTTAGCAATTGCATAATTTAGTGGTTTCTGCTGTATCAGGGCTACTTTAAATCTATTCATTAAAAGGGTATATAAGATTCAAGGTGCGGATAGGGTCATTCTCAATAAATTCACAAACACCCTACTGTGCAATTCCAAGTCTAATTCTGTGTGTAAACGTATAACTGTCACCCAGCGCCTAAATAATAGGCCTCAAATTTATATTCATCTAAATCTGTCTTTATTGCTGTGGCTGGTCAAGTTATTTAGTGTCCGTCAAAGCACAGTTTTTGTTCTGGGTTGAAATACAATTCCCAATTTTGCAATTCTCTAAATTAGTGGTTTCTGCTGTATCAGGCCTACCTTAAATCTATCCCTAAAAGGGTATATAAGATTCAAGGTGCAGATAGGGTCATTCTCAATAACTTCACACACACGCTACTGTGCAATTCCAAGTCTAATTCTGCCTGTAAACATATACCTGTCACCCAGCACCTAAATAATAGGCCTCAAATTTATATTCATCTAAATCTGTCATTATTGCTGTGGATGGTCAAGTTATTTAGTGTCCGTCAAAGCACAGTTTTTGTTCTGGGTTGAAATACAATTCCCAATTTTGCAATTCTCTAAATTAGTGGTTTCTGCTGTATCAGGCCTACCTTAAATCTATCCCTAAAAGGGTATATAAGATTCAAGGTGCAGATAGGGTCATTCTCAATAACTTCACACACACGCTACTGTGCAATTCCAAGTCTAATTCTGCCTGTAAACATATACCTGTCACCCAGCACCTAAATAATAGGCCTCAAATTTATATTCATCTAAATCTGTCATTATTGCTGTGGATGGTCAAGTTATTTAGTGTCCGTCAAAGCACAGTTTTTGTTCTGGGTTGAAATACAATTCCCAATTTAGCAATTCTCTAAATTAGTGGTTTCTGCTGTATCAGGCCTACTTTAAATCTATCCCTAAAAGGGTATATAAGATTCAAGGTGCAGATAGGGTCATTCTCTAAAACTTCACACACACGCTACTGTGCAATTCTAAGTCTAATTCTGTCCCTAAACATATACCTGTCATCCAGCGCCTAAATACTAGGCCTCAAATTTATATTCAGCTAAATCTGTCATTACTGCTGTGCCTTTATTAGTGTAATACGGTACCTAAATAGATAGCCAGATAGTGTTAGGTGTCTGTAAAAAAAGGCCTGAATTTGAATTCAATACATTGGGCCAAATAATATTTTTGTTATTGTGGTGAACGGTAACAATGAGGAAAACATCTAGTAATGGACGCGGATACGGACATGGTCGTGGTGATGTTAGTGGACCCTCTGGTGCTGGGAGAGGACGTGGCCGTTCTGCCACAGCCACACGTCCTAGTGTACCAACTACCTCAGGTCCCAGTAGCCGCCATAATTTACAGCGATATTTGGTGGGGCCCAATGCTGTTCTAAGGATGGTAAGGCCTGAGCAGGTACAGGCATTAGTCAATTGGGTGGCCGTTAGTGGATCCAGCACGTTCACATTATCTCCCACCCAGTCTTCTGCAGAAAGCGCACAGATGGTGCCTGAAAACCAAGCCCATCAGTCTGTCACATCACCCCCATGCATACCAGGGAAACTGTCTCAGCCTCAAGTTATGCAGCAGTCTCTTATGCTGTTTGAAGACTCCGCTGGCAGGGTTTCCCAAGGGCATCCACCTAGCCCTTCCCCAGCGGTGGAAGACATAGAATGCACTGACGCACAACCACTTATGTTTCCTGATGATGAAGACATGGGAATACCACCTCAGCACGTCTCTGATGATGAAGAAACACAGGTGCCAACTGCTGCGTCTTTCTGCAGTGTGCAGACTGAACAGGAGGTCAGGGATCAAGACTGGGTGGAAGACGGTGCAGGGGACGATGAGGTCCTAGACCCCACATGGACTGAAGGTCATGCCACTGACTTTCACAGTTCGGAGGAAGAGGCAGTGGTGAGACCGAGCCAACAGCGTAGCAAAAGAGGGAGCAGTGGGCAAAAGCAGAACACCCGCCGCTAAGAGACTCCACCTGCTACTGACGGCCGCCATCTGGGAACGAGCACCCCAAAGGCAGCTTCAAGGAGTTTCCTGGCATGGCACTTCTTCAAACAATGTGCTGACGACAAGACCCGAGTGGTTTGCACGCTGTGCCATCAGAGCCTGAAGCGAGGCATTAACGTTCAGAACCTTAGCACAACCTGCATGACCAGGCACCTGCATGCAAAGCATGAACTGCAGTGGAGTAAACACCTTAAAAACAAGGAAGTCACTCAGGCTCCCCCTGCTACCTCTTCTGCTGCTGCCGCCTCAGCCTCTTCTGCTGCTGCCGCCGCCTCGGCCTCGTCCTCCGCCTCTAGAGGAACGTTGGCACCTGCCGCCCAGCAAACATGGGATGTACCACCAACACCACCTGCGTCACCAAGCATCTCAACCATGTCACACGCCAGCGTTCAGCTCTTAATCTCACAAACATTTGAGAGAAAGCGTAAATTCCCACCTAGCCACCCTCGATCCCTGGCCCTGAATGCCAGCATTTCTAAACTACTGGCCTATGAAATGCTGTCATTTTGGCTGGTGGACACAGACAGCTTCAAACAGCTCATGTCGCTTGCTGTCCCACAGTATGTTGTTCCCAGCCGCCACTACTTCTCCAAGAGAGCCGTGCCTTCCCTGCACAACCAAGTATCCGATAAAATCAAGTGTGCACTGCGCAACGCCATCTGTGGCAAGATCCACCTAACCACAGATACGTGGAGCAGTAAGCACGGCCAGGGACGCTATATCTCCCTAACTGCACACAGGGTAAATGTAGTGGTGGCTGGGCCCCAGGCGGAGAGCTGTTTGGCGCACGTCCTTCCGCCGCCAAGGATCGCAGGGCAACATTCTTTGCCTCCTGTTGCCACCTCCTCCTACTCAGCTTCCTCCTCCTCTTTTTCCACCTGCTCATCCAGTCAGCCACACACCTTCACCACCAACTTCAGCACATCTCGGGGTAAACGTCAGCAGGCCATTCTGAAACTCATATGTTTGGGGAACAGGCCCCATACCGCACAGGAGTTGTGGCGGGGTATAGAACAACAAACCACTAGTGGTTGCTGCCGGTGAGCCTCAAGCCCGGCCTCGTGGTGTGCGATAATGGGAGAAATCTCGTTGCAGCTCTGGGATTAGCCGGTTTGACGCACATCCCTTGCCTGGCGCATGTGCTGAATTTGGTGGTGCAGAAGTTCATTCACAACTACCCCGACATGTCAGAGCTGCTGCATAAAGTTCGGGCCGTCTGTTCGCGCTTACGGCGTTCACATCCTGCCGCTGCTCGCCTGTCCCGTAACTTCGGCCTTCCCGCTCACCGCCTTATATGCGACGTGCCCACCAGGTGGAAATCCACCTTGCACATGCTGGACAGACTGTGCGAGCAGCAGCAGGCCATAGTGGAGTTTCAGCTGCAGCACGCACGGGTCAGTCGCACTGAGGAACAGCACCACTTCACCACCAATGACTGGGCCTCCATGCGAGACCTGTGTGCCCTGTTGCGCTGTTTCGAGTACTCCACCAACATGGCCAGTGGCGATGACGCCGTTATCAGCGTTACAATACCACTTCTATGTCTCCCTGAGAAAACACTTAGGGCGATGATGGAAAGAGGTGGCCCAGGAGGAGGAGGAAGAGGGGTCATTTTTAGCACTTTCAGGCCAGTCTCTTCGAAGTGACTCAGAGGGAGGTTTTTTGCAACAGCAGAGGCCAGGTACAAATGTGGCCAGCCAGGGCCCACTACTGGAGGACAAGGAGGACGAGGATGAGGAGGAGGTGGAGGAGGATGAGGATGAAGCATGGTCACAGTGGGGTGGCACCCAACGCAGCTCGGGCCCATCACTGGTGCGTGGCTGGGGGGAAACGCAGGACGATGACGATACGCCTCCCACAGAGGACAGCTTGTCCTTACCTCTGGGCAGCCTGGCACACATGAGCGACTACATGCTGCAGTGCCTGCGCAACGACAGTAGAGTTGCCCACATTTTAACGTGTGCGGACTACTGGGTTGCCACCCTGCTGGATCCACGGTACAAATACAATGTGCCCACCTTACTTCCTGCACTGGAGCGTGATAGGAAGATGCGGGAGTACAAGCGCACGTTGGTAGACGCACTACTGAGAGCATTCCCAAATGTCACAGGGGAACAAGTGGAAGCCCAAGACCGAGGCAAAGGAGGAGCAAGAGGTCGCCAAGGCAGCTGTGTCACGGCCAGCTCCTCTGAGGACAGGGTTAGCATGGCAGAGATGTGGAAAAGTTTTGTCAACACGCCACAGCTAACTGCACCACCACCTGATACGCAACATGTTAGCAGGAGGCAACATTTCACTAACATGGTGGAACAGTACGTGTGCACACCCCTCCACGTACTGACTGATGGTTCGGCCCCATTCAACTTCTGGGTCTCTAAATTGTCCACGTGGCCAGAGCTAGCCTTTTATGCCTTGGAGGTGCTGGCCTGCCCGGCGGCCAGCGTTTTGTCTGAACGTGTATTCAGCACGGCAGGGGGCGTCATTACAGACAAACGCAGCCGCCTGTCTACAGCCAATGTCGACAAGCTGACGTTCATAAAAATGAACCAGGCATGGATCCCACAGGACCTGTCCATCCCTTGTGCAGATTAGACATTAACTACCTCCCCTTAACCATATATTATTGTACTCCAGGGCACTTCCTCATTCAATCCTATTTTTATTTTCATTTTACCATTATATTGCGGGGCAACCCAAAGTTGAATGAACCTCTCCTCTGTCTGGGTGCCGGGGCCTAAATATAGGACAATGGACTGTTCCAATGTTGGGTGACGTGAAGCATGATTCTCTGCTATGACATGAATACTGATTCTCTGCTGACATGAAGCCAGATTCTCTGTTACGGGACCTCTCTCCTCTGCCTGGGTGCCTGGGCCTAAATATATGACAATGGACTGTTGCAGTGGTGGGTGACGTGAAGCCTGATTCTCTGCTATGACATGCAGACTGATTCTCTGCTGACATGAAGCCAGATTCTCTGTTACGGGACCTCTCTCCTCTGCCTGGGTGCCTGGGCCTAAATATATGACAATGGACTGTTCCAGTGGTGGGTGACGTGAAGCATGATTCTCTGCTATGACATGAAGACTGATTCTCTGCTGACATGAAGCCATATTCTCTGTTTCGGGACCTCTCTCCTCTGCCTGGGTGCCTGGGCCTAAATATCTGACAACAGACTGTTCCAGTGTTGGGTGACATGAAGCATGATTCTCTGCTATGACATGAAGATTGATTCTCTGCTGACATGAAGCCAGATTCTCTGTTACGGGACCTCTCTCCTTTGCCTGGGCCTAAATATCTGACAATGGACTGTTCCAGTGTTGGGTGACGTGAAGCATGATTCTCTGCTATGACATGAAGATTGATTCTCTGCTGACATGAAGCCATATTCTCTGTTACGGGACCTCTCTCCTCTGCCTGGGTGTCGGGGCCTAAATATATGACAATGGACTGTTACAGTGGTGGGTGACGTGAAGCCTGATTCTCTGCTATGACATGAAGACTGATTCTCTGCTGACATGAAGCCAGATTCTCTGTTACGGGACCTCTCTCCTCTGCCTGGGTGCCTGGGCCTATATATCTGACAATGGACTGTTCCAGTGTTGGGTGACGTAAAGCATTATTCTCTGCTATGACATGAAGATTGATTCTCTGCTGACATAAAGCCAGATTCTCTGTTACGGGACCTCTCTCCTCTGCCTGGGTGTCGGGGCCTAAATATATGACAATGGACTGTTACAGTGGTGGGTGACGTGAAGCCTGATTCTCTGCTATGACATGAAGACTGATTCTCTGCTGACATGAAGCCAGATTCTCTGTTACGGGACCTCTCTCCTCTGCCTGGGTGCCTGGGCCTATATATCTGACAATGGAATGTTCCAATGTTGGGTGACGTGAAGCATGATTCTCTGCTATGACATGAAGACTGATTCTCTGCTGACATGAAGCCAGATTCTCTGTTACGGGACCTCTCTCCTCTGCCTTGGTGCCTGGGCCTAAATATCTGACAATGGACTGTTCCAGTGTTGGGTGATGTGAAGCATGATTCTCTGCTATGACATGAAGTCTAATTCTCTGCTGTCATGAAGCCAGATTCTCTGTTACGGGACCTCTCTCCTCTGCCTGGGTGCCCTGGCCTAAATATCTGACAATGGACTGTTCCAGTGTTGGGTGACGTGAAGCCTGATTCTCTGCTATGACATGAAGATTGATTCTCTGCTGACATAAAGCCAGATTCTCTGTTACGGGACCTCTCTCCTCTGCCTGGGTGCCTGGGCCTAAATATCTGACAATGGACTGTTCCAGTGTTGTATGACGTAAAGCATGATTCTCTGCTATGACATGAAGTTTGATTCTCTGCTGACATGAAGCCATATTCTCTGTTACGGGACCTCTCTCCTCTGCCTGGATGCCGGGGCCTAAATATCTGACAATGGACTGTTCCAGTGATGGGTGACATGAAGACTTATTCTCTGCTGACATGAAGCCAGATTCTCTGTTATGGGACCTCTCTCCTCTGCCTGGGTGCCGGGGCCTAAATATATGACAATGGACTGTTACAGTGGTGGGTGACGTGAAGCCAGATTCTCTGCTATGGGACCTCTCTCCAATTGATATTGGTTAATTTTTATTTATTTTATTTTTATTTTTATTCATTTCCCTATCCACATTTGTTTGCAGGGGATTTACCTACATGTTGCTGCCTTTTGCAGCCCTCTAGCCCTTTCCTGGGCTGTTTATCAGCCTTTTTAGTGCCGAAACATGAGGAAGATTAAAGTCCCCCATAATGATAACTTCCCCTTTCAATGTTATTTTAGCTATTTCCTCAACTAGTAGATCATCTAATTCTTTGACTTGGCCAGGTGGTCTATGTCTATATATCACACCTACAGGAGTTACCTTATGATTATCAATCAAACTGACTCTAAATTGGTCTCGCTAACTTGTATCAAATTATATGTTATGCTATATTTCACATACAGGGCCACCCCATCCCCTTTCTTGCCTTCTCTGTCTTTCCTATATAGAGAGAACCCTGGTATTGTTATATCCCAGTCATTACTCCAATTGAACCATATCTCAGTAACAGCCACTAAATCTATATTCTCAGATGCCATTATAGACTCAAGTTTATTGGTCTTATACCCTAAGCTGCGAGCATTTGTAGACAAGACTCTGAGCTTGTAATTTCTTAACCTATGTGCTACTGGCATTGTTCCGGGGGGCAGTCGGACTGCTGGATTATGGCTCTTTTGCCCCCCTTTCCTAGTTTAAATGCTCCTTAGCAAATACTTCGAACTGTTCACTGAGGACATTATTCCCTTGAGAGAAAGATGCAAACCATCTTTCTTGTACAGTTGTTTTCCATTCCTACGAGAGCTAACATGAGAAATAAAGCCAAACCCTTGGTTCAGACACCATTCACCAACCCATACATTGAATTCCTTAATGTGCATCTGCCTTTCATTCTGAAGGTTTTGCACATGCAAAATTGCTGAGAATGAAACAGTTGATGCAACCTCCCGTATATCATTACCAAGTGTGTGAAAAGCTTCCTTTACCTTTGAAACCTCATTGCAAGCCATATAATTTGTTCCAAGATGGACAATAACCTCCACCTTCCTTTCCTGCTTTGCTTGCCTAACAATATTAAGGACACGTCATTTGTCCCTGCTAGCGGTAGCACCAGGGAAATATCTCACAAAACCATTTTCCTCAAACTTCCCATCTCTTATGATAGAACAGTCCTCACCTTATCCTTTTTGTCTTTGGCTGCAGTCTTGCATACTTTAGGCATAGGAGATGATTGTTCCTCACCCACTGTGCCAAAGCCATCCTCCATGTTGCTCTTGTGCTCTGAAAGTGTTGCAAATGAATTATGGAGAGCCACAGACTATGGGACATGTATTATATCAACAACTTTAAGTCTACCAGAACCTGCAGTAACCCATCTTCCATTTCTAGGGGGCCTCTGTGGCAAGAGAGCTACACTGGATCCAGACTTTAAATAGTCTGTATCCTAATGGATTGAATATAGATTGCAGATATGGTGGTATTGTATGAATATGGTGGTTTGCCCTCGGTTACCCTGATTGTACGTGAAGCATTCTACCTGCGGTTGACAGGTTCATTGGTTAAAAAATAATGAAAAATGTAAAAATAATAAAAAGAAAAGTATATTTTTCTGTAATATAGGGATAATAAGGTATATTGATTATATGTATTATTGATACTTCTTTAATTATTTTAGACACATTCGCACCTTTGGGAGAAGGTATTTTGGATGAGTAATGAGCCTGGACGTTGGATGAAGAGCCCCCAAGAAGTATAATTCTGTTACAACAACTTAGTGGTTTTTATTTCTGAGGTTCCTTTTGTGTGTCCCGCCTGCATTACATGGAGTTGGTTTCCTCCTTTTCTGGATGAGATAATGCTTTGTTCAGTTCAAGTACCTATGTTGCCAGTATGTTATTATCCTGTCACATTTAATTGAGGAGAACCCTCTTAGTCACAAGTTGGAGCAGGGTAGGGACCCGTATTGTGGCTAACATTGACGTGTTGGCACCATTTGGGTACCGATTGGGTTTGGGTTACCCATCTTGGAAAAGGTGGTTACTCGCCTAACCTGCTTGGCAGTGGAATTTATCCACAGTGACTGATTTTACAAGAATAGTGACGGTGTTTAGCTACAATGATAAATTATAAAAAAGAGATCGGGCATTGTTCCCTTTTTGAATATGGTGACAGTTCTAAAGGTGATGCTGTTGCGCATGCGCCGCCTTTTTACAGCCGTCAGTGTATGGGCAGTATTTGTGATTCATGCGTGCGCCGCTTGGGTCATCAACAGGTGACCCTGCGGCATACATGCGTCTCCTTTTGGCCCGATACTGATGACGTAATGTAGCCGGACCATGCGCAGAGGCAACCTACAGACGCGCTAAATGGTGCGATGGTATATGTGGGCCACATCGTTCTTCCAGGTACTAATTAGTCTCCTCCTCCCTCTTATGATCACATTAATCAAAGTATATGCACAGATTATAGATAAATGTGATACAGTTGGATCCAATTATGCACATTTGAGGATATTGTATGTTATTTATTATATAATGTATTTGATTCACTATATGCACTTGTCACTTTACCCTCTGCAGATGATAATGGACTTTTCTTATGTATTTTGATTAGAGTTGAGCGAACACCTGGATGTTCGGGTTCGAGAAGTTCGGCCGAACATCCCGGAAATGTTCGGGTTCGGGATCCGAACCCGATCCGAACTTCGTCCCGAACCCGAACCCCATTGAAGTCAATGGGGACCCGAACTTTTCGGCACTAAAAAGGCTGTAAAACAGCCCAGGAAAGAGCTAGAGGGCTGCAAAAGGCAGCAACATGTAGGTAAATCCCCTGCAAACAAATGTGGATAGGGAAATGAATTAAAATAAAAATTAAATAAATAAAAATTAACCAAAATCAATTGGAGAGAGGTTCCATAGCAGAGAATCTGGCTTCCGGTCACCCACCACTGGAACAGTCCATTCTCAGATATTTAGGCCCCGGCACCCAGGCAGAGGAGAGAGGTCCCGTAACAGAGAATCTGTCTTCATGTCAGCAGAGAATTAGTCTGCATGTCATAGCAGAGAATGAGGCTTCACGTCAGCCACCACTGCAACAGTCCATTGGCATATATTTAGGCCCAGCACACACACAGGCAGAGGAGAGAGGTCCCGTAACAGAGAATCTGGCTTCATGTCAGCAGAGAATCAGTCTGCATGTCATAGCAGAGAATCAGGCTTCACGTCAGCCACCACTGCAACAGTCCATTGTCATAAATTTAGGCCCAGCACCCAGGCAGAGGAGAGAGGTCCCGTAACAGAGAATCTGGCTTCATGTCAGCAGAGAATCAGTCTTCATATCATAGCAGAGAATCAGGCTTCACGTCACCCACCACTGTAAGAGTCAATTTTCATAAATTTAGGCCCAGAACCCAGGCAGAGGAGAAAGGTCCCGTAACAGACAATCTGGCTTCATGTCAGCAGAGAATCAGTCTTCATATCATAGCAGAGAATCAGGCTTCACGTCACCCACCACTGTAAGAGTCAATTTTCATAAATTTAGGCCCAGAACCCAGGCAGAGGAGAAAGGTCCCGTAACAGACAATCTGGCTTCATGTCAGCAGAGAATCAGTCTTCATATCATAGCAGAGAATCAGGCTTCACGTCACCCACCACTGTAAGAGTCAATTTTCATAAATTTAGGCCCAGAACCCAGGCAGAGGAGAAAGGTCCCGTAACAGACAATCTGGCTTCATGTCAGCAGAGAATCAGTCTTCATATCATAGCAGAGAATCAGGCTTCACGTCACCCACCACTGTAAGAGTCAATTTTCATAAATTTAGGCCCAGAACCCAGGTAGAGGAGAAAGGTCCCGTAACAGACAATCTGGCTTCATGACAGCAGAGAATCAGTCTGCATGTCATAGCAGAGAATCAGGCTTCACGTCAGCCACCACTGCAACAGTCCATTGTCATAAATTTAGGCCCAGCACCCAGGCAGAGGAGAGAGGTCCCGTAACAGAGGATCTGGCTTCATGTCAGCAGAGAATCAGTCTGCATGTCATAGCAGAGAATGAGGCTTCACGTCAGCCACCACTGCAACAGTCCATTGGCATATATTTAGGCCCAGCACACACACAGGCAGAGGAGAGAGGTCCCGTAACAGACAATCTGGCTTCATGTCAGCAGAGAATTAGTCTGCATGTCATAGCAGAGAATGAGGCTTCACGTCACCCACCACTGCAACAGTCCATTGGCATATATTCAGGCCCAGCACCCAGGCAGAGGAGAGAGGTCCCGTAACAGAGGATCTGGCTTCATGTCAGCAGAGAATCAGTCTGCATGTCATAGCAGAGAATGAGGCTTCACGTCAGCCACCACTGCAACAGTCCATTGTCATAAATTTAGGCCCAGCACCCAGGCAGAGGAGAGAGGTCCCGTAAAAGAGGATCTGGCTTCATGTCAGCAGAGAATCAGTCTGCATGTCATAGCAGAGAATCAGGCTTCACGTCAGCCACCACTGCAACAGTCCATTGTCATAAATTTAGGCCCAGCACCCAGGCAGAGGAGAGAGGTCCCGTAAAAGAGGATCTGGCTTCATGTCAGCAGAGAATCAGTCTGCATGTCATAGCAGAGAATCAGGCTTCACGTCAGCCACCACTGCAACAGTCCATTGTCATAAATTTAGGCCCAGCACCCAGGCAGAGGAGAGAGGTCCCGTAACAGAGGATCTGGCTTCATGTCAGCAGAGAATCAGTCTGCATGTCATAGCAGAGAATCAGGCTTCACGTCAGCCACCACTGCAACAGTCCATTGTCATAAATTTAGGCCCAGCACCCAGGCAGAGGAGAGAGGTCCCGTAACAGACAATCTGGCTTCATGTCAGCAGAGAATTAGTCTGCATGTCATAGCAGAGAATCAGGCTTCATGTCAGCCACCACTGCAACAGTCCATTGGCATATATTTAGGCCTAGCACACAGGCAGAGGAGAGGTTCATTCAACTTTGGGTAGCATCGCAATATAATGGTAAAATGAAAATAAAAATAGGATTGAATGAGGAAGTGCCCTGGAGTCCAATAATATATGGTTATGGGGAGGTAGTTAATGTCTAATCTGGACAAGGGACGGACAGGTCCTGTGGGATCCATGCCTGGTTCATTTTTATGAACGTCAGCTTGTCCACATTGGCTGTAGACAGGCGGCTGCGTTTGTCTGTAATGACGCCCCCTGCCGTGCTGAATACACGTTCAGACAAAACGCTGGCTGCCGGGCAGGCCAGCACCTCCAAGGCATAAAAGGCTAGCTCTGGCCACGTGGACAATTTAGAGACCCAGAAGTTGAATGGGGCCGAACCATCAGTCAGTACGTGGAGGGGTGTGCACACGTACTGTTCCACCATGTTAGTGAAATGTTGCCTCCTGCTAACACGTTGCGTATCAGGTGGTGGTGCAGTTAGCTGTGGCGTGTTGACAAAAGTTTTCCACATCTCTGCCATGCTAACCCTGCCCTCAGAGGAGCTGGCCGTGACACAGCTGCCTTGGCGACCTCTTGCTCCTCCTCTGCCTTGGCCTTGGGCTTCCACTTGTTCCCCTGTGACATTTGGGAATGCTCTCAGTAGCGCGTCTACCAACGTGCGCTTGTACTCGCGCATCTTCCTATCACGCTCCAGTGCAGGAAGTAAGGTGGGCACATTGTCTTTGTAGCGTGGATCCAGCAGGGTGGCAACCCAGTAGTCCGCACAGGTTAAAATGTGGGCAACTCTGCTGTCGTTGCGCAGGCACTGCAGCATGTAGTCGCTCATGTGTGCCAGGCTGCCCAGGGGTAAGGACAAGCTGTCCTCTGTGGGAGGCGTATCGTCATCGTCCTGCCTTTCCCCCCAGCCACGCACCAGTGATGGACCCGAGCTGCGTTGGGTGCCACCCCGCTGTGACCATGCTTCATCCTCATCCTCCTCCACCTCCTCCTCATCCTCGTCCTCCTCGTCCTCCAGTAGTGGGCCCTGGCTGGCCACATTTGTACCTGGCCTCTGCTGTTGCAAAAAACCTCCCTCTGAGTCACTTCGAAGAGACTGGCCTGAAAGTGCTAAAAATGACCCCTCTTCCTCATCCTCCTCCTCCTCCTCCTGGGCCACCTCCTGTTCCATCATCGCCCTAAGTGTTTTCTCAAGGAGACATAGAAGTGGTATTGTAACGCTGATAACGGTGTCATCGCCACTGGCCATGTTGGTGGAGTACTCGAAACAGCGCAACAGGGCACACAGGTCTCGCATGGAGGCCCAGTCATTGGTGGTGAAGTGGTGCTGTTCTGTAGTGCGACTGACCCGTGCGTGCTGCAGCTGAAACTCCACTATGGCCTGCTGCTGCTCGCACAGTCTGTCCAGCATGTGCAAGGTGGAGTTCCACCTGGTGGGCACGTCGCATATGAGGCGGTGAGCGGGAAGGCCGAAGTTACGCTGTAGCGCAGACAGGCGAGCAGCGGCAGGATGTGAACGCCGGAAGCGCGAACAGACGGCCCGCACTTTATGCAGCAGCTCTGACATGTCGGGGTAGTTGTGAATGAACTTCTGCACCACCAAATTCAGCACATGCGCCAAGCAAGGGATTTGCGTCAAATTGGCTAGTCCCAGAGCTGCAACGAGATTTCGCCCATTATCACACACCACCAGGCCGGGCTTGAGGCTCACCGGCAGCAACCACTCGTCGGTCTGTTGTTCAATACCCCGCCACAACTCCTGTGCGGTGTGGGGCCTGTCCCCCAAACATATGAGTTTCAGAATGGCCTGCTGACGTTTACCCCGGGCTGTGCTGAAGTTGGTGGTGAAGGTGTGTGGCTGACTGGATGAGCAGGTGGAAGAAGAGGAGGAGGAAGCCGAGAAGGAGGAGGTGGCAACAGGAGGCAAAGAATGTTGCCCTGCGATCCTTGGCGGCGGCAGGACGTGCGCCAAACAGCTCTCCGCCTGGGGCCCAGCTGCCACTACATTTACCCAGTGTGCAGTTAGGGAGATATAGCGTCCCTGGCCGTGCTTACTGGTCCACGTATCTGTGGTTAGGTGGACCTTGCTACAGATGGCGTTGCGCAGTGCACACTTGATTTTATCGGATACTTGGTTGTGCAGGGAAGGCACGGCTCTCTTGGAGAAGTAGTGCCGGCTGGGAACAACATACTGTGGGACAGCAAGCGACATGAGCTGTTTGAAGCTGTCTGTGTCCACCAGCCTAAATGACAGCATTTCATAGGCCAGTAGTTTAGAAATGCTGGCATTCAGGGCCAGGGATCGAGGGTGGCTAGGTGGGAATTTACGCTTTCTATCAAATGTTTGTGAGATGGAGAGCTGAACGCTGGCGTGTGACATGGTTGAGACGCTTGGTGACGGAGGTGGTGGTGGTGGTGTTGGTGGTACATCCCCTGTTTGCTGGGCGGCAGGTGCCAACGTTCCTCCAGAGGCGGAGGAAGAGGCCGAGGCGGCAGCAGCAGAATAGGCCGAGGCGGCAGCAGCAGAAGAGGTAGCAGGGGGAGCCTGAGTGACTTCCTTGGTTTTAAGGTGTTTACTCCACTGCAGTTCATGCTTTGCATGCAGGTGCCTGGTCATGCAGGTTGTGCTCAGGTTCAGAACGTTAATGCCTCGCTTCAGGCTCTGATGGCACAGCGTGCAAACCACTCGGGTCTTGTCGTCAGCACATTGTTTGAAGAAGTGCCATGCCAGGGAACTCCTTGAAGCTGCCTTTGGGGTGCTCGGTCCCAGATGGCGGCGGTCAGTAGCAGGCGGAGTCTCTTGGCGGCGGGTGTTCTGCTTTTGCCCACTGCTCCCTCTTTTGCTACGCTGTTGGCTCGGTCTCACCACTGCCTCTTCCTCCGAACTGTGAAAGTCAGTGGCACGACCTTCATTCCATGTGGGGTCTAGGACCTCATCGTCCCCTGCATCGTCTTCCACCCAGTCTTGATCCCTGACCTCCTGTTCAGTCTGCACACTGCAGAAAGACGCAGCAGTTGGCACCTGTGTTTCGTCATCATCAGAGACATGCTGAGGTGGTATTCCCATGTCCTCATCATCAGGAAACATAAGTGGTTGTGCGTCAGTGCATTCTATGTCTTTCACCGCTGGGGAAGGGCTAGGTGGATGCCCTTGGGAAACCCTGCCAGCGGAGTCTTCAAACAGCATAAGAGACTGCTGCATAACTTGAGGCTGAGACAGTTTCCCTGGTATGCATGGGGGTGATGTGACAGACTGATGGGGTTGGTTTTCAGGCGCCATCTGTGCGCTTTCTGCAGAAGACTGGGTGGGAGATAATGTGAACGTGCTGGATCCACTGTCGGCCACCCAATTGACTAATGCCTGTACCTGCTCAGGCCTTACCATCCTTAGAACGGCATTGGGCCCCACCATATATCGCTGTAAATTCTGGCGGCTACTGGGACCTGAGGTAGTTGGTACACTAGGACGTGTGGATGTGGCAGAACGGCCACGTCCTCTCCCAGCACCAGAGGGTCCACTAACACCACCACGACCATGTCCACGTCCGCGTCCCTTACTAGATGTTTTTCTCATTGTTATGGTTCACCACAACAACAAATATATTATTTGGCCCAATGTATTGTATTCAAATTCAGCGGGATATAAATTTGAGGCCTAGTATTTAGGCGCTGGGTGACCGGTATGGATTTAGTGACAGAATTAGACTTGGAAATGCACAGAAGCGTGTGTGTGAAGTTATTCTGAATGACCCAATGTGCACCTTGAATATTATATACCCTTTTTGGGATAGATTTCAAATAGCTCTGATATAGCAGGAACCACTAAATTATGAAATTGCTAAATTGGGAATTGTACTTCAACCCAGAACAAAAAATGTGCTTTGACGGGCACTAAATAACTTTCCCAGCTACAACAGGACAGCGGTAACGAGAGATTTAGAGGGATTTAAATTTGAGGCCTAGTATTTAGGCGCTGGGTCACCGGTATGGATTTAGTGACAGAATTAGACTTGGAAATGCACAGAAGCGTGTGTGTGAAGTTATTCTGAATGACCCAATGTGCACCTTCAATATTATATACCCTTTTAGGGATAGATTTCAAATAGCTCTGATATAGCAGAAACCACTAAATTATGAAATTGCTAAATTGGGAATTGTACTTCAACCCAGAACAAAAAATGTGCTTTGACGGACACTAAATATCTTGCCCAGCAACAACAGTACAGCGGTAACGAGAGATTTAGAGGGATTTAAATTTGAGGCCTAGTATTTAGGCGCTGGGTGACAGGTATGGGTTTAGTGACAGAATTAGACTTGGAAATACACAGTAGCGGGTGTGTGTGAAGTTATTCTGAATGACCCTATGTGCACCTTCAATATTATATACCCTTTTAGGGATAGATTTCAAATAGCTCTGATATAGCAGAAACCACTAAATTATGAAATTGCTAAATTGGGAATTGTACTTCAACCCAGAACAAAAAATGTGCTTTGACGGACACTAAATATCTTGCCCAGCAACAACAGTACAGCGGTAACGAGAGATTTAGAGGGATTTAAATTTGAGGCCTAGTATTTAGGCGCTGGGTGACAGGTATGGGTTTAGTGACAGAATTAGACTTGGAAATACACAGTAGCGGGTGTGTGTGAAGTTATTCTGAATGACCCAATGTGCACCTTCAATATTATATACCCTTTTAGGGATAGATTCCAAATAGCTCTGATATAGCAGGAACCACTAAATTATGAAATTGCTAAATTGGGAATTGTACTTCAACCCAGAACAAAAAATGTGCTTTGACGGACACTAAATATCTTGCCCAGCAACAACAGTACAGCGGTAACGAGAGATTTAGAGGGATTTAAATTTGAGGCCTAGTATTTAGGCGCTGGGTGACAGGTATGGGTTTAGTGACAGAATTAGACTTGGAAATACACAGTAGCGGGTGTGTGTGAAGTTATTCTGAATGACCCAATGTGCACCTTCAATATTATATACCCTTTTAGGGATAGATTCCAAATAGCTCTGATATAGCAGGAACCACTAAATTATGAAATTGCTAAATTGGGAATTGTACTTCAACCCAGAACAAAAAATGTGCTTTGACGGACACTAAATATCTTGCCCAGCAACAACAGTACAGCGGTAACGAGAGATTTAGAGGGATTTAAATTTGAGGCCTAGTATTTAGGCGCTGGGTGACAGGTATGGGTTTAGTGACAGAATTAGACTTGGAAATACACAGTAGCGGGTGTGTGTGAAGTTATTCTGAATGACCCAATGTGCACCTTCAATATTATATACCCTTTTTGGGATAGATTTCAAATAGCTCTGATATAGCAGGAACCACTAAATTATGAAATTGCTAAATTGGGAATTGTATTTCAACCCAGAACAAGAAATGTGCTTGAACGGACACTAAATAACTCGCCCAGCTACAGCACTAGGGACAGATTTAGCTGGATATAAATTTGAGGCCTAGTATTTAGGCGCTGGGTGACCGGTATGGATTTAGTGACAGAATTAGACTGGGATATGGCCAAAAAATAAACAGACTATTGCTGGTTAAATGCACTTGGTGTGACAGCTTCACCCTGATGTAGGCTTTAGCCAAAAAACAACCACACCATTGAGGGTTAAATGCACTTGGTGACAGGCGCAGCTTGCCCCTGATTTTGTATATGGCCAAAAAATGAACAGACTATTGCTGGTTAAATGCACTTGGTGTGACAGCTTCACCCTGATGTAGGCTTTAGCCAAAAAACAACCACACCATTGAGGGTTAAATGCACTTGGTGACAGGCGCAGCTTGCCCCTGATTTTGTATATGGCCAAAAAATGAACAGACTATTGCTGGTTAAATGCACTTGGTGTCACAGCTTCACCCTGATGTAGGCTTTAGCCAAAAAACAACCACACCATTGAGGGTTAAATGCACTTGGTGACAGGCGCAGCTTGCCCCTGATTTTGTATATGGCCAAAAAATGAACAGACTATTGCTGGTTAAATGCACTTGGTGTGACAGCTTCACCCTGATGTAGGCTTTAGCCAAAAAACAACCACACCATTGAGGGTTAAATGCACTTGGTCGCAGCTTGTGCTGGCGCACCACAAGACACAAAATGGCCGCCGATCACCCCAGAAAAATGAGACTGACAAACGGTCTGTGCAGCCTAAAAACAGTGAGCAATTGAGGATCAGCAGCTCAATGATCCACAGCTGCAGATCGATCAGTTAATCAAGTCCTTTGGAGGAGTTAATCTGCCTAATCTCGCCCTACTGTCGCAGCCGCAACCTCTCCCTACGCTAATCAGAGCAGAGTGACGGGCGGCGCTATGTGACTCCAGCTTAAATAGAGGCTGGGTCACATGGTGCTCTGGCCAATCACAGCCATGCCAATAGTAGGCATGGCTGTGATGGCCTCTTGGGGCAAGTAGTATGACGCTTGTTGATTGGCTGCTTTGCAGCCTTTCAAAAAGCGCCAAGAAAGCGTCACAAAAGCGCCAAGAAAGCGACGAACACCGAACCCGAACCCGGACTTTTACGAAAATGTCCGGGTTCGGGTCCGTGTCACGGACACCCCAAAATTCGGTACGAACCCGAACTATACAGTTCGAGTTCGCTCATCCCTAATTTTGATATATTTTGCACTTGATTTTTTTAAATCATCAATTATGTTTTTGTACTGATTACTCTGATTGACACACCTTTATATGTATGCTGTTCATTTTGTACTGATGCTTGAGAAAGGCCGAAACATCACTCTTTGCCACTTCATGGGTGAATAAAACACATTTTCTTATTAAAGATCTTTCTGGAGTGCAGTCCGAATTTTATATTTATATATATGTATATATATATATATATATATATATATATACAGTACAGACCAAAAGTTTGGATACACCTTCTCATTCAAAGAGTTTTCTTTGTTTTCAAGACTATGAATATTGTAGATTCACACTGAAGGCATCAAAACTATGAATTAACACATGTGGAATTATATACATAACAAAAAAGTGTGAAACAACTGAAAATATGTAATATTCTAGGTACTTAAAAGTAGCCACCTTTTGCTTTGATTACTGCTTTGCACACTCTTGGCATTCTCTTGATGAGCTTCAAGAGGTAGTCACCTGAAATGGTTGTCACTTCACAGGTGTGCCCTGTGGAATTTCTTGCCTTATAAATGGGGTTGGGACCATCAGTTACGTTGTGGAGAAGTCAGGTGGATACACAGATGATAGTCCTACTGAATAGACTGTTAGAATTTGTATTATGGCAAGAAAAAAGCAGCTAAGTAAAGAAAAACAAGTGACCATCATTACTTTAAGAAATGAAGGTCAGTCAGTCCGAAAAATTGGGAAAACTTTGAAAGTGTCCCCAAGTACAGTCACAAAAACCATCAAGCGCTACAAAGAAACTGGCTCACATGCGGACCGCCCCAGGAAAGGAAGACCAAGAGTCACCTCTGCTGTGGAGGATAATTTCATCCGAGTCACCAGCCTCAGAAATCACAGGTTAACAGCAGCTCAGATTATAGACAGGGTCAATGCCACACAGAGTTCTAGCAGCAGACACATCTCTAGAACAACTGTTAAGAGGAGACTGTGTGAATCAGGCCTTCGTGGTAGAATATCTACTAGGAAACCACTGCTAAGGACAGGCAACAAGCAGAAGAGACTTGTTTGGGCTAAAGAACACAAGGAATGGACATTAGACCAGTGGAAATCTGTGCTTTGGTCTGATGAGTCCAAATTTGAGATCTTTGGTTCCAACCACCGTGTCTTTGTGTGACGCAGAAAAGGTGAACGGATGGACTCTACACGCCTGGTTCCCACCGTGGAGCATGGAGGAGGAGGTGTGATGGTGTGGGGGTGCTTTGCTGGTGACACTGTTGGGGATTTATTCAAAATTGAAGGCATACTGAAGCAGCATGGCTACCACAGCATCTTGCAGCGGCATGCTATTCCATCCGGTTTGCGTTTAGTTGGACCATCATTTATTTTTCAACAGGACAATGACCCCAAACACACCTCCATATATATATACAAGTATATGTGTCAAAAAAATGGGCAGCACTCCACGAAGCTAAAAAAAACAAAAAACTTTATTTACCCAAGCAGGACATGCGACGTTTCGGCTCTATGCTGGAGCCTTTCTCAAGCGGTGTATACAGACAAATTGCCAAGTATATTTAACAGTGCTAATTCATAACAATTCACGTAATATGTGTAGCCAATTCATAACAATTTAGCAAATAATCACAAGATAATACAGTGCAACAACACAATAATACAATTATCAGTGTCTTGTGATCATATTATACTTAACAGTAATTAAAGTGCAATAAAAAAATACAATCCATACAATAAAAAGCCATATGTGTACATAATTGATATTAATGTCGTCATCAATGCCATGTGCAATCAATAATATAAAGTGCCAAGTGCTTACTGGAGGGTATTGCAGACGGAGGGTGAAGGAGGAGTAAAGAGGCGAATGGCTGCCATCCATGGTATCGCGTGCAGTCCAGCGTGCCTGAAGCGCGACTGCGCATGTCAGAGTGATGTAGGTTTCTCATTCCCAGATTCGACCGCCCTCATTACTATACAATTGCGCACTATGACTCTGATGTGGAATCAACCATTTTAGGTGCGGGAATAACACATGAGGTATCGGGTGCATGCACATTAATGCCGGTCCTATCTGATATACACAGGATCTGGGTGGTATTACACATATCCATGCAGTGAATTAAAATAGGTGGCTACATGGGATCAGATGAAGGCTACCACAACATAGTAGAGGTGGAGCCTCCAACCGTGGCCACTGATCAGTTGCAAACCCACACGTTAGTGCAGGGCCACACTGCATCCATGATCAAAGACCATTTGTCACCATCCTTCCAGAGGGTTCTCCTCTGAACCACCTTCCATGTGAATAACAGAATAAGACCAAGAAAAATAATAAACGCAAAAAGAACAAACATCCTCTGTAGAAAGTAAGTAATGACTGCACGCCATTCCTTGATGTAGCCCCAAACTTCCTCTCTCCATACTCCATGGCATACCATCTGTGATCAAAAGAAGAAGAGAAAGTATATATTATTAAAAAAGTGAAAATTCATAATGAACATGTACTTTGTCCAATACAAAAAGTCACAGAAATACACAGGGACAATACAACAAATTAGAACATGGAAAGAGGGCAAACCACAAACCTATATTGCTCCAATTTTATAGTCAACATTTAGACCATGCGGTTTTAGGGAGTTCAGTGTATGAATCCACTGTAATTCCCTTATTTTTTTATAAACTGGTTCTATTGCCACTGGGCATTGGTACCAAATCAATAATGCAACACTTCATATCTCTTTCTGTGTGCTTAAACTCAGCAAAGTGCTTTGGGACTGGTAGATCAAGTTGTTTTTTCCTTATGGTGTATCGATGATTGTTGAGACGTGACTTAAAATCAGTAGTCGTCTCACCAACATACACCAGATTGCACGGACATATAAGCACATAGATAACATAGCTGGAATCGCAAGTCAGGTAATGTCGTATCTGATGTGCGATGCCAGTCTGAGGGTGCACAAAAGTTTTACCTTTGATGATGTATTTGCAATTGACGCATGTCAGGCAGGGGAAACATCCAACACTGGTTGTACCTAATGTTGTCTGTCTAGTTGTTTTCAATGTCCCCACATCAACCTTAACCAATTGGTCCTTTATACTCCTGGACCTACGGAACGACATCAATGGAGGAGAGTGGAATTCCTCAATTGTACTGTGACAACCTCCCAATATATTCCAGTGGCGTCGAATAATATTCCCTATATCCACGCTCTGCTCAGAGTGCGTCGAAATAAAGGGAATCCTGGCCGCTTTAGACTGCAATGTCTTCCTTTTGAGAGTGTCTTCCCTATTTAATTTCTTATCCATTTACCTTTTTTCATGTAATAGTGAGAGTTTTGTCAAACACATCGGGATCTCAGACTATACGCCTGGCCCTTAGAAACTGTGAATATGGTAAGGATCTAACCATTGGTCTGGGATGGTTACTACTGTATGCCAATAGCGTGTTCCTGTTAGTGGGCTTGGTAAATAGCTCGGTCTGCAGCCTACCCTCTCTCAGGATCACGCTAGTATCCAAAAATTGCATTTCAGTGTGGGAGTGTACCAATGTAAATTGGAGAGCACTATCAATCCCATTGAGGAACACATGAAAGCTGTGAAGTTGTTCAACTGTGCCAGTCCAGATGAGGAAGATGTCGTCTATGTACCGCCACCATGCCCTAACATGCTGGAAATGGTGGCTTCCATAGACGACATCCTCGTCAAATCGACGCATGAAGATATTGGCGTTGGGGTCACATTGGACCGCATCGCTACGCCTTGTTTTTGCATGTAATAAGAGTCCTGAAACAAAAAATAATTGAACCTCAAAACAATCTCCAAAAGGGACACTATAAATTGTTGAGCCTCGCCAGTGAGTGATGATTTCTCCAGCATGTAAGAAATAGCAAGTAACCCCTTTTGATGATCAATCGAGGTGTAGAGGGAGGTGACATAAAAAAAATGCCAATGTCACCCCCTGTACACCTTCCAGACTGACCATCTATAATTTGAGCAAAAAAATGGTTATGTCATGTATGTAAGAACTGCCCCCACATAAGAAACTCCGCAATGTCTTATCTAGGAAAATGCCAATGTGACTATAAATTGAATAAGAGCGTGATACAATGGGGCGGCTGGGTGGGTCGATGAGGGACTTGTGGATCTTAGGCAACACATAGATCACAGGAGTGACCGGATGCGTTACAGTAAGATAATCCACAAGTCCCTCATCTATGACCCCCGCCCGCAAAGCCCCAACTAAGACATCCTTAATGAGTCCAGCAATCTTGAACTTAGGGTCAGAATCAATCTGTCTGTAGATGGTGTTGTCACCGAATTGCCTTAAAATTTCGGCAATATATTTATGTGTATCCAACACAACCACCGCACCGCCTTTATCAGCGGCTTTAATTGTAAGCTCGGGGATGTGTTTTAATTCATTGAGGACCACCATCTCCTCAACAGTCACATTGGGATGACCAAAAGGTTGGTCAGAGTGCATCGCTCTAAGCTTCTGAATATCAGATTTTATAGCAGTCATATATGCCTCAATTGCAGGTTCATTTATAACAGGGTTAAAGTTACTTTTACGGGAAAGATCGAACATACCAAGTGACAGCTCACTGGTCTTGGCATGGTTGATCTGTTCCCTATTATGAAACCAAACTTTTAACTTAATAGCTCTAAAAAAAACATATAAATCAAATTCAAGATCAAACCAATTGGCAGTTCTTTTAGGACAAAAGAAAAGTCCCTTACTGAGTACACTCACTTGTGAATCGGATAAGTCCTTTGATGAAAGGTTAACTGCGGTTATTTCTTCCTGGACGGCACATTCCTGCTCGCTGGTAATCGTGGCTTGTTGTTGCGCATCTTTTTGCCTCCTTCTGTGTCTGCGGCCTCCACGCCTGATGCGTTGTTTTCGTGTGACTCAATTTCCTTAACCCCTAAAAAATGACTGTTAATTTATTTTTAATTTCTTTTATTTATTTTTTACATTTTTTTCTTTTTTGTTAGACATTCTAATTTAGATATATTTTACCCAGGAAACAAAAGGAGAATTGCCTAGCCCACAATAGTCACACAAAATAGAAAAGTACTTCACCCATTATTTGGTCAAAGGAAGGCATAGTGTTCGCCCAAATGGGAGATAGGTCCACTCTCTATTCCCCCAAAAAAGGAAGAAAGGCAGCACTCATTTTTACAAAGTGAAGTCCTTTAATTCATCTTCTGCAATTCAGTAAATGCAATGTTTTGGCTATACATTAGCCTTTTTCATGCTTGTATTTTGCAGTCTGCCAACCACTGATCCGCAAAATTCAGATTCCGGCTATGTGCTTACCACATTACCACATTTTTCACTGGCCCAGTGTGTGTCTGTCACTATGTTGTTAAATTATTTTCATGACAGACAGAGGAATGCGGACAGCACACGGAGGAAATCTGCAATTTTTGTGGTCCCTTTGAAATGAATTGGTCAGCATCAAAACAGTAAAAATCTGGATCGGGTGATGACTAAAAATACAGTTGTGTACCGTGGTCCTTAATGTGAGGATTCTCAGCCATTGCAGCATATAATTATTTAAAAATTGAATTTTTAGGCTAAGCAAATACAATTATGTAGACCATGGCAGTAAAGCTGTTTACTGGATCTTTGATATTTTCCTTACCTCCATGTTAAACATAATGGATCTATACTATAAACACAATATGATGCTAAAAAAAGCACCACTATTCCTGGCAGCTGATGTCATGTTTGCATTGATATATTGATACTCATCAAGGTCTTCAAGCCTTCTGGTAATTTATAATCTAATCACATGTCCACTTTAAAAATCAGTTTGCGCTGTGAAAATGGGTAAAATACAATTACTAAATGATATGCGTAATCATTCAATGCTATTAGTGCTGAAAGGTGATATTGCAGTGACATTGAGAAAATTAGATCTATTCTTCATACAATTATATTGCTACACTTTCACTCTAATGTCATTCTAATTGGAACGAAGCATTGAAATGTGAAACTAGCTGTATGTCAGGATCTAATTATCTCAAAGCAACTCACTCTTGGAACAATTTTTCTAAAGAGACAAAAAATAACAGTAAGGCCTCATGCACACGAACGTATTTTGTTTCTGTGTCCGTTCCATTTTTTTTTTGTGTGTATAGAATGCAGACCCATTCATTTCAATGGTCCTGCAAAAAATGCAGACAGCACACCGTGTGCTATCTGCATCCGTATGTCCGTTCCCTAGCCACGCCCCCAAAAAATAACATGTCCTATTCTTGTCTGTTCTAGGCATTATTACAATGGATCCGCCAAAACAAAACAGATGGCATACGGATGTCATGAGTTTATTTTTTTTGCAGATCCGCAATTTTCGGACCGCAAAACACATGCGGTCATGTGCATGTAGCCTAACAATGATATTGCCTTATGGTATTGGTTTTTGTATGGAATGGCAGGTAAGTTGGCAGTGGGACCTTTCTTTCCTTCCCCATATTTCCCCCTAAGTACAATTAATGCAGATTTTGCTGCTGGTAGCCTCATTACTAATTGCATAATAACACTTCTGCAGTTCAGGGCCTGAACCTGGGAAGCCACAACAGCCTTCTGTTGTTTTGATATTTTACTATCTGTAATTTCCTTTCTTCCCATATATAACGAGCTATTCAATTCAACCATTAAGAGGTGTGTCCCAACAGCTAAACAGCTACAGTACAGACCAAAAGTTTGGGCACACCTTCTCATTCAAAGAGTTTTCTTTATTTTCATGACTATGAAAATTGTAGATTCACACTAAAGGCATCAAAACTATGAATTAACACATGTGGAATTATATACATAACAAAAAAGTGTGAAACAACTGAAAATATGTCATATTCTAGGTTCTTCAAAGTAGCCACCTTTTGCTTTGATTAATGCTTTGCACACTCTTGGCATTCTCTTGATGAGCTTTAAGAGGTAGTCACCTGAAATGGTTTTCACTTCACAGGTGTGCCCTGTGAGGCTTAATAAGTGGGATTTCTTGCCTAATAAATGGGGTTGGGACCATCAGTTGCATTGTGGAGCAGCTGATAGTCCTACTGAATAGACTGTTAGAATTTGTATTATGGCAAGAAAAAAGCAGTTAAGTAAAGAAAAACGAGTGGCCATCATTACTTTAAAAAATGAAGGTCAGAAAAATTGGGAAAACTTTGAAAGTGTCCCCAAGTACAGTCACAAAAACCATCAAGCGCTACAAAGAAACTGGCTCACATGTGGACAGGAAGACCAGGAGTCACCTCTGCTGCGGAGGATAAGTTCATCCAAGACACCAGCCTCAGAAATCGCAGGTTAACAGCAGCTCAGATTAGAGACCAGGTCAATGCCACACAGAGTTCTAGCAGCAGACACATCTCTAGAACAACTGTTAGGAGGAGACTGTGTGAATCAAGCTTTCATGGTAGAATATCTGCTAGGAAACCACTGCTAAGGACAAGAAACAAGCAGAAGACACTTGTTTGGGCTGAAGAACACAAGGAATGGACATTAGACCAGTGGAAATCTGGGCTTTGGTCTGATGAGTCCAAATTTGAGATCTTTGGTTCCAACCACCATGTCTTTGTGCGATGCAGAAAAGGTGAACGGATGGACTCTACATGCCTGGTTCCCACCATGAAGCATGGAGGAGGAGGTGTGATGGTGTGGGGGTGCTTTGCTGGTGACACTGTTGGGGATTTATTCAAAATTGAAGGCATACTGAACCAGCATGGCTACCACAGCATCTTGCAGCGGCATGCTATTCCATCTGGTTTGCGTTTAGTTGGACCATCATTTATTTTTCAACAGGACAATGACCCCAAACACACCTCCAGGCTGTGTAAGGGCTATTTGACCATGAAGGAGAGTGATGGGGTGCTGCGCCAGATGACCTGGCCTCCACAGTCACCGGACCTGAACCCAATCAAGATGGTTTGGGGTGAGCTGGATTGCAGAGTGAAGGCAAAAGGGCCAACAAGTGATAAGCATCTCTGGGAACTCCTTGAAGACTGTTGGAAGACCATTTCAGGTGACTACCTCTTAAAGCTCATCAAGAGAATGCCAAGAGTGTGCAAAGCAATATTTAAAGCAAAAGGTGGCTACTTTGAAGAACCTAGAATATGACATATTTTTAGTTGTTTCACACTTTTTTGTTATGTATATAATTCCACATGTGTTAATTCATAGTTTTGATGCCTTCAGTGTGAATCTACAATTTTCATATTCATGAAAATAAAGAAAACTCTTTGAATGAGAAGGTGTGTCCAAACTTTTGGTCTGCACTGTATGTCTAACACATATATATATATATATATATATATATATATATATATATATAAACTTGTAGGAGATGAGAAATCCAGTTGAGATTCTCTTTGGGTTCGGTTCACTGAATTTCTGAAAAAGCTTGGTTAGGGCCAGGGGCATTGCTAGAGTCTCAAAGGCTCCAGGGCCCAAGCCTCAATGAATTTTGCCCAATAGTGATGTTCCGAAATATTCGCCGGCGAACATTTTCCGGCGAACATAGCTTGTTTGCGTTCGCCGCGGCGGGCGAACATATGCGATGTTTGGTCCACCCCTATACATCATCATTGAGTAAACTTTGACCCTGTACCTCACAGTTAGCAGACACATTCCAGCCAATCAGCAGCAGACCCTCCCTCCCAGACCTGTCCACCTCCTGGACAGCATCCATTTTAGATTCATTCGGAAGCTGCATTCTCAGTCAGAGGAGGGACAGTGCAGCTGCTGCTGCTGATTCAATAGGGAAAGCGTTAGCTAGGGCAGTGTTCTGTGTCCACAGACTCATCTGCTGTAAGGACAGCGTCCTGACAGCACCCCAAAAAGCCCTTTTCAGGGCTGGTACATCAGTCTTCTTTTTTTATATATATATATATATATATATATATATATATATATACAAACCGGATTCCAAAAAAGTTGGGACACTATACAAATCGTGAATAAATACTGAATGCAATCATGTGGAGGTGCCAACTTCTAATATTTTATTCAGAATAGAACATAAATCACAGAACAAAAGTTTAAACTGAGAAAATGTACCATTTTAAGGGAAAAATATGTTGAATCAGAATTTCATGGTGTCAACAAATCCCCCAAAAGTTGTGACATGGCCATTTTAACCACTGTGTGGCATCTCCCCTTCTTCTTACAACACTCAACAGACGTCTGGGGACTGAGGAGACCAGTTTCTCAAGTTTAGAAATAGGAATGCTCTCCCATTCTTGTCTAATACAGGCCTCTAACTGTTCAATCGTCTTGGGCCTTCTTTGTTGCACCTTCCTCTTTATGATACGCCAAATGTTTTCTATAGGTGAAAGATCTGGACTGCAGACTGGCCATTTCAGTACCCGGATCCTTCTCCTACGCAGCCATGATGTTGTGATTGATGCAGAATGTGGTCTGGCATTATCTTGTTGAAAAATGCAGGGTCTTCCCTGAAAGAGATGACGTCTGGATGGGAGCATATGTTGTTCTAGAACCTGAATATATTTTTCTGCATTCATGGTGCCTTTCCAGACATGCAAGCTGCCCATGCCAGACGCACTCATGCAACCCCATACCATCAGATATGCAGGCTTCTGAACTGAGCGTTGATAACAACTTGGGTTGTCCTTGTCCTCTTTGGTCCGGATGACATGGCGTCCCAGATTTCCAAAAAGAACTTCGAATCGTGACTCGTCTGACCACAGAACAGTCTTCCATTTTGCCACACTCCATTTTAAATGATCCCTGGCCCAGTGAAAACGCCTGAGCTTGTGGATCTTGCTTAGAAATTGCTTTTTCTTTGCACTGTAGAGTTTCAGCTGGCAACGGCGGATGGCACGGTGGATTGTGTTCACTGACAATGATTTCTGGAAGTATTCCTGAGCCCATTCTGTGATTTTCTTTACAGTAGCATTCCTGTTTGTGGTGCAGTGTCGTTTAAGGGCCCAGAGATCACGGGCATCCAGTATGGTTTTATGGCCTTGACCCTTACGCACAGATATTGTTCCAGATTCTCTGAATCTTCGGATGATGTTATGCACAGTTGATGATGATAGATGCAAATTCTTTGCAATTTTTCGCTGGGTAACACCTTTCTGATATTGCTCCACTATCTTTCTGCGCAACATTGTGGGAATTGGTGATCCTCTACCCATCTTGGCTTCTGAGAGACACTGCAACTCTGAGAAGCTCTTTTTATACCCAATCATGTTGCCAATGGACCTAATTAGTGTTATTTGGTCTTCCAGCTCTTTGTTATGCTCAAATTTACTTTTTCCAGCCTCTTATTGCTACTTGTCCTAACTTTTGAAATTTTGAATCAACGTTTTTTCCATTAAAATGATACATTTACTTGGATAAAAAGTTGGATCTGTCATCTATGTTCTAATACAAATAAAATATTGACATTTGCCATCTCCACATCATTGCATTCAGTTTTTATTCACGATTTGTATAGTGTCCCAACTTTTTTGGAATCCGGTTTGTATATATATGTATTGCAGTTGCCTGGCTGCCCGTGTGTGAGAGGCTGCAGGCTCAGTCACAGAGAGCACTGTGTGCACACCATTCATACAGGGTGTGACAGAAAATACCTTGCAGATAAAAAAAAATTCTATTTAACATTTTTCAGTGATATAATCACATTTGCAAGCCCGTGTGTGTCAGGCCCACACAGACTGTATTGTGGCCACTGGCTAGTGGCTAGGCCTCCACTTATACCGTTACAGGGTGTCACTCACTCAAATACCTTGCAGATAAAAAAAATGTATTTACATTTTTTCTGTGATATAATCACATTTGCAAGCCCGTGTGTGTCAGGCCACACAGACTGTCAGGTATTTATTTGAAGTTTTTGTCTAACCTCTCACATGCATACTTTATACCCCATGTTATCTAAGAACTCATCCCCTTCTAGGATAGGGATTTCCAATCAGATAAGGTGGGTGTGACGTATGGTAATCATGGGGATGATGTCATTTAATTGGCATTCCTTAGACTCTTCTGGCCATCTACCACTTGATGGCACTGTTGTATCATATAACAATTTTAAATATTTTAAGAATTAACACATATATATTGCTTTATTACACCACTTAAACTTTGACCTTTTCCACCTTAAATCAATTAGGAGGGATTCTTCTTTGACACTTTAGAATCACTTTCCCAGACATCACGGATCCAGCTTGACAGTTAACATACCATCTTATTTATGGTCAGATAAGAGAACAATAATCTTTTAACTTTTCCCCTGGTTTGTCTCAGCTATTGAGTAATGATGTTTGAAATAACATCAGCTCCTCTGAATAGACCCTATTTAGGAAAATGTAACTTAAACGCTCTCTATATCCCCTAGAATATATCCTCTCAGTGAGATACATACAGTATAAAGATACATTAATAATATTTGGTTGTAATTAGGGATGAGCGAACTCGAACTGTATAGTGCTTTGGTTGTATATGTGCTTTGACGGACACTAAATAACTTGCCCAGCCAGAACAGTACAGCGGTAAAGACAGATTTAGCGGGATATAAATTTGAGGCCTAGTATTTAGGCGCTGGGTGACCGGTATGGATTTACTGACAGAATTAGACTTGGAAATGCACAGTAGCGTGTGTGTGAAGTTATTCTGAATGACCCTATGTGCACCTTGAATATTATATACCCTTTTAGGGATAGATTTCAAAAAGCTCTGATATAGCAGAAACCACTAAATTATAAAAATTGCTAAATTGTGAATTGTATTTCAACCCAGAGCAAAAAATGTGCTTTGACGGACACTAAATAACTTGCCCAGCCAGAACAGTACAGCGGTAAAGACAGATTTAGCGGGATATAAATTTGAGGCCTAGTATTTAGGCGCAGGGTGACCGGTATGGATTTACTGACAGAATTAGACTTGGAAATGCACAGTAGCGTGTGTGTGAAGTTATTCTGAATGACCCTATGTGCACCTTGAATATTATATACCCTTTTAGGGATAGATTTCAAATAGCTCTGATATAGCAGAAACCACTAAATTATGAAATTGCTAAATTGGGAGTTGTATTTCAACCCAGAACAAAAAATGTGCTTTGACGGACACTAAATAACTTGCCCAGCCAGAACAGGACAGCGGTAAAGACAGATTTAGCGGGATATAAATTTGAGGCCTAGTATTTAGGCGCTGGGTGACCGGTATGGATTTACTGACAGAATTAGACTTGGAAATGCACAGTAGCGTGTGTGTGAAGTTATTCTGAATGACCCTATGTGCACCTTGAATATTATATACCCTTTTAGGGATAGATTTCAAATAGCTCTGATACAGCAGAAACCACTAAATTATGAAATTGCTAAATTGGGAATTGTATTTCAACCCAGAACAAAAAATGTGCTTTGACGGACACTAAATAACTTGCCCAGCCAGAACAGTAAATCCATACCGGTCACCCAGCGCCTAAATACTAGGCCTCAAATTTATATCCCGCTAAATCTCTCGTTACCGCTGTACTGTTGTGGCTGGGAAAGTTATTTAGTGTCCGTCAAAGCACATTTTTTGTTCTGGGTTGAAATACAATTCCCAATTTAGCAATTTCATAATTTAGTGGTTTCTGCTATATCAGAGCTATTTGAAATCTATCCCTAAAAGGGTATATAATACTCAAGGTGCACATAGGGTCATTCAGAATAACTTCACACACACGCTACTGTGCATTTCCAAGTCTAATTCTGTCAGTAAATCCATACCGGTCACCCAGCGCCTACATACTAGGCCTCAAATTTATATCCCGCTGAATTTGAATACAATACATTGGGCCAAATAATATTTTTGTTGTTGTGGTGAACCATAACAATGAGGAAAACATCTAGTAAGGGACGCGGACGTGGACATGGTCGTGGTGGTGTTAGTGGACCCTCTGGTGCTGGGAGATGACGTGGCCGTTCTGCCACATCCACACGTCCTAGTGTACCAACTACCTCAGGTCCCAGTAGCCGCCAGAATTTACAGCGATATATGGTGGGGCCCAATGCCGTTCTAAGGATGGTAAGGCCTGAGCAGGTACAGGCATTAGTCAATTGGGTGGCCGACAGTGGATCCAGCACGTTCACATTATCTCCCACCCAGTCTTCTGCAGAAAGCGCACAGATGGCGCCTGAAAACCAACCCCATCAGTCTGTCACATAACCCCCATGCATACCAGGGAAACTGTCTCAGCCTCAAGTTATGCAGCAGTCTCTTATGCTGTTTGAAGACTCCGCTGGCAGGGTTTCCCAAGGGCATCCACCTAGCCCTTCCCCAGCGGTGAAAGACATAGAATGCACTGACGCACAACCACTTATGTTTCCTGATGATGAGGACATGGGAATACCACCTCAGCATGTCTCTGATGATGACGAAACACAGGTGCCAACTGCTGCGTCTTTCTGCAGTGTGCAGACTGAACAGGAGGTCAGGGATCAAGACTGGGTGGAAGACGATGCAGGGGACGATGAGGTCCTAGACCCCACATGGAATGAAGGTCGTGCCACTGACTTTCACAGTTCGGAGGAAGAGGCAGTGGTGAGACCGAGCCAACAGCGTAGCAAAAGAGGGAGCAGTGGGCAAAAGCAGAACACCCGCCGCCAAGAGACTCCGCCTGCTACTGACCGCCGCCATCTGGGACCGAGCACCCCAAAGGCAGCTTCAAGGAGTTCCCTGGCATGGCACTTCTTCAAACAATGTGCTGACGACAAGACCCGAGTGGTTTGCACGCTGTGCCATCAGAGCCTGAAGCGAGGCATTAACGTTCTGAACCTGAGCACAACCTGCATGACCAGGCACCTGCATGCAAAGCATGAACTGCAGTGGAGTAAACACCTTAAAACCAAGGAAGTCACTCAGGCTCCCCCTGCTACCTCTTCTGCTGCTGCCGCCTCGGCCTATTCTGCTGCTGCCGCCTCGGCCTCTTCCTCCGCCTCTGGAGGAACGTTGGCACCTGCCGCCCAGCAAACAGGGGATGTACCACCAACACCACCACCACCACCTCCGTCACCAAGCGTCTCAACCATGTCACACGCCAGCGTTCAGCTCTCCATCTCACAAACATTTGATAGAAAGCGTAAATTCCCACCTAGCCACCCTCGATCCCTGGCCCTGAATGCCAGCATTTCTAAACTACTGGCCTATGAAATGCTGTCATTTAGGCTGGTGGACACAGACAGCTTCAAACAGCTCATGTCGCTTGCTGTCCCACAGTATGTTGTTCCCAGCCGGCACTACTTCTCCAAGAGAGCCGTGCCTTCCCTGCACAACCAAGTATCCGATAAAATCAAGTGTGCACTGCGCAACGCCATCTGTGGCAAGGTCCACCTAACCACAGATACGTGGACCAGTAAGCACGGCCAGGGACGCTATATCTCCCTAACTGCACACTGGGTAAATGTAGTGGCAGCTGGGCCCCAGGCGGAGAGCTGTTTGGCGCACGTCCTTCCGCCGCCAAGGATCGCAGGGCAACATTCTTTGCCTCCTGTTGCCACCTCCTCCTTCTCGGCTTCCTCCTCCTCTTCTTCCACCTGCTCATCCAGTCAGCCACACACCTTCACCACCAACTTCAGCACAGCCCGGGGTAAACGTCAGCAGGCCATTCTGAAACTCATATGTTTGGGGGACAGGCCCCACACCGCACAGGAGTTGTGGCGGGGTATAGAACAACAGACCGACGAGTGGTTGCTGCCGGTGAGCCTCAAGCCCGGCCTGGTGGTGTGTGATAATGGGCGAAATCTCGTTGCAGCTCTGGGACTAGCCAATTTGACGCACATCCCTTGCTTGGCGCATGTGCTGAATTTGGCTGGTGCAGAAGTTCATTCACAACTACCCCGACATGTCAGAGCTGCTGCATAAAGTGCGGGCCGTCTGTTCGCGCTTCCGGCGTTCACATCCTGCTGCTGCTCGCCTGTCTGCGCTACAGCGTAACTTCGGCCTTCCCGCTCACCGCCTCATATGCGACGTGCCCACCAGGTGGAACTCCACCTTGCACATGCTGGACAGACTGTGCGAGCAGCAGCAGGCCATAGTGGAGTTTCAGCTGCAGCACGCACGGGTCAGTCGCACTACAGAACAGCACCACTTCACCACCAATGACTGGGCCTCCATGCGAGACCTGTGTGCCCTGTTGCGCTGTTTCGAGTACTCCACCAACATGGCCAGTGGCGATGACACCGTTATCAGCGTTACAATACCACTTCTATGTCTCCTTGAGAAAACACTTAGGGCGATGATGGAAGAGGAGGTGGCCCAGGAGGAGGAGGAGGAGGAGGAGGAAGAGGGGTCATTTTTAGCACTTTCAGGCCAGTCTCTTCGAAGTGACTCAGAGGGAGGTTTTTGGCAACAGCAGAGGCCAGGTACAAATGTGGCCAGCCAGGGCCCACTACTGGAGGACGAGGAGGACGAGGATGAGGAGGAGGTGGAGGAGGATGAGGATGAAGCATGGTCACAGCGGGGTGGCACCCAACGCAGCTCGGGTCCATCACTGGTGCGTGGCTGGGGGGAAAGGCAGGACGATGACGATACGCCTCCCACAGAGGACAGCTTGTCCTTATCCCTGGGCAGCCTGGCACACATGAGCGACTACATGCTGCAGTGCCTGCGCAACGACAGCAGAGTTGCCCACATTTTAACCTGTGCGGACTACTGGGTTGCCACCCTGCTGGATCCACGCTACAAAGACAATGTGCCCACCTTACTTCCTGCACTGGAGCGTGATAGGAAGATGCGCGAGTACAAGCGCACGTTGGTAGACGCGCTACTGAGAGCATTCCCAAATGTCACAGGGGAACAAGTGGAAGCCCAAGGCCAAGGCAGAGGAGGAGCAAGAGGTCGCCAAGGCAGCTGTGTCACGGCCAGCTCCTCTGAGGGCAGGGTTAGCATGGCAGAGATGTGGAAAACTTTTGTCAACACGCCACAGCTAACTGCACCACCACCTGATACGCAACGTGTTAGCAGGAGGCAACATTTCACTAACATGGTGGAACAGTACGTGTGCACACCCCTCCACGTACTGACTGATGGTTCGGCCCCATTCAACTTCTGGGTCTCTAAATTGTCCACGTGGCCAGAGCTAGCCTTTTATGCCTTGGAGGTGCTGGCCTGCCCGGCAGCCAGCGTTTTGTCTGAACGTGTATTCAGCACGGCAGGGGGCGTCATTACAGACAAACGCAGCCGCCTGTCTACAGCCAATGTGGACAAGCTGACGTTCATAAAAATGAACCAGGCATGGATCCCACAGGACCTGTCCGTCCCTTGTCCAGATTAGACATTAACTACCTCCCCATAACCATATATTATTGGACTCCAGGGCACTTCCTCATTCAATCCTATTTTTATTTTCATTTTACCATTATATTGCGATGCTACCCAAAGTTGAATGAACCTCTCCTCTGCCTGTGTGCTAGGCCTAAATATATGCCAATGGACTGTTGCAGTGGTGGCTGACATGAAGCCTGATTCTCTGCTATGACATGCAGACTAATTCTCTGCTGACATGAAGCCAGATTGTCTGTTACGGGACCTCTCTCCTCTGCCTGGGTGCTGGGCCTAAATTTATGACAATGGACTGTTGCAGTGGTGGCTGACGTGAAGCCTCATTCTCTGCTATGACATGCAGACTGATTCTCTGCTGACATGAAGCCAGATTGTCTGTTACGGGACCTCTCTCCTCTGCCTGTGTGCTAGGCCTAAATATATGCCAATGGACTGTTGCAGTGGTGGCTGACGTGAAGCCTGATTCTCTGCTATGACATGCAGACTGATTCTCTGCTGTCATGAAGCCAGATTGTCTGTTACGGGACCTCTCTGCTCTGCCTGTGTGCTAGGCCTAAATATATGCCAATGGACTGTTGCAGTGGTGGGTGACGTGAAGCCTCATTCTCTGCTATGACATGCAGACTGATTCTCTGCTGACATGAAGCCAGATCCTCTTTTACGGGACCTCTCTCCTCTGCCTGGGTGCTGGGCCTAAATTTATGACAATGGACTGTTGCAGTGGTGGCTGACGTGAAGCCTCATTCTCTGCTATGACATGCAGACTGATTCTCTGCTGACATGAAGCCAGATCCTCTGTTACGGGACCTCTCTCCTCTGCCTGGGTGCTGGGCCTAAATTTATGACAATGGACTGTTGCAGTGGTGGCTGACGTGAAGCCTGATTCTCTGCTATGACATGCAGACTGATTCTCTGCTGTCATGAAGCCAGATTGTCTGTTACGGGACCTCTCTGCTCTGCCTGTGTGCTAGGCCTAAATATATGCCAATGGACTGTTGCAGTGGTGGGTGACGTGAAGCCTGATTCTCTGCTATGATATGAAGACTGATTCTCTGCTGACATGAAGCCAGATTGTCTGTTACGGGACCTTTCTCCTCTGCCTGGGTTCTGGGCCTAAATTTATGAAAATTGACTCTTACAGTGGTGGGTGACGTGAAGCCTGATTCTCTGCTATGATATGAAGACTGATTCTCTGCTGACATGAAGCCAGATTGTCTGTTACGGGACCTTTCTCCTCTGCCTGGGTTCTGGGCCTAAATTTATGAAAATTGACTCTTACAGTGGTGGGTGACGTGAAGCCTGATTCTCTGCTATGATATGAAGACTGATTCTCTGCTGACATGAAGCCAGATTCTCTGTTACGGGACCTCTCTCCTCTGCCTGGGTGCTGGGCCTAAATTTATGACAATGGACTGTTGCAGTGGTGGCTGACGTGAAGCCTGATTCTCTGCTATGACATGCAGACTGATTCTCTGCTGACATGAAGCCAGATCCTCTGTTACGGGACCTCTCTCCTCTGCCTGTGTGTGTGCTGGGCCTAAATATATGCCAATGGACTGTTGCAGTGGTGGCTGACGTGAAGCCTCATTCTCTGCTATGACATGCAGACTAATTCTCTGCTGACATGAAGACAGATTCTCTGTTACGGGACCTCCCTCCTCTGCCTGGGTGCTGGGCCTAAATATATGCCAATGGACTGTTGCAGTGGTGGGTGACGTGAAGCCTCATTCTCTGCTATGACATGCAGACTGATTCTCTGCTGTCATGAAGCCAGATGTTCTGTTACGGGACCTCTCTGCTCTGCCTGTGTGCTAGGCCTAAATATATGCCAATGGACTGTTGCAGTGGTGGGTGACGTGAAGCCTCATTCTCTGCTATGACATGCAGACTGATTCTCTGCTGACATGAAGCCAGATTGTCTGTTACGGGACCTCTCTCCTCTGCCTGTGTGCTAGGCCTAAATATATGCCAATGGACTGTTGCAGTGGTGGCTGACGTGAAGCCTCATTCTCTGCTATGACATGCAGACTAATTCTCTGCTGACATGAAGCCAGATTGTCTGTTACGGGACCTCTCTCCTCTGCCTGGGTGCTGGGCCTAAATTTATGACAATGGACTGTTGCAGTGGTGGCTGACGTGAAGCCTGATTCTCTGCTATGACATGCAGACTGATTCTCTGCTGACATGAAGCCAGATCCTCTGTTACGGGACCTCTCTCCTCTGCCTGTGTGTGTGCTGGGCCTAAATATATGCCAATGGACTGTTGCAGTGGTGGCTGACGTGAAGCCTCATTCTCTGCTATGACATGCAGACTGATTCTCTGCTGACATGAAGCCAGATTCTCTGTTACGGGACCTCTCTCCTCTGCCTGTGTGTGTGCTGGGCCTAAATATATGCCAATGGACTGTTGCAGTGGTGGCTGACGTGAAGCCTCATTCTCTGCTATGACATGCAGACTAATTCTCTGCTGACATGAAGACAGATTCTCTGTTACGGGACCTCCCTCCTCTGCCTGGGTGCTGGGCCTAAATATATGCCAATGGACTGTTGCAGTGGTGGCTGACGTGAAGCCTCATTCTCTGCTATGACATGCAGACTAATTCTCTGCTGACATGAAGACAGATTCTCTGTTACGGGACCTCTCTCCTCTGCCTGGGTGCCGGGGCCTAAATATCTGAGAATGGACTGTTCCAGTGGTGGGTGACGGGAAGCCAGATTCTCTGCTATGGAACCTCTCTCCAATTGATTTTGGTTAATTTTTATTTATTTAATTTTTATTTTAATTCATTTCCCTATCCACATTTGTTTGCAGGGGATTTACCTACATGTTGCTGCCTTTTGCAGCCCTCTAGCTCTTTCCTGGGCTGTTTTACAGCCTTTTTAGTGCCGAAAAGTTCGGGTCCCCATTGACTTCAATGGGGTTCGGGTTCGGGACGAAGTTCGGATCGGGTTCGGATCCCGAACCCGAACATTTCCGGGATGTTCGGCCGAACTTCTCGAACCCGAACATCCAGGTGTTCGCTCAACTCTACCCCTGATACTATAGGTCGACCTTCAATATGTTATTCCCTATATGGACCTTGGGAAGACCATAAAACATGGCGATCTGTGGAGTCTCTGGTAACATGAAATTAAAATCTGCTTCACTGATCACTCTATTTCTCTTAAATCAAGGATGGATTTAAGTTTGGCGAAGAAAACTGTTGAGTGGTCACTAGATAAAACCCGATATCCCTCATGGTCTTTCAATAAATCCATACACATCTTATTTATCAGTATTTATTGTGGTCCATAATGACCAAATTTCCTTGTGTTTTAAGGGTTTTTTCTATGCAGTATGTGGTTTATATTTATATTGGGACACCACGTTATCTCTTTTGTATCAATATATATTTCCCCCTTTTCTTTTGTTATTACTTTTGATTATGGCAAGTTTACTTGGTAGTACTTTTTTTTACAGAGGCTTTGATCAAGGAGGCACAGGATATTTTTTCAAAAAAATAAATTCCTGGACTTACTTTGTCTGTTACTTGTAAATTGGCATTCAAAGAATTGCACATAGGGTTTAAAGAATAGGACTCACTATTAGGAGTTATCCCCGGGCTGAGGGTAGACGAGGGTTTTTGTTAGTGGCAGTCTCCCTTTTCTACGGTTTACCGGTGACTCCCCCAACACCTACAGGTGAAACTCAAATAATTAGAATTTCGTGCAAAATTCCATTTATTTCAGTAATGCAAATTAAAATGAATTGCATTAATGCAGCTTAAAATTTGAATTTTATAAAAAGGTTCAATATTCTAGGCTCAAAGTGTCACACTCTAGTCAGCTAATTAATCCATACCCCCTGAGCAAAGGGTACCTCAAAATTAAGACTTTGGGGTTTCATAAACTGCAAGCCATAATCATCCAAATTATAACAAATAAAGGCTTGAAATATCTTGCTTTGCATGTAATGAGGCTATCTCATATATCAGTTTCACCTTTTAACCACTTCAGCCCCGCTAGGTGAAACCCCCTTCATGACCAGAGCACTTTTTACACTTCGGCACTACACTATTTTCATCGTTTATCGCTCGGTCATGCAACTTACCACCCAAATGAATTTTACCTCCTTTTCTTCTCACTAATGGAGCTTTCATTTGGTGGTATTTTATTGCTGCTGACATTTTTACTTTTTTTGTTATTAATCAAAATGTAACGATTTTTTTGCAAAAAAAAAAAAAAATACCAAAAGTTAGCGGAAATTGATTTTTTTTTGTTTTTTCTCACAAAGTCTCACTTTCCGCTAAATTAGGACAAAAATTTCAATCTTTCATGGACTCAATATGCCCCTCAGCAAATACCTTGGGGTGTCTTCTTTCCAAAATGGGGTCAGTTGTGGGGTGTTTGTACTGCCCTGGCATTTGAGGGTCTCCGCAATCATTACATGTATGGCCAGCATTAGGAGTTTCTGCTATTCTCCTTATATTGAGCATACAGGTAATGAGATTTTTTTTTCCGTTCAGCCTCTGGGCTGAAAGAAAAAAATTAACGGCACAGATTTCTTCATTCGCATCGATCAATGTGGATGAAAAAATCTCTGCCAAAAAAAAAAATGGAGGGGAAAGGCGTCTGCCAGGACATAGGAGCTCCGCCCTACATCCATACCCACTTAGCTCGTATGCCCTGGCAAACCAGATTTCTCCATTCGCATCAATCGATGTGGATGAATAAATCATTGCCGGGATTTTTTATTTTTTTTTATATATATATACAAAGTGTTTGCCAAAGCATAGGAACGCCGCCTCCTCCTCAGCTCGTATGCCTTGGCAAACGTATCTGTCACTGCAGAGGAGAAAATCCCGTCTTGCAGCGCCGCACACACCGACTTGCGTGTAATCTGACAGCAGCGCAATGCTTCTGTCAGAATGCACATCGTTGCTGCAGCTAGTAGATCGGTTGGTCCACCTGGAAGGTAAAAAGACAAAAAAAAAAAAGAAAAAACCAGGCCACAACGCAATAATTTTATTAACTTTGGAACAGAACATGTAACTTTAACTTTTTGAACTAAACATTAACGTGTTTGCTTACTGGTGTTTTTTTTTTTGTTTTTTTGTTTTTTTACCTTTATAGAACAAACCTCTCCTTCCCCATGGGTCAATGTGCAAAGCGCAAAGCGCCCAAAGATGTGGCGAAGTGCGTTATGCACTTTGTCCCATGTGAAAGGAGACGTTTGCAGCAGCTGTGAGTGAATGGGCCCTAATAGCCCTGTGTGCCTATCCTGGTGAGATGATCCCTATGCTAGGTGTACCTGTGTGTGGTACTTTCGGAAACACTCCCCTAAGCATAGGGCAGGGTGGTCCGGACAGTCAGGACAGAAATAGCGGGTGTCACGTCTTATTCCACTCCTGCTACAGACACAACATCTTTTTCGGGGTGACGGGTGGGTTGAGGTACCAGCAACGACATTGGGGAAATGTCGCTCGTGTAGACGGCTAACTACACTGGTGGATGGGGCCACGGAACCTCCTGGATACAGGAGGTTCTCGATGATCTCTTCCTGAAATTTGAGGAAGGATCCAGTTCTCCCAGCCTTACTGTAGAGAACAAAACTATTGTACAGAGCCAATTGAATTAAATATACAGACACCTTCTTATACCAGCGTCTGGTTCTGCGGGAAACTAAATACGGAGACAACATCTGGTCATTGAAGTCCACCCCTCCCATGTGGAGGTTATAGTCGTGGACTGAGAGGGGCTTTTCAATGACACGGGTTGCTCGCTCAATTTGTATTGTCGTGTCTGCGTGAATGGAGGAGAGCATGTAAACGTCACGCTTGTCTCTCCATTTCACCGCGAGCAGTTCTTCGTTACACAGTGCGGCCCTCTGCCCCCTTGCAAGACGGGTGCTAACGAGCCGTTGGGGGAAGCCCGCGCGACTAGTTCGCGCGGTACCACAGGCGCCAATCCGTTCTAGAAACAAATGCCTAAAGAGGGCCACACTTGTGTAAAAATTGTCCACATAAAGATGGTACCCCTTGCCGAATAAGGGTGACACCAAGTCCCAGACTATCTTCCCACTGCTCCCCAGGTAGTCAGGGCAACCGACCGGCTCCAGGGTCTGATCTTTTCCCTCATAGACACGAAATTTGTGTGTATAGCCTGTGGCCCTTTCACAGAGCTTATACAATTTGACCCCAATTTGAAGCCAAGGCGCCCGGTAAAATGTATAAGGGACTCGTCTACGCAGATGTTTTGCTCAGGGGTATAAATATCTGCAAATTTCAGGTTGAAATGGTCTATGAGGGGCCGAATTTTGGGGAGCCGGTCAAAAGCAGGGTGGCCTCTGGGACGGGAGGTGCTGTTATCACTAAAGTGCAGGAAACGCAGGATGGTCTCAAATCGTGTCCTGGACATAGCAGCAGAGAACATGGGCATGTGATGAATCGGGTTCGTGGACCAATATGACCGCAATTCATGCTTTTTTGTCAGGCCCATGTTGAGGAGGAGGCCCAGAAAAGTTTTAATTTCGGAAACTTGGACTGGTTTCCACCGGAAAGGCTGGGCATAAAAGCTTCCCGGGTTAGCGGTTATAAATTGTGTGGCATACCGGTTTGTCTCTGCCACAACTAAGTCTAAAAGCTCCGCAGTCAAGAACAGCTCAAAAAATCCCAGGGCCGAACCGATCTGAGCTGTCTCAACCCGAACTCCAGACTGGGCGGTGAAAGGGGGAACTACAGGTGCGGCTGAAATTGGGGACTGCCAATCAGGGTTTGCCAGCACCTCTGGGATTCTAGAGGCTCTACGGGCACGTCTTTGCGGTGGCTGCGACGGGGTCACTACTGCACGTGCCACCGTACCAGCTTCAACTGCCCTTCTGGTGCTCGCTACTTCACCATGTTCTACGGCAGTGCTGGTACTAGGTCCAGGAAGGGGTGGGCTGCTGGTGTATGCCTTACCACGTAATCCGACAGCACCAGCCCCACTCTGCTGCTCTTGAAGCGGATCCTGCGCAACCTGCGGTCTAGCAACACGGGGCCGGGTACGCCTGCTGCTATCAGGGACCTCAACCTCCTCGTCCGAACTTTGGGTCAGAGAGCCACTGCTTTCTACAGGTTCGTATTCTGACCCGCTGGATTCATCAGATGAGGGATAAAAAATATCAAAACAGATTTTTTTATAGCCGCAGTGCGTGTAAAGTGAATGTGCAGCGATCAAAAAAAAATTTTTTTTTGTCACTGCGGTGGGGCGGGCGTGGGCGAACGCACGTGTGGGCGACCGATCAGGCCTGATCGGGCAAACACTGCGTTTTGGGTGGAGGGAGAACTAAAGTGACACTAGTACTATTATAGATCTGACCGTGATCAGTTTTGATCACTTCCAGATACTATAAAAGTACAAATGCTGATTAGCGATACGCTAATCAGCGAATAACGGACTGCGGTGCGGTGGGCTGGGCGCTAACCGATCCCTAAACTACCTAACCAAGGGGCCTAAACTATACTGAAACCTAACGGTCAATACCAGTGAAAAAAAAAAAGTGACAGTTTACACTGATCACTTTTTTCCTTTCACTAGTGATTGACAGGGGCGATCAAAGGGGTGATCAAAGGGTTAATTGGGGTGATCTGGGGCTAGTATGTGGTGTAGTGGGTACTCACAGTTATGTGTGCTCCTCTGCTCCTCTGCTGGAACCAACCGACCAAAAGAAGGAGCAGAGGAGCACAGCAGCCATATAACCCCATCATATTTACTAATATGTGGGGTTAAATGGCTGCTGATTGGTTTTTTTGAAAATCAGCAACCTGCCAGCCAATGATCGTGGCCGGCAGGTTGCTGACGAAATACTCTGCAGTGAAATGCCGGCCCGCAATGCGCATGCGCGGGCCGGCTGTGACGTAATCTCGCGTCTCGCGAGATGACGCATGGATGCGTCCAGGAGGAATAAATCAACCACCTCCCGGACGCATCCGTGCGTTATGCGGTCGGGAGGTGGTTAAGTTGCATTACCGAAATAAATGAACTTTGCATGATATTCTAATTTTTCGAGTTTCACCTGTACTGTCCACATTCTCCATCCTACCTTGTGATAGTGAATTTGTTTGTGTTTGATATTTTGTCTTTGTGTATCTCTATCTTGTGTTTATTAGAGTTAGCCTGCATATTAGGTTTGGGATACTTTTTTATCTTAATAAAAAATATAGTATTGTGTTTTAAGGGTCCTTTCTTTGCAGTGTGTAATATATTTTATATTGGGACACCACGTTATCTCTTTTGTATCAATATATATTTCCCCCTCTCACATGACCACAGGAAGCGCATAGCTGAGCGCTGTGTATGCAGCTATTTACAAGGCACCTGGGAACTGTTATGGGATGGCTTGCTGTCACTGACAGCGGGCACCCCGCTCGGCAGCTGCACGATTAGCGTGCAGCTGCCATCTCTGAATGGACGTTCCAGAACTTCAACTCATAGGACGTTTATATCCTATGGGCAAGGTGGTTAAAGAAAGCTGCTTGTTAACACCATCAAACTTGTGTACCCATAGCTATGTATGTCAGTGTCACTCTGACATTATTTGCTATTGTTGTAATTTCATTCAAAAGCATAAAAAATAACATATTTTCCTAAAAAAACTCATCACTAGATGATTCACTGGAGTCATCTAATATGGCAAAGGGATCTTTGGGCATTAAGGATAGGGTGTGAACTAGCCCTCTTTTTCCCTTATTTAGCTATTTCCCTGGTGGTAGTCCTTGGCAAAATAACATCAGAGAAAGAATCTTGATGTCATTCACTACCCCCTCAGGCCCTGCCACTTATTTTGCACAGATTTGTTGTAACATTTGCTACTATTTGAGACAATTTATAATACTGAAATTAATTTGTAAAATTCCTTATATTTGCTTTACTAATGGTTTACTGACCTGTTATGAAAATAGAAGTCTGCTGCATTAACGTATTTCTTTAAAAAAGGTAAAAAGCCTTCCATTTATTTAGGATAAGCCCCTGGGGATTACTATTCTTCCATACTTTAGGTTCTATCTATCCAAACTCAAGTAAAGAAAATTCTGCTGCAGCATATTTATTGTTATTTGGTAAGTAAAATCTTGGCAACACTACAGAGCGTTTGCAAAATGCAGTAAAACATGAGATGCAGATCTAATAGCATATAATGTATTTTTTTATAGAACATTATCCATAAAATTCAAGGTGAAAAATATGCCACAGTAAATTGTAGTTCTATAATAGATACAGCATTTTATATTGATAATTATCACACGGTTTAGTGCATCTTACTTCTCTGCTTTCTCTTACAATCAAATGTGTCATGGATATTTAGCACAATGGTAGAAATTTCCAAGTATATGAACCAAAGGCAACAACAAAACCATTGAAACTACTGTGCCCTGCTCAAAGAAGTGGAAAAGATGACTCAAAGATGAAAATAATCTCCCATTATAACTCTTGAAATCCAATTGCAATCTATGTATATGGATAGGTGAAAGACAGTTGTATCAAAGGGGTTTCCCTGTTTTCAGACACTTGTGGGCACCCCCCACCCTCACCAGTCCTGTAAAGGTAGGCAAACTTGCCTGTTGCCATACTTGTTTCCCTAGTCCACCGTGCTGCGGTCCCCACTTGTCATCTCTCAGAATAGATGGTGCCACGTGTGCCACTGCAACCAATGATTGGGCACAGCAATGATGTGCAACCCAAGTGACATATCACTGAGTCACATGTTGCTTGAGGGTCATGACAAATGGGGCCGAAGCATGGTGGATAGTAGGAGCCGGAACCAAGCAGTTAGGTGCAAGTTAGTTTGCTTCCCTCCACAGGTCTGGTGAGGAAGGGGCTGCCCAAAAGTGTTTGAAAGCTGGACAATCCTTCAAGCTATAGTATGTCTATGTTCATAATGTATTATTCTGCTGAATTATTTAGCTCATAGAAAATGTGAAGACCTTTATTTGTCTAGTATAGCAAACTCGCAGCTGTGAGAAGTTTTAGAAGTCTATACTAGTTTCCAGTCTATGGATGGTAATGAGTATGCCTCTCTTTATTGTCAGCAAAGATTATGGTTACCATGTGTCCCATTTTTGTTATTCATCTACTTGTAAATGGTAAAGTGTTATTTTCTATCAAGTAATCAAATAAACCTTGACACTTATCTTAACATTGTCACCATGCTTGGGGCTTTTTTCTCCTGAAACCTTTGAAAATGAATAAGATAAAGGAGGATATGATATAAAAACAATCTGTCAAATCCTGGCATCTGTAGAAGAAAATGTGTGAGACGTCCCCCCATTTTACTAGTTCATATGCTCATTACAAAACATCTCTCAGCTATGTTTAAAATATTCATGCTCAGTAAACCGCTATTCCTTCCAAATCCACTTTATTACATTGTATGGGTTTGATATACAACTTTTAAATGTCATTTTATTTTAAAATGTCATTGAACATGCTTTGAAACCTCCAAGCCATATAGCATTTAAATAATCAATGAGCATTGAATAATGCAAGTAATTGGTAGCCATTATGATCTGGATGTCACGGTATGATTGCGAAACCTGAAAAATGAGCAAAACAAGAGCACTCTTGGCATTCAAAATACAAAGACTAATCAAAGAACATCACATACTCCTTGTATTTATGCATGTGGCAAAAAAACAGCATTTGTTCATCAGTAAAGACAATCCTTTCCCTTGGCAATGGATAAATGCATATTTCCACAAGAAAGATAAATGACTAAGACTACATTTGTCACCAGGCCCTCTAGCACTACCTTCTGTTTTTTACTATATTGTACCTTGGAACAATGTATTTTATCTACAATGTTCTTCCCAGGGCACACAGTGACATGAAGAGTCAGACAGCTGAGGAGCCCAAGTCACACTATGCTGAAGCAAATCCAAGCCAAGGGATCAACTGATGACACATGTTGCCTTGTGTTAGTTTTGCATGAGTATGCATGTCAAAACAGCTATTTTCAATTAAAAAATTACCATTTAGGATTTGTTCAGTGCTTACTGTTAGATTTCTTAAAAATTACTTTAGCCCCCTTCTTGCAGCCATTTTACATTTTTTTGTTTTCTTTTTTTTGTACACTATTGTGAAGCAAATCCAAACCAGAGGGATCAGCTGATGACACATGTTGCCTTGTAATAGGTTTACATGGGTATGTCTGTCAAAACAGCTATGCTCAGTCAAAAAATCCAATTTAGGATTTGTTCAGTGTTTGCTGTTGATTTCTTAAAAATTCCTTTAACTTCTTCCTGATGCAGCAATTTCTTTCTTTTTTACTATCTGCATTCCAGGAGCCATTTTTATTTATTTAGTTGTTAGTGCTTTTATTACAGGATAAGTTGTACTTTCTAATGGCACCATTTAATATTCCATATGATGTACACTGTTTTATATTTTCAACATTTAGTCATTAGATCGCTTATTGTGTAGACTGCAAACACATATTAAGCCTTAATACAGGCAGAGCTTAATAGGACATTTGCTAGAGCAGACCTTTGAGCCTTCAGAAGGCCCTAGTCTTTTATAGTAACTAAACAGGATCCCATTGCAGTGATCATTCGATCACCAGAAGAGCTCTTCTCCTGGTAAATGACTACTCAGATGCTGTGTTGTGGTCAGTTGTGACTGATCATGGACTTTGCCACTAAGTGTCTGTTGTGTAGTCTGCTAGCTATGGTACTCAATCACCTCCTGAGTAGGCACTACCTTTAAAGAGGAAATTATATGTGAACTGGGTATCTTTAAAACATAGCTTTTACTAATTTATTTAAAATATGTAGAATACCACTAGGTGAGAGACAACAAAATAGACAGCTCCACTGTTTCAAAGGTCACAATAAAGTGAAGAAAAAGGGTGGATTTTACCACGTCTTGTGGATTCCACGTCCAGTGGAGGAAGGTCCTGGTAATCGGTTATACAGGAACCAAGGTGACCATGGTGCTTGTGTCTGATGGCATGACATAAACTCCTAGTGTACCCTATTACTGGGTTCCCTACCTATGGAAGGGCTAGGAGCTGTTCTGTACACCTGCCTAACAGACATGGAGCACCCGCCCTGACAGGGGCGACCCCATACGGAACCTTACCCTCAGTATGGGCCTAGTACTGCACTTTACCCTGTTTACAAAGCCCTACATGTCATGTTTCAGTCTTGTTTCTCAGACATCATCAGGGGACTTCACACAGTATTCAGGGATAACTAGAGAAAAATTGCAGAAATATACTAAGTATTGATCACTTATACTTCTGAGTGCCAGATGTAAATTAGCAAAAAGAAACTCAGAATAATTACTTACTAAAATCAAAGATGGTATTACTCCATATTTTCAATATGGATCATGAGTGCATCACATCCATGCTGCATCAAGGAAAGTGTCCCTTGTCAGCCTTTGTCTAACCTCAAATAGTGGTGATTTGGGTGAGCAACAAATGATAGTCACCACCCCTCCTTATATTTCTCCACTCCCGGTTGGTTTACGCCCCTCGATCAGCCGCCTCACCTGTCTGTAGCGGCGTAAGTCCATGTATCTGCCTGTGGAACGCACTCCGCTCCCGTGCGTTCCACCAGAACGGAAGCTGGGATCATCTGGTGCGGGCTCACCGGAAGTAAGATGGGGACCTGCGTCTGAGCGTCGCTCGTTGCTTAGCAACGTCACAGCTCACACACAATGGGCCCATTGCTGCTGCAAATGATGATTTGCCTGCTATTAAACAATTGCTCAATCGCTACATAGGATTTAATTTGCCAGGATCGCCAAATACATTAAGAGACACCAAATAGTTTAGCACATACAGAGTGTTCAAAGAGGCCTTTTATTATGGGGTTTATCTAACATATCCACCTATGGGAAAACCTAGATGAACATATATAAAACTCTGCAATTATTGATTATCTATCAAGGATGCTATACGGCAGGGTAACAATCTGTACCCCCTCTCGAACCATCATATGCCTGTATACCTCCTGGGGAAGAAAAGCATAAAGGGAAAATCTGCAAATAATGCACTCATACGTAAGGAAGAACAATGTGACAAACGGTATATTGGGTACAGCACCGGGTCACCATGAAATTCTCGAAATAATTGTCCAACCTCTATAGGGTGCCATCCTTTCTTCATATGAAGCAACTATAATTCTGTTGCTCATTTAGGCCAGTAGGGTGGACGGTTTTAAGATAAAAAAAATCAATTTCGCCTCACACTGGAGGATCCTTCTGTCTACATCCCCCCGTCTCACCCCTGGCTTAATCCTTTCTATTCCCATGAAAGAAAGACATTCTGTTCTCCCTCCATGTTCCGTGTTGACATGTCGGGAAACAGATGTGTCTCTTCCATTTTTTGTCACCCAAATGTTCTCCTATCCTCCTCCTAAGTTCTCTGGTAGTTTTTCCAACATATTCTTTTCCACAGTCACATGTGATCTTATAGACCACTCCCATAGTTTTACAATTAATGAAATTAACCGTGTATATTTTACCGGTGTTGTTACTCTCAAAGGTTTTCGCCTTCGTCATAAAGGGACACGCCATGCATCCTCCGCATTTGAAATTGCCCTGAATACCTCTTTCAAGCCAAGTTTTCTTAATGGCTGCTGGTGTATAATGGCTGTGCACCATGAGGTCACGGACCGGACACTCCTACCCCGCCTATAAGTGATGCTGGGGTGTTCCTTTATGACCCCACAAATATCTGGGTCCGTCCGTGGTACATGCCAATGTTTGGAAATTATGTCCCTGTTCCAGAGGAACAGCCATTATATGTGCTGATTAGACGGATCTCTCTATTCTCCTGTGGCTTTTCTATATTAGATGCTTCTTTTTTGGGAGTAAGCAGGGACACTCGGTCCCGATTAAGGGCCGCCTGGTAGGCTGGTGTCAAAATGCCCGCCGGACTGTGGACGTGGAATCCACAAGACGTGGTAAGATCCACCCTTTTTCTTCACTTTATTGTGACCTTTAAAACAGTGGATACTACAAAGAAAAAAATGTGGGGGGTTCAGTCAGCACAACCCTGTATGCAGGTGCAGTGGAGCTGTCTATTTTGTTGTCTCTCACCTAGTGGTATTCTACATATTTTAAATAAATTTGTAAAAGCTATGTTTTAAAGATACCCAGTTCACATATAATTTCCGCTATAATTTGGGTGTGACTATATACTGCTACACACTCACCATTGTGTGGTGGTATAACCAATACCTTAACTAGCTTTAAAGACCCAATATCCTCCATACATGTATAGCGGATGTCACTGCATATAGTAGAATAAGCCCTTTTTGGAATATGCAAATTAGATGTTTAGAGCATTAAAGATTGGTGTCCCAATCCTCTTCTCAGTAAGCCCCTACTTACCTATATTGATTGACTCGGCCAGGTGTCTCTATATTGCTCTCACCCAACCCCATAATCTAATTCCTGTGCCATGCATCAGAATTTCATTGCATGTTAAGTTCAGCATCTTGTTTGTGCCCAGGAGATCCTGTATTGTATATGTGTTGAACTTTTGAGGCATCAAGCAAGCATGTGATTGCAGGGCCTGGTAAGAGCAGGGTAAAGACACCTGACCCTGTTCATCAACAAGTGAAAGAAGGGAGTTACAGTGCTCCCTTGGTGCTCCGAACATCTCATTTACATATTTGAAGAAAGTTCTTATTTTGCTAAATGTAGTCACTGATTTTAAAACACTGATTTTAAAAGCAAATGTACTGTATTTTTTAGTTGTCTACTCAGTTATTTATTTAAACAAGCCGACATACCCCCATTAACTTGCAAGTGCAACATCTGTTATGTGCATTTATTAAAATGGACCTTTAGTTATAAAAGAGATAGGGACTCTGAGAATTTTGACCCTTTTGATCACTATAATGAATGGGCCGAAGCACTGTATTTGACATCGGGCCCTTTCAGCTGACAGTTTTCCATTAAAAGTGAAATAAAACTGTAAATTGAGTGAAATAAGTAAGCTTTCAGCCATCATCGCCGTTCCAAAATTAAGATAATGACATTTGAAGGCTTTGCTCGCATTGCTGCAGCAATGTCGTGCCCATCTACTCATGCGACCACTGCAGCCAATCACTGGTCTAAGCATTTTCATGCTGTACATTGCTGAGGCAGTGATTGGCTGCAGCAGTAGATGGGCATGTCTTCACTGCAGCAAATTAAGCAAAGACTGTCAGAGACAACTCGAGCAGTAGGGAATTTTCAGTTAAGTATTAAGTATGAGTATTAACCGTGCTCACTTTTTGACTCTGGCTATTACAAGTCAGACATGAAGCTAGTATCTTATATTAGTAGTAGTCACACGATTGTTTTTAACGTTCCATATATAGGCCATTTTTGCATTCCGTATACGGTCCGTATACGGAACCATTCATTTCAATAGGTCCGCAAAAGAAGCGGACAGCACTATGTGTGATGTGGCCCCGCAAAAATTATGAGTCATGTCCTTTTCTTCTCCGTTTTGCAGACAAGAATTAGCATTTCTATAATGGGCCTCCTGTTCCGTTCCGGAAATTGTGGAATGCACAACGGCGCCATCTGTCTTTTGCAGATCTGCAATTTGCGGACAGCAACAAATGGCACGCTCGTGTGCATGAGGCCTTAATGGTGAGATGAGATGGTTCCCCAAGGCGAGTGTACTCTTGAGTAACTGGGCAGATAAATCATACTTATCCTGTTTTACTACAGAAAACACATTCTAATATTTCTGTATATTAAAACAGCTCCAAATGATGGGAAAACATTGACATTCAGCCATGACATATGTGACCATTTCATTTCTACTTCTACTTAAACTTCATATTACGTAATACAAATGGTGTGTAATACAAGTTATGAATATTAAATTGCACCATTAGCCTTTCTAGTTGCCATTTTACTATTTTTCTAAATTAAAAACCATCATGAATCATCTTTCCCCAATAGCAATCTAACCACTAACAGTACTTTTAATGTTACTCCATAAATCTTTATTCCTTTGACAAATATTTATAAATTAATGACATTGCTTTCTTACACTAAAGTGTCTGAAACAAAGGGCTATGTTTTCTGAATATATTGCTCTAAACTGAAAGTTATCCACAATTTTCCAATTGTGAACCACCAAATAGTATCTAAAAACGTTATTTTCTATATTTCCCTAATTTTCTCATTTCCCCTAGAAATGCATGCAACAGATCTGATAGGTAAATTTCTATTTTTTAAAGATAAACTGTAAAAAAACAACATGAAAACATTATTTTTACACCTTGTTCATACTGTACAATTCTAATGGTCTGGATTTTCCTTTTCTACCTATTTTTGCAAAAAAGATGAGTCTCTTGTTCTTTTGAAAATTGTTAAATCTGTCCCTTTCGTAGGGGAAGATTTCTAGAAGTAATTAAAACTACACAAGTATTCTATAGTCACAGCTAGGAGGAACATTGTGGGTGAAATAAAACTTCAATATTTACGGGATGTTCTCATCCGATATTGGGGCATCATTAAATCAGACCCAGATGTGTGACATCTCGTGGGAGCTACCCCTACTATCACGTTTCGTCGGGGCCGAAACCTAAAAGATAGGCTAGTTCACAGTATTTCGCAAACCCTGCAGCCAATGACATGGTTGGACCGACAACCCAGGGGTACTTTTCGCTGCAGTAGTTGCGTTGCGTGCAAAGCGTTTCAACGGGGTAGCAGTTTCACCAGTACAGTGACACAGAAAAGCTTTGCAATTCTATCATTCATCAACTGCAGAACCAGTGGTGTAATTTATTTATCTACGTGTATTTGTGGCCTCCAATATGTAGGCAAATCGATACGGGAGGATAGGTGAACACCTTAATGATATCCGCAATAGTGCGGATACTCCCATCGCACGCTACATATATACTAATCATGCTGGAAACGTGGAGGCAATCAAATTCCAAGGCATTGAGGCAATTAAAAGGACTCCTAGAGGGGGTGATCATGATAGAAAACTGCTACAAAAGGAAGCAGAATGAACATTCAGGTTGCGTAGCCATATGTCCTAATTCTGCCTCAACTGGGATTAGGGTACTTTCACACTAGTGATTTTCTTTTCCTGCACTGAGTTCCATCAAAAGGGCTCAATGCTGGAAAAGAACTGATCAGGTATATCCCCATACATTCTGAATGGAGATTAATCCGTTCAGGATGCATCAGGATGTCTTCAGTTCAGTGTTTTTGACTGATCAGGCAAAAGATAAAACCGCAGCATGCTATAGTTTATCTCTTTCCCAAAAAACGGAAGACTGGCCTGAATGCCAGATTGTCCCAGATGAAGTTGCAGATAGCTGGAACTAATAAATAAACGACCGACTGGCTTGATCCCAAACTAAGGAGCATATAGGTGAGCCCTAAAAAACCCTAAGAGCTCTACCTGACTGCTATGCACATGCAAGGGTTTCAATGGTAGACGATTACATGCCCACGTACCTAAGACTGTGTGACACCTAAAAAAAACCTATAATAGTGAGGTGACACGACCACCGGCTGCCTGCACTTAATACGGATGGAGTCAGGGTCACCTAGAATCAAGCCAGTGTAACGGAGTGCCGAAGGCACACTCTGTCTCCCATCAGCTGCAGACCTGCTGCTTAGCTTCAGGAGCAAGGATCTGTGTTTGACCTCGTTCCCAGGGCGGCTTTGCTAGCTGGGAGGCTCCCTGCTCCTAGGTCTGCCTTGAGCGCCGAGCTGATCACTCAGTGCTCGACTGGTCAGTCTGTCGGTCGTGTGACACTGACCACGTCACATGACCATCACTCCCCACTATAAATACAGGCAGCCTGGTGGCCACAGGTTGCCTGTCAATTTAGGTTCCTGGCGTTTGTTGGATACCTGTATACTTACCTGATCCTGTTCCCTGACGATCCTTTGCCTGCTCCTCCTGTACTGCGCACTCCTCCTGGTATTTATGACCCCGGCTTCTCCTGACCATTCTTTGCTTATTCCTCTGTACTGCGTTGTCCTCTTGGTTTTGACCCCGTCTGTTCACTATCCGTTATTTGTCTTGTCTGTTCTTCCCGCACATATCCTAAGTTATGGACTGCCGTCCAGTTGTCTCCTGTCATCAGGACTCGTAAGGCAAGTAGGCAGGGCCAGGGGTGAGGGTGGAGCACAGTGGTCACTATCCTCCCCCCTGTGTGTGTGTGTGTGTGTACGTGAACGTTACGGCCAGCAAGGAAACACAATAAAGGAAAAGACATATCTTGAGCAAACAGCAGCAGCAGCCTCCAGCAGTGAACACTTCAACCAGGAAGTAGTATAAACCGCAAAGTGAGGCAGTATGGGAGGGAATATAAAGGAAGATGATTAATCTAAATAAGTGAGACCTGTGAGACCTGGCAGAAGGAAAGGAGATGACAAAGTGAAACCAAAACCAAGAACGTCATACAAGAGGTAGAGAAAAACGTCTGCCAGACCTTCTCACAGAACTGGCGGTGACAGTATCCCTCCCTCTACGGGTGGACTCCGGACACTCAGAGCCCACCTTCTCAGGATGAGACCTATGAAAAGCCATGATGAGACGAGTGGCCTTAATGTCCGCCACTGGGACCCACATCCTCTCCTTAGGACCATAACCATCCCAATGAACGAGGTACTGAAGAGAACCGCGGATAATGCGAGAATCCACAATCCTAGAGACCCGAAATTCAAGATTACCATCAACAAAAATTGGAGAAGGAGGCAAAGAGGAGGGTACAATGGGTTGGACATGAGGTTTTAATAGGGACCTGTGAAAAACATTATGGATCTTCCAAGTCTGAGGAAGATCAAGATGGAAAGCAACGGGATTGATGACGTACAAGATCTTGTAAGGCCCAAAAAACTTAGCACCCAACTTCCAGGAGGGAACCTTCAGTTTGATATTCTTTGTAGACAACCACACCAGATCACCCACATTCAGGTACGGACCAGGCACACGTCTCTTATCCGCCACTTGGTTATATCTCTCACTCATCCTCTTCAGATTACCCTGAATCTTTTGCCAAATAAATGACAAAGACGAGAAAAATATCTCCTCATCAGGTAAACCAGAAGACCCCTCTCCAGAGAATGTGCCAAACTGTGGATGAAACTTATAAGCACCAAAAAATGGAGGACTCCTGGCGACGGTTATTTAAAGCAAGTTCAGCAAGGGACAAAAAAGAACACAAATCCTTCTGATTCTCAGACACAAAACAGCACAGATATGTCTCCAGATTCTGATTGACGCGTTTGGTCTGACTATTCGACTGCGGGTGAAAAGCAGAAGGCCAGATTCTTATGGTCGGTAAACACGGTAATAGGGTATCTGGCTCACTCTAACCAATGGCGCTATTCCTCAAAAGCTAATTTGATGGCCAACAACTCCCTATCTCCCACATCGTAATTTCTCTCTGCAGAGGGGAGTTTCCTTGAGAAAAAGGCACACGGTCACCATTTGGCAGGAGAGGGACCCTGAGATAAGACCGCACCTACACCCACCTCAGAAGCATCCACCTCAACATTAAAAAGGTAGAGAGAAATCAGGTTGTACCAAAATGGGAGCGGAAGCAAAACTCTCTTTAATACTAGAAAAGGTTTTAAGCGCATCTACCGACCACGAGGAAAAATCCACCCTCTTTTTAGTCATATCAGTGAGTGGCTTAACAACAGAGGAATAATTCAAAATGAACTTTCTGTAATAATTGGCAAAACCCAAAAACCACATCAGCGCCTTCTGATTCTCAGGAAGATCCCAATCAAGCACAGCGTGGACCTTCTCAGGGTCTATCCGAAAACCAGAAGCGGAGAGAAGAAAACCAAGAAATTGAATCTCCGGAACCGCAAACACACATTTTTCCAGTTTAGCGTAGAATTTATTTTCCCGCAGATTTAGCAAGACCTGACATAGGTGGTCCCGATGAGTCTTGAAATCAGGTGAACAAAATCTAAATGTCATCTAGATACACCAGTACAAATTTTCCTATTAAATGATAAAAAATGCTGTTCACAAAATGTTGGAAGACGGCCGGAACATTCATCAAACCAAATTCATAACCAAATTCTCGAAATGACCCTCAGGGGTATTGAAGGCTGTCTTCCATTCGTCCCCTTCCCTGACCCTGACTAGGTTGTATGCCCCTCTTAAATCCAACTTAGAAAAAACTTTAGCCCCAACCATCTGGTTAAACAGGTCCAGGATCAGAGGAAGAGGATATGGGTCATGAATTGTGATACAGTTCAGCTCCCTGAAATCCAGACAAGGTCTTAAAAAAGCATCTTTTTTCTTAACAAAAAAAAACTGCGGCAACAGGTGACTTTGAGGGTTGGATGTGTCCCTTTCTCAGGCTCTCAGAGATATAAGTACGCATAGTGAATCTTTCAGGTTGGGAGAGATTGTATAATCATGATTTTGGCAGCTTGGCACCTGGGATGAGATTAATAGGGCAGTTGTACTCCCAGTGAGGGGGCAACTCCTGGACACCACTCTCGGAAAACACATCCAAAAATTCAGAGAGAAAAGATGGCATAGTCTTGGTATAAACCTCTGAAAGAGACGCCGTGAGGCAATTCTCTCTTCAAAACTCACTCCAACCATTTATTTGCCTTGCTTGCCAATCAATGGTGGGGTTATGTTTAGTGAGCCAGGGTAGCCCCAAAACTAGAGGAGTAGGTAATCCGCTTAAGACGAAACATGACATATCCTCAACATGAGCTTCACCCACAGTCAAACTGATATTGTGAATTATGCCCTTTAACGATCTTTGAGAAAGTGGAGAGGAATCGATAGCAAAAACAGGTATATCCTTTTCCAAAGTGCATACCTGGAAACCATGCGTTGTTGCAAATTAATTATCAATGAGATTGACAGCTGCTCCACTATCTACAAAAATCTCACAAACAATGTTCTTGCTGTCTAGCGCCTCCCTGGCAGGTAGGAGAAAACAGGAACTACAAGCAAACGGCAAACCTTCAATTTCCGCATCAACCTGGCCAATAGTAGCAAATGGAAAGTTTTTTTTTTCTTTTATGTTTTTTGTTTTTTTACCCTCAGAAAACTCCATGAATCTCCTAGAGGGGCAAACATTAGCCAAATGATTTATACCCCCACAACAGAAACAAACCCTGCTCTGAGAGCTGAATCCTCTACTATCAGAGGCAAGCAAACCCAGCTGCATGGCCTCCTCCTCAGAGGGGATTGAGACAGACTGAGACCCCTGCGCACTGAATGAGACATCCCCACTGTCCTTGGGCTGAATATGACAGGAAAGAGTAGTCTACGCTCTCTCTCTAAGACGCCTGTCAATACGAACAGCTAGAGACATGGCAGACTCAAATGACTCTTGTCTCATGAAAAGCAAATGCATCTTTCAATCTTTCCGAAAGACCATGGCAAAATTGACTTTGGAGTGCAGCATCTTTACAACCAGCCACCCAATTATTACCGGACAGAAATAACAAAAAAACAGACTCACAAATGGAGCCAAAACTATCGCCAAAAGAATTGAACCAAAATCTTCGCAAAGTGAAAATTGAAAAACTTTATTGATAATATATAATAAATACATACATGATGATAAAAGGCAGCACAAAGGTGGAACACAAGGATGAGTAACAGTACCCGAGAGGGGGCCGAGAGGTCAGCACACCAAGAAACAGGAAAAGAATGTATGATGAAAAAACACCAAAACACCTCTGAACAATAAGCCCCAAACAAGACTGCAATAGAGTCAACAAAAAACTTGGTGATTAGAAAAGAGTAAGCATACCCTGAATGGTGTGTCGATCTCTCAGCCACCTCCTAACCCAACGCCGTTTCGCCAGTTTCAGCTACCCATCTCCGAATTTCAGAACAATATATCTCTGCGGACTGTTTACCCTGGCATAAAAGACGCAGTTTAGATTTAGCCAGAGGAATAAGATCTGGGTCATCATATATCTGCCCCAGAGCTACAAAAAATTCATCCACCGATTAGAGGGGCCATGCCCCCACTGGCAGCGAAAAGGCCCAAGACTGAGCGTTATACCAGAGCAGCGAGATGATGATCCCCACCCTCTGCTCCTCATCACCAGAGGAATGGGGAAGTAGGCGGAAATGGAGTTTGCAAGCCTCTCTAAAGCGAACAAAATTCTCACTACCCCCATAGAACGTATCCGGGAGCGAGATCTTAGGCTCGGAACAAACTCCATGAACGCCAGCAGAGCCGGTCACCTGAAACTGAGACGCAGTTTTACGGAGATCTGCTACTTCCAGCGAAAGACCTTGCATGCAGTCAATCAAGGCTGAAATCGGATCCATGCTTAAGACGGTTATGGCGGTTTATAATGTCATCCAAAATAAACAGGACCAACCTGGGCAAGGTTAATTCAACATATATTTACAAATGCCTAAATAGGCAATAGAAACCTGTCTTGGCCCGGGTTACTTTAATACTTCACTTTTATTGAACACATTGTTAAAAAGTGTCACTAGACATAGTGAACCACATTTGAAATAACACAGACAAAAACCAAAACAACTGCTACAGTGTTAAAAACACAGTAGTGGCCCACCACAAAAATGCTATATGTAATCAATAGGAAGTGATATACTGAATTACTCACTCCAAAAATGAGGAAAAGAGCAGAACCAATTCCATATACCAACAGAGAGTGATGTTGGATGCTGTCGGCAAAATTTAATTGGTAGTGGCAAATGTCAATAGTGGGAGACTGATGTCATCATACCACTTATATACCGATGGACTATTTGCCAAATTACTGTTTGCCAGCATATAAATCTACCCTGGTGGGGTGTATGGTCCTGCTAGTGCCGAAAAAATTGCCTGTAAACCAGACACAGCCACTATTATTTGTTGACAAAGTGGCTAACCACGTGTCTGAATGTTGTTAACAACACCAATTGTTTGGCGACAGTAGGTGATGAATCGCGCAAATTGTTACGCCTTGAATATATGGAGGGATTTTTTGACACCCACGCTCCATACAACTGGGCATACTCAAGGGACACTAGCACTTAACTGATGGCATTGGCCGTGGTAAGAGGAACATGTACACTACTGATAAGTGCCAGGCTATCCAGACCAGCATTATAAATGCTCACTGCCAGTGCAGGGGGATTGCCACTGAACGGGCCAAACCACTGCTTATTGCTGGCTAGGAGCGTTCCAACATATCGAAATGCTATTACCATTAAGATTGCTTAATGGCACCTAAAGTGGCAAGTAGAGCAGAGTGCTGCCCCTTGTTAAGGAGGATTTATGATATCCACCCTCACTGCAGTTAGAACGCCATCATAGTGCAATTTGTCCCTAAATACAAGCGGTCACTATACTGTTTAGACAAACAACTGGTGTATACAGGACTAGCAGGACTGCTGTTCTCCTAAAGTGTGGCTGATCATTGACAGAAACTAAGTCACTGGATTAGCAGAGGGGGCCACTTATCTGCTAATTAAAACCTAAAACTGCCCCCCAACATGTTTCGCCAGTCACGCTGGCTTCATCAGGGGTAACGGGCAGCAATGAATGAAAAAGTGTACCGGAAGGCTAAATGATGTCCTCGTGATTGACGGGGAAGGATAGCCAATCAGTGACAGAGGCGGAACATTTCAGTGACCAATCACCATGAATCGAGCCGGCTGACGTGATCACCCGGTGCCAGGCCTCTCCATTAACGTCATCACAGGCGTCACGATGTCACAGAGGGCATGCGCCGGGACTCCGACATAAGAACTACACTGGAGCGGCTCAATGCGCATGCGCTGCGCGGCGAAACCATGCGCGCGAACTCTGAAAGAAGTTCGGATCTCTCTGCAGGGCTCAACTTTGCTATATCTGCTAGTACAGAGGTGAGACATCATTATACTCGTCATTATAAGAGAAATGGAAACGATTCACTATCAAGTATAGGACTAAAACTATGTAATTAATTAATGTCCATCAATACATGTCATGGTGAAGCAGAAGAAAGATGAATCAGCAGAGGGGAGAAGAACTAAAACCCCCATGTCAACAATGGACTCCTCACTGGTCAATTTGTAGATTTTTTTGATGACCAGCATGACAGCAGAAACTTAAATTGAGGCACAGAAAGCATCTTACCACTCCTAGAGGTGATATGATTGGTCACTTAGCAGCGTAGAAAAAGAAAAAAACTAATAGTTCTCATAGTTGTGTATGGTTTTGTATAATTATTATCATCTTGATACTAGAATACGGTACAAAAATTTCAAACTTAGTTAATTTGATATTGTGTCTGTGCATAACTATAGGTTCTTTTGATAATCCGAACCCTTGATCGTAGTTGAAATAATTGAAAAACTGATCAATTCCAAACAATTATTAGTATTTTCCAGTATTTATAGAAAGGCAGTAAATGCGAATCCTTCGTTTAAACCCTTTGGATTCAAACTGTCAAGGCGATAAATCCACCTGGTTTCCTCCTGTAACAGGATGGCGTCCAGGTCACCTTTTCTTGCTCCTAAAGTTTTTTTGCAGATACCCCAAAACTTCAGGACCTTGTGATCTCCCCCATGATGACTTCTTACATGTTTCGAGATGGATGTGTCAGCAAGAGTATTGATGCTACTAATATGTTGACACATCCTTCTCCTAAATTCTTGGGATGTCTTACCAACATAAATTTTAAGACAGGGGCATTGGATGGCATAGACAATGCCTTTGGTTTTACAATTGATGTATTGTCTAATCTGATATTCTTTTTTGTCAACAGGATTTACGAAGGACCGACATTTTTTCACAAGCGGGCAAAAGACACAGTTCCCACAAGGGTAAGTACCAGTAACATTTGATTTCAACCAGGTTGTCTGTAATGGTTCTGGACGGAAGAAACTGTGGACTAATACGTCCTTTAGGTTTCTTCCACGACGGTAGGTAACACTGGGATTGGCTGTAATGACTGTCCTCAGGTCATTGTCAGCCCATAGAACATGCCAATGCTTCCTAAGGATCCCAAAAACTTTTTTGTTTTGTGCATCAAAAGTACCAATGCATCTCACAATAGGCATCTTTGAGGCCTTAGATGGATTGGTCAGAAGTAGGGATGAGCGAACTCGAACTGTATAGTTCGGGTTCGTACCGAATTTTGGGGTGTCCGTGACACGGACCCGAACCCGGACATTTTCGTAAAAGTCCGGGTTCGGGTTCGGTGTTCGTCGCTTTCTTCGCGCTTTTGTGACGCTTTCTTGGCGCTTTTTGAAAGGCTGCAAAGCAGCCAATCAACAAGCGTCATACTACTTGCCCCAAGAGGCCATCACAGCCATGCCTACTATTGGCATGGCTGTGATTGGCCAGAGCACCATGTGACCCAGCCTCTATTTAAGCTGGAGTCACATAGCGCCGCCCGTCACTCTGCTCTGATTAGCGTAGGGAGAGGTTGCGGCTGCGACAGTAGGGCGAGATTAGGCAGATTAACTCCTCCAAAGGACTTGATTAACTGATCGATCTGCAGCTGTGGATCATTGAGCTGCTGATCCTCAATTGCTCACTGTTTTTAGGCTGCCCAGACCGTTTGTCAGTCACATTTTTCTGGGGTGATCGGCGGCCATTTTGTGTCTTGTGGTGCGCCAGCACAAGCTGCGACCAAGTGCATTTAACCCTCAATGGTGTGGTTGTTTTTTGGCTAAAGCCTACATCAGGGTGAAGCTGTCACACCAAGTGCATTTAACCAGCAATAGTCTGTTCATTTTTTGGCCATATACAAAATCAGGGGCAAGCTGCGCCTGTCACCAAGTGCATTTAACCCTCAATGGTGTGGTTGTTTTTTGGCTAAAGCCTACATCAGGGTGAAGCTGTCACACCAAGTGCATTTAACCAGCAATAGTCTGTTCATTTTTTGGCCATATACTAAATCAGGGGCAAGCTGCGCCTGTCACCAAGTGCATTTAACCCTCAATGGTGTGGTTGTTTTTTGGCTAAAGCCTACATCAGGGTGAAGCTGTCACACCAAGTGCATTTAACCAGCAATAGTCTGTTTATTTTTTGGCCATATCCCAGTCTAATTCTGTCACTAAATCCATACCGGTCACCCAGCGCCTAAATACTAGGCCTCAAATTTATATCCAGCTAAATCTGTCCCTAGTGCTGTAGCTGGGCGAGTTATTTAGTGTCCGTTCAAGCACATTTCTTGTTCTGGGTTGAAATACAATTCCCAATTTAGCAATTTCATAATTTAGTGGTTTCTGCTATATCAGAGCTATTTGAAATCTATCCCTAAAAGGGTATATAATATTCAAGGTGCACATTGGGTCATTCAGAATAACTTCACACACACCCGCTACTGTGTATTTCCAAGTCTAATTCTGGCACTAAACCCATACCTGTCACCCAGCGCCTAAATACTAGGCCTCAAATTTATATCCCGCTAAATCTGTCCTTAGTGCTGTAGCTGGGCGAGTTATTTAGTGTCCGTTCAAGCACATTTCTTGTTCTGGGTTGAAATACAATTCCCAATTTAGCAATTTCATAATTTAGTGGTTTCTGCTATATCAGAGCTATTTGAAATCTATCCCTAAAAGGGTATATAATATTCAAGGTGCACATTGGGTCATTCAGAATAACTTCACACACACCCGCTACTGTGTATTTCCAAGTCTAATTCTGGCACTAAACCCATACCTGTCACCCAGCGCCTAAATACTAGGCCTCAAATTTATATCCCGCTAAATCTGTCCTTAGTGCTGTAGCTGGGCGAGTTATTTAGTGTCCGTTCAAGCACATTTCTTGTTCTGGGTTGAAATACAATTCCCAATTTAGCAATTTCATAATTTAGTGGTTTCTGCTATATCAGAGCTATTTGAAATCTATCCCTAAAAGGGTATATAATATTCAAGGTGCACATTGGGTCATTCAGAATAACTTCACACACACCCGCTACTGTGTATTTCCAAGTCTAATTCTGGCACTAAACCCATACCTGTCACCCAGCGCCTAAATACTAGGCCTCAAATTTATATCCCGCTAAATCTGTCCTTAGTGCTGTAGCTGGGCGAGTTATTTAGTGTCCGTTCAAGCACATTTCTTGTTCTGGGTTGAAATACAATTCCCAATTTAGCAATTTCATAATTTAGTGGTTTCTGCTATATCAGAGCTATTTGAAATCTATCCCTAAAAGGGTATATAATATTCAAGGTGCACATTGGGTCATTCAGAATAACTTCACACACACCCGCTACTGTGTATTTCCAAGTCTAATTCTGGCACTAAACCCATACCTGTCACCCAGCGCCTAAATACTAGGCCTCAAATTTATATCCCGCTAAATCTGTCCTTAGTGCTGTAGCTGGGCGAGTTATTTAGTGTCCGTTCAAGCACATTTCTTGTTCTGGGTTGAAATACAATTCCCAATTTAGCAATTTCATAATTTAGTGGTTTCTGCTATATCAGAGCTATTTGAAATCTATCCCTAAAAGGGTATATAATATTCAAGGTGCACATTGGGTCATTCAGAATAACTTCACACACACCCGCTACTGTGTATTTCCAAGTCTAATTCTGGCACTAAACCCATACCTGTCACCCAGCGCCTAAATACTAGGCCTCAAATTTATATCCCGCTAAATCTGTCCTTAGTGCTGTAGCTGGGCGAGTTATTTAGTGTCCGTTCAAGCACATTTCTTGTTCTGGGTTGAAATACAATTCCCAATTTAGCAATTTCATAATTTAGTGGTTTCTGCTATATCAGAGCTATTTGAAATCTATCCCTAAAAGGGTATATAATATTCAAGGTGCACATTGGGTCATTCAGAATAACTTCACACACACCCGCTACTGTGTATTTCCAAGTCTAATTCTGGCACTAAACCCATACCTGTCACCCAGCGCCTAAATACTAGGCCTCAAATTTATATCCCGCTAAATCTGTCCTTAGTGCTGTAGCTGGGCGAGTTATTTAGTGTCCGTTCAAGCACATTTCTTGTTCTGGGTTGAAATACAATTCCCAATTTAGCAATTTCATAATTTAGTGGTTTCTGCTATATCAGAGCTATTTGAAATCTATCCCTAAAAGGGTATATAATATTCAAGGTGCACATTGGGTCATTCAGAATAACTTCACACACACCCGCTACTGTGTATTTCCAAGTCTAATTCTGGCACTAAACCCATACCTGTCACCCAGCGCCTAAATACTAGGCCTCAAATTTATATCCCGCTAAATCTGTCCTTAGTGCTGTAGCTGGGCGAGTTATTTAGTGTCCGTTCAAGCACATTTCTTGTTCTGGGTTGAAATACAATTCCCAATTTAGCAATTTCATAATTTAGTGGTTTCTGCTATATCAGAGCTATTTGAAATCTATCCCTAAAAGGGTATATAATATTCAAGGTGCACATTGGGTCATTCAGAATAACTTCACACACACCCGCTACTGTGTATTTCCAAGTCTAATTCTGGCACTAAACCCATACCTGTCACCCAGCGCCTAAATACTAGGCCTCAAATTTATATCCCGCTAAATCTGTCCTTAGTGCTGTAGCTGGGCGAGTTATTTAGTGTCCGTTCAAGCACATTTCTTGTTCTGGGTTGAAATACAATTCCCAATTTAGCAATTTCATAATTTAGTGGTTTCTGCTATATCAGAGCTATTTGAAATCTATCCCTAAAAGGGTATATAATATTCAAGGTGCACATTGGGTCATTCAGAATAACTTCACACACACCCGCTACTGTGTATTTCCAAGTCTAATTCTGTCACTAAACCCATACCTGTCACCCAGCGCCTAAATACTAGGCCTCAAATTTATATCCTGCTAAATCTCTCGTTAACGCTGTCCTGTTGTGGCTGGGAAAGTTATTTAGTGTCCGTCAAAGCACATTTTTTGTTCTGGGTTGAAATACAATTCCCAATTTAGCAATTTCATAATTTAGTGGTTTCTGCTATATCAGAGCTATTTGAAATCTATCCCTAAAAGGGTATATAATATTCAAGGTGCACATTGGGTCATTCAGAATAACTTCACACACACCCGCTACTGTGTATTTCCAAGTCTAATTCTGTCACTAAACCCATACCTGTCACCCAGCGCCTAAATACTAGGCCTCAAATTTATATCCTGCTAAATCTCTCGTTAACGCTGTCCTGTTGTGGCTGGGAAAGTTATTTAGTGTCCGTCAAAGCACATTTTTTGTTCTGGGTTGAAATACAATTCCCAATTTAGCAATTTCATAATTTAGTGGTTTCTGCTATATCAGAGCTATTTGAAATCTATCCCTAAAAGGGTATATAATATTCAAGGTGCACATAGGGTCATTCAGAATAACTTCACACACCCGCTACTGTGCATTTCCAAATCTAATTCTGTCACTAAACCCATACCTGTCACCCAGCGCCTAAATACTAGGCCTCAAATTTATATCCCGCTAAATCTCTCGTTACCGCTGTCCTGTTGTGGCTGGGAAAGTTATTTAGTGTCCGTCAAAGCACATTTTTTGTTCTGGGTTGAAATACAATTCCCAATTTAGCAATTTCATAATTTAGTCGTTTCTGCTATATCAGAGCTATTTGAAATCTATCCCTAAAAGGGTAGATCATATTGAAGGTGCACATAGGGTCATTCAGAATAACTTCACACACACGCTTCTGTGCATTTCCAAGTCTAATTCTGTCACTAAATCCATACCGGTCACCCAGCGCCTAAATACTAGGCCTCAAATTTATATCCCGCTGAATTTGAATACAATACATTGGGCCAAATAATATATTTGTTGTTGTGGTGAACCATAACAATGAGAAAAACATCTAGTAAGGGACGCGGACGTGGACATGGTCGTGGTGGTGTTAGTGGACCCTCTGGTGCTGGGAGAGGACGTGGCCGTTCTGCCACATCCACACGTCCTAGTGTACCAACTACCTCAGGTCCCAGTAGCCGCCAGAATTTACAGCGATATATGGTGGGGCCCAATGCCGTTCTAAGGATGGTAAGGCCTGAGCAGGTACAGGCATTAGTCAATTGGGTGGCCGACAGTGGATCCAGCACGTTCACATTATCTCCCACCCAGTCTTCTGCAGAAAGCGCACAGATGGCGCCTGAAAACCAACCCCATCAGTCTGTCACATCACCCCCATGCATACCAGGGAAACTGTCTCAGCCTCAAGTTATGCAGCAGTCTCTTATGCTGTTTGAAGACTCCGCTGGCAGGGTTTCCCAAGGGCATCCACCTAGCCCTTCCCCAGCGGTGAAAGACATAGAATGCACTGACGCACAACCACTTATGTTTCCTGATGATGAGGACATGGGAATACCACCTCAGCATGTCTCTGATGATGACGAAACACAGGTGCCAACTGCTGCGTCTTTCTGCAGTGTGCAGACTGAACAGGAGGTCAGGGATCAAGACTGGGTGGAAGACGATGCAGGGGACGATGAGGTCCTAGACCCCACATGGAATGAAGGTCGTGCCACTGACTTTCACAGTTCGGAGGAAGAGGCAGTGGTGAGACCGAGCCAACAGCGTAGCAAAAGAGGGAGCAGTGGGCAAAAGCAGAACACCCGCCGCCAAGAGACTCCGCCTGCTACTGACCGCCGCCATCTGGGACCGAGCACCCCAAAGGCAGCTTCAAGGAGTTCCCTGGCATGGCACTTCTTCAAACAATGTGCTGACGACAAGACCCGAGTGGTTTGCACGCTGTGCCATCAGAGCCTGAAGCGAGGCATTAACGTTCTGAACCTGAGCACAACCTGCATGACCAGGCACCTGCATGCAAAGCATGAACTGCAGTGGAGTAAACACCTTAAAACCAAGGAAGTCACTCAGGCTCCCCCTGCTACCTCTTCTGCTGCTGCCGCCTCGGCCTATTCTGCTGCTGCCGCCTCGGCCTCTTCCTCCGCCTCTGGAGGAACGTTGGCACCTGCCGCCCAGCAAACAGGGGATGTACCACCAACACCACCACCACCACCTCCGTCACCAAGCGTCTCAACCATGTCACACGCCAGCGTTCAGCTCTCCATCTCACAAACATTTGATAGAAAGCGTAAATTCCCACCTAGCCACCCTCGATCCCTGGCCCTGAATGCCAGCATTTCTAAACTACTGGCCTATGAAATGCTGTCATTTAGGCTGGTGGACACAGACAGCTTCAAACAGCTCATGTCGCTTGCTGTCCCACAGTATGTTGTTCCCAGCCGGCACTACTTCTCCAAGAGAGCCGTGCCTTCCCTGCACAACCAAGTATCCGATAAAATCAAGTGTGCACTGCGCAACGCCATCTGTGGCAAGGTCCACCTAACCACAGATACGTGGACCAGTAAGCACGGCCAGGGACGCTATATCTCCCTAACTGCACACTGGGTAAATGTAGTGGCAGCTGGGCCCCAGGCGGAGAGCTGTTTGGCGCACGTCCTTCCGCCGCCAAGGATCGCAGGGCAACATTCTTTGCCTCCTGTTGCCACCTCCTCCTTCTCGGCTTCCTCCTCCTCTTCTTCCACCTGCTCATCCAGTCAGCCACACACCTTCACCACCAACTTCAGCACAGCCCGGGGTAAACGTCAGCAGGCCATTCTGAAACTCATATGTTTGGGGGACAGGCCCCACACCGCACAGGAGTTGTGGCGGGGTATAGAACAACAGACCGACGAGTGGTTGCTGCCGGTGAGCCTCAAGCCCGGCCTGGTGGTGTGTGATAATGGGCGAAATCTCGTTGCAGCTCTGGGACTAGCCAATTTGACGCACATCCCTTGCTTGGCGCATGTGCTGAATTTGGTGGTGCAGAAGTTCATTCACAACTACCCCGACATGTCAGAGCTGCTGCATAAAGTGCGGGCCGTCTGTTCGCGCTTCCGGCGTTCACATCCTGCTGCTGCTCGCCTGTCTGCGCTACAGCGTAACTTCGGCCTTCCCGCTCACCGCCTCATATGCGACGTGCCCACCAGGTGGAACTCCACCTTGCACATGCTGGACAGACTGTGCGAGCAGCAGCAGGCCATAGTGGAGTTTCAGCTGCAGCACGCACGGGTCAGTCGCACTACAGAACAGCACCACTTCACCACCAATGACTGGGCCTCCATGCGAGACCTGTGTGCCCTGTTGCGCTGTTTCGAGTACTCCACCAACATGGCCAGTGGCGATGACACCGTTATCAGCGTTACAATACCACTTCTATGTCTCCTTGAGAAAACACTTAGGGCGATGATGGAAGAGGAGGTGGCCCAGGAGGAGGAGGAGGAGGAGGAGGAAGAGGGGTCATTTTTAGCACTTTCAGGCCAGTCTCTTCGAAGTGACTCAGAGGGAGGTTTTTGGCAACAGCAGAGGCCAGGTACAAATGTGGCCAGCCAGGGCCCACTACTGGAGGACGAGGAGGACGAGGATGAGGAGGAGGTGGAGGAGGATGAGGATGAAGCATGGTCACAGCGGGGTGGCACCCAACGCAGCTCGGGTCCATCACTGGTGCGTGGCTGGGGGGAAAGGCAGGACGATGACGATACGCCTCCCACAGAGGACAGCTTGTCCTTATCCCTGGGCAGCCTGGCACACATGAGCGACTACATGCTGCAGTGCCTGCGCAACGACAGCAGAGTTGCCCACATTTTAATCTGTGCGGACTACTGGGTTGCCACCCTGCTGGATCCACGCTACAAAGACAATGTGCCCACCTTACTTCCTGCACTGGAGCGTGATAGGAAGATGCGCGAGTACAAGCGCACGTTGGTAGACGCGCTACTGAGAGCATTCCCAAATGTCACAGGGGAACAAGTGGAAGCCCAAGGCCAAGGCAGAGGAGGAGCAAGAGGTCGCCAAGGCAGCTGTGTCACGGCCAGCTCCTCTGAGGGCAGGGTTAGCATGGCAGAGATGTGGAAAACTTTTGTCAACACGCCACAGCTAACTGCACCACCACCTGATACGCAACGTGTTAGCAGGAGGCAACATTTCACTAACATGGTGGAACAGTACGTGTGCACACCCCTCCACGTACTGACTGATGGTTCGGCCCCATTCAACTTCTGGGTCTCTAAATTGTCCACGTGGCCAGAGCTAGCCTTTTATGCCTTGGAGGTGCTGGCCTGCCCGGCAGCCAGCGTTTTGTCTGAACGTGTATTCAGCACGGCAGGGGGCGTCATTACAGACAAACGCAGCCGCCTGTCTACAGCCAATGTGGACAAGCTGACGTTCATAAAAATGAACCAGGCATGGATCCCACAGGACATGTCCGTCCCTTGTCCAGATTAGACATTAACTACCTCCCCATAACCATATATTATTGGACTCCAGGGCACTTCCTCATTCAATCCTATTTTTATTTTCATTTTACCATTATATTGCGATGCTACCCAAAGTTGAATGAACCTCTCCTCTGCCTGTGTGCTAGGCCTAAATATATGCCAATGGACTGTTGCAGTGGTGGCTGACATGAAGCCTGATTCTCTGCTATGACATGCAGACTAATTCTCTGCTGACATGAAGCCAGATTGTCTGTTACGGGACCTCCCTCCTCTGCCTGGGTGCTGGGCCTAAATTTATGACAATGGACTGTTGCAGTGGTGGCTGACGTGAAGCCTCATTCTCTGCTATGACATGCAGACTGATTCTCTGCTGACATGAAGCCAGATTGTCTGTTACGGGACCTCTCTCCTCTGCCTGTGTGCTAGGCCTAAATATATGCCAATGGACTGTTGCAGTGGTGGCTGACGTGAAGCCTGATTCTCTGCTATGACATGCAGACTGATTCTCTGCTGACATGAAGCCAGATCCTCTGTTACGGGACCTCTCTCCTCTGCCTGTGTGTGTGCTGGGCCTAAATATATGCCAATGGACTGTTGCAGTGGTGGCTGACGTGAAGCCTCATTCTCTGCTATGACATGCAGACTAATTCTCTGCTGACATGAAGACAGATTCTCTGTTACGGGACCTCCCTCCTCTGCCTGGGTGCTGGGCCTAAATATATGCCAATGGACTGTTGCAGTGGTGGGTGACGTGAAGCCTCATTCTCTGCTATGACATGCAGACTAATTCTCTGCTGACATGAAGCCAGATTGTCTGTTACGGGACCTCTCTCCTCTGCCTGTGTGTGTGCTGGGCCTAAATATATGCCAATGGACTGTTGCAGTGGTGGCTGACGTGAAGCCTCATTCTCTGCTATGACATGCAGACTAATTCTCTGCTGACATGAAGACAGATTCTCTGTTACGGGACCTCCCTCCTCTGCCTGGGTGCTGGGCCTAAATATATGCCAATGGACTGTTGCAGTGGTGGCTGACGTGAAGCCTCATTCTCTGCTATGACATGCAGACTAATTCTCTGCTGACATGAAGCCAGATTCTCTGTTACGGGACCTCCCTCCTCTGCCTGGGTGCTGGGCCTAAATATATGCCAATGGACTGTTGCAGTGGTGGCTGACGTGAAGCCTCATTCTCTGCTATGACATGCAGACTAATTCTCTGCTGACATGAAGACAGATTCTCTGTTACGGGACCTCCCTCCTCTGCCTGGGTGCTGGGCCTAAATATATGCCAATGGACTGTTGCAGTGGTGGGTGACGTGAAGCCTGATTCTCTGCTATGACATGCAGACTAATTCTCTGCTGACATGAAGACAGATTCTCTGTTACGGGACCTCTCTCCTCTGCCTGTGTGTGTGCTGGGCCTAAATATATGCCAATGGACTGTTGCAGTGGTGGCTGACGTGAAGCCTCATTCTCTGCTATGACATGCAGACTAATTCTCTGCTGACATGAAGACAGATTCTCTGTTACGGGACCTCCCTCCTCTGCCTGGGTGCTGGGCCTAAATATATGCCAATGGACTGTTGCAGTGGTGGCTGACGTGAAGCCTCATTCTCTGCTATGACATGCAGACTGATTCTCTGCTGACATGAAGCCAGATCGTCTGTTACGGGACCTCTCTGCTCTGCCTGTGTGCTAGGCCTAAATATATGCCAATGGACTGTTGCAGTGGTGGGTGACGTGAAGCCTCATTCTCTGCTATGACATGCAGACTGATTCTCTGCTGTCATGAAGCCAGATTGTCTGTTACGGGACCTCTCTGCTCTGCCTGTGTGCTAGGCCTAAATATATGCCAATGGACTGTTGCAGTGGTGGGTGACGTGAAGCCTCATTCTCTGCTATGACATGCAGACTAATTCTCTGCTGACATGAAGACAGATTCTCTGTTACGGGACCTCCCTCCTCTGCCTGGGTGCTGGGCCTAAATATATGCCAATGGACTGTTGCAGTGGTGGGTGACGTGAAGCCTCATTCTCTGCTATGACATGCAGACTAATTCTCTGCTGACATGAAGCCAGATTGTCTGTTACGGGACCTCTCTCCTCTGCCTGTGTGTGTGCTGGGCCTAAATATATGCCAATGGACTGTTGCAGTGGTGGCTGACGTGAAGCCTCATTCTCTGCTATGACATGCAGACTAATTCTCTGCTGACATGAAGACAGATTCTCTGTTACGGGACCTCCCTCCTCTGCCTGGGTGCTGGGCCTAAATATATGCCAATGGACTGTTGCAGTGGTGGGTGACGTGAAGCCTGATTCTCTGCTATGACATGCAGACTAATTCTCTGCTGACATGAAGACAGATTCTCTGTTACGGGACCTCTCTCCTCTGCCTGTGTGTGTGCTGGGCCTAAATATATGCCAATGGACTGTTGCAGTGGTGGCTGACGTGAAGCCTCATTCTCTGCTATGACATGCAGACTAATTCTCTGCTGACATGAAGACAGATTCTCTGTTACGGGACCTCCCTCCTCTGCCTGGGTGCTGGGCCTAAATATATGCCAATGGACTGTTGCAGTGGTGGCTGACGTGAAGCCTCATTCTCTGCTATGACATGCAGACTGATTCTCTGCTGACATGAAGCCAGATCGTCTGTTACGGGACCTCTCTGCTCTGCCTGTGTGCTAGGCCTAAATATATGCCAATGGACTGTTGCAGTGGTGGGTGACGTGAAGCCTCATTCTCTGCTATGACATGCAGACTGATTCTCTGCTGTCATGAAGCCAGATTGTCTGTTACGGGACCTCTCTGCTCTGCCTGTGTGCTAGGCCTAAATATATGCCAATGGACTGTTGCAGTGGTGGGTGACGTGAAGCCTCATTCTCTGCTATGACATGCAGACTGATTCTCTGCTGTCATGAAGCCAGATTGTCTGTTACGGGACCTCTCTGCTCTGCCTGTGTGCTAGGCCTAAATATATGCCAATGGACTGTTGCAGTGGTGGGTGACGTGAAGCCTCATTCTCTGCTATGACATGCAGACTGATTCTCTGCTGACATGAAGCCAGATTGTCTGTTACGGGACCTCTCTCCTCTGCCTGTGTGCTAGGCCTAAATATATGCCAATGGACTGTTGCAGTGGTGGCTGACGTGAAGCCTCATTCTCTGCTATGACATGCAGACTAATTCTCTGCTGACATGAAGCCAGATTGTCTGTTACGGGACCTCTCTCCTCTGCCTGGGTGCTGGGCCTAAATTTATGACAATGGACTGTTGCAGTGGTGGCTGACGTGAAGCCTGATTCTCTGCTATGACATGCAGACTGATTCTCTGCTGACATGAAGCCAGATCCTCTGTTACGGGACCTCTCTCCTCTGCCTGTGTGTGTGCTGGGCCTAAATATATGCCAATGGACTGTTGCAGTGGTGGCTGACGTGAAGCCTCATTCTCTGCTATGACATGCAGACTGATTCTCTGCTGACATGAAGCCAGATTCTCTGTTACGGGACCTCTCTCCTCTGCCTGTGTGTGTGCTGGGCCTAAATATATGCCAATGGACTGTTGCAGTGGTGGCTGACGTGAAGCCTCATTCTCTGCTATGACATGCAGACTAATTCTCTGCTGACATGAAGACAGATTCTCTGTTACGGGACCTCCCTCCTCTGCCTGGGTGCTGGGCCTAAATATATGCCAATGGACTGTTGCAGTGGTGGCTGACGTGAAGCCTCATTCTCTGCTATGACATGCAGACTAATTCTCTGCTGACATGAAGACAGATTCTCTGTTACGGGACCTCTCTCCTCTGCCTGGGTGCCGGGGCCTAAATATCTGAGAATGGACTGTTCCAGTGGTGGGTGACGGGAAGCCAGATTCTCTGCTATGGAACCTCTCTCCAATTGATTTTGGTTAATTTTTATTTATTTAATTTTTAATTTAATTCATTTCCCTATCCACATTTGTTTGCAGGGGATTTACCTACATGTTGCTGCCTTTTGCAGCCCTCTAGCTCTTTCCTGGGCTGTTTTACAGCCTTTTTAGTGCCGAAAAGTTCGGGTCCCCATTGACTTCAATGGGGTTCGGGTTCGGGACGAAGTTCGGATCGGGTTCGGATCCCGAACCCGAACATTTCCGGGATGTTCGGCCGAACTTCTCGAACCCGAACATCCAGGTGTTCGCTCAACTCTAGTCAGAAGCTCCGTTCTATTGGTCCTGCTTGCCCGGGCATAGGCGTGATGCAGGACTTTTTTTGGATAGCCTCTGGCTCGAAATCGATCGTATAAAATCTTGCTTTCTTTTTCAAAGCTGACTTGATCGGAACAATTCCTACGGGCCCTGATGTATTGCCCTATAGGTATTCCTTTCCTAAGCGGTGCCGGATGGAAACTGTTCCATTCCAGTAGGCTGTTCGTTGATGTAGGTTTGCGGTAAACCTCTGATCGGATGTGGCCATCAGGGTCCAGGGACAATTTGAGATCCAGGAAAGTGATAGTGCTATCACTAATTTCTGATGTGAATGCCATACCAATGGCATTAGTGTTGAGTGCAGTAACAAAATGGTGAAAATTATCGGTGGTGCCATCCCAAAGGATTAGCACATCATCGATGTACCTCCCCCAAAATAAAATGTGCTGAGTGAATTCAGAAAAATCAGATGTGAAAACTATAGTGTCCTCCCACCACCCTAAAAATAAATTGGCATAGTTTGGTGCACATTTACTCCCCATTGCGGTCCCGACTGATTGTAAATAATACTGACCGTCAAACAAGAAGTAATTGTGAGTGAGTAAATAACTGAGGAGAGTTAAAAGAAACTCATTATGTGCATGAAAGTGAATGCTTTTTGTGAAAAGAAAAGTAGAGACCGCCTTTATCGATAAGTTGTGCCTTATGTTGGTATATAAGGCCTCAACGTCAAGGCTGGCTAATTTAGTTGTTGGAGTGACCTGGATGTCCTGGAGCCTGATGACCACATCCTTGGTATCCTTGATAAAAGATGGCAGACTAGGCACAAAAGGTGCTATAAACTCATCAATATACTGACTAATATTTTCAGTCAGGCTATTATTACCGGACACAATTGGTCTGCCCGGTACCGGTCGCCTCTGTTTATGCACTTTTGGGATCGCATAAATGGTAGCAATTGTAGGGTGCATGTTCAAGAGATATTTGAATTCCTCTTTTGATATTAGTTTATCTACCTTAGCGGTAGTTAGGATTGCTTTCAATTCTACCAGGAACCTATCTGTCGGATTGCAATCTAGCTTCTGATAAGTGTCACTTTGTTTGACCAGATCCTCCACCATTTTTTTGTAATCCTGTTTGTCCATAAGGACTACATTGCCCCCCCTATCTGAAGATTTTATTACCAGATCATTATTCAGGCTGAGTTCTTCAAGGGCCCGTTGTTCATCCATCGCTAGATTGAGTTGGGCAGCTGGTATCTTAGTACTAACGGTTTTTAAATCTCTAGTTACTAGTTGTACGAAGGTGTCAATATTACCATACTGAGAGAAAGGAGGGGTATATTTTGATTGTGGTTTTAATCCTGAAAAGGGTGCCTCAACTGTATCTTCAGCATTTTCATCTAAAGTATCTAGTGATTCCAGAATGGCCAAGGCTTGTCTTTCATTGGCCTGTGACCGCTGGAACTCTCTAGCCTGCTGATTAAAGGTTTTATGGAGGGCAAGCTTCCTGGTGGTGGGCCACTACTGTGTTTTTAACACTGTAGCAGTTGTTTTGGTTTTTGTCTGTGTTATTTCAAATGTGGTTCACTATGTCTAGTGACACTTTTTAACAATGTGTTCAATAAAAGTGAAGTATTAAAGTAACCCGGGCCAAGACAGGTTTCTATTGCCTATTTAGGCATTTGTAAATATAGGTTTATAATGTCATGGATGAAGTTAGCAGATAGCTGGAACATATAAATAAACGAGCGACTGGGTTTATTCCAAACTAAGGAGCTTATCCCTATAAAACCCTAAGAGCTCTCCCTGACTGCTATGCACATACAAGGGTCTGTATGGTAGACGATTGCATGCCCGCGTACCTAATACTGTGCAACACCTGAAAACCGTATAATAGTGAGGGGACACGACCACCGGCTCCCTGCACTTAATACGGACGGAGTAACGTCACCTAGAATCAAGCCAGCAAGGAAACACAATAAAGTAAAAGACTTATCTGTACAAACAGCAGAAGCAGCCTCCAGCAGTGAACACCTTATCCAGGAAGTAGTATAAACCGCAAAGTGAGGCAGTATGGGAGGGATTATAAAGGATTATAATCGTCTGATTAGTTGAAATAAGTGACACCTGGCAGAAGGAAAGGAGACGAGAAAGTGAAACCAAAACAAAGAACATCATACAAGAGGTAGAGAAAAAAATCTGCCAGATCTTCTCACAGTACTGGCGGTGACAACATGCATACGACCGTATGTGTTTTGTGGTCTGCAAATTGCAGATCCGCAAAAAAAAACGGATGACATCCATTCTTTTTTGCGGATCCATTGTAACAATGCCTAAAACGGACAAGAATAGGACAGGTTCCATTTTTTTTGCGGGGCTACAGAACAGACATACTGATGTGGACAGCACACGGTGTACTGTCCGCATTTTTTGCGAACCCATTGAAATGAATGGGTCTGCATCCTATCCGCAAAAAAAACTGAATGGACACAAAAACAAACAACGTTCGTGTTCATGTAGCCTAAAAAGTGAAAATATATTGTGTACATTCTGTGTTTACCAAGACTCTTTACAAACATTTGTAGTATTTTCTTCAGTCATTTGATTGCTAATTATGTTTTGATCTTCTTGCTGTAATTGTACAAAGCCACATCCTGTGTTAATATTAAAGGCATACAGAAATTACATGGTTTATTGCTAAGCCTAGCCGTAGGTGTTGTGGATTGCAATCCTGAAAAGTAATAATAAAGAATTGAAGAAAAACATGTTTTAACAAGCCACGGACTTCAGTCCAGAGTAGAGATGAGTAGATTTTTCAAAAATTTGATTTGACGTTTCACCAAATTTCTCCATGAAATTAGCTTTGTTCCGAATTAATTTGTCACGAAGCGCAGTAAGTATGGCAGGCTGGATTCCCAGCCTGCATTTGTGGGAGGGGCGTAGGGTATTTAGCCGGCCCCACGCTCTCCTCCCAGGTGTCGGCATCGCGGCATCGTGCAGTGTGACGTCTTACCTGTGCGACTTCCGGTTCCGGCTCCCAGCTCCTGCGTGTAGCGGCGACCGCGTCTCCCGGCTTCGTCGATCTCCTCTGCGGCGTTGGTAAGTAGGCACCGTGCCTTCGTTTCTTTACAGGTCGGGTGCTTGCGCGGCCGCAGTCTGCCGCGCGCCTCCACGCATTCCTCCGGGCCTGAGGGGTTCGCCGCTCACTGCCGCCCGCATCGCGCAAGACCGCCCGCTGCCTCACATTCCAAACCGGCCGGAACGACATGCCTCCTTTTCCGCCCATCTCCCGCCCGCTCCTGCGCCGCTTCTCGGGACCGGTCCCTTTCATCACTCCCCCCACTGGGGCATGGGGGTCCGGTCTTGGGAACACGTGGCAGGGCAGTCTGGGTGTCCATTGTTGGTCTGTGGTACATAATTGTCCTGCATATGTGTGCATAAGAATTAAACTTCCCAGATTGGCAGACCCTGAAGTGGCGGGGAATGTCAGCAGATATGAACTCTGTCCGGCACAGACATTCGGACTGCTGGGCGTCCCTGAGCCATTTGTTAGGAGGCGCACCGTCTCCGCCATATTTAACCCCTGCCGCGCCTTTTCCCTCTCGGGGGACTGACTGCGCTTTCTGACGCCCGGGAGCACCCTACTGGGAGCCCGGATGCATTCCCCTAAGTGACGCCCTCCGGCCTTGTGGGGGTTGCAGCCGGGCTCCGCTCCTGGGCGCGTAAAATATCCGTGTCCGTCCCCTGATACGTTTCTCTTTCGTGTCCTGTCACCTGAGTAAATTCTCGTCATGTCCCTTTCACTCTTCACGTCCTGTCACCTGATACGTCCAGGTTCGTTCCTCGTTTTTCTCACCTGATACGTTCAGGTTAGTTTCTTGTCTTATCACCTGATACGTTCAGGTTCGTTCTTGTCTTGTCACCTGATACGTTCAGGTTTGTTTCGTGTCTGGTCACCTGATACGTTCAGGTTCGTTTCGTGTTTAGTCACCTGATACGTTCAGGTTCGTTTCGTGTCTGGTCACCTGATACGTTCAGGTTCGTTTCGTGTTTAGTCACCTGATACGTTCAGGTTCATTTCGTGTCTGGTCACCCATCATGTCAGGTTCTCCTCGTTTCGTCACCTGATACGTTCAGGCTCGTCTTCATGTCCCGTCACCTGATACGTTCAGGTTCATTTTTATGTGCTGTCACCTGACTCGTTCAGGTTTTCCTCTTGTCCAGTCACCTTGAATTCAGGTTCCCTTCCTGTCCGGTCACTCCTCATGTCCGGCCACCTGATACGTTCAGGTTCGCTTCATGTCCTGTCTCCTGTCACGTTCGGTTTCACTTCATGTCCTGTCACCTGATACGTTCAGGTTCTTGTCGTTTTCCGTCACTCTTCATGTCCTGTTCACCTGGTACGTTCAGGTTTTCATGTCCGCCTGCCCTGTCAGGCCCCGTTCTTGTCTCCTTCCCATCACGCACGGATTTTCAGGGCCGGTTGCCTGACACTCTGTCACGGCCATGGCTATGACCGTGACTCTCTATCTGCATGCGGTTGCCTGCGGTTTCGTGTAGGTTAAAACCACAGGTGAGGGCCGCTGGCGTGTGGCCTAACTTGTGGTTGCCGCGGGCAACCCGTTGTCTCATGTGTATGTGCAGCAGCAGTCTGAGCGTGGCTAGGCAGCGTGCTGCAGTAGCATGCGGTCTCACCTGACTCCCTTTTTGTTAGGTGTGTGTGTTGTGTGCACGGTGTATTATGTTTTGTGTGCACTTCCCCTTATATGTGTGTTTTCCCTTCTGTGTGCTGGAAGGGTTAACTTCCTTCCCAGTGTGTGTGATGTCACTGGGTGTGGTTGACCGGTGGGTGTGGCCTTTGGGCCTATATAACCTCTCTCTGTGGCAGGGCTCAGTAGGTTGCTGCAGCCTTGCTAGCTGGAGCAGCCTCCTGTGTTTTTCCATCTGCCTGTGAGAGCCACCACTGTGGTCATAAGATTTATGTATGCCTATGTCTTTCTGTGTGTGTTGTAGCTAGTTTGTCTGTTGGGACTTTCACATGTGTTTGTGCAGCATACGGTTCTGGATCCTTGTCTGTTTAGGGATCCAGTCAGCAGGGCTGTGGCAGGTTGGTGAACTTCTGTTCGCCTGCCATTTCCGTATTGCTGTTTCTGTCCCCCTTTTCCCAACAGCTTGGCCATTGAGGCTCCTGCTCCTCCGTGTCAAGGAGGAGTAGGTTGCCTTACCCAGCTCCTAGCGCAGGGATCTGCGGAGGGTAAGATAGGGCTCCGAGGTTCCTGTGCATGGGCCCTCCTACCCTAAAGGTCGGCCCATGCAGGTTAGGAGTTAGGGCCAGGGTAGGGATGCTGTAGGAGGTGACCTGCTCCCTATCCTGTGGCCTCATGGCCGAGTAGCCACTTCAACATCTGGCATCTCACGGCTGAGGGTTTCCCCCATCCTCAGCCGTGACACACTCCCACACTCACTCACTTCCATGGCCATCCCCGTTAGGGCCTTCACCTGTCTTTGTCACACCCACGTTTCAACTCGTCTCTCACCGTCCTGTCACGCCTTCTTTCCTGCTTCATGTATACGTATCACGGTCAGGCTCTTCACCTCTCACACTCGGGTCCCGTGTGGCTCTCCGTTGCTGCCATGCGCGGGTCATGTCGCCTCACTGGCCGTCGCTCTGGTAGGAGTCTACTTTGGCGTACATTTGAGGCCTCGTCACCAGAGGCATCTCGGCCTTCGGTTTGTTTCACAGGACCCAACTCTTTCCAGTCACCTGTCAACCAGCTCTTGCTTCTTCTTTTCCTCACGCGCTCAGGCCTTTTTGTTTTTCATGTTTCATCTCACTTACCTCCATTCTCGTTTTTATCTTGCCATCACGGCTTCACAAGAGCCACTCGGCTATGGCACCGTCTTCTTCTTCTCCAGCAACCATCTCCTGGCACACCATGGGGTCTTCAGTCCGGTCATCCGGCACGTTCCATCACTCTCGTGTAATTCCTGACCCGCTCAGGTTGTCATTTCTTTCTTCCCCCATTCAGGTCTCGTTCTTTTCCTGATCGTCATCCGCGTAAGTTCCATTTTCAGAAATGTTGTTGGTATACCTCTCCACGCAGGTACCTGTTAAATTTCCACCTCACTCACAAATCCCAGGTTACGAGGTGCAAGTCTCACCCTCCCTGCGGACCTTCCCGGGTTTTTTCTTGCTCATTCCCAGGTTCCCCTTTTCCACCCCAAGTTCCGCTGGGCCCAAGGTAAGAAAAATTTTTATTTTTATTTTTGTTTTTTTCCCCCCTTTGGGGGTTCTCTTGCATGAGTTTGTCTTTTCAATTCAGATCCTCCCAACAGGGTCCGACTCAAACGGCGTGCCCTCTCCCCGAGACCATGTCTCACGTATCGGACATTGAGGACTCAATGTCCATCCCAGAATCAGCGGTCTCCGAGGCAGCCAGCCGCGCGTCCTACAGACACTGGACCATCCCCAGGCTGGTCGCCGAGCTCAAAAGGAAAGGGATCCGCCACTCGGCATCAGCGCGAAAGGCGGAATTGTATTGCCTGCTCTTTCCCCAGTCACCCAGGGCTCCCGAACCACCCGGAGCCTCTGAAGACCTGGTCTCCATGTCAACTATTCAGCTCTCCTTAACCCAACTCCATGCAACCATCAACAACCTGACTCCAGGCCGTCGAGAACACGATTGCCACGCCTCCTCCTCCCGCAGAGCCCGAAGCTGTTCCGTCAACCTCCTACGCTAACACCCCAGGTACGAGCCTTGCTTCGCCCGACATCGCCCCCGCTTTCTTCATACCAGAGAACATCAGGCGGGATATCCTGGCAGGGAAGGACATCAATTTGGCCGCCATCCTGATCTCCACCCATGACACGGTCGAAAACCGGACAATCGCCTGCGGTGATGTGTCAGTGGTACTGAGGTCCAAAGACGTCCGCCTCAATAAGAAGCTGACCATCCCTGAGTTTATGCTGACCTTCAGTCTGTACCGGGACATCGTGTGTTCCATTCATCCCCACCGCAGGGAGGAACTGGACATATACACGTACAAGGTCACCGAGTTGGGATACAAATATGGCGGTTCCGCATTTTATGAGTATCACCGGTCCTTCTCCGCCAAAGCGGCAGCAGCGTTCCTCCAGCACCAGCATGTCACCAACTGGGCGGTTTTGGACATGGAGATTTTTTGCAGGCATTTCGCTGGGCTGAAATCCCCTGCCTGTGCCGGTTGCCAGTCAGTTCTCCATTCTTCTGACTGGTGCCCCCATGTCCCTAACCCATCCCCTTCGATAAGTGCAAAGCCTTGCACATCTGCTCCATTTGTTTTAGGGCCCACCCTCAGTCCTCTTGTTCCCAACGCACGGCCAAACGCCCGTGACTAGGCGGGGTCAACATTGACCTGTTACTCTCCCTCCTCCAGCAACATCATGACCCCAGTTTTGTCCTGTTCCTCAAACAGGGTTTTGCGGAGGGGTTCCATACAGGGCTAGTCACCCTTCCACAGTCCACTCATGAGTGCCCCAACCTTCTCTCTTCTCTTGCGGATCCCGGGGCGGTGGATGAACTGCTGGAGGCGGAGTTACAGAAGGGCTTCATGATCGGTCCATTTGCTGAGTCCCCTTTCCCTGTGTACCGAGTCAGCCCCATAGGTTTGGTGACCAAAAAATCATCTAATAAAAAGAGATTGATCTATGACCTGTCCGCTCCTCATGCGTCCAGCATCCCCAGCCTAAATTCCCTGGTCCCGTCGGACGAATTCTCCATGCAGTACTCTTCGCTGGACGAGGCCGTGGAGCTCATCTTACAGGTCGGGGCAGGAGCTTGGTTGTCAAAAGCGGACATCTCCGATGCCTTCAAGTTGCTGCCTATCCTGCCCCACCTGTGGAAGTTCTACGGCATCAAATGGAGGGCAAAATATTATTTTGCCACCCGCTTGACGTTCGGGTCAAAGAGCAGTCCTTGGCTCTTTGACCAGTTCGCCCAAGCACTTCACTGGGTCCTGGTCAATCACGTCCACTGCCCGAGGGTCATCCACTATCTGGACGACTTCTTGCCCGGATAGGCTGGACAGCCTCCTCAGCCTGTTCGATCGCCTGAAAGTTCCAGTGGCCCCAGCAAAGGTGGAAGGCCCCTCCAGGGTAATCACCTTTCTGGGCATCACCCTGGACACAGTCAAAATGGAGGCCAGCCTTCCCCTGGACAAACTAAGCAGGCTAAAGGACTCGGTGGCCAGGCTTGTGGGTACCCGCACGGTGTCAAAGTTGGAACTCCAGTCTCTGTTGGGGTCCTTCAACTTTGCCGCCAGGATCATGCCACAGGGCAGATCATTCACCGCCGGCCTGCTCAGACTCCTCCCAACAGCCTCTGATCAGCATGCCCTCATTTACCTCGGACGCGATGCGTTGGCAGATCTGGCCATGTGGTCCCTATTTTTGTCCAGTTGGAATGGCATCTCCCTCTTCGTTCCTCAGTGGGACGATGCCTCCCCCTTGGTTTTCTCCGATGCTGCGGCTTCTCTCGGTTTCGGGGCCATCTGCGGGGACCAATGGTTTGCGGGTCCTTGGCCCACGCAGGTCTCTTCGGACCAGGAGGCTGCCAGGTCCTCTCCCCTGCTCGAGGTCTACCCCATAGTCGCATCCGCTCTCATCTGGGGGCAGTCATGGTGTAACAGGCCGGTGTGTTTCATGACCGACAACCAGGCAGTCGTCGACATCCTCGCCAGGGGTAGGTCCAGCTCACCGAAGGTCATGCGTCTGGTCCGTAAGCTCACCTGGCCATCTCTCCAGAACAATTTTCATGTCACCTGCAGGCACATAGAGGGAAAGAAAAATACCGCAGCTGATGCTCTGTCCCGTTTAAATTTCAATTTGTTTTTTTCAGGTCATGCCGGGAGCACAGAGAGTCGGGATCAACCCACCAGGGTTCGAAGCCCTGATCATGGACTAGAGGAGTACATTTCCGCAGCCCACGGTCTCATCCGCAGGTCACTCTCGGTCAATTCAGCCCGCAACTATCTAACGGGGTGGAACACCTTCAGGCGGTTCGCACACCTTCATCCCAGGGGGGACAGGGACAGAGTCTCTTTCATCCTGGCCTTCCTGGCATACTGCCACAAAGAGCTCCGATTGTCCCACAACACCATCAGACTTTACCTAGCGGGCATCCAGCACCACCACATGATTAGTCACCCCAGTCATACCTCTTTCTTTTCCTCCCAGGCGGTCAAGGCGGCTTTGAGAGGCATCCAGAAGCTCTCTTCTCCTTCCACTCCCTCCAGACAACCAGTCACAGGGGATTTATTCCAAAAAATTTCTGCCGCCCTAGATGGCAGTCCTTTTGGCCCTTTCCGAAGTCTGATTCTCAAAGCTGCCCTCAGCTTCTATGGGTTCCTCAGGCCTGGGGAATTCTGCTGCACCTCAGCCCAGAACCCAGGGCCAGCAATCAGTCAGCTACGCCGTAGTTCAGACCACTTCACCTTCTCTCTACTTTCCTCCAAAACCTCCCAAGTCGGTCCACCGGTTCAGATCGAGTATTTCAATTCGTCCAATCCTTGGTGCCCAGTGTCAGTGTTCAATCGGCTACTCTCTATTCTCCACGAGAGAACTCCCGACAGCCCCTTACTGCCTTTCCCCGTGCTTTCACTGACATCCGCACAATTCATCAGGCACATTCGTTCCATAGTTTCAGGTCTGGGGTTCCATGCTGCCTCCATCTCCGGGCACTCTTTCCGGATAGGGGCCGCATCCGCAGCTTCCAAACATGGCGTTCCCGCTCACGTCATACGAAAGATGGGACGATGGCAATCTTCATGTTTCTCCCGTTACATCCCACATCCACGGGTCGAGATCGCCAAAGCTGTCTGTCTGTTATCCTTTTATTTATTTTCCATATGGCGTTTTTTATTGGTTTTTTTTACGGCGGGTTTAAAAATTGTGATGATTCCTTTTATTTGTTTTCCATATTGGGTTTTTTTTTTTTTTTTTTTTTTTTCCCTGTGGCGGGGTTTTGTTTTCCCATATGGCGTTTTTTTTTTTTTTTTTTCCATGTGGGGTTTTTTTTTTTTTTTTTTTTTTTTTTATGTGGCGGGTTTTCTGTTTTCCATATGGGGTTTTTTTTTTTTTTTTTGTTATGTGGCGGGTTTCTGTTTTCCCATATGGCGAGTTTATATATTGGTTTTGTTTTTGTTTTCCTCTATTTTCCCATGCGGGTGTTCTGGTGCTTTGTGTGAACGTTTGAGGTTTGAGGATGTGGCGCCCCCCTCCTGAAGGTGCTGGCTGATGGAGGGGAGCGGTAGCCGAATCTTGAGGTGCCTGGTGCAGGGGTGTATGTGCGGCACCCCTCGGCTCCCCCTCCCCCCCGCACAGCGCACGTGCGCGGCATCCGGCCGGCCGCCGGTCACTGCGCATGCGCCGCGGCCGTGCACGCGCCGCGCCCCCGCCGCGCATGCGCAAACCGGGCGTCGGGACGCGGCGGACGCCATTGGCAGCGCGGCAGGAGGACGGAGATGCGGGGAAGAGAGGAACCGCGGCGCTGGTGTGGTGTGTGGAGGGGGAGCATGGAGCGGTCGGGTTGCGGTGAGCCACTGGTGACTGTGGGAGGGCGGGCGTGCCGCTGAGCTGGGCGAGGGGAGCGACTTATCCAGCAAAAGTAACAGAATGGTCCCCGCAAGTGACAGCATGATACATGTACATGTTTGTGTGTGAGGGGAAGGAAAGTGTGGGATGATGGTGAGGAGGGGAACGGCGTTGGAGGCTGCCATGGGAGCCCGGTACAACGTGTTTTGGCAGCGCTGGGAGTGGGGATGTGGTGTGGTGACCGTGTGCATGCATGATCGGAAAACGTAGCAAACATGAAACCGTGACTGGAGTGAAACTGTGACATGGTTTGACAATGAAAAGGTGAAATGAACGAGCTGGTACAGGGGCAGCCGTGAGGCCCTGTGCTGTACCGTATGACAAGACTCACAGTTTAACGGGCAAAACGGGACCCGCAAGGAACCAGGTGAAGTCGGACGGATGGAACCGGAAAGCTCCAAATCCTGGACCCGCAAGCAATGAACCTCAGAAGAAAAACAGCAACTCGTAAGCAACTTCTCAGTTAACTCCACAAGTAACTCTCTCTCTCTCTCTCTCAAAGTTCAGACCTCGGACGGTCTGGTCTTGTAAATTCTCAAATCAATAAACTGCCTAAATCCATGTTTTGCCCCCTTTTTTGGCTACCCGCGTCACATGGCTAAAGGCACACCACTAGCCAGTTAGGTCCCACCACGTCCGGTGTCTCCTCCTTTGTTCCCACACTCCCCCCGGAGTCTTGACCACAAATCAAATATATATTTCGGCCGGCAGGGAGATGATATCTCAGTGTACATCACTGTGCATTGTAGCAACATGCATAGTACATTCTGTTAGGCCTCATGCACACGGCCGTTGTTTGAGTCCGCATCCGAGCCACCGTTTTTGCGGCTCGGATGCGGACCCATTCACTTCAATGGGGCCGCAAAAGATGCAGACAGGACTCCTATAATCAGGTCAGAATATATTCCTATGATATTCTACGTAGTCTAATTACACTTACATGTATAATTGTTACAGTACATGCATGAGGGCCTTCGCACCAATATACTTAAACATATATTAATATATGTTGTTAAACCTAATATTATATGATATATACAGGACAAAAGGGACACTACTGATTCGCATTCTCCTTTAAGTATAGCCCAGATTCGTTCTGCGATCTTTAAGAATTGGGATATTCTAAGGAGGGACGTGACTTTGGGTGAGCTTACAGAGCAGAAGCCACTGATATCTTATAGAAGAAGCCATACAATTAAAGACAAACTTGTAAGGAGTAAGTTTACCCCGGTTAGTCAGATTGGCTGACTAATAGTTTACGAAAGTTAATTTTAAATGTGGCAGTTGTTCACTATGTAGGTATAATTCCCAAAAGAAGATCATTGAGTTTGCTGGTATACAGTATATAATTAGGAATTTCATCAACTGTAGGAGCACATATGTGGTGTATCTACTGCTTTGCAGTTGTGGCAGATTTTACATTGGTAAAACAATCAGATGCCTTTATGAACGAGTAAGAGAGCATCTGAACTCTGTCAGGAAAGGTAAGGGGTGCCCTAGATTTATTGACCAAATAAGGAATGTCCATGGCAGCAATATAGATTGTATATATTTCACAGGTTTGGAGATAGAATAGGGCAGTGATGGCTAACCTTGGCACTCCAGCTGTGGTGAAACTATGACTCCCAGCATGCTCCATTTATTTCTATAGAGTTCTGAGAGCAGCCAAGCAAGCGGGGCATCTTGGGAGTTGTAGTTTTACCACAGCTGGAGTGCCAAGGTTAGCCATCACTGGAATAGGGGGATAGACACCACCTCCTTCTGCAGAGAGAAGCTAGGTGGATTTTACGTACTCAAGCATTAGAAGAGCTGGGTCTAAATGACAAAAAACGATTTGAGCATCTTTCTCTAAATAATGTTCTGATAAATGCATATATGTGCTACTTATTTTTGCCGCTAACTTTGAATTCTGTTTATGTCTCTACTTGTTACTTTTTAATGACCTTCTATGTAGGCACACTTTGTTGCCTGTTTCCATGACAGCATGTGGTGCCTGTGCTTAAGAGGGCAGCACGAACATACTCGCTGACATACAGCCTGACGATGCGCTACTAGCGCGAAACGGCCATCGCTGTTTGGTGCGTGCAAGTTTGTCTGTCTTCCCCATGCCATGTATACTTGGATTGCAAGTTTACTGAATAAAGCATCAAGTGAAAACTACATACTGGTGAGTGCCGCTGATTATTTTCTTCCTCGAAATTGTGCTAATCTTATATGATGTTGCTCTATTACACTCCCAGCAATCGCCGCTAGTATGACCACACTATACTTGAAAGGAGAACCATGGGAGGGATATTTGCTTATATTTAATCATGGACTATTCTTATTATGTATTATGTTATATGTATTTCTAAATTTTCTGTAATTATGTAAGTCACAAATTATGGATTTTGATTATATGCCACCATTCATTCATTTATTTATTTATTTGTATGTACAAAACAGGCTGTGAACAAGGTCTAGGTTAGACCAAAAGGTTGGCCAATGGCAACATAAGAAATTTGGGATGGAATAAATAAATATATACCATCTTTGCAACAAAACTGAATGCCGTGGTTTACCATATTTGATTTTTCAATACCATTAACCACTGAGCACCATCGTCAGCGACTAGGAGTGCCGACCAACTCTCTCTTCATACAATATATTTAGTTATTACCTTGTCCGTAACGACCGGCTCTATAAAAATATAAAATGATCCACCCCGTCCGATAAACACCGTAAAAATAAAAAATAAAACCTGTGTCCAAATAAAGCAATTTTTGTCACCTTATATCACAAGTCAAAAAGTGCAACACCAAGCGATCAAAAAGGCATATGTCCCCCAAAATAGTACAAATAAAACTGTCACCTCATCCAACAAAAAATGTGCCCCAACATAAGACAATCACCCCAAAAATAAAAATAAACTATAGCTGTCAGAATATAGAGACACTAAAACACCCAAAAATGCTATTATTGTATTAAAGTGAAATAAATAAAAAAGTAGACATATTCGGTATATTCACGTGCGTTCACAACTTTCTCTATAAAAATATCACGTGACCTAACACCTCAGGTGAATTTTTTTAGTCACCTTGCCCCATAAAGTGTAATAATAAATGATCAAAAAAATCATTTGTACCCAAAAATGCTACCAATAAAAACTCTTCCTGCAAAAAACGAGCCCCTGCAGAAGACGATCGGCAGGAAAGAAAAAAATTATGGCATTCATAAAATGGAGACACAAAGACTCAAAAATGCTTTATTAGTGTTGATCGAGCATGCTCGATTCTCGACACGTGGCGGTATTCAGCCGAATACCACATGTGCTCGAGCGCAATGATCGAGTATTCTCCCTGCACGTTTGTTGGCTGTTATGCAGCCAATAAACGTGCAGATAAGAATACTGCCCTTCACTGTAATGCCGTAGCCATGTTGGTTACTGGCATTACAGTAATTGGCTGGCCGGAACGTGTAATCGGGTGCTATATAGTGTTAGTCAGGGAGAGCTGTGCTTAAGAAGGGAAAGATAGTGTAGGGAGTGAAATGAGTTTTTTATGAAAGTTGAAAACTTGTCAAAGACCCAAAAGTCCTTTTAAGGACTATTGTTGTGTGTGGCAGCAGCAATATATATTTTCAGCGCAACCTGCGCTAAATTGCTAAAACTTTGCAGACCCAAACGTCCTTTTAAGGACTATTGTGTGTGGCAGCAATATCTGTTTTTAGCATCATGTGCTAAATAGCGTGCAATAGTTAGGCAGACAACGACATTATCTGCGCAACATCTCCTGTGTAACGTGTGCGCATCACAAAAATATCTGTGACATTCAGTGTACTTTTTCCGTAGACGATGTCCGCTGCGGATAGTGACATTAGCTGCGCTACATCTACTGTGTAACATTTCTACATCCCAAATACCTATGACATTCCCTATAATTTTTTTATTAGCCGCGTGTGACATCAGCTACATTATCTGCGGCATTTCTCCTGTGTAATGTTTCCACATCCCAAATACCTATGACATTCCCTATAATTTTCTATTAGCCGCTGGTGACAATAGCAACATTATCTGTTATTTCTCTTGTGTAAGGTTTCCACATCCCAAATACCTGTGACATTACCTATAATGTTTTTATTAGCCGCTGCTGAGATCAGCGACATTATCTGCGGTATTTCTCCTGTGTGATGCGTCCACATCCCAAATACCTGTGACATTCTGTGTAATTTTATATTAGCCACTGCTGACGTCAGCGACATTATCTGTGGTATTTCTCCTGTGTGACGTTTCCACATCCAAAGTACCTGTGACATTCTCTGTAATTTTTTATTAGCCGCTGGTGACAGCATTGACATTATCTGCGGTATACCTCCTATGTAACGTTTCCACATCCCTAATACCTGTGACATTCCCTGTCATTTTTTATTTGCCACTGCTGACATCAGCGACATTATCTGTGGTATTTCTCCTGTGTAACGTTTCCACATCCCAAATACCTATGACATTCCCAGTAATTTTTTATTAGCCGCTGACATTATCTGCAGTATTATCTGCAGACATCGCCGACATTATCTGCAGTATTTCTCCTAAGTAACGTTTTCACATCCCAAATACCTGTGACATTCTGTGTAATTTTATATTAGCCGCTGCTGACATCAGCGACATTATCTGCGGTATATCTCCTGTGTGACGTTTCCATATCCCAAATACATATTTATTTATTTTTGCACATACAATTACAATCCTACACTACTGTACGTCTGACATACTTTCAAGTATATATAACTTTTAATATGAAGAAGGCGAGCAGAAAGGGACAGGGAAGTAGCCATGATGCTGATGGTGCACGAAGAGGCTGTGTCCCTGGGCGCGTTGAAATTGTGCCTGCTGCAAGAGCACAAGAAACACACTCATCCATGATACCTAGCTTCATGTCCCAGTTTTCAGGGCAGTGCAGGACAACGCTCTTGTAGTCAGACCAGTGCGACTAGGTGGTCGGTTGGATTGCAGCAGATAATGCTTCCAGTAGGTTAAGCACCACCCTGTCTTCCTCCAAGTCCAGTCTCAGTATCTAAGAGTCTGGTCAACACAATCCTCACCCTGATCCTCCTTCCTCCCACCATGGAGAGTCTTGCCAAACAAGTGATTCCACACTCGGATATTCTGAGGAGCTCTTTTCAGCGCCATTTCTTCATTTGAACCTCTCGACAATCCCGCTTGAAAAGGGACATAAGATCTTGCGCCCTGATTCCCAAACTCTTGAGCATCCACTGTCACATGAAGATGATGGTGGGGAATGGCAATTAGTGTTTCATGAGGTGGAAGATGATGATGAGACACAGTTGCCAATAAGTCAACCGCAATTAGTGTCTCAAAAGGTTGATGATGAGGATGAGACACAGTTTTCAATAACTGGGGTTGTTGTTAGGTCAACAAGTCAGGAGAATGAGCAGAGTGAGGAAGTGAATAAGGAGGAGGTGGACGATGAAGTCACTGACCCAACCTGGGAAGATGGCAAGCCAAGCAGTATAGAGGGGGAGAGATCCACAGCACCGCAACAGGCTGGAAGATGCAGTGGGGTGCAAAAGTGAGAAGGCGGGCCACACCAAACTGGCCTGCAACTGTTCCCTGGAGCAAACCCTTGCGGAAATCTCCCTTGCCAAGGGGTAGGTGTTCCTCAGTCTGGCGCTTTTTTTAGGAAGCAAAAGAATTGTAATTTTCAACCTGTGCTATACAAAACTGAGCAGGGGGCGTGAACACTAACAACCTCACCACCACCAGCCTGATCCGCCAGATGGCATCAAAGCACCATAATAAGTGGGACGAATGCCTGGGTCCATTATCTGTGTCTGCGTGTCACACCACTGCCTCCTCTTCCCCCGTGTTTTGTGCTAGCCAATCCCCTGTCCCCTGTTGAAGGCACAGGTCCAGATTCCCCCTACCCTGCACATGGACCTTCGTAAGCACCATCAGTAACCACATCCACTTCAGCATCCCAGCGCAGTGTACAAATGTCTTTACCCCAGGCATTTGAATGAAATCGCAAATACCCAGCCACCCGCCTACAGGCCATAGCAATGTGCAACTTTCCAAATTGCTGCCCCTGAAAATGTTGCCATTTAGGCTTGTGGACACTGAGGCCTTCCACAGCCTGATGTCGGAGGCCGCCCCTCGTTACGCAGTCTCCAGCCACCACTATTTTTCACCGTGTGCCGTGCCCGCCTTACACCATGTGTCCCGTAACACCATGTGTCCCGTAACGTGCCCTGACCAACGCAGTTACTGGGAAGGCCTTCACCTACAATCTTTCACAGGATCATCTCACCTGCAGGCCCGCACCTAAAATCTTTTACAGGGTCAGCTCACCTACAGGCCCTCACCTAATTATACGTAATAGGTAATTTGCAATTTGCACGCATGCTGCCTTGCTTGGATGTGGTAGCCGTAGCCGTTTCTCAGGCTCCCTCTTCGGAATCGAACCATGATTCCCCGTTACCCATAGTTACCATTGTTTGCGCTGAAAATAACATTGAAAGTTGATAGGGCAGACATCCGAATGGATCGTCGCCGTCACGGGGACATGCGATCGGCCCAGGTTATCTAGAGTCACTAAAGCAGCAGCAGGCCCTCGCCCATAATGTTTTAGATGGTAAGATCAGCAGGCCCTTGCTCCAAATGTTTTTGAGGGTCACCAGCAGGCCATTAATCATAATTTTTCAAGACTGTGTAGGATGCCCTCCTTTATGTGTAACAAAGGGTTTATTGAAGTGCCGGTTCCTTGAAATTTTTGACAGCCCTTTCCCTTAGTGCATAGGCGATATGAGTGTACGAGTCCCACTACATGAACTATTGTACCACAATGTGCATGAGGCCCTCCTTTATGTGATATACAGATTGTATGGGAGTGCCTCTTCATTGTAATTTTGTGCAGCACCTGTACTTCATATACAAGTAAATATACAGGAAAGAATGTTTCCTAACAATTTTTCCTCTAAAATTTATTTTTTCTTTGGTTTGGTGCATATTATTGTCAGTCTGTAAAAGTGGTGTACTACTCGGACAACATCGTTCCCAGCAGCAACCTGGGAGTCCATGATGCATCCAGACATCCTCCCGATGCTGTTCCTGAACCATTTTGGTGGTGTTTCCATCAATTTCTGACCTTTTCCTATGAACCAGGCACCCTCCCCTCTTCAGAGCGGATGCCTGGTTTAATGCTCAGGTTCTCCAATCGACTTGAGTGCTCAGTAGAGCACCCGAGCATCCCGATGTGTTCGTCCAGAGCACCTGAGCACACGAGCACTTTGGTGCTTGATCAACACTACAAAAGACCCATTACTCTAAAATATAGTTCACAAATCTGTCTAAATCTGTGTTAGTGAGCACTTCTCCTTTGCCGAGATAATCCATTCCACCTCACAGGTGTGGCATATCAAGGTGCTGATTAGACAGCATGAATATTGCACATGTGTGCCTTAGACTGCCCAGAAGAAAAGGCAACTCTGAAATGCGCACAGTTTTGCCTTACTAGGAGGGGGGGGGGGGGGGAGAAAACCAGTAAGTAGTATCTGGTGTGGCCACCATTTGCCTAACGCAGTGCAACACATCTCTGTTGCATAGAGATGATCAGGTTGTTGATTGTGGCTTGTGGAATGTTGGTTCACTCCTCTTCAATAGCTGTGCGAAGTTGCAGAATATTGGCAGAAACTGGAACACTCTGTCGTTTACGCCAATCCAGAGCATCACAAACATGCTCAATGGGTGACATGTCCGGTGAGTATGCTGGCCATGCAAGATCTGGGATATTTTTAGCTTCCAGAAATTGTGTACATATCCTTGCAATATGGGGCCGTGCAATATCATGATGCAACATGAGGGGATGGTCTAGGATAAATGGCACAACAATGGGCTTCAGGATCTCGTCACTGTATCTCTGTGCATTCAAAATGCCATCAATAAAATGCACCTGTGTTCGTTGTTCATAACATATGCCTGCCCATAACCATCACCCCATCATGGACCACTCGTCTGCCATCTGCCCTGAACAGTGAAAACCGGGACTCATCCGTGAACAGAACGCCTCTCCAACGTGCGTGAGCATTTGCCCACTTAAGTTGGTTACAACAACTAACTGCAGTCGGGTCCATACCCCGATGAGGACGACGAGCATGCAGATGAGCTTCCCTGAGACGGTTTCTGACAGTTTGTGCAAAAAATTCTTTGGTTATGCAAATTGATTGTTGCTGCAGCTGTCCTGGTGGCTGGTTTCAGACAATCATGGAGGTGAACATGCTGGATATGGAGGACCTGGGCTGGTGTGGTTACACAAGGTCTGCGGTTGTGAGGCCAGTTGGATGTACTGCCAAATTCTCTGAAACACCTTTGGAGACGGCTTATGGTAGAGAAATGAACATTCATTGCATGGGCAAGAGCTCTGGTAGACATTCCTGCAGCTAGCATGCCAATTGCATGCTCCCTCAAACTTTGCAACATCTGTTGCAGTGTGCTGTGTGATCAAACTGCACATTTCAGAGTGGTCTTTTATTGTGGGCAGTCTAAGGCACACCTGTGCAATATTCATGCTGTCTAATCAGCACCTTAATATGCCACATCTATGAGGAGGGATGGATTATCTCGGCAAAGTAGACGTGTTCACTAACACAGATTTAGACAGATTAGTTAACAATATTTTAGAGTAATGGGTCTTTTGTGTATGTAGAAAATGTTTCAAATCTTTGAGTTCAGCTCATGGAAAATGGGAGCAAAACTGAAAGTGTTGCGTTTATATTTTTGGTCAGTGTATATACAGGCAAACTGGGATAAAGCTAAAGCAATTCCAAACAAATCCCCTAGGAAATAGTTATGTGTTTAAAGAAATAAAAACTCCATATTTTTTGTGATAAAGTGAAGAACCGACGACCAATATCTAACCAGTTTGGAGCAATATCATATTTTATGTATCTAATCTGTTTGTACAGTATATTTCTACATTTAGGACATTCATCCCAATTTCTTAATTTAACCTGTTTTAATTGTTTAGCCGAAATATAAAGTCTATGGGCCAGATTTATCATTAGCTCAAGTCAGAATAATGGAGTGAAAAAGTCAAAAATCTTTGCGCAATCGCTTAAACTGCGCAAAAATTTGTGACTTTTATTGGCTCTGCACTATGGTTGCCAGTTTTCTGAAAGTGGGTGTGTTTTCTTATGTAAATTAATCTCTAGACAGATTTACTATTGCAACAATTTAAAAAGTCGCAAAAAAATTTGCAAAATCACTCCAGCGAGGACCATGTTTATCTTATGCGACTTTTTAAAAGAACATGCGACTTGTTCGTAAAGACGGGCGACTTTTGTAAAGCCACTTACTGACGGATAAACTGCTACCATCAAACCACATTTATTACAGTCTTAAAGGGCCGATCATAAATCTTACTTAGCTGAAACTGACTTTAGCCATATGTGAAAGTGGAGTGAGCTGTCAGAGTAATGATAAATCTGGCCCTATGTAAAATGTTAAATTGAATTACTCTATGACAGGCATGCTCAACCTGCGGCCCTCCAGCTGTTGCAAAACTACAACTCCCAGCAATCTCGGACAGCCTACAGCTATCAAACTACAGCAGGGCATTGTGGGAGTTTTAATTTTACAACAGCTGGAGGGCCGCAGGTTGAGCATCAATGCTCTATGATAAGACATCTCAAAAATCCTATACCATTTGTCCTCATTAACCATGACTCCATCCTTTAACCATTTTTCTCCCAACATATGAAAGGTTGAGCCTTTATTATATTTTGAGAGAATTCTGTAAACCTTTGAAATTAATTTCTTAATATACAAATAAAATTTCCCTTAATATACTTAATAAAATATCCTTCCCCACTATAAATTTGCAATTCAAGTCAATCCCCTTCCAAAAAATCAATTGTGTACAATTACTACAATGCCTATAGAAAAAAAAAAAAAGGTTCCCATAAGGGAGAGAAATGTAATGAACCAAACACCCCAAAATACTTCCTCAGCCATACTCACACTTTATGTGCTATTACAAACACATTAAGAATAATTCTGTGCGGAGATTCGTCTCTGTATGGTATTAGAATGTATGGGCTCCGATGAGCCGAAGTTACTTATTCACGAAGTTACACATGACTTTGTTGACTAGTACCTCGGGACCGAATCCGAGTTCGGTTTAAAATTTTTTAATGTTTTTCCACTTTAAAAATTAACTACCGAAGTTATTCAATGAAGTCAAGAGCAACTTTGTGAATAACTAACTTCGGCTCATCAGAGCCCATACTTTCTAATACTGTATGGAGACGAATCTCTGTACAGCATCAGAAGCTTGCTTTGCTCAACACTAATTAATACATATAAAAGGTTGTTTATTAAATTTACCTGCTTCCAATAATTGAAATACGGAATACATACCTTTATTAAGGTGTTTTATTATATTAGGACCTACAAAATCATCCCCAAATAAAAGATACTTTAACTGGGCTGCCACAAAATAAAACTTAAAATGAGGAATACCAAAACCACCTCTTGCTTTGTGTAACTGACAAAAGAACAAACTCAGTCTAACTGGTTTTCCCTTCCATATTAGAAGGCCCAACCTGCCTAAAAATTGTGGAAGACAACATGTACAACATAGCAGCAGAATCAACCCCATTAAGCCAGACATACTGCATAGTAGGGTTGATCCTGCTATTTAAACTGATACTTATCTTCTAAATATCATTTGCAGCATTCCCAGGGAAAAATGTATACTTTATGCAAATGAGGACTCTTTGTTGCGCCATCCTTTTTTTTTTATTCCTGCTAGACATTATAAACGATTTGCTGGCGGTAATATAATGATTTGTTGGCGGTAATAAAATCAGTGCTGCCAGTGTCAGACCATGCAGGAACCCACTGAACTCGTAACACCCACCTGGACCTTCATTGCAAACTGCTAGTAATTCATTCAACTTCCAGCAAGAATAATAAAGGATGGCACAAAATAGAATCATAAGAATAGATGCTCCAGAATTATTATTACAAGGGGAATACAAGTAGTTACTAAAACAGACATGTCAGATCATGTGGAAGGTCCTTTTGATGGACTGGTATGCTTTTATTCCATTAACCAATTCCCTTAATGCTTAAAATTTCACATATATATATTTATTATTATTATTTTTTTTTTTTCAGGTTGACAATGAGTTTTTAGTCTTTCATTTTTTTGTGTATTATAGCACCTGGCATGAACCATGAATACACTACACTTTGTACACTAAACAATATCTATGTTATTACAGGATATTTAATACACAGGGCAGGGATCAGCAACCTTTGGCACTCCAGCTGTGGTGAAACTACAACTCCCAGCATGCAAACATGCTCGGCTGTTCTAACAATTCCCATAGAATAGAGCATTCTGGGAGTTGTAGTTTCAGAATATCTGGAGTGCTGGAGGTTGCTAATCTCTGATACAGGGTAAATATTACTTATTGCCCTGAATTTGCTATTTTCAATTAAATGAATTACGCTGGTTTGTGCAAAAGTCATTCCCCTGCCTTTCAAAGAGTCAAGCTCTAAATGGGCATATTATATATATATATATATATATTTTTTACATTAGTAGCTGGGATTAGAATTTTGTGCTGCAGCTCATACAGATAAGCATAAGGAAAATTCAACTCTGTCTGATTATCAGAAATTGCAGTTTAAGAATTAGTTACCGTAAAGGACTTGAAGTTCAAGGACAAAGATATTTGAGAATCTCTTGACCAAGGAGGTTTATCTCTGTAAGTTGACTGGAGTAATTCTTTTAATAGACCCACTACTTAAAGGCTAGTGCAGGCAAACCACAAAATTGTACCTATATAATAAACTTTTTTCCACTATTATAAATAGAGATGAGCGAATTGAAGTTCACATAGTGGAATTTGATCAGAATTTCAGGAAAAATTTGATTCACACCAAATCCGAATTTCCTGACACTTTGCATTTTTTCCTAAAATGGCTGCTGCACATTTTAGTACATAAAGCAAAGAACTTTGGAAATGAGGGATCACCCACAATGCCATGGATGCAGCCAATCAGCAGCCAGCCAGCCCTTTGATGTCATAGCCCTATAAATAGCCTCAGCCATCTTGGATTCTGCCATTTTCCAGTGTATTTAGTGCAGGGAGAGACGTCAGCAGGCGCTAGGGAAAGTGCTAGGAAAAACTTGAAAACTTTTATTTTGCTGTATTGAAGTTCAGGGAAAGGATAGGGAGGAATCGTTCCACAGTATTGAAGCAGAACAGGGTCCAATAGGGGAGTGTACAGCCTGGGTAATAGGAACAATCCCATTACACCTTGCTGCACTGACTGGGGATTCAAATTACCATTATACCGCTGCTTTCAGATTTGCAATAGATGATACCTCTGTAATTCCAGCAAACCGTTCTCTTTATTGGGTTGCAAGTGCTGTGTGACACAGCCATTAACGGTGTATTACTAGGAAATGTTTATTATAGGAATGTATTATTATTATCCCTTGTGTGGTACAATTATATGTTCTAAAGCCTTTTTTGGTGTGTATAAGTGGGAAAACGGGTTTATTAGCAGTTGTGTAGTGAAAAGAGAAAAATACAGCCTTTTTGGATATATTAGTGGCAAAAAAAGTATTATTTGCCGTTCAGCAGAGCAGTTATATGTTCTAAAGCCTTTTTTGGCATGTATTAGTGGCATAACAAAGTATTGTTTGCCGTTCAGCGGTGCAGTTATATGTTCTAAAGCTTTTTTGGCCTGTATAAGTGGCAAAAATATATATTTTTTGCCGTTCAGCGGTGCAGTTATATGTTCTAAAGCCTTTTTTGGCATGTATTAGTGGGTAAAAATGGCTTATCAGCCTTTGTGTGGTGAAGTGAGAAAATGACAGCCAATTTTGGGGTGTATAAGTGGCAAAAAAAAGTATTATTTGACAATCAGAGGTGCAGTTATATATTCAAAAGTCTCTTTTGGCGTGTATTAGGGGCAAAAAAAAAGTATTTGCCGTTCATCTGTGCAGTTATATGCTCTAAAGTCTTTTTTGTTGTGTATTAGTGGCAAAAAAGTATTATTTGCCGTTCAGCAGTGCAGTTATATATTCTAAAGCCTTTTTTGTTGTGTATTAGTGGCAAAAAAAGTATTATTTGCCATTGTGTGGTGAAGTGACAACATTATAGCCTTTTTTGGGGTGTATTAATTTCCTTTTTATTTACCGGGGCGTGGCAGCAGAAGTCGTGGTAAAAGGCCTGAGCTCCCGGTGCCAGCTAGCGGGTTTTGAATGGTTGACTCGGTCATCCACTTCGTCCCAAGTGACATCAGACACCCCCAGCCAGGAGTTGGTTAGTCAGTCACAACCCTTAGTTGGCATGGCCCAGGAGCAGGCCCTGTGCCCTCACCTGTCCTCAACCTGCCTCTGTCCTTTTCTGTTCCCTCAGCCAGGGCTCAGCTGCACTATACAGTGAGAACGAGCTACTAGACAAAAGTCAGCAGCTACAGATCAACCAAGATCTGAAGGAGACATCTGACGATTCCTCCAGTAGGCGGGCAAGTAGTGATGAGGAGAGTGGCGTGGGAGCTGGTGTTGCAAGCGATCAGGCTTCTGGCTCAGAGACCGTTGGGGAGAACATCAGTGACATGCAGACAGTACCCGATAATATAGTCGATCGCAATTGGGAGCCGGTGACGAGGAGACTTCATCATCTTCGGGAGAAGAGAGCGGCAGCTTGCATCTAAGGCAGGGGCGGAGCCAGCAAGTCGGTAGGGTGGCCGGGAGTCAGCAGGGTGGCAGCAGTGGGAGGTAGGGGGCCAAACATGCCCGGGGTAGACCACCCGCTTCGCAGGAGCCTATCTGCCCGGAAAGTAGTGGCGCAGGGGTTCACAGAGCAGCAGCAGTAGCAGCCAGTCACTGCACAGTGTTGGGGTAAAATCACCTACTCGGTGGTGTGGCTTTTTTTTGTTAAGCTGCCAGAGGAGGGGAACATGGCCATTTACCGAATCTGTGAGCAGAAGGTGAAGCAAAGACAAGGTGCCAATATTGGCACCACGGCCCTGCATCAACATATGCAGCGTCACCTAAAGTGGCCTGGGAGAACCGTGGCTCCAATGTGGTGGTCCAGCCTGCCGCAGCAAACGATGCATAACCCAGTGGCACGCACCTGATTTCAGGTAGTGAAGGCTCCACCATCTCAGCCAAAGGGAGCTGTCTGTCCTGTCCCTTCATCTACTGGTCCTGATGCTCCTGCTTCTCGCCCTCCAACTCCTCGTCAGTCATTCCATCAGCAATCTATCACTGAAGCAATTTCTAAGAGACAACAGTAAGCGTGCACTCATCCAATGGCGCAGAAGCTGAACGTGCTGCTGGCCAAGTTGCTGGTGCTGCAGTCCCTCCCTTTCCAAAAGATGGACTCTGCACCTTTCAGGGAACTGATGACTTGTGCCGAGCCAAGGAGAAGAGTCCAAAGCCGTCATTTCTTTGCCAAGAAGGCAGTACCAGCCCTGCACAAATATGTAGATCCACCTCCACGTTCTTACGCCATTGGTCCTGCCACAATGTCTGCCTCCTCATCCTCCACCGTGTCCTCAGCCCCTGCTGCAGGGTTCAATTCACAGTGCTCCCCCAGCATACCACATGTGCATGGCACAGTGGTGTCACGCGGTTCTACACCTCGTTTGCCTGGGCAGACGGAGTAACAAAGGGGAGGAACTTCTCTGTGTCCTTCATCAAGAAATCGAATCCTGGCTTTCTCCGAGACAACTTAAAAATGGAACCATGTTTGCCAATAACGGGAATAACATGGAGTCGGTGTCATGTCAAGGAGGGCTGAGCCATGTGCCCTGCATGGTACACGTGTTTAATCTGGATATCAAACGGTTACTGAAGTCTTCCACTATCTGCAAGGCATCCTTAGAATGGCCAGGAAACTGCATGCATTTTAGCCACTCGTACACTGCAAAGCACAACCTCCTTGAGCTGCAGCGGCAGAACAAGGTCCCCCAACATAGGCTGATATGCGACATTTCCACCCTCCATATGTTGGACCAACTATATGAACAGAGAAAAGCCATAAACGATTTATTGATGATCCAAGTGGACAGGAGTACTCCCCTGTGTAACTTTGATGTCAGCCAGTGGCAGATCATGTGTGACACCTGCTGTTTGCTCAGGCCTTTTGAGGATGCCACATTATTTGTCAATCACCAGGACTACGGGATGAACAACGCTATTCCACTGCTTCATGTCCTGGAACAGATGCTGGTAAATCTGGCTGGTCAGGGGACTGAAGATGTGGGGCCTACATCTCAGGGCCACATGAGCCCTGTGGGGGCTGAACTGGAGGAGGAGTAGGAGTACATTGAAGCACAAGCAATGTGTTGCAAAATGGTTGGTTTTTCTACACAGGTGACAGGAAAGGAGGAGCAGGAGCAGCCAGAGGAGCAAGAGGGAGATGAGGAAGATGAGGCAGATGACTCAGGCACACCGTGGAAATATGCAGTGGAGATCGAGGCAGGGAGTCCCTCCGAGTCACTTGCGCAAATGGCCCATTGCATGCTCAATTGCTTGGGTAGTGACAGCCAAATTGTCACCATTCGGCAGAGGGATGACTTTTGGCTATCCACCTTGTTGGATCCTAGTTACCGGTCCAAAATGGGGGCCTTTTTACACCCGCTGAGAGGGAGGACAAACTGAACTACAATAGAGACATAGTGATGAGCGAGCATGCTTGGCTGAGTACCGGTTCGGCTTGAGCATCGCTATGCTCGGCATGTGGCGGTACTCGGCCGAATACCACGTGTGCTCATCGCATTGCTCAAGTCTCCTACTCATCATATTGTTTGGCGCCTCCTGAAACATCCAATCAGCATTTAGGTAAGTAATTCCCTCCAGTGTAATGCCATAGCCATGTTAGCTATAAGCCTTACACTGGTTGGCTGGCCAGAACATGTGGTACTAGTTTATATAGGAGCCGACGTCCCGCACTTGGATCGTTCAGCGTCAGGGAGAGCCGACAGTAGGCAGGGACATATAGGTTTGCTGAAATTACAATGATTAAACTCCCAAAAAGCTCTTGAAAGACAACACAGTCCTCTTCAGGATTAAAGTGTGTTTGACAGTAGTGCAGCATTTATTTATTTTTTAACAAGGCTTAAATTCAGCAGTATTGGGGACTGGCGTCTGCAGGAAGGGACAGATAGTGCAGGACTAGAAAATCGTTGTGTTCAGTACCAAAAAGCTTTCAAAAGAAAGAAATATTACATATCAGTGAGATCTACAGTACACCATCAGAAAGCAGTGTGTTTAGCAGAAATTCTAAAAAGGGGCTTATTCACTAGAGTGTGCCTGCTCCATCATAGAAATACATTTTTTTGGGAAAATTTACCAAATTTGTGCCACATCTGTGTGTGCGCTCAATCCACAAACGTTATATACAGTATTCCTTCCTAGAATCAATTCTATTTGGGACAAATTTCACTAGTTTGGGTCACATCTGTGTCTTCATTTAGGCGACAACCATATATACAGTAATTCAGCAGAGAATTATTTATATTTGGAACAAAAATCCCTAGTGTGGGTTTCATCTGTATGTTAATTTAGTCCGCAAACAATTTATACAATAATTCAGCGCAGAATTATTTTTATTTGGGACAAATTTCCATGTTTGGGTCACATCTGTGCGTGAATTTAGTCCGCAACCATATACAGGTCCTTCTAAAAAAATTAGCATATTGTGATAAAGTTCATTATTTTCTGTAATGTACTGATAAACATTAGACTTTCATATATTTTAGATTCATTACACACCAACTGAAGTAGTTCAAGCCTTTTATTGTTTTAATATTGATGATTTTGGAATACAGCTCATGAAAACCCAAAATTCCTATCTAAAAAAATTAGCATATCATGAAAAGGTTCTCTAAACGAGCTATTAACCTAATCATCTGAATCAACTAATTAACTCTAAACACCTGCAAAAGATTCCTGAGGCTTTTAAAAACTCCCAGCCTGGTTCATTACTCAAAACCGCAATCATGGGTAAGACTGCCGACCTGACTGCTGTCCAGAAGGCCGTCATTGTCACACTCAGGCAAGAGGGTAAGACACAGAAAGAAATTTCTGAACGAATAGGCTGTTCCCAGAGTGCTGTATCAAGGCACCTCAGTGGGAAGTCTGTGGGAAGGAAAAAGTGTGGCAGAAAACGCTGCTCAACGAGAAGAGGTGACCGGACCCTGAGGAAGATTGTGGAGAAGGACCGATTCCAGACCTTGGGGGACCTGCGGAAGCAGTGGACTGAGTCTGGAGTAGAAGCATCCAGAGCCACCGTGTACAGGCGTGTGCAGGAAATGGGCTACAGGTGCCGCATTCCCCAGGTCAAGCCACTTTTGAACCAGAAACAGCGGCAGAAGCGCCTGACCTGGGCTACAGAGAAGCAGCACTGGACTGTTGCTCAGTGGTCCAAAGTACTTTTTTTTCGAATGAAAGCTAATTTTGCATGTCATTCGTAAAAAAAGGTGCCAGAGTCTGGAGGAAGACTGGGGAGAGGGAAATGCCAAAATGCCTGAAGTCCAGTGTCAAGTAGCCACAGTCAGTGATGGTCTGGGGTGCCATGTCAGCTGCTGGTGTTGGTCCACTGTGTTTTATCAAGGGCAGGGTCAATGCAGCTAGCTATCAGGAGATTTTGGAGCACTTCATGCTTCCATCTGCTGAAAAACTTTATGGAGATGAAGATTTCATTTTTCAGCACGACCTGGCACCTGCTCACAGTGCCAAAACCACTGGTAAATGGTTTACTGACCATGGTATTACTGTGCTCAATTGGCCTGCCAACTCTCCTGACCTGAACCCCATAGAGAATCTGTGGGATATTGGGAAGAGAAAGTTGAGAGACGCAAGACCCAATACTCTGGATGAGCTTAAGGCCGCTATCGAAGCATCCTGGACCTCCATAACACCTCAGCAGTGCCACAGGCTGATTGCCTCCATGCCACGCCGCATTGAAGCAGTCATTTCTGCAAAAGGATTCCCGACCAAGTATTGAGTGCATAACTGAACATAATTATTTGAAGGTTGACTTTTTTTGTATTAAAAACACTTTTCTTTTATTGGTCGGATGAAATATGCTAATTTTTTGAGATAGGAAATTTGGGTTTTCATGAGCTGTATGCCAAAATCATCAATATTAAAACCAATAAAAGGCTTGAACTAATTCAGTTGGTGTGTAATGAATCTAAAATATATGAAAGTCTAATGTTTATCAGTACATTACAGAAAATAATGAACTTTATCACAATATGCTAATTTTTTTAGAAGGACCTGTATATATAGTAATTCAGCAGATAATTATTTCTATTTGGGACAAATATCCCTAGTTTGGGTCACAACTGTGCGTGAATTTAGACTGCAACCATATATACAGTAATTCAGCAGAGAATTCTTTCTATTTGGGACAAAAATCCCTAGTTTGGGTTTCATCTGTGTGTGAATGTAGATCGCAACCGTTATATACAGCAACTCAGCATAGATTTATTTCTATTTGGGACAAATTTCACTAGTTTTGGTCACATCTTTGCATGAATTTAGGCAGCAACCATATATACAGTTATTCACTATAGAACTATTTCTATTTGTGACAAATTTCACAAGTTTGGGTGACCTCTGTGCGTGAATTTAGTACGCAACCATATGTCAATGTGCTGAAACATCTCAGTTGGCTGTCCTGTACCACCTCATGGATGTGTCATGGGTCAAAGTTATTTACAATGTAAAAGAATATGGCGGGCACGAATATCGCCATATGTTCGCATGTTGGGCGAATTACGAACACGCAAAATGACCGCTGGGCGAACCGCAAGGCCATCTCTAGAGGAGAAGGACGAGAAAGGGAAGATTCATCCATATAACCTTTTTGGTGGTGGCAGAGGTGCATGTGAATACAGTGTATTCAGTACATGTTGATATGATGGAAGAGGAGGAGGAGGATGAGAAAAGAAAGATTCAACCATATACCCATTTTTTGGTGGAAGAGGTGCATGGGAATACAGTGTATTCAGTACATTATAAACAACACATTTAAAGTGCCTTGTTGTTCACCCGCTTTCCTCAGGTGGAGTAGAGAAGTCGGGGGCAATACAGGCCTTGTTCATTTTTTTAAGAGTCGACCTGTCAGCATTTTCAGTTGACAGACGGATGCGCTTATCAGTTATTATGCCCCCAGCAACACTATATACCCGCTCTGACAAAACGCTGGCGGCAGGGTAAGCCCAGCACCTCTGAGGCATAGAGTGCAAATTTGTGCCAAGTGTCCATCTTGGACACCCAATAGTTGTAAGGCAGAGAGGGATCACCGAGGACGCTGACACGGTCTGCTATGAACTCCTTCAAAATCTTCTACAATGTTTCCCTCCTTGTGACACTAGGACGTGTATCTGGGTGAGGGTGCTGGTGGGGTGTCATGAAACTGTCCCAGGCCATGTAGAGTGTTGTCCTGCCTCTGTTGGAACTGCGGTGTGTCCCCCTTCATCTCCCCTCCTGGGTCGGCCAAGGAACTACATGCTCTGCCACCAGCATTGTCAGCTGTAAATATTTCTGCAATTACATTCTGTTCTGTTATTAATATAGTTTTTTGTTTGTGTTATAGTTGGTATTATAATTGCTATTATGGTTTACGGTTGTAAAATATGTTATGGTTATTTATGTGTTAATAGGCCCTGCCATTGGTTTACCTCCACTCTCTGCCTCCACTGTTGTCTTATGGAAATTTTCTAAGAAATTTTTAAACGAGGACATTCTGGTATTGCATCATTTTGCTCCAGCGCGTGCTTACGTCGCATAATAGTCTGTTAGCTGGCAAATGCAAGTGCTGCAGCAGCATTGCCAAACCGACTGCAGCTGTAGATGACTTTTGGAAATGAGCACACACAGTGCACCTTCACCCGTAGCTCAGGCAAAACGGGGGAGGTTGGGAGAAACACTGGCCTAGGCATGGTATGGCCGGATCCTGGACATTAAGGTGGGATCCACATGGCCATATCAGCATTTGCCCCATGTACAATTTCACCTTCCTTACTGGGCAGTGGTTGTTTTCTGCCCCTGTGATGGCCCTGATTCACTGAGGGCTGGGCCTGTTATGTTCCAGGGTTTCATGTTTTTATTGTTATTGTTTGAGTTTGATTTTCAGACTAGGGTGTAAAATAAAATATGTTATGGTTATTTGGTTATTTATGAGTTCTTAAAAAGTTCATGCCATTGGTTTAACTCCACTCTTGTTTTTAGTTATATTAGTGTATAAGTTTGGGATGTTTGTTGTGCATGGTACATATATGCTGCATGATTGCCATGTGTGTGAGCTTGCCGAGCTACATAGCAGCGAACAACTTGTTATGGCCATTATTAGACACAGCCAACCTGCTCCCTTATACCCTACCCTAGCTCTGCGGCGGTGTGCTTTTTGTCATTCAAGCAAATTAATTTCTGCAAGGCCTGTTGCCGCTTCCCCATGAGAATTCAGAGTTTGCAGTGGAGGAGGAGGTGAAGGCGGAGGAGAAGAAGTGGCGGTTGCTGCCACTAATGTAGGTGGTGGCAGAAATACTGATGGAAGTAGTGCCCTTTCAATCCTTGGCGTCGGTGGCACCTGTTCCATCCCAGGGTCCGACTCGCTAACGGCCTACACATGGTTCACCCAGTGTGCCATAACAGAAATGTAGCATCCCTGGCCCAAAGCACTTGTCTATGTGTCCGTGGTTAAGTGGACCTTCCCAATAACTGCGTTGCTCAGGGCACGGGTGATGTTACGGGGACACACAATTGCTGGTGTAATGCAGGGACGGCACACCGTGAAAAATGGCGGCGGCTGGGGACTGAGTAACAAAGGACGACCGCCGCCATGAGGCTGGGGAAAGCCTCAGTGTCTACAGGCCTAGTTGGTAACATTTCCATGCCTACAAATTTTGAAAGGTGCGCATTTTGTGCTATAGCCTGTGGGTGGGTGGCGGGGTATTGGTGCTTACGATCAAAGGCCTGGGGACATCTGTACGTTGTGCTTGGACACAGAAAGGGGTGTGCTAGCAGATGGTGCTTGTGAAGGCCCAGCTGCAGGGCAGGAGTCATCCAGGCCTGCGTCTAAGGACAGAGGATTGGCCAGCACATAACACAGGCGAGGAAGAGGAGGCAGTGGTGTTACCCACAGACACTGACTGTGGACAGAGGGGTTTGGCCCACCGATTAGGGTGCTGTGATGCCATGTGGCGGATCATGCTGGTGGGGTTGAGGTTGCTACTGTTCCCACCCATACTCCATTTAGCCTCTAGTGTACAGTCTTCCCCCATTATGTTCCAGTGTTTGAGTGTTCATTATACCCAGCATGGGGTCAAAGGTGTTGATTCCATTATCCTAATTGGAGTCAGTAGGTGATAAAGACTTCCCAGAAAAAAGTGTCAAGACAGCAATGTATGAGGCAGACAATAGATGTCTAACCCCCCCCCCCCCCCCCCGCCTCTATTTAAGCTTGGCTTCTCTATTTTTACGTAGATGGCCTCCTTCACACCTTGTTTGTACCAATCGGCCTCCTTATACAAAACACGTACTTGACTGTCTTCAAAGGTGTGACCTGTTTCTTTTAGATGTAAGTACACGGCTGAATCTTGACCAGAGGTTTTGGCTCTTATATGCTGAGCCATACGCTGATGTAGTTGTTGTTTTGTTTCTCCGATATACAGTTCTGAGCATTCCTTATTGCACTGGACTGCGCACACAATGTTGTCCATCTTGTGTTTAGGCGTTGGGTCTTAGGGGTGAACCAGGTGTTGCCTCAGTGTGTTGCTGGGTATAAATCAGACAGGGATGTGATGTTTATAAAAAATCCTTTTGAGTTTCTCAGACACCCCAGCTACATATGGGATAACCATATTCTTGCGTCTGTCATGCTTCTCACCCTCACTGGTAGTCTTAGTGCCCTTTCTTCTCCTTCCTTCTGTTTTGACAAAGGCCCAAACTGGATACCCACAAGTTTTAAGTGTCCCTCTGAGTTGTTTGAATTCCTTCGCCTTGGCCTCTGTGCTGGTGGGGATTTTATCTGCCCGGTGGTGTAGAGTCTGGATGACTCCCAGTTTGTGGTCTAGAGGATGGTGGGAATCAAATAGCAGGTACTGGTCTGTGTGTGTTGGTTTTCGATAGACCTCTATTCCCAGCTTCCTTCCCTCTTCCACTGTTATAAGTCAGTTTGTTGTTCTGCATATCTTCCCGCGTGAAATTGATGTTATGATCCACTGAGTTGATGTGGTTGGTGAAAGCCTGTAACTCTTGTTTATGAATTTTAACCCAAGTGTCATCCACATATCTGAACTAATGACTCGGTGTAATTCCCTTGAAAGTAGTCAGGGCTTTCCTTTCTACTTCCTCCATATACAGGTTCGCTACAATAGGCGAGACTGAGTATCCCATAGCACAGCCAGTCTCTATCACCTACTGACTTCAATTAGGATAATGGAATCAACACCTTTGACCCCATGCTGGGTATAATGACCTCTGTCCCCATGCTGGGTATAATTACCAGATGTTGATTCAGTTACATATTTATTCCCAGAGAATTCTTGTACAGTCACTCAGAATTGAGAAAGCTCGTTGGAAGAACGAGTGAAACGTTTTCAAGAAATCTACAGTGCGTCCAGTTGCCTTGATTTATTCTTTACAGATATAACAAGACCCTACTTATTGACAACTGTGTCTCATCCCCATCATCCACCAAGTGAAACACTAATTGCCATTCCCCCTTTGGGGGCTTTGGAGGCTTAAGAGTTTAGGGATCAGTGCATAAGATATCCTTATGTCCCTTTTGAGGGAGGGTCAGCTCACACCTGCAGGCCCTCACCGACAATTCTTTTGGGGGTCAGCTGACATGGTATATTATTTTCTATGTTTCAGACTTGGAAGGAAACATAATTTGGTTATCTTCAGTGGTGAATCTTTGACGCATGTGTTTTTTTTTTCTTTTTAAATGTGTCAGGCTTGACTCCATTTCCTCCTCCTTTGCAGATGCCTTTTCAGGAGATATTAGACCCTTTCGCATTTGGGGTCTGGAGGAATTACAATTGCATTCCTTTTTTTCAATGTATGTGCTACTTTCCCTAGATCTTTCTTTGGGGTAGACAATAGAATTCCAAGATAGTCAGATAGCAGCTTGTAATTGTGGTACAGTTTCATAATGTAAAGAGGCAACAAATGCTGACCGTCATTCTCTGCGCTAACCCTGCTATGTGACGTTCTCCGGAACCCAAAGGAACATCACGATTAGAAATTGGTCATTCTTTCTTGGTAGCCTGTGCTGACCGGGTCAATTAACTTCTTAGGTGGTCAGATCAGCAGGCCCTTGCTCCAAATGTTTTTGAGGGTCACCAGCAGGGCATCAATGATAATTTTTAAAACGTGTGTATGATGCCCTCCTTTATGTGTAATAAAGGGTGCATTGTAGTGCCAGTTCCTTGTAATTTTGGCATCTACAGGAAATAATATTTCTAACAATTTTTCCTCTAAAAAGGATTTTTTTTTGTGGGGACGGGGTTTTGTCCGTTTTTATCTCAGTCTGTTAAAGTGGCTTACAACTTGGACAACATGGTTCCTAAGCAGCGACATTGGTGTCCAAGATGCATCCAGACACGGTCCCCATACTGTTCCTGATCGATTTCATAGGTGTTTCCATCACTTTCAGACCTTTTCCTATGGTCCAGGCACCCTCCTCTGATCTGAGCAAGGGGGTCTGGTTGTCTCCCATTCCCTGCCATTATTCTCGGGTGCTCGGCCGAGCGCACGAATATCACAATGTGTTCGGACCGAACACCCGAACACTTTGGTGCTCACTCATCACTATAGAGACATTCTATTTAATCAGTTGGCGACTGCCTATCTGCGCCATTGTCCATCATCTCCCAGGTCTGACCAGGGGAGCCCTCTGTGCTAACGTTCCAGTGATGAGCAGCTTTCGTAATCCGCCTAATGAAGAAACCACTCACCAGCAGCAGCAGCTAGATCTGGAGTAAAACCTGAACCAGCAGGTGGTGGCATACTTGGACAGCACCCTGCTACCCCACATTGAAGATCCGCTGGACTACTTGGCAGCCAAACTGGATTTGTGGCCGAAACTGGCCGAATTTTCCCTATAAAAGCTGTCCTGCCAGTCAGTAGTGTGGCATCAGATTGGGTGTTTAGTGCGGCGGGGGCATTAGTTACTAGTGATGGGCATGAATATTCGAATCACAAATTTTAATCGCGAATATCGGCACTTTGAGAATTTGCAAATATTTAGAATATAGTGCTATATATTCGTAATTTTTGAATATTCGAGATTTTTTTTCATCTGAACCCATGATCCCTCCCTGCTTCTTGCTTGTGGGCCAATGAGAAGGCTGAAATGTCTTTGTCTGAGCTTAGCAACATGCCTAGCAACCAATAGGAAAGTTGCCTACCCCTTTAGTATATAAGAACCTCCCCAGCAGCCATTGTATGCAGTGTTTTGCAGATGTGAGAGAAATAGCAGTATTATTGCTGTGCTCTGTGTTTTCCTGTGTCTTTACATTAGATAGTTAGTTCGCTTATATATATATATAATACAGATAGTTAGGGTACTTTCACACTAGCGTTTTTCTTTTCTGGCATTGAGTTCCGTCACAGGGGCTCAATACCTGAAAAAAGAACTGATCAGTTTTATCCTAATGCATTCTGAATAGAGAGCATTCCATTCCGTCTGCATCAGTTCAGTCCCTCTTACGCTTTTTGGCCGGAGAAAATACCGCAGCATGCTGCAGTTTTCTCTCCGGCCGAATATCCTGAACACTTGCCGGAATGCCGGTTCCGGTATTCATTTCCCAAGTGTTCCAGCAAAATGGATCCGGACTTCGGGTCTGCGCATGTGCAGACCTTTAAAAATGCAAAAATTAAATAAATACCGGATCTGTTTTTCCGACTGACACTGGAGAGATGGATCCGGTTTTTCAATGCATTTGTCAGATGGATCCGCATCCGGATCCATCTGACAAATGCCATCCGTTTGCGTCCAGATTGCCGTATTTGGCAGGTAGTTCCGGCCACTCATCCATGCTGCCTCACCCAAACATTGACAAAAGAGATCGGTTTCTTCTGGCTACCTGCCTCAAATACTATTCTGATGCTGCCACCCGCCTGATGCCACACCTCTGATGCCAAGTGCTCCCTCTTACACCCACCATAGTCAGCGGGTACAGTCATTGCCATCCGCCTCCCCACTCTGTCACCGGGTCACTCTATGGTCTCCTGATGCTGCTGGCACCATACCACTCATGTCTCCTCATGCAGCTGATGCCACCTCCACACCTGTCATTTTACCACTCTATGGCCTCCTCATGCTTCTGCTGTTGTCACCTCCACACTATGTCACCTTACCACACTGTGGTCTCATCGTGCTGCTGCTAAATAAACACTATGTCACCTTGCCACTCTGTGGCCCCCTTATGCTGCTACTGCTGCCACCTCCACACTAGGATGGTGCTAACTCAACACTATGTCACTGGGTTACTTTGTGGCCTCTTCATGCTGCTGCTGCCACCTCCACACTATGTCACCTTGCCACTCTGTGGCCTCCTCATGCTGCTGCTGCCACCTCCACACAATGTCACATTCTCACTCTGTGGCCTCCTCATGATGCTGCTAACTCAACATCACAGTATATCACTGGGCCACTCTGTGGCATCCTCATGCTACTGATGCTGCCACCTCCACACTATGTCACGTTGCCACTCTGTGGTCTCTTCATGCTGCTGCTAAATTAAAACTATGTCACTGGGTCACTCTGTGGTCTCCTCATGCTGCTGCTGCCACCTCCACACTATGTCACCTTGTCACTCTGTGGTCGCCTCATGCTGCTGCTAACTCAACACTATGTTACCTTGCCACTCTGTGCCTCCTCATGCTGCTACTGCTGCCACCTCCACACTATGTTACATTGCCACTCTGTGGTCTCCTCATGCTGCTGCTAAATCAGCACTATGTCACTGAACCACTCTGTGGCCTCCTCATGCTGTTGCTGCCACCTCCACACTATGTCACCTTGCCACTCTGTGGCCTCCTCATGCTGCTGCTACTGCCACTTCCACACTATGTCACCTTGCCACTCTGTGGCCTCCTCATGCTGCTGTTGCCACCTCCGCACTGTCACCTTGCCACTCTGTGGCCTCCTCATGCTACTGCTGCTGCCACCTCCAAACTGTGTCACCATGCCACTCTGTGGGCTCATGATGCTGCTAACTCAACACTATATCACTGGGCCACTCTGTGGCCTCTTCATAGCCACTATGTGACCTCCTCATGCTGCTGCTGCAACCTCCACACTTTGTCACCTTGCCACTCTTTGTTCTCCTAATGCTGCTGCTAAATCAAGACTATGTCACTGGGTCACTCTGTGGCATCCTCATGCTGCTGCTGCATCTGTCACCTCCAAACTATGTAACCTTGCCACTCTGTGTTATTCTTATGCTGCTGCCACCTGCATATTTTGTCATTGTGCCACTCTGTGGCCTCCTCATGCTGCTCCAAACTCAACACTATGTCACTGGGTTATCCTCTGGCCATCTCATGCAGCTGCTGCTGCCACCTCCACACTATGTGATCTTGCCATTCTGTGGTCTCATCATGCTGCTGCTCAATCAATACTATGTCACTGGGTTCCTCTGTGGCCTCTTCATGCTGCTGTTGCTGCCACCTCCACACTCTGTCACCTTGCCACTCTGGGGTCTGTTGATGCTGCTGCCAACTCACAACTCTGTCTCTTGGCCACTCTGTGGTCTCTTCATGCTGCTGCCACCTCCATGCTGCTGCTACTGCCACCTCCACACTATGTCACCTTGCCACTCTGTGGGATCCTACTGCTGCTGCTAACTCCACATTATGTCACTGGGGCACTCTGTGGCATCCTCCTTCCACTGCTGCTGCAGTGTAAAAGGAGTGCCCTCTTTCATGCTACAGAAAGATCTTGGGCCTCTGCACGGTTCTTTATACCTGGTGCAAACATTGATCAGTACCTGTAAGGCTGAGTTCAAACTTGAGTTATTTTGGTCAGTTTTGTCCCTGTAACTGCCCAAATAAGTTAAGTGGGCAGTTATTCTAAGAGCAACGCCTGTCATGTGGATGTCATACTGACTCACAGTATTGTTTCACTACCACAGCAGACTCCCTATGCATGTTACTGCAAGGCACAGCATTCTACAGCACTATACAGGCTCTCTGCAGTTTTTTAAACACGATTCACCACAAATAAATTCAGATCAAATCGAATCTTTTCAGAAATTTCAGCAAAACGGCTAAATCAAATTTTTTAGAAATTCGCACATCTCTAATTATACTTTCTATTAATATCTAACCAAAGAATTACATGTTACAAAAGACAACTGGACAAACATTATACATTGTAATACAGGTAGGCCATGCCCATCGGCATCTACAAACCGGATTCCCAAAAAGTTGGGACACTAAACAAATTGTGAATAAAAACTGAATGCAAGGATGTGGAGATGGCAAATGTCAATATTTTATTTGTAATAGAACGTAGATGACAGATCAAACACTTAATCCGAGTAAATGTATCATTTTAAAGGAAAAATACGTTGATTCAAATATTCACGGTGTCAACAAATCCCCAAAAAGTTGGTACAAGTAGCAATAAGAGGCTGGGAATAGTATATTTGAGCATAATGAGGGGCTGGAAGACTAATTAACACTAATTAGGTCAATTGGCAACATGATTGGGTATAAAAAGAGCTTCTCAGAGTGGCAGTGTCTCTCAGAAGCCAAGATGGGTAGAAGATCACCAATTCCCACAATGTTGCACAGAAAGATAGTGGAGCAATATCAGAAAGGTGTTACCCAGCGAAAAATTGCAAAGACTTTGCATCTATCATCATCAACTGTGCATAACATCATCCGAAGATTCAGAGAATCTGGAAAAATCTCTGTGCGTAAGGGTCAAGGCCGTTAAACCATACTGGATGCCCGTGATCTCTGGGCCCTTAAACGACACTGCACCACAAATTGGAATGCTACTGTAAAGAAAATCACAGAATGGGCTCAGGAATACTTCCAGAAACCATTGTCAGTGAACACAATCTACCGTGCCATCCACCGTTGCCAGCTGAAACTCTACAGTGCAAAGAAGAAGGCATTTCTAAGCAAGATACACAAGCTCCGGTGTTTTCACTGTCCAGGGATCATTTAAAATGGAGTGTGGCAAAATGGAAGACTGTTCTGTGGTCAGACGAGTCACGATTCAAAGTTCTTTTTGGAAATCTGGGACGCTATGTCATCCGGACCAAAGAGGACAAGGACAACCCAAGTTGTTATCAACGCTCAGTTCAGAAGCCTGCATCTCTGATGGTATGGGGTTGCATGAGTGCGTGTGGCATGGGCAGCTTGCATGTCTGGAAAGGCACCATCAATGCAGAAAAATATATTCAGGTTCTAGAACAACATATGCTCCCATCCAGACGTCATCTCTTTCAGGGAAGACCCTGCATTTTTCAACGAAATAATGCCAGACCACATTCTGCATCAATCACAATATCATGGCTGCGTAGGAGAAGGATCCGGGTACTGAAATGACCAGTCTGCAGTCCAGATCTTTCACCTATAGAAAACATTTGGCGCATCATAAAGAGGAAGGTGAGACAAAGAAGGCCCAAGACGATTGAACAGTTAGAGGCCTGTATTAGACAAGAATGGGAGAGCATTCCTATTTCTAAACTTGAGAAACTGGTCTCCTCGGTCCCTAGATGTCTGTTGAGTGTTGTAAGAAGAAGGGGAGATGCCACACAGTGGTGAAAATGGCCTTGTCCCAACTTTTTGGGGATTTGTTGACACCATGAAATTCTGATTCAACATATTTTTCCCTTAAAATGGTACATTTTCTCAGTTTAAACTTTTGTTCCGTGATTTATGTTCTATTCTGAATAAAATATTAGAAGTTGGCACCTCCACATCATTGCATTCAGTTTTTATTCACGATTTGTATAGTGTCCCAACTTTTTTGGAATCCGGTTTGTACCTGCAGGAACAGCCACCAGAACGTTGTCCAGTGCTTCAGCAGTTCATACCTGGCCTTTGTCGCTCTGCTCCTTTAAGTTTGATATGTGCATCAGAGTAATGCTGCTGTCTCCTAAATGCCAGGCTGTGGCCCACTTCCTTTGTCTTTAGTACCTCTATATGCACATAGGGTGTGTTCTTAAAGGGCTAGCACACATCTACCCAGCCTATAGTTAGTCTTTCTAGGGAATTTATAGGACTTTCTCTTGTGGGAGGGTTCATTAGCAATAGGTATTTTATCTTGCTAATCCCTGCAAATCTGCACTATATTCTGTTCTGACATGTTTAACCTTTGCCTGTTTGCCATATTTGACCATCAGCTGCATGATCTGTCTTTTGCGTTAACACTATGCTGCCTGACAAACTGGATTGAATGAACTCTGGCTGCTCTTATCACAGCTTGTCCACTGACTATGATTTTGCCTGTCACCTTGGTGCCACATACTGGTGTCTATTGACCCACCTGGGTCATATCTCAAGAAGTAGCAGCCTGGTGGTTCCCCTGCAGCAGAGTTCAGAACCTTGTAAAGGGGTCAAATGGTTAAGTAGATCCAGGTCAAATCGGTTCAGTGCCACAGTGCTTTGTAAGTTGCATGTAAATAATACCTGATTCTTGTTTGAATGGAGTAATAGATCATATAAATCTGATTAGATGTGTACAGTCGTGGCCAAAAGTTTTGAGAATTACATAAATATTGGAAATTGGAAAAGTTGCTGCTTAAGTTTTTATAATAGCAATTTGCATATACTCCAGAATGTTATGAAGAGTGATCAGATGAATTTCATAGTCATTCTTTGCCATGAAAATTAACTTAATCCCAAAAAAAAACCTTTCCACTGCATTTCATTGCTGTCATTAAAGGACCTGCTGAGATCATTTCAGTAATCTTCTTGTTAACTCAGGTGAGAATGTTGACGAGCACAAGGCTGGAGATCATTATGTCAGGCTGATTGGGTTAAAATGGCAGACTTGACCTGTTAAAAGGAGGGTGATGATTGAAATCATTGTTCTTCCATTGTTAACCATGGTGACCTGTAAAGAAACGCGTGCAGCCATCATTGCGTTGCATAAAAATGGCTTCACAGGCAAGGATATTGTGGCTACTAAGATTGCACTTTAATCAACAATTTATAGGATCATCAAGAACTTCAAGGAAAGAGGTTCAATTCTTGTTAAGAAGTCTTCAAGGCGTCCAAGAAAGTCCAGAAAGTGCCAGGATCGTCTCCTAAAGAGGATTCAGCTGCAGGATTGGAGTGCAACCAGTGCAGAGCTTGCTCAGGAATGGCAGCAGGCAGGTGTGAGCGCATCTGCACGTACAGTGAGGCGAAGACTTTCGGAAGATAGCCTGGTGTCAAGAAGGGCAGCAAAGAAGCCACTTCTCTCCAAAAAAAACATCAGGGACAGATTGATCTTCTGCAGAAAATATGGTGAATGGACTGCTGAGGACTGGGGCAAAGTCATATTCTCCGATGAAGCCTCTTTCCGATTGTTTGGGGCATCAGGAAAAAGGCTTGTCCGGAGAAGAAAAGGTGAGCGCTACCATCAGTCCTGTGTCATGCCAACAGTAAAGCATCCTGAGACCATTCATGTGTGGGGTTGCTTCTCATCCAAGGGAGTGGGCTCACTCACAATTGTGCCCAAAAACACAGCCATGAATAAATAATGTTACCAAAACACCCTCCAACAGCAACTTCTTCCAACAATCCAACAACAGTTTTGTGAAGAACAATGCATTTTACAGCACGATGGAGCACCGTGGCAAAAGTGATAACTAAGTGGCTCGGGGACCAAAACGTTGACATTTTGGGTCCATGGCCTGGAAACTCCCCAGATCTTAATCCCATTGAGAACTTGTGGTCAATCCTCAAGAGGCGGGTGGACAAACAAAAACCCACTAATTCTGACAAACTCCAAGAAGTGATTATGAAAGAATGGGTTGCTATCAGTCAGGAATTGGCCCAGAAGTTGATTGAGAGCATGCCCAGTCGAATTGCAGAGGTCCTGAAAAAGAAGGACCAACACTGCAAATACTGACTCTTTGCATAAATGCCATGTAATTGTCGATAAAAGCCTTTGAAACGTATGAAGTGCGTGTAATTATATTTCACTACATCACAGAAACAGCTGAAACAAAGATCTAAAGCAGTTTAGCAGCAAACTTTGTGAAAACTAATATTTGTGTAATTCTCAAAACTTTTGGCCACGACTGTATATGAGTAGTATGGTGGGCAAGTGGTTAGCGCTGTTATATTGCAGTACTGGGGTATTGAGTCTGAATTAAACCATTTTCCTTCAAATCTCAAAAAATACAGTGAAAAGGCTTAAAAACAGATGCAATAAATTAACGCATTGCCTACATCCACCGTACATGTACAGTGGAAGTTTTACGCAGAATACACCCATCAGTATCTGTGACTTTTAACCTGTCAGACACCATGCATGTTTAATTGCAACCATGACATCTGAGGAATAATTTGCCAGGAGTGGGCTGCTTCCAGTGATCAAACAGCCGCCTCTCCGCTTCGCTACAAGATCTGTCAGATATATAAGCAATCCATTTATCAAATGACCAAGTTTCCTAAAGGGGCTAAAAATAAGGTAAATAGGTAACATAGTAACATAGTACATAAGGCCGAAAAAAGACATTTGTCCATCCAATTCGGCCTGTTATCCTGGAAGTTGATCCAAAGGAAGGCAAAAAAAAAAAAAACTGTGAGGTAGAAGCCAATTTTCTCCACTTTAGGGGAATAAAAAATTCCTTCCCGACTCCAATCAGGCAATCAGAATAACTCCCTGGATCAACGACCCCTCTCTAGTAGCTATAGCCTGTAATATTATTAAGCTCCAGAAATACGTCCAGGCCCCTCTTGAATTCCTTTATTGTACTCACCATCACCACCTCCTCAGGCAGAGAGTTCCAGAGTCTCACTGCTCTTACCGTAAAGAATCCTTTTCTATGTTTGTGTACAAACCTTCTTTCCTCCAGACGCAGAGGATGTCCCCTCATCACAGTCACAGTCCTGGGGATAAATAGCTGATGGGATAGATCTCTGTACTGACCCCTGATATATTTATACATAGTAATTAGATCTCCCCTCAGTCGTCTTTTTTCTAAAGTGAATAACCCTAATTTTGATAATCTTTCAGGGTACTGTAGTTGCCCCATTCCAGTTATTACTTTAGATGCCCTCCTCTGGACCTTCTCCAGCTCTGCTATGTCTGCCTTGTTTACAGGAGCCCAGAACTGTACACAGTACTCCATGTGTGGTCTGACTAGCGATTTGTAAAGTGGTAGGACTATGTTCTTATCACGGGAATCTATGCCCCTTCTGATGCAACCCATTATCTTGTTGGCCTTGGCGGCAGCTGCCTGACACTGGTTTTTGCAGCTTAGTTTGCTGTTTATTAAAATTCCTAGATCCTTTTCCATGTCAGTGTTACCGAGTGTTTTACCATTTAGTATGTACAGGTGACTTGCATTTTTCCTTCCCATGTGCATAACTTTACATTTATCAGTGTTAAACCTCTTCTGCCACTTATCTGCCCAAGCCTCCAATCTATACAGATCCCTCTGTAGTAGTATACTGTCCTCATCAGTGTAAATTACTTTACACAGTTTAGTGTCATCTGTGAAAATTGATACTTTACTATGCAAGCCTTCTACAAGATCATTAATAAATATATTGAAGAGAATAGGGCCCAATACTGACCCCTGAGGTACCCCACTAGTGACAGTGACCCAATCTGAGTGTGTACTGTTAATAACCACCCTCTGTTTTCTATCACTGAGCCAGTTACTTACCCATATACAGATGTTTTCTCCCAGTCCGAGCATTCTCATTTTATATACTAACCTTTTATGTGGTACAGTGTCAAATGCTTTGGAGAAGTCCAGATATACGACATCCATTGATTCGCCGCTGTCAAGTCTAGAACTTACCTCCTCAAAGAAACTGATAAAATTAGCCTGACATGACCGATCCCTCACGAAGCCATGCTGATATGGCGTTATTTGCTTATTTCCGTTGAGATGCTCTAATATAGCATCTCTCAGAAAACCTTCAAACAGTTTACCCACAACAGATGTTAAACTTACCGGCCTATAGTTTCCAGGCTCTGTTTTTGGCCCCTTTTTGAATATTGGCACCACATATGCCATGCGCCAATCCTGTGGGACATTCCCTGTCAGTATAGAGTCTGCAAATATCAGAAATAAGGGTCTGGCTATGACATTACTTAATTCCTTTAGGATACGGGGGTGTATGTCATCCGGTCCTGGCAATTTGTCTATTTACTATTTTAATCTTTTTAAGTCGCTGATGTACTTCTTCCTGGGTCAGACAGGACACTTTTAATGGGGAATTTATTTTTGCATTCTGCATGTCATCTGACAATTTATTTTCCTCAGTGAATACATTGGAGAAAAAAATATTTAACAGCTTTGCTTTCTCCTCATCGCTCTCTGCGACTTCCCCCTCATTACTCTTTAAAGGGCCGACACCTTCAGATTTATACTTTTTAACATTTATATAATTGAAGAACATTTTAGGGTTAGTTTTACTCTCTTTGGCAATTAATCTTGCGGTCTCTAGTTTGGCCGCTTTTATTTGTTTTTTACATGTTCTATTTTTTTCTTTATAGTTTTTCAGTGCTCCCGTGCTCCCCTCCTGTTTCAGTGAATTATATGGTTTCTTTTTGTCATTTATTGCTTTCTTTACAGTTCTATTTATCCACATTGGTTTCTTTTTGTTCCTTAACCTTTTATTACCATACGGTATGTACCTCTCACAATGAGATTTTAGGATGTTTTTAAAGATATCCCATTTTGTGGCTGTATTTTTATTTTTGAGGACTTTGTCCCAGTTAGTTTGGCCTATGGCCTCTCTTAGTTGGCTAAATTTGGCTTTTTTAAAGTTTGGTATTTTTGTTACTCCCTGTAGAAACGCTCTTTTGAATAATTGAAAGGTTATTACTTTATGGTCACTATTTCCCAGGTGTCCCCCAACCTGCACGTCTGTTTTTCTGTCGGGCCTATTGGTTAATACTAAGTCCAGTATGGCCGTCCCTCTAGTCGGGTCCTGAACCAGTTGGGAAAGGTAATTGTCTTTGGTTATTGCCAAGAACCTGTTTCCCTTATGAGATATACAAGTTTCAGTTTCCCAGTCTATATCTAGGTAGTTGAAGTCCCCCATAATAACCACCTCATTATGATTTGCCGCCTCGTCTATCTCGTTTAGTAATACAATTTTGCAACAAAAAAAAGTGTAACCGAAAAAATTCAAAATGGCTAAATGCTTTGCCTCCTAAGCATCCAAAAATTATGCCTTGACAAGGTCAGAATTCCTGCTCATACAAAATGCACAAGTGTTGCTTGTCAGAAGATAAAGTGACTTGTTTTGAAAAAGCCAATAAAAACTCTCAATTTTAATTAAAAGCAGAAGCAGTGCAGCAGTGCGGCAGTTCAGCGTAGATGTGGAAAAGATGAGAGGCATATGGCTGCAATAGTAGTGGCAGCAGAAGTAGCATAGCATGGAACATACAAGGCAGTAGGTCAGCTATATATTGTAGTAGTACTGTTAGTAGTGGTAATAGTGGCAGATGCCTTAATAGTGGTGGCAGGAGGAGATTAGCAGTGAGGAGCAGCAGCTGAGGTGGCAGCGGCAGTGGCAGTGGCAGCAGCAGCCATATGGTATATACATGTTGGCAGCAGGCAGGAGCAGCCTTATGGAAGATGATGGTAGACAGGCAGCAGCAGTGGCATGAAGATGGCAGTGGCATGATGGAGGCAGCGGCAGCAGCCTTACAGAACGTGATGGCCTGCAGGCTGCAGCAGTAGCATGATGGCCGTGGTGGCATGTTGGAGTCAACAGCACTAGCTGAACAGAAAACAATGGTAGGCAGGCAGGCCGCAGTGGTGTGATGGTCGGCAGTGGCATGATGGAGGTAGGATGGCAGCCAAGCAGACAACAACAGTGGCAAGATGGAGCCCCCGAGCAAGGCCAGATCTATTCTTCGGCCTTAGCTGGAGGAGACAATTTTCACCAATCCAGGCTTGGTTCATTTTGACAATGTGATGTTTTGACACTGGCCGAGGGCAACTTGTGTCACAACGCCCTCTGTGGCTCTGAAAACCCTCTCAGAGATGACACTAGAGGCTGGGAAAGAAAGAGAGCGTACTGTGCCAGTTCAGGCCATTGTTCCAGGTTGCCTTCCCAAAAATCTATGGGGTCAGGGAACTGGGTATTTGCTAGAGAATTTTAGCCCATTCTTCCATACTTCAACTCTGTTATGTTGGTGGACTGACTTGGCCATTCCAAAACCTTAATTTTATTCTTATTTGATATCATTTAGTTTAATGTCAAATGTAAGCAGAAATATAGGAAATTCTGAAGGGTTCTGTCACGACTGTGACTGATCCAGACAGGTCTGGGAGGAGAAGGTCGCAGCGACTTGCTACTCGCGATAGCTTGTGAGTTTGCTCTGTGGTTCAGGGTATGTCATCAGGGTTTTGCCTTGTGAACCTTTTTGTCCTGACTGGGAGTTTGTAGGCATCCTTCTCAGGTGAGTCCTGTCTGCCACTCCCAGCTACTATATTAGTTTCAGTTTCACTTGCAGTCATTGCCAGATATAGTCCTTATTTCCAGTGCTATTCTGACCTTTGAAGGAGATCGTTTGATGGTATTGCTGTGGAGCTCTCGTCTGGTGTGGACGGTCGTTATTGGGATCACCTTCTCTGCTCGTGACTGGATAAGTCTATCTATGTTTGTTTGTTTGTTTGTTTGTTTGTTGCTGTCTTCCCCTGTTGTTCTCCTAGACGTGAGTGATGGTGACTAGTGCTCCCATCTGCCTTTCCCCAGTCTAGTCTTGTTAGGGTGACTGAGGGTTTAGGCATCCTGCTCGCCGCACGGGTTCACACCCCGTCTAGGGTATCAGGACAGACAGGTGCCAGCTTAGGGTTAGTCAGGGGTGACCGTTCTATTTCCCATCCGTAGATAAGGGTCCCCCTTCCCCTCCGTCTGGTGCGACACGACTGCTGTTGGGATAGCGGTCGTGACAGTATATCTGGCCATTTAAAAAAAAAAAAAGTGACATTTCTTTTTTTTTTTTTTTTTTTGCTTGCTGTTTTGCTTTGTATTTTTCTGTTCCACTATGGATCCGGTTACGGTTTTGGCAAAACAATTACAGGGGTTATCCCTGGAAGTGGCAGGATTAAAAGCAACAGTGCAGCAGCAGCAGCAATCCTTGGGTTCCACCGTTGCTACGGGAAACCAAGGTACTCCTGAGCCAAAAGTGGTTTTACCTGATAGGTTCTCAGGAGGAAGAGACCAATTTGTAACCTTCAGAGAAGCTTGTAAATTGTTCTTCAGGTTACGCCCTAGGTCCTCCGGCGGTAAGGAACAACGGGTGGGCATTGTAATTTCGCTCCTGCAAGGAGATCCGCAGGCTTGGGCTTTCTCCCTACCATCAGACTCTCCGGCCTTACGATCAGTGGAGGAGTTTTTTAAAGCCCTGGGTCTCGTATATGATGACCCGGACAGGGTCTCACTGGCTGAGTCTATGCTACGTAGACTTCGGCAAGAGAACCGGTCTGCTGAACTATATTGTTCCGAATTCCGTAGGTGGGCTACTGATACATTATGGAACGACTCGGCCCTTAGGAGTCAGTTCTGCCAGGGGTTGTCTGAAAAATTAAAAGACGCGCTGGCGGTATACGAGGTCCCTGGGTCTCTTGAGGCTGCTATGTCTCTGTCCATAAGAATCGACAGACGACTCAGGGAGAGACTATTAAATTCTACAGAGGCCTCTATAGGGCAGGGATCGGTTTGTTATGATCCAGTCGAACCAATGCAAATTAGGGGCGCCACTAGACGGGTGAATCCTTCTAAGGTCCGCCGTAGGTCAGAGGTTTGTTTTCGTTGTGGGGGGAGGGGTCATTTTGTAAAGGTATGTCCCTCAGAACCCAAGAGACCACAAACAAGGGAGCCGGCGGAAAACTAGAGTCATCAAGGTCTGATTTCAGGATATGAAGTCAGAGTAGGGACTAGCGCAGATCTGGATGCCTATATGGGTTGGGGGTGATTTTGGTTTGTATGTCAGAGAAGCGTCGCTGACCTGTTTCTGATGGTAATCTATGTAGCAAGTATTAGTGAGGCTGTAAGTGATTACCTGTATCAAGTGGCGATCTGTGGATACGGTTCCAAGTGGTTGATTCTGCTTTAGATGGCGATCCTTACAGAGATGTTCTTCCTGTTGTTGGATCCGGATAGATTCAGGCTCAACCTCGAGTGTGGGTGGCGCTCCGGCCGGTAGCTGATCCACTCACACGAGGGAACCCCAGTTGAAGTCCGGGAACTTCGGCGTGTGACGTCACCGCACTGTGTATGGAAGCCTGCAGGGGACACAATTAATCCGACGCGTTTCTGAGCCAAAACGGGCTCCTTCGTCAGGGATAGTAAGGTGTATCTCTCCTGCAGATAAATAGGCTACCGTTCCCATGACAACCACTGGTTTGTTTGGATCAGGAATATTTAACCCTATCTGTACTGTTTTGTGTTTAGATTTAATTTAATCAAATGCAAACAGTTCAATCTCTTGGTTAAGGCCATATGGGGCCAGGCTGTTTAATTTAAAGATCCATTTGCTTTCTTTTCTGGACATCTCCTTTATGTAATTGCCACCTCTCTTGTTAATGGGTACTTTTTCAATCCCTCCAAAGGTGGATCCATTAAATTTGCTTGCATGATACTGTGTATAATGGCGGGATAGCGGATGACCCTCAAATTTTTTGTGTATGTTTCTCACATGTTCTCCAATTCTTGTTTTGAGTAGTCTCTTTGTCCTACCCACATATAATTTCTGGCACGGGCATTTTATATAATATATTAAACCTGCCGTATTGCAAGTCATGTAATGGTTGAGTTTGAAGGTAGACTCTTTTGTCTTAATTTCTGTAATTGGGCCTTTTATGGATTTATTGCTCAGTCTGCAGTTTGCGCATAATTTACACGGAAAAAATCCCTTTTTCAGGCTGCATTTATTTGTAGGTAGTTTTTTTGTTGTAGTGGCAGAGGGTGCCACCATATTCAGGAGGTTGGGTGTCTTCCTGAATATAAATTTTGGAAGCCCTGTCATCATTTCTCCAATTTGTTTGTCTTGTCTTAATATTTCCCAATGCCTTTTTATGATTTTTTTGAAGGTAGATGCACCTTCACTGTAGTTGCTGATAATAGGGATGTCGATTATATGTGGGTTATTTTCATTTGTTGTTTTCTCAACCGGTTTGTTCTGCAGAAGTGCGTGTTGATCCAAATTGTTAATTTGCTCTGTGATAGGTGTCAATTTTCTTATATCATACCCCTTGTCTATAAATTTTTTATTAAGTTTCATTATTTCGACTTTGTAATCCTCCACGTCAGTGCAATTTCTCCTAGCACGTATGTATTGACTGCGTGGGATATTGTTGAGCCAGGTGGGTAGGTGGCAACTATTCAAGGGTATGAAGCTGTTTGTATCAGTTGGTTTATGGTAAGTTTTTGTTAAAATTGAGCCATTTGAGATGGATATGGTCAGGTCCAGAAAGTTAATCTCGGTCTTGCTCCAGGTAGGACTAAAATTAAGATAAAAGTCATTTTTATTTAAATTCGTTAAAAATTGTTCTAATAAAAGTTCATCTCCCTTCCATATAAAAATCACGTCGTCTATAAAACGTTTCCATAGGACCAGATTCGCACCGATCCCGCCCGAGGTCTGGTAGGTTAGCTCCTCCCACTGACCCATATACAGGTTTGCGAAACTCGGTGCGAATCTGGTCCCCATCGCGGTCCCCCACGTCTGCAGATAAAAGTCGGATCCATACTTAAAATAGTTATGCTTCAAAATAAAAGTGATGCAGTCACCGATAAAACTGATTTGGTTCTCTGGCATAAACCCGCCTTTCCTCAGAAAGTGTTCTGTTGCTTTTCTTCCTTTTTCGTATTCGATGACTGTATAAAGTGAGGTAACATCCAGGGTTCCTAAAATATAATCATCTTTCCATTCAATGTCCTTCAGGATCTGTAAGATGTGTTTAGTGTCTTTTAAGTAAGCCGGTAATTTTTGTACATAAGGTTGTAGTAAAACATCTACATATTTCGATAAATTAGATGTTAGTCCATCGATTCCTGAGATTATGGGCCTTCCAGGTGGGTTAATGTTACTCTTATGGATCTTTGGCAGGTAATAAAATATTGGGATCCTAGGGCTCTGGTTATTGATGTACGTGGCTTCCTCTGCTGTTAGAATGCCATTTAATCTGCCATTTTTCACTAGAATGTTCAGTTTTGTCTTATAGGAGTCTGTCGGGTTCATTTGGAGTTTCCTATATGTTTTTATATCAGATAATAGGCGTACACATTCTCGATGATAGTCTTCTTGTTCCAGTATTACTATACTACCCCCCTTGTCAGCAGGTTTAATGATTATTCCATTGTTGGATTGTAGTGTTTCTATGGCCTTTAGTTCGCCCTTAGATAGGTTCCCTGGGCCTCTCCTTCTGTGTGGATTGATTTTGCGCAAATCCCGGGTCACTAGGGTTTGGAAGGTACGTATGGCATCAGAATATTCACTGATAGGGTTAAAGTTGGACTTTTGTTTTAGTGTCGTGTGAATGAAACGGTTGGTGTATATTGGTTCCTGGTTAGTGTGGTCTGCATATTCATTGCTATCGTCTTTGTCATTATTAGTAGCTGTTTGTTTTTTATGTTTGTTCTGTTTGGTATCCCCATTGTCCACTCTAGTTTTAGGTGGTGATTTTTCCTTGTTATGTTTATTTGGATTTTTATTTTTATTTTTAATATTGTTTTTCAGCTGAGTATTCTCTTTTGGGGTTACATCTTTTTTCAAGAATGTGTTTTTTAAGAAGTATTTTTTGAGAGCTAGTTTACGGGTAAATTTTCTTATGCCAATGAAGGCATTGAACGGGCAGAATTTTGATGATGGGGCAAATTTCAGACCTTTGTCCAGTAATTTAATTTCATCCTTATTTAGTGTGTATGAACTTAGGTTGCAGATATTTTGGCCTTTTAAGTCCTGTAATTGTGTTTTTCTTGTCAATCCTTTCCCCCTTCGTCCTCTTTGGGTTTTTTTCTTTTTGCCGGTGCCTTCGCGTGAAAAAAATCCTTATTCACAGTTTTCTTTATTGTCTTCTTATTGTCATCCTTTTTGGTAGTGGCTTCATTAGTGGTGGTGTGTGCAAAACTAGAGTCCCCAGATTGTGCGGAGGATAACAGTCTGGGCGTATTTCTTTCCTCCATACGCATGTCTCAGTTTTTGTTGTCCGCTACCGTTGAGGCGGGCAATAAGACTGAGATCTGTTCCGTCTTTTTGGACAGTGGGGCAGGGGTCAACTTGGTGGATTCACGGTTTGCTCAGGCTCTGGGTTTTACTCCGGAACCGGTACGCAGAACTATTCCTGTTTTTGCCATCGACTCCTCCCCTCTTACTCAGAGAGAGTTAACTCAGATCATCCATAACATCCATCTGCAGGTAGGGGACCTCCATAAAGAACATATCTCTTGTTATGTCCTGGACGGTCTTCCGGCTCCTATGGTATTGGGGCTTCCCTGGCTGGTGACCCACAATCCAGTGGTGGATTGGCAGGCCGGGGAGATTGTGGAGTGGAGTGAACATTGTAAGGACAACTGCTTGAGTAGTAGGTTCTCTACACTCTCTGTAACATCTCTACCTGCCTTTCTGTCAGATTTTATGGATGTGTTTTCTGAGAAGGGTTGTCAGGGGTTACCACCTCATCGTCCATATGATTGCCCGATTAATCTTGTACCTGGGGCAAAACTACCTAAAACCCGGTTATACAATCTTTCCGGCCCGGAGAGGAAGGCTATGAAAGATTATATTTCGGAGAGTTTGGCTAAGGGACACATCAGACCCTCTTCTTCACCCGTGGCTGCAGGTTTCTTTTTTGTTAAAAAGAAAGATGGGGGCCTGCGTCCTTGCCTGGATTTCCGGGAATTAAACCGGATAACTATCCGAGATCCCTATCCTCTTCCTCTCATTCCCGACCTCTTTAATCAGGTTGCTGGTGCTAAATGGTTCTCTAAAATGGATCTCAGAGGAGCCTATAACCTGGTTCGCATCAAAGAGGGGGATGAGTGGAAGACGGCTTTTAATACTCCAGAAGGGCATTATGAAAATCTGGTCATGCCATTTGGTCTTACTAATGCGCCTGCGGTGTTCCAACATTTTGTCAACGATATTTTTAGTCACCTTATCGGGAGATTTGTTGTGATATATCTTGATGACATCCTGGTCTATTCTCCGGATTTGGAGACACATAAGATCCATGTGAGACAAGTGCTGCAGATATTAAGGGCCAACAAATTGTTTGCTAAATTAGAGAAATGTGTGTTCGCCGTAAAAGAACTGCAATTTCTGGGGTATGTGTTGTCAGATTCAGGTTTCCGCATGGATCCAGAGAAAGTCCGGGCGATTATGGACTGGGATCTGCCTGAGAACCTGAAGGCATTGCAACGTTTCCTGGGGTTTGCCAATTTTTATAGAAAGTTTATAAAGAACTATTCCTTGGTGGTCAAACCACTGACTGACATGACCCGAAAGGGATCCGATTTTTCCAAATGGTCACATGCAGCCAAAACTGCCTTTACATCTCTGAAGGAGAGATTCACCTCGGCCCCTATTCTCGTACAGCCAGATGTCTCGCTTCCTTTTATTGTAGAGGTTGATGCATCAGAGGTGGGGGTGGGAGCGGTACTTTCTCAGGGCCCGTCCCCTGGTGAATGGCGTCCGTGTGCTTTTTTTTCGAAGAAATTGTCTACTGCAGAAAGAACTATGATATTGGCAACAGGGAACTTTTGGCTATTAAGTTGGCCTTTGAGGAGTGGCGTCATTTTTTGGAGGGGGCGGTTCATCCCGTCACAGTGATTACTGATCACAAAAACTTATTATATCTGGAGTCTGCTAAACGTCTCAACCCTAGACAGGCTCGGTGGTCGTTATTTTTTACTAGGTTTAATTTTGTAATAACCTATCGCCCGGGGGCAAAAAATACTAAGGCGGATGCATTGTCTCGAAGTTTTCCTGGAGGGGGTGATGTTGAGGTACCAGAGCCTATTTTGCAAAAGGGGGTGGTGGTCTCTGCATTACACTCAGGTTTAGAGGAGAGGGTGTTGGAAGCTCAGGGGGACGCCCCGGCCTCCTGCCCCTCGGGTAAACTGTTTGTGCCAGAAAATTTACGCCTGGAGATACTAAAAGAACACCATAACTCCACACTGGCAGGACACCCAGGTAGTAAGGCAACCTCTGAATTAGTGTCTCGTCGGTTCTGGTGGCCTAAGTGGCGCCAGGAGGTGTTTAATTTTGTGTCTGCATGTGCTACCTGTGCTTGTTCTAAGGTAGATCATACTCGTCCAGCAGGGCGTCTTTTACCTCTGGCCATCCCCAACAGGCCTTGGACGCACCTATCAATGGATTTCATTACGGATCTACCAGTATCAGCTGGGAAGACTGTTATTCTTGTAGTTGTTGACAGATTCAGTAAAATGGTGCACTTTATTGCTCTTACCGCATTGCCTAATGCTAATACACTGGCTCAGGTTTTTATTGACCACATCGTGAAGCTTCACGGGGTCCCTTCCGATATTGTTTCGGATCGTGGTACCCAATTTGTTTCTAAATTTTGGAAAGCTTTTTGTTCTCGTTTAGGGGTTCATCTGTCGTTTTCTTCATCTTTCCATCCACAGTCCAACGGTCAGACTGAACGTACCAATCAAAACCTAGAGACATATTTGAGATGCTTTGTTTCCGAAAATCAGGAGGAATGGTCATCTTATTTACCGTTAGCCGAGTTTGCCATTAATAATCGTCGTCAAGAATCCACAGATAAGTCACCATTTTTTGGTGCGTATGGTTTCCATCCTCAGTTTTGTACGTTTAGTGAGGGGGGGCCGTCTGGGATTCCCGAGGAGGAATGATTTGCATCTTCACTTTCATCAGTGTGGCAGAGTGTGCAAGAAAGTTTGAAGAGAATTGGTGGTAGATACAAACGTGCGGCTGATAAGAAGCGCTCTGAAGGTCCGGACCTTGGGGTGAATGACTTGGTGTGGTTGTCTACCAGAAATATCAAGTTGAAGGTTCCCTCGTGGAAATTAGGTCCGAGATTTATTGGTCCTTATAGGGTAATTAAGGTCATTAACCCGGTGGCTTTTCGTCTGGAGCTACCTCAGACTCTAAGGATCCATAATGTCTTCCACAGATCTCTGCTTAAGAGATATGTAGAACCTCCTGAACCATTGCCACTACCGCCTCCACCGGTGGTTGTTGATGGCAGTCTTGAGTTTCAGGTAGAAAAGATTGTTGATTCACGATATGTTCGCCGCTCTCTTCAGTACCTGGTGCACTGGAGAGGTTATGGTCCCGAAGAGAGAATGTGGGTGCCAGAGATAAAGGCGGACAGACTTATTCGAGCTTTTCATAGGTCCCATCCGGAGAGGCTGGGTCTTGAGGGTCCGGTGGCCCCTCGTAGAAAGGGGGGGTACTGTCACGACTGTGACTGATCCAGACAGGTCTGGGAGGAGAAGGTCGCAGCGACTTGCTACTCGCGATAGCTTGTGAGTTTGCTCTGTGGTTCAGGGTATGTCCATCAGGGTTTTGCCTTGTGAACCTTTTTGTCCTGACTGGGAGTTTGTAGGCATCCTTCTCAGGTGAGTCCTGTCTGCCACTCCCAGCTACTATATTAGTTTCAGTTTCACTTGCAGTCATTGCCAGATATAGTCCTTATTTCCAGTGCTATTCTGACCTTTGAAGGAGATCGTTTGATGGTATTGCTGTGGAGCTCTCGTCTGGTGTGGACGGTCGTTATTGGGATCACCTTCTCTGCTCGTGACTGGATAAGTCTATCTATGTTTGATTGTTTGTTTGTTTGTTGCTGTCTTCCCCTGTTGTTCTCCTAGACGTGAGTGATGGTGACTAGTGCTCCCATCTGCCTTTCCCCAGTCTAGTCTTGTTAGGGTGACTGAGAGTTTAGGCATCCTGCTCGCCGCACGGGTTCACACCCCGTCTAGGGTATCAGGACAGACAGGTGCCAGCTTAGGGTTAGTCAGGGGTGACCGTTCTATTTCCCATCCGTAGATAAGGGTCCCCCTTCCCCTCCGTCTGGTGCGACACGACTGCTGTTGGGATAGCGGTCGTGACAGGTTCACAAACTTTTAAGTACCACTGTATAGAAAGAATAAAAACCACATGTCATTTTTACAGCAAATTGAACTATAAACTATAAAAACAAAACCCATTAAAAAAGTTAATCACTTCTTCCGTATTCTAACCTGGACTAGTATTTTATGTATGCCCATTTGTCGATTATGTAATAGGTAAAAAGGTATATAAAAAGTATTAAAAAAAACAACTGAAAAAAATTATTTTACTGAATGTGTGAGATGGTATTGAGATGGGTTGTTTAGCAAAGTGCTAATTTCCATATCCCTAGATGTGATGTATTAATGGCATGACTTGCTAAAGATGTTGTACTTACCAGTCAGGCAAAACTAAATCACATAGCTTAAGCAAATAATATACCTGGATGAGCCCAATTACATTGCTGAATTTAGACTGTAATAAACCTGCCTCTTTACTATGTAGTTATGCACATATTTTAAACCTTAATTCTCATTTTTATGATCTTTCCTTGTTTTTATTAAAATTACGTTTATAATTGAAAATGAGATATTTCCTTATTTTTGAAAATAAAGTTTTTTCATTAAAATACAGTGAATCAAAACAGACATATAACATCAGATGTGACCTACTGAAGGTTACTGCAAAGTCTGAGAATAATAAGTCAATGTTTTCGGCAAAAATGTCACTGGTCTAATAGGATGTTGCGGGACACAGATGTGATGTGTGATCCTGTATCTATTAAGAAAATCCTTTGATTGATTCTGAAAGGTTCTTAAACTGTGTTACTAGATGGATAGTCACTGCTCAGAGAGTCTCAATTCCAAGGAGCATTGAAGATTGACAGTTTACTGTAAATAACTGGATTTTGCAGGTCTTCAAGCAGAGGAATATTATATTTGAGGTAAATGCTGGCACACTATTTTTACAAGTAAAATTCCTGTCAAACTAGAAGAAAGTTGTAACCTATTCAGAACCCTGCGGTTTTCAGGCCTCGCCGCTGGGGAAGGAAAGGGTCACCACCTATAAAACCCTGCTCCTGGCCCTAACTCCTATCCGTATGGGCACCTCTCGATGGTAGAGATGCCCATATACAGTAACCTGGAAAGCCCTGGTATCCCTCGGATGCCCTAAAGGTAATGACAGGGCAGAGACAACCTGTTTTTTCCCTAGTGAAGGAACCAGCATCTCACTGAGGCCTATTAAACAAGCAGAGGGGAGGGGGGAATACAAAACACTACAAGCGGAACACTTAACTTCTGAGGATGATGGATGAACAGAACTTCAAAAGGAACCACACTCCAGCTCTTCCAAAACCAAATGAAGCAATCCAGAGCAAGGAGTGGTATGAAATACGTTATGGATTTTCAAAGCCTGAGGAAGTTCAAGATGGAAGGCTACAGGGTTAACAATGGCAGTGATCTTATATGGACCAATAAATCTTGGACCCAACTTCCAAGAAAGTACCTTAAGTTTAATGTTTCCTGTAGACAACCACACAGAATCACCCACTCTTGGTCCGGACCACTGATATGTCTCTTGTCAGCCGCACGCTTATACCTGTTGCCCATCTTTTTGAAGTTATTTTTGATTTTCCGCCAAATAGATGACGAAGAAGAGGAAAATCATTCCTGCTCAGGAATGCCGAATTTTGAGCACCAGAAAATGTACCAAACTGTGAATGGAACCTATACGCCCCAAAAATCGGCGACTTATCAGTGGATTCCTGTCTACGGTTATTTATAGCAAACTAAGCTAACAACAAAAATGAAGACCACTAGAGTTGAGCGAACACCTGGATGTTCGAGAAGTTCGGCCGAACTTCCCGGAAATGTTCGGGTTCGGGATCCGAACCCGATCCGAACTTCGTCCCGAACCAGAACCCCATTGAAGTCAATGTGGACCCGAACTTTTCGGCACTAAAAAGGCTGTAAAACAGCCCAGGAAAGGGCTAGAGGGCTGCAAAAGGCAGCAACATTTAGGAAAATCCCCTGCAAACAAATGTGGATAGGGAAATGAATTAAAATAAAAATTAAATAAATAAAAATTAACCAAAATCAATTGGAGAGAGGTCCCATAGCAGAGAATCTGGCTTCCCGTCACCCACCACTGGAACAGTCCATTCTCAGATATTTAGGCCCCGGAACCCAGGCAGAGGAGAGAGGTCCCGTAACAGAGAATCTGGCTTCATGTCAGCAGAGAATTAGTCTGCATGTCATAGCAGAGAATGAGGCTTCACGTCAGCCACCACTGCAACAGTCCATTGGCATATATTTAGGCCCAGCACACAGGCAGAGGAGAGAGGTCCCGTAACAGACAATCTGGCTTCATGTCAGCAGAGAATTAGTCTGCATGTCATAGCAGAGAATGAGGCTTCACGTCAGCCACCACTGCAACAGTCCATTGGCATATATTTAGGCCCAGCACACAGGCAGAGGAGAGAGGTCCCGTAACAGACAATCTGGCTTCATGTCAGCAGAGAATTAGTCTGCATGTCATAGCAGAGAATGAGGCTTCACGTCAGCCACCACTGCAACAGTCCATTGGCATTAATTTAGGCCCAGCACACAGGCAGAGGAGAGAGGTCCCGTAACAGACAATCTGGCTTCATGTCAGCAGAGAATTAGTCTGCATGTCATAGCAGAGAATGAGGCTTCACGTCAGCCACCACTGCAACAGTCCATTGGCATATATTTAGGCCCAGCACACAGGCAGAGGAGAGAGGTCCCGTAACAGACAATCTGGCTTCATGTCAGCAGAGAATCAGTCTTCATGTCATAGCAGAGAATCAGGCTTCACGTCACCCACCACTGCAACAGTCCATTGTCATAAATTTAGGCCCTGCACCCAGGCAGAGGAGAGAGGTCCCGTAACAGACAATCTGGCTTCATGTCAGCAGAGAATCAGTCTGCATGTCATAGCAGAGAATCAGGCTTCACGTCACCCAACATTGGAACAGTCCATTGGCATATATTTAGGCCCCGGCACCCAGACAGAGGAGAGGTTCATTCAACTTTGGGTAGCCTCGCAATATAATGGTAAAATGAAAATAAAAATAGGATTGAATGAGGAAGTGCCCTGGAGTCCAATAATATATGGTTAAGGGGAGGTAGTTAATGTCTAATCTGGAGAAGGGACGGACAGATCCTGTGGGATCCATGCCTGGTTCATTTTTATGAACGTCAGCTTGTCCACATTGGCTGTAGACAGGCGGCTGAGTTTGTCTGTAATGACGCCCCCTGCCGTGCTGAATACACGTTTAGACAAAACGCTGGCCGCCGGGCAGGCCAGCACCTCCAAGGCATAAAAGGCTAGCTCTGGCCACGTGGACAATTTAGAGACCCAGAAGTTGAATGGGGCCGAACCATCAGTTAGTACGTGGAGGGGTGTGCACATGTACTGTTCCACCATGTTAGTGAAATGTTGCCTCCTGCTAACACGTTGCGTATCAGGTGATGGTGCAGTTAGCTGTGGCGTGTTGACAAAAGTTTTCCACATCTCTGCCATGCTAACCCTGCCCTCAAAGGAGCTGGCATTGACACAGCTGCCTTGGCGACCTCTTGCTCCTCCTCTGCCTTGGCCTTGGGCTTCCACTTGTTCCCCTGTGACATTTAGGAATGCTCTCAGTAGCGCGTCTACCAACGTGCGCTTGTACTCGCGCATCTTCCTATCACGCTCCAGTGCAGGAAGTAAGGTGGGCACATTGTCTTTGTAGCGTGGATCCAGCAGGGTGGCAACCCAGTAGTCCACACAGGTTAAAATGTGGGCAACTCTGCTGTCGTTGCGCAGGCACTGCAGCATGTAGTCGCTCATGTGTGCCAGGCTGCCCAGGGGTAAGGACAAGCTGTCCTCTGTGGGAGGCGTATCGTCATCGTCCTGCCTTACCCCCAGCCACGCACATGTGATGGACCCGAGCTGCGTTGGGTGCCACCCCGCTGTGACCATGCTTCATCCTCATCCTCCTCCACCTCCTCCTCATCCTCGTCCTCCTCGTCCTCCAGTAGTGGGCCCTGTCTGGCCACATTTGTACCTGGCCTCTGCTGTTGCCAAAAACCTCCCTCTGAGTCACTTCGAAGAGACTGGCCTGAAAGTGCTAAAAATGACCCCTCCTCCTCCTCCTCCTGGGCCACCTCCTCTTCCATCATCGCCCTAAGTGTTTTCTCAAGGAGACATAGAAGTGGTATTGTAACGCTGATAACGGCGTCATCGCCACTGGCCATGTTGGTGGAGTACTCAAAACAGCGCAACAGGGCACACAGGTCTCGCATGGAGGCCCAGTCATTGGTGGTGAAGTGGTGCTGTTCTGTAGTGCGACTGACCCGTGCGTGCTGCAGCTGAAACTCCACTATGGCCTGCTGCTGCTCGCACAGTCTGTCCAGCATGTGCAAGGTGGAGTTCCACCTGGTGGGCACGTCGCATATGAGGCGGTGAGCGGGAAGGCCGAAGTTACGCTGTAGCGCAGACAGGCGAGCAGCAGCAGGATGTGAACGCCGGAAGCGCGAACAGACGGCCCGCACTTTATGCAGCAGCTCTGACATGTCGGGGTAGTTGTGAATGAACTTCTGCACCACCAAATTCAGCACATGCGCCAAGCAAGGGATGTGCGTCAAATTGGCTAGTCCCAGAGCTGCAACGAGATTTCGCCCATTATCACACACCACTAGGCCGGGCTTGAGGCTCACCGGCAGCAACCACTCGTCGGTCTGTTGTTCTATACCCCGCCACAACTCCTGTGCGGTGTGGGGCCTGTCCCCCAAACATATGAGTTTCAGAATGGCCTGCTGACGTTTACCCCGGGCTGTGCTGAAGTTGGTGGTGAAGGTGTGTGGCTGACTGGATGAGCAGGTGGAAGAAGAGGAGGAGGAAGCCGAGAAGGAGGAGGTGGCAACAGGAGGCAAAGAATGTTGCCCTGCGATCCTTGGCGGAGGAAGGACGTGCGCCAAACAGCTCTCCGCCTGGGGCCCAGCTGCCACTACATTTACCCAGTGTGCAGTTAGGGAGATATAGCGTCCCTGGCCGTGCTTACTGGTCCACGTATCTGTGGTTAGGTGGACCTTGCTACAGATGGCGTTGCGCAGTGCACACTTGATTTTATCGGATACTTGGTTGTGCAGGGAAGGCACGGCTCTCTTGGAGAAGTAGTGGCGGCTGGGAACAACATACTGTGGGACAGCAAGCGACATGAGCTGTTTGAAGCTGTCTGTGTCCACCAGCCTAAATGACAGCATTTCATAGGCCAGTAGTTTAGAAATGCTGGCATTCAGGGCCAGGGATCGAGGGTGGCTAGGTGGGAATTTACGCTTTCTCTCAAATGTTTGTGAGATGGAGAGCTGAACGCTGCCGTGTGACATGGTTGAGACGCTTGGTGACGGAGGTGGTGGTGGTGGTGTTGGTGGTACATCCCCTGTTTGCTGGGCGGCAGGTGCCAACGTTCCTCCAGAGGCGGAGGAAGAGGCCGAGGCGGCAGCAGCAGAAGAGGCCGAGGCGGCAGCAGCAGAAGAGGTAGCAGGGGGAGCCTGAGTGACTTCCTTGGTTTTAAGGTGTTTACTCCACTGCAGTTCATGCTTTGCATGCAGGTGCCTGGTCATGCAGGTTGTGCTCAGGTTCAGAACGTTAATGCCTCGCTTCAGGCTCTGATGGCACAGCGTGCAAACCACTCGGGTCTTGTCGTCAGCACATTGTTTGAAGAAGTGCCATGCCAGGGAACTCCTTGAAGCTGCCTTTGGGGTGCTCGGTCCCAGATGGCGGCGGTCAGTAGCAGGCGGAGTCTCTTGGCGGCGGGTGTTCTGCTTTTGCCCACTGCTCCCTCTTTTGCTACGCTGTTGGCTCGGTCTCACCACTGCCTCTTCCTCCGAACTGTGAAAGTCAGTGGCACGACCTTCATTCCATGTGGGGTCTAGGACCTCATCGTCCCCTGCATCGTCTTCCACCCAGTCTTGATCCCTGACCTCCTGTTCAGTCTGCACACTGCAGAAAGACGCAGCAGTTGGCACCTGTGTTTCGTCATCATCAGAGACATGCTGAGGTGGTATTCCCATGTCCTCATCATCAGGAAACATAAGTGGTTGTGCGTCAGTGCATTCTATGTCTTTCACCGCTGGGGAAGGGCTAGGTGGATGCCCTTGGGAAACCCTGCCAGTGGAGTCTTCAAACAGCATAAGAGACTGCTGCATAACTTGAGGCTGAGACAGTTTCCCTGGTATGCATGGGGGTGATGTGACAGACTGATGGGGTTGGTTTTCAGGCGCCATCTGTGCGCTTTCTGCAGAAGACTGGGTGGGAGATAATGTGAACGTGCTGGATCCACTGTCGGCCACCCAATTGACTAATGCCTGTACCTGCTCAGGCCTTACCATCCTTAGAACGGCATTGGGCCCCACCATATATCGCTGTAAATTCTGGCGGCTACTGGGACCTGAGGTAGTTGGTACACTAGGACGTGTGGATGTGGCAGAACGGCCACGTCCTCTCCCAGCACCAGAGGGTCCACTAACACCACCACGACCATGTCCACGTCCACGTCCGCGTCCCTTACTAGATGTTTTCCTTATTGTTATGGTTCACTACAACAACAAAAATATTATTTGGCCCAATGTATTGTATTCAAATTCAGCGGGATATAAATTTGAGGCCTAGTATTTAGGCGCTGGGTGACCGGTATGGATTTACTGACAGAATTAGACTTGGAAATGCACAGTAGCGTGTGTGTGAAGTTATTCTGAATGACCCTATGTGCACCTTGAATATTATATACCCTTTTAGGGATAGATTTCAAATAGCTCTGATATAGCAGAAACCACTAAATTATGAAATTGCTAAATTGGGAATTGTATTTCAACCCAGAACAAAAAATGTGCTTTGACGGACACTAAATAACTTTCCCAGCCACAACAGGACAGCGGTAACGAGAGATTTAGCGGGATATAAATTTGAGGCCTAGTATTTAGGCGCTGGGTGACCGGTATGGATTTAGTGACAGAATTAGACTGGGATATGCACAGTAGCGTGTGTGTGTGAAGTTATTCTGAATGACCCTATGTGCACCTTGAATATTATATACCCTTTTAGGGATAGATTTCAAATAGCTCTGATATAGCAGAAACCACTAAATCTTTAAAATTGCTAAATTGGGAATTGTATTTCAACCCAGAACAAAAAATGTGCTTTGACGGACACTAAATAACTTTCCCAGCCACAACAGGACAGCGGTAACGAGAGATTTAGCGGGATATAAATTTGAGGCCTAGTATTTAGGCGCTGGGTGACAGGTATGGGTTTAGTGACAGAATTAGACTTGGAAATGCACAGTAGCGGGTGTGTGAAGTTATTCTGAATGACCCTATGTGCACCTTCAATATGATCTACCCTTTTAGGGATAGATTTCAAATAGCTCTGATACAGCAGAAACCACTAAATTATGAAATTGCTAAATTGGTAATTGTATTTCAACCCAGAACAAAAAATGTGCTTTGACGGACACTAAATAACTTTCCCAGCCACAACAGGACAGCGGTAACGAGAGATTTAGCGGGATATAAATTTGAGGCCTAGTATTTAGGCGCTGGGTGACCGGTATGGATTTAGTGACAGAATTAGACTGGGATATGCACAGTAGCGTGTGTGTGTGAAGTTATTCTGAATGACCCTATGTGCACCTTGAATATTATATACCCTTTTAGGGATAGATTTCAAATAGCTCTGATATAGCAGAAACCACTAAATTATGAAATTGCTAAATTGGGAATTGTATTTCAACCCAGAACAACAAAAATGTGCTTTGACGGACACTAAATAACTTGCCCAGCAACAACAGTACAGCGGTAACGACAGATTTAGCGGGATATAAATTTGAGGCCTACTATTTAGGCGCTGGGTGACCGGTATGGATTTAGTGACAGAATTAGACTGGGATATGCACAGTAGCGTGTGTGTGTGAAGTTATTCTGAATGACCCTATGTGCACCTTGAATATTATATACCCTTTTAGGGATAGATTTCAAATAGCTCTGATATAGCAGAAACCACTAAATTATGAAATTGCTAAATTGGGAATTGTATTTCAACCCAGAACAAAAAATGTGCTTTGACGGACACTAAATAACTTTCCCAGCCACAACAGGACAGCGGTAACGAGAGATTTAGCGGGATATAAATTTGAGGCCTAGTATTTAGGCGCTGGGTGACCGGTATGGATTTAGTGACAGAATTAGACTGGGATATGGCCAAAAAATAACCACACTATTGCTGGTTAAATGCACTTGGTGACGGGCGCAGCTTGCCCCTGATGTAGTATATGGCCAAAAAATGAACAGACTATTGCTGGTTAAATGCACTTGGTGTCACAGCTTGACCAACCACACTACTGAGGGTTAAATGCACTTGGTGACGGGCGCAGCTTGCCCCTGATGTAGTATATGGCCAAAAAATGAACAGACTATTGCTGGTTAAATGCACTTGGTGTCACAGCTTGACCAACCACACTACTGAGGGTTAAATGCACTTGGTGACGGGCGCAGCTTGCCCCATATGTAGTATATGGCCAAAAAATGAACAGACTATTGCTGGTTAAATGCACTTGGTGTGATAGCTTGACCAACCACACTACTGAGGGTTAAATGCACTTGGTGACGGGCGCAGCTTGCCCCTAATGTAGTATATGGCCAAAAAATGAACAGACTATTGCTGGTTAAATGCACTTGGTGTCACAGCTTGACCAACCACACTACTGAGGGTTAAATGCACTTGGTGACAGGCGCAGCTTGCCCCTGATGTAGTATATGGCCAAAAAATGAACAGACTATTGCTGGTTAAATGCACTTGGTGACGGGCGCAGCTTGCCCCTGATTTAGTATATGGCCAAAAAATGAACAGACTATTGCTGGTTAAATGCACTTGGTGTGATAGCTTGACCAACCACACTACTGAGGGTTAAATGCACTTGGTGACGGGCGCAGCTTGCCCCTGATGTAGTATATGGCCAAAAAATAAACAGACTATTGCTGGTTAAATGCACTTGGTGTGACAGCTTCACCCTGATGTAGGCTTTAGCCAAAAAACAAACGCACCATTGAGGGTTAAATGCACTTGGTGACAGGCGCAGCTTGCCCCTGATGTAGTATATGGCCAAAAAATAAACAGACTATTGCTGGTTAAATGCACTTGGTGTGACAGCTTCCCCCTGATGTAGGCTTTAGCCAAAAAACAACCACACCATTGAGGGTTAAATGCACTTGGTCGCAGCTTGTGCTGGCGCACCACAAGACACAAAATGGCCGCCGATCTCCCCAGAAAAATGTGACTGACAAACGGTCTGGGCAGCCTAAAAACAGTGAGCAATTGAGGATCAGCAGCTCAATGATCCACAGCTGCAGATCGATCAGTTAATCAAGTCCTTTGGAGGAGTTAATCTGCCTAATCTCGCCCTACTGTTGCAGCCGCAACCTCTCCCTACGCTAATCAGAGCAGAGTGACGGGCGGCGCTATGTGACTCCAGCTTAAATAGAGGCTGGGTCACATGGTGCTCTGGCCAATCACAGCCATGCCAATAGTAGGCATGGCTGTGATGGCCTCTTGGGGCAAGTAGTATGACGCTTGTTGATTGGCTGCTTTGCAGCCTTTCAAAAAGCGCCAAGAAAGCGTCACAAAAGCGCCAAGAAAGCGACGAACACCGAACCCGAACCCGGACTTTTACGAAAATGTCCGGGTTCGGGTCCGTGTCACGGACACCCCAAAATTCGGTACGAACCCGAACTATACAGTTCGAGTTCGCTCATCCCTAAAGACCACTCTTCCTGATTCTCTGTAACAAAACATCTCAAATAAATCTCCAGATTCTGATTAGTGCACTCCATCTGTCCATTTGACTGAGGATAAAAAGCCGAAGAGAAGGACAATTGTACACCCAGACGAGTACAAAACACTTTCCAGAATCTGGAAACAAACTGAGTCCCTCTATTGGACACCACATCAGAGGGAATGCCATGTAGTTTCACGGTGTTGTCGACAAACACCTGTACAAGAGTCCTCAACACACTTATGCAAGCCCGGCCACCAGAATCTGCAAGAGATGAGATCAACAGTCGATCTGCTCCCAGGGTGCCCAGCAAGCACTGTATAGTGATGTTCCTCAAACACCTTGCAATGTAATTAAGGCTACTTTCACATTTGCGTTCGGGGCTCCGCTTGTGAGTTCCGTTTAAAGGCTCTCACAAGCGGCCCCGAACGGATCCGTCCAGCCCTAATGCATTCTGACTGGATGCGGATCCGCTCAGAATGCATCAGTCTGGCAGCGTTTGGGCTCCGCTCCGCAGACGGACACCTGAACGCTTCTTGCAGCGTTCGGGTGTCCGCCTGGCCGTGCAGAGGCAAACGGATCCGTCCAGACTTACAATGGAAGTCAATGGGGCGGATCCGTTTGAATTTGACACTATATGGCTCAATTTTCAAACGGATCCGTCCCCCATTGACTTTCAATGTAAAGTCTGGACGGATCCGTCTGCGGCTACTTTCACACTTAGAATTTTTTTTTACAATATAATGCAGACGTATCCGTTCTGAACGGATCCATCATCTGCATTATATGAGCAGATCCGTCTCAGACCGATCCGCTCTGAACGCAAGTGTGAAAGTAGCCTAAAAGGGAACAATTTACCCGGAGGACAAGAGTCCGGAGCATTCTCCTGTGCCTCCAAAACCTTGGCCTCGAGATCAGGATAAAGAGCATATATGACTACCCCTTCAGATAAAATGGGACTAGGATCATTAGACTCTAGAAAAGCTACGCGACAAAGCATCCGCCTTGACGTTCTTAACTTCAGGGTGGTAAGTGACGATGAAAAATCTGGTGAAAAATAATGACCATCTGGCCTACCTTGGGTTCACTCGCTTAGCCGACTCCAGGTAGGCTAGATTCTTGTGATCCGTAATTATCATAACAGGATGAATTGCTCCTTCCAACCAATGACGCCATTCCTCGAACGCCAACTTAATGGCCAGCAATTCTCTATTCCCCACATCATAATTCCTTTTAGCAGTCTAAAAATGCACATGGTCGCCATTTACTGGGTGAAGGACCATGCGACAAAATTGCTCCTACCCTTACCTCGGACGCGTCAAGCTCAACAAATACATGGCTGAGACATGTCCAGTTGCACCAGAATAGGGGCCGAAGCAAAACATTATTTCACAGCAGAAAAAGCCTGTAATTCCGCATAAGACCAGATAGAAATATCAGCACTCTTCCTAGTCATGTCTGTTAAAGGTTTAACCACCGTTGAAGAGTTCAATATAAATTTAAGTAGTAGTTGGTAAACCCCCAAAACTGCATAAGCACCTTCAGATTTTTGGGCTGATCCCAGTCCAACACGGCACGGAGCTTCTCGGGATCCATACGAAAACCTGAGGATGAGAGTAGCTAACCCAGAAATTGCACTTCCTGTACAGCAAATACACACTTTTCCATCTTAGCATACAACTTATTCTCTCTTAGGATCTGTAACACCTCTCTCACATGATCCTGATGAGTCTCCATATTAGGCAAATAAATTAGTATGTCATCAATGTATACAACTACAAACCTCACCACCAGATGATGAAAGATGTCATTGACAAAGTGTTAAAAAACCGCAGGAGCATTGGTTAACCCACAGTGCATGACCAGGTTTTCAAAATAACCCTCAGGGGTATTAAATGCGACCTTCCACTCATCCCCCTCCTTGATCCTTACCAAATTATATGCCCCCCTCAGATCCAATTTAGAGAACACATTGGCACCGACAATCTAGCTAAACAAATCTGGAATCAAAGGAAGGGGATAAGAATCATAGACTTCCCATCCACTCCACCAATAGAAATTTGAGGATTAAATATATTTTTCTGTTTGCTTACACCTTAATGCTGCAAGTACGGACAAATATTCACAAAATGGCCCTTCCCATTTCTGGCTCGATACACCACCACAATGGATTTGAAATGAAACAAACAAGATGTGCTTTAACTGCACACTGTCAGCTTTAATTTAGGGTATTTACATCCAAATCAGGTGAAAGGTGTAGGAATTACAACAGTTTGCATATGTTCCTCCCACTTGTGAAGGGACCAAAAGTAATGGGACAGAATAATAATCATAACTCAAACTTTCACTTTTTAATACTTGGTTGCAAATCCTTTGCAGTCAATTACAGCCTGAAGTCTGGAACACATAGACATCACCAGACGCTGGGTTTCATCCCTGGTGATGCTCTGCCAGGCCTCTACTGCAACTGTCTTCAGTTCCTGCTTGTTCTTGGAGCATTTTCCCTTCAGTTTTGTCTTCAGAAAGTGAAATGCATGCTCAATCAGATTTAGGTCAGGTGATTGACTTGGCCATTGCATAATATTCCACTTCTTTCTCTTAAAAAACTCTTTGGTTGCATTTTCATTATGCTTTGGGTCATTGTCCATCTGCACTGTGAAGCGTTGTCCAATGAGTACTGAAGCATTTGGCTGAATATGAGCAGAAAATATTGCCCGAAACACTTCAGATTTCATCCTGCTGCTTTTGTCAGCAGTCACATCATCAATAAATACACGAGAACCAGTTCCATTGGCAGCCATACATGCCCATGCCATGACACTACCACCACCATGCTTCACTGATGAGGTGGTATGCTTAGAATCATGAGCAATTCCTTTCCTTCTCCATACTATTCCCGTCACTCTGGTACAAGTTGATCTTGGTCTCATCTGTCCATAGGATGTTGTTCCAGAACTGTGAAGGCTTTTTTAGATGTCGTTTGGCAAACTCTAATCGGGCCTTCCTGTTTTTGAGGCTCACTAATTGTTTACATCTTGTGGTGAACCCTCTGTATTCACTCTGGTGAAGTCTTCTCTTGATTGTTGACTTTGACACACATACACATACCATCTGGAGAGTGTTCTTGATCTGGCCAACTGTTGTGAAATGTGTTTTCTTCACCAGGGAAAAAATTATTCCGTCATCCACCACAGTTGTATTCCGTGGTCTTCCGGGTCTTTTGGTGTTGCTGAGCTCACCAATGCATTCCTTCTTTTTAAGAATTTTCCAAACAGTTGTTTTAGCCATGCCTAATGTCTTTGCTATCTCTCTGATGGCTTTGTTTTGTTTTTTCAGCCAAATGATGGCTTGCTTCACTGATAGTGACAGCTCTTTGGATCTCATCTTGAGAGTTGACAGCAACAGATTCCAAATGCAAATAGCAAACTTGAAATTAACTCTGGACCTTTTATCTGCTCATTGTAATTGGTATAATGAGGGAATAACACACACCTGGCCATGGAACAGCTGAGAAGCCAATTGTCCCATTACTTTTAGTCCATTCACAAGTGCGAGGAACACATGCAAACTGTTGCAATTCCTACACCGCTCACCTGATTTGGCTGTAAATACCCTCAAATTAAAGCTGACAGTCTGCTGTTAAAGCACATCTTGTTTGTTTCATTTCAAATCCACTGTGGTGGTGTATAGAGCCAAAAATGTTAGAATTGTGTCAATGTCCAAATATTTATGGACCTGACTGTATGTATCTCAGTTCTCAGATCCTCTAGAGCAGGGGTGCACAACCTGCGGCCCGGGGGCCACATGCGGCCCTTGATACTATTCTGTGCGGCCCCCAACCATCTGGTAACAGACATGTATGCCTATGTCTTGTGGCTGCTCACATGCATTTTTTATGTATTTCTCCCATTAGATGGGAGTCCTGGAAGTGTAACTAGACATTAATGGTATATAATGTGTGTTCAACATGCCATAAGTACAATATTTAAGTTGTTAATACACCTTTAAGTTTTAATTGCGGCCCTCGTCATTGGTTCAGTCTGGCAATGTGGCCCCCAACCAGAAAACGTTGTGCACCCCTGCTCTAGAGTAACTATAGGCCTCTTGGCTGCTTCTCGATTTAGTGCTCTCATTGCCTGGGATGTCAGTTTAGGTGGATGGCCATGTCCGTGAGATGCGGGATTATATATATATATATATATATATATATATATATCTTAACCTATCCCTGATTTACATTTCTCCACAACTTTATCCCTGAGATGTCTGGTGCATTCCTTGGCTTTCATGATGCTGTTTGATCACCAATGTTTTCTAACAAACCTCTGAGGCTTTCACAGAACAGATGTATTATACTGAAAAAAATTACACACAGGTGTACTAATACAAGTATTACTAATTATTTGACTTCTGAAGGCAACTGGTCGCCCTGGATTTTATTTAGGGATCTCAGAGTACAGGGGACTGAATATAAATGCATGCTCCGCTTTTCAGATTTTTATTTATTTAAAATTTTGAAAACCATGCAGTCACTGTACTCTAATACACTGGGCCCTGCACACACCGTATTCAGATGTAAACTGTAGGCAATTGATATGTTAACTGTAGGCAATCCATATTTAAACTTCAAGATAGCGCAATCCATCTACCTTAGTACTCAGTATTGAACGCCCGTACTTGGAGGCAGGCTGGCCGCTCACACATTTACTCACGGTGCAGGCTCTGCCTGCTTTATTAATAAAGTGGGTGGAGCATGCGCCGTGAGGAAGTGACTGACTGGCCAGCCTGCCTGCAAGTACGGGCGTTCAATAGTGAGTACTAAGGTATGTGGATTGCACTACCTTATGGTTTAAATATGGATTGCCTACAGTCAGTTAACATATCAATTGCCTACAGTTTACATCTGAATACTTGTGTGTGCGGGGCCCGGTGTAAAAGTACAGTGACTGCACCATTCCCCACCGCGAGTTGCCTCCAGCCCCTCCTCCCTTCCCGCTGATAAATTGCAGCTTGCGATGTAAAAATGACAGCATTTGTCCCATAAGACGCACTTTTAGGGGGAAAAAGTTGCGTCTTATGGGGCCAAAAATATGGTATATTGCTGTGAATCTGTGTAATCTGTGAATGCTAGCAGTTGTAGAGTATACTTAAGTGTTATTTAATGCAAGTTGTCTCGTCAACCCTATATGACGAGTGGTGGCAGCTAGTGTTAATCGAGCACCGTAGTGCTCGGCTGCTCGGGGGCTTGGGCCGAACACATCAGGATGTTCGGGTGCTCGAAGAGGCACTCCCATACAACCTGCATATCAAATCAAGGAGGGCCTCATTCACATTGTGGTACTATTGTTCATGTAGTGGGACTAGTGGGACTCCTACACTCATAAAGCCTATGCACTAAGTGAAAGGGCTGCCAAAAATTGCAAGGAACTGGCACTCCAATACACCCTTTGTTACACATAAAGGAGGACATCATACACAGACTTGAAAAATTATGATTGATGGCCTGCTGGTGACCCTCAAAAACATTTGGAGCAAGGGCCTGCTGATCTGACCATCTAAATCATGGGCGAGGGCCTGCTGCCTCTTTGGTGACTCTAGATAACCTGGGGACGATCGCACGTCATTGTGACAGCGACAATCCATTCGGATGTCTGCCCTATCAACTTTCGATGTTATTTTCAGCCCAAACCATGTAGACCATGGGTAATGGGGGAATCATGGTTCGATTCCGGAGAGGGAGCCTGAGAAACAGCTACAGCTACCACCAGCAAGGCAGCATGCATGCAAATTACCTATTAGGTATAATTAGGTGAGGGCCTCCAGCTGATCTGACCCTGTAAAAGATTTTAGGTGCGGGCCTACAGATGAGCTGACCCTGTAAAAGACTTTAGGTGCGGGCCTGCTGGTGAGCTGACCCAGTAAAAGATTGTAGGTGAAGGCCTGCTGGTGAGCTGACCCTGTAAAAAATTATATGCGAGGGCCTGCTGGTGAGCTGACCCTGTAAAAGATTTTAGGTGCGAACCTGTTGGTGAGCTGACCCTGTAAAAGATTTTAGGTGTGGGCCTGCTGGTGGGCTTACCCTCTAAAACATTATATGCGAGGGCCTTCAGGTGAGCTGACCATATAAAAAATTATATGCAAGGGCATGTAGGTGAGCTGACCCTCTAAAACATTATATGCGAAGGACATATATGCGAGGTCATTATATGTGACAAATAAGCATGTTGATATGATTGACGGAAGAGGAGGAGGAGGAGAAAAGGGATATTCAACCATATACCTTTGTTTGTGGTGAAAGGGGTGCATGGGAATACAGTATATTCAGTACATTATAAACAACACATTTAAAGTGCCTTTATGTTCAGCTGCTTTCCTCTGGTGGAGTCAAGAAGTCATGGTCAATTTTTAAGAGTCAACCTGTCAGCATTTTCAGTTGACAGGCGATACGCTTATCTATTATAATTCCACCAGCAGCACTAAATACCCGCTCAGACAAAATGCTGGCGGCAGGGCAGGCCATCACCTCCAAGGCGTAGAGTGCCAGTTCGTGCCATGTGTACAGCTTAGACACCCAGTAGTTGTAAGGCACTGATGGATCATTGTACTCCTTCACCATCTTCCAAAATGTTTCCCTCCTTGTGACACTAGGCCGTGCATCAAGGTGAGGGTGCTGGAGGGGTGTCATGAAACTGTCTCAGGCTTTGGAGAGTGTTTCCCTGCCTGTGTTGGAACTGCTGTGTGTTTCCCTTGTCTCCCCTCCTGGGTTGGCCAAGGAAGAAACGGACTCTGCTGCCAGCGCTCCTGGCCTCCACAAAATTTACTGGTGCAGTGATATCCTCCAAAGGCCTATTTGCCATGTTTTAGTGGTGAAATAAATATATATTTGCCGTCCAGCGTTAGACTTAATTGTTGAAAAGCCTTTTGTGAAAAGAAAAAAATGAGGTCATAATTGCTATTCAGTGGTGCAGTGATATACTCTAAAGGCCTGTTTGCCGTGTTTTAGTGATGAAATTAAAATATATTCGCCGTCCAGCTTTGCACTTAGCCTTAGTAAAGCCTTTTGTGTTGTGTCAAAGTAGAAAAAATTAGGGCCTAATTGCCATTTACCGGTGTAGTGATATACTCCAAAGGCCTGTTTGCTGTGTTTTAGTGGTGAAATAAAAATATATTCGCCATCCAGCATTGCACTAATCTGTTGAAAAGCCCTTTGTGTTGTGTCAAAGTAGAAAATAATTAGGGCCTAATTGCCATTCAGTGGCGCAGTAATATACTCTAGAGGCCTGTTTGCCGTGTTTTAGTGGCAAAATGAAAATATAGTCGCTGTCCAGTGTTGCACTTATCTGTTGAAAAGCCTTTTGTGTTGTGTCAAAATAGAAAATAATTAGGGCCTAATTACCGTTCACCGGTGCAGTGATATACTCCAAAGGCTTGTTTGTCGTGTATTAGTGGCAAAATAAAAATATTTACTTTTTGCGTTGCACTCATCTGTTGAAAAGTCTTTTGTGTTGTGTCAAGGTAGAAAAAAATTAGGACATGATTGCCGTTCAGCGGTGCAGTGATATACTCCAAAGGCCTGTTTGCTGTATTTTAGTGGCAAAATAAAAATATATTCACCATACAGCTTTGCACTTAGCTGTTGAAAAGCCTTTTGTGTTGTGTCAAAGTAGAAACTTATTAGGGTATTTCTGCTGTTTAGCGGTGATATACTCTAAAGGCCTGTTTACCGAATTTTAGTGGTGAAATATAAATATATTCGTCGTCCAGCGTTGCACTTATCTGTTGAAAAGCCTTTTGTGTTGTGTCAAAGTAGAAAAAAATTAGGGCCTAATTGCCTTTCAGCGGTGCAGTGATATACTCAAAAGGCCTGTTTGCCGTGTTTTAGTGGTGAAATAAAAATATATTCGCCGTCCAGCTTTTCACTTATCTGTCAAAAAGCCTTTTGTGATGTGTAAAAGTAGAAAATAATTTGGGAATGTCTGCCGTTCAGTGGTGCAGTGATATACTCTAAAGGCATATTTACCGTATTTTAGTGGAAAAATTAAAAATATATTCGCCGTACAGCGTTGCACTTAGCTGTAGAAAAGTATTTTGTGTTGTGTAAAAGTAGAAAAAAATTAGGGCATAATTGCCATTCAGTGGTGTAGTGATATACTCTAAAGGCCTGTTTGCCGTGTTTTAGTGGTGAAATAAAAATATATTAGCCGTCCAGCGTTAGACTTATCCGTCGAAAAGCCTTTTGGGTTGTGTCAAAGTAGAAAATAATTAGGGCCTAATTACTATTCAGCGGTGCAGTAATATACTCTAGAGGTCTGTTTGTCGTTTTTTAGTAACGAAATAAAAATATATTCGCCGTCCAGTGTTGCACTTATCTGTTGAAAAGCCTTTTGTGTTGTGTCAAAGTAGAAAATAATTAGGGCCTATTTGCAGTTCAGTGGTGCAGTGATATACTCCAAAGGCCTGTTTGCTGTATTTTAGTGGCAAAATAAAAATATATTCACCATACAGCATTGCACTTAGCTGTTGAAAAGCCTTTTGTGTTGTGTCAAAGTAGAAGGTCTGTTTGCCGTGTATTAGTGGCGTAAAAAAAATATATTTGATCTAACATTTAATTATTTGATCTAACAGTATGTCAGACAGACAAGTGCCAGGTCCTGCACAGGGGAGTGGCAGAGGCCAAAATGTTTCTGGCGTAGGTGGAGGTTGCAGCAGAGTAAGGGGGCATGGCAGCAGTGGTCGCAGCGAGAGGCCTGAGCTCCCGGTGTCATCTAGCGGTCGTGTCTTGACCAGCAACCCAGTGGTTCTTGAATGGTTGACTCGGTCATCCACTTCGTCCCAACTAACATCAGACACCCCCAGCCAAGAGTCGGTGGGTTCCTCTGACACAACGCTTAGTTGGCATGGCCAGGGAGCCCTGTGCCCCCACCTGTCCTGAACCTTCTTTTCTCATTTTCAGTTCCCTCAGTAGTATATATCGTAGGCTCGGCTCCACTTTCAGCTAGGAAGAGCTACTAGAGGGCAGTCAGCAGCTGCTGCTCAGCCAAGATCGGGAGGAGATATTCAACGTTTCCTCCACTAGGCGGGCAAGTAGTGATGAGGAGAGTGGCATGGGAGCTGCTGTTGCAAGCGGTTAGGCTCCTGACCCAGAGACGGTTGAGGAGGACATCAGTGACGTGCAGACACTACTCAATGATGATGATTTAGGGTGGCAGCTTGCCCGTGAGCCAGCGGCGGAGTCAGCAAGTTGCTAGCATGGCTGTAAGTCAGCAGGGTGGCAGCAGTGGGAGGTCAGGAGCCAAAGGTGCCCGGGGTAGACCACCTGCTTCGCGGGAGACTACCTGCCTGGGAGGTAGCGGTGCAGGGTTCAAGTAGCGGCGATAGCAGTCAGTCAGTGTGGAGTGTTGGGGGGAAAATCACCTACTCGGCAGTGTGGCAGTTTTTTTTTAAGCTTTCGGAGGAGGTGAACGTGGCCATATTTCAACTTTTTAGGCAGAAGGTAAAGCTTGGCCAGGGTGCCAATGTAGGCACTACAGCCCTGCGTCAACATATGCAGCATCACCATAAAGTGGCCTGGTAGAACCGAGGCTTTGATGTGGTGGTCCAGCCTGCTGTAGCAACCGCTGCATCACCCAGTGGCGCACACCCGGTTTCATGGCTCCACCACCTCAGCCGAAAGGAGCTATCTGTCCTTCTCATCATCTGCTGGTCCCAATGCTCCTGCTCCTACTCCTCATCACTTATTCTGTTAGCAATCGATCACCGAAGCGATTGCTAAGAGACAAAAGTATGCGTGCACTTATCCAACGGCGCAGAAGCTGAATGTGCCTCCCTTTCCAGTACCAGCCCTGCACACACATGTAGAACAGAAGGTGGGCTAGTCCTTGAGCCTGTCGGTCTCTGCAAGGCAGTGCCGACGTGTGGAGCTGTAATTACAGTCAGGGACAATACATGTCCTTTACGGCCCGCTGGGTGAATGTGGTTCCTGCACAGCCACAACAGCAACTTGGCCAGGTGACTTCGCATCCGCCTCTACGTTGCAACGCCGTTCCAGTGACAATGTCCGCCTCTGCCTCCTCATCCTCCACCATGTCCAACTCCTCAGCCTCTACTGCAGGGACAATTCATAGTGCCCCTCCCTTGGATGAGGTCTCCCTTTCTCACGCTCCCTCTCTGGCGTAGAACCCTGATTAGCCGATAACCGTGATCAACATGGTAGGCTCAGAAAAGAACATTGAAAGTTGATAGAGAAGATATCCAAATGGATGGTGGACGTCATGGGGGCACCTCTGCATAGGTGACAGGAACATAAATTTCAAAAAGTCGTCTGTTACATTGTCAGGTGACAGTTTACAAATTTTGCCGGATAGAAACCCCTGCTCTGCATAGGTGACAGGGAATTACATTTCAGAAATTCTTCTTTAATTGATGCGTGTCAACTCCTTTCATTCAATGCTTAAACTTTAACAAGTTGTCCCACATTTGCGCTTCAATAATTTTTCCCACATTTCCACGCTATCATATTTAATTTGAAACAATTAAACTCCCTTGGATGTGGTCTCTCTTTCTCAGGCTCCCTCTCTGGGGTGGAACCCTGATTCGCAGCTAACCGTGATCAACATGGTAGGCGCAGAAAAGAACATCAAAAGTTGATAGATCAGATATCCAATTGGATCGTGAACATCACAGGGACGTGCAACATGGTGGGACAGTATGTGTGCACACGCCTACACGAACTGACTGATGGTTCTGCCCCCTGAAACTTCTGGGTCTCCAAATTGGGCACATGGCCTAGGCTTGCCCTTTACGCCTTGGAGGTGCTGGTCTGCCCTGCAGCCAGTGTGAAGTCTGAACGTGTGTTTAGCACGAGTGGAGGGGTTATCACAGGTTATATTTCCCAATGTTTTGGGGTGTACCCTAATAAAAATTAAAATTAAAACAAAAAAGCAGTGTAGGCTACCTCCTCCTCCTCCACCGCCGCTTCCACCTACACCGCCACATCCACCGCCTCCTCAACCACCTACTCCATATGGATCTGGTCCTCCTAGATCAAGATTATTATTTATTATTTTTACGTATTTTATGTTATTTAAAGTCATTTCCCTATCCACTTTTGTTTGCAGAGCACTTGCCATGCTCTTAGCCACATTTTGCTGGCATTTGCATCCCTCTAGCCCATTCCATGACATTTTTACAGCCATTTTAGTACTCAAAAGTTTGGGTCCCCATTGACTTCAATAGGGTTTGGGTTCCGAACTCAAACTTTTTTGTGAAATTTAGCCGAACCCATCGAACCTGAACATCCAGGTGTCCGCTCAACTCTACTAACTAACAAACAAAATACAATTATACTCTAGTGAAATGTCACAAACTAATAAACTATATAATCATCATAAATATCATTAACTAGCGTATTGAGATTTAAATCGTCAATGTGTATAAACACTTAAAAGAAAAAATATGGTAAAAAATAGAAAAACAGACATATTTGGTGCCGCCATGTCCATAATGACCGTCTCTATAAAAATATCATATGATCTAACCCCTCAGATGAGCACTGTAAAAATAAAAATAAATAAACATTTTAAAAAATTATAAATTTTGTCAACTTACATTACTAAAAGCTCAATACCAAGCTATCAAAAAAGGCATATGCCCCCGCAAAATAGTACCAATCTGTCATTTCATTCGGCCAAAAATGAGCCCCTACCATTAGACAATCGGTGAATAAAAAAAATTATTTGGCTCTCAAACTATGGAGACACTAAAACATGTATTGTTTTTGTTTCAACAATGCTTTTATTGTGTAAAACGGAAATAACTCAAAAATAAGGAAACATATTAGCTCTTGCCGCATAAAAATATCACACAAAGTAACCCCTCAGATGGACACCTTTCAAAAAAAATAAAAACTGTCAAAAAAGGCTTTTTTTTTAGAACTTTTATCACAAAAAGGTGTAATAGCAAGCCATTAAAACGTCATATGCACCACAAAATGCCACAAATCAAGATGTCATCTCATCCAGACCAAAAATTAGCCCCTACATAAGACAGTGGCCCCCCCCAAAAAAATATGGCTTTCAGAGTATGAAGAGACAAAAAAAACTTTGTTTTAAAATGCTTGTTTATGTAAAACTGAACCAAACAACATAAAAAGTAGACATATTTTTTATTGTCACCTCCATAACAACCTGCTCTATAAAAATAGCCCATCATTTAACCTTAGCGACGTTTCGACTTAAGGAAGTCTTTCTCAAGCAGTGCAATTGGACGTGACTTAACGCCCAGCGCCGTACATGTAGGAGGTCTTAATATCTATTATGAAAGTAGAGACATTGAAATTTGGAAATTTGGAAATTTTTGCCAATTTGGTATTTGTTTATAAATATAAATGAAATATTTTGACTCAATTTTACCATTCTTATTAAGTACAATATGTGATGAGAAAACAATGTCAGAATGGCCTGGATAAGTATAAGGGTTTTAAAGTTATTTCCACATAAAGTGACACATCTCTGATTAGCGAAAAATGGCCTTGGCACAAAGGAGAAAAATTGCCCGGTCCTTAAATGTTTAATAGGAATTGCAACTAACAACAGTAATGAAGACATTGAAGGCCACTGTGGCAAAAATGGTGAAGGAGCACCTCCAGGATATGCGGGCCATTCAGGAGCGGATGAAGACCATGGAGGAGAGGCACCGCCAGGCCATTAAGGGTGTGCAGGAGATTATTTTTTTTCTAATATGTTATATAAATAATTTATACAGTTTAACGTGTATTTAGTTTTTTGTAATATTGCTCTGTTTTAGTGTAACAGGGTAGTATACGGTACCGTAAATCCTACACATAACTCGGCCTAAATCAGCCAGAACTGAGAGCAGCCGGTAAATACATGTCAAATACCTAAGGGTCCTTTCACACGTCTGTAAAATGGGTCCGCATCCGTTCCGCAATTTAGCGGAACGATTACAGACCCATTGATTTTTAATTCCAGTCAGCAAAATTAGGCGTTCACAGGATAAATATGTAAGTGTTGGCCAGTACAGGCCCCAATAATTAGCCAATAGGTATTCATCTGACAGCAAAAAACTTTGTATTCTGTGGCTGGAGGTACATTAGCTGTTTACAGGATAAATAAGTAAGTCTTGGCCAGTACAGGCCCCAAAAATTAGCCAATAGGCGTTCACCTGGCAGTAAAGAACTTTGTATTCTGTGGCTGGAGGTACATTAGCCGTTCACAGGATAAATAAGTAAGTGTCGGCCAGCACAGGCTCCAAAAAGTAGGCATTCAACGGACATAAAAGGCCTTTTATGCCGCTGTATTTACCTAACACAGGGACCATGATTTGTTCTGGGTGGTGGTGGATATTTGTGGGCGGTCATAAGGAATTTGAATCAAATATGGTCTACTAGTCACATCTGTTGAATTCCTCCGAGGGCCATGCCTCATTCATTTAAAAAAATGTGAGGTAGTCCACACTGTCGTGAGCTAGGCGAGTGCGCTTATCGATCACGATCCCCCCTGCTGCGCTGAACGTCCTTTCGGACAGGAAACTGGACAAGGGGCAAGCCAACAGTTCCATGGCAAATTGTGCCAGCTCTGGCCACAGGTCAAGCCTGCCTACCCAGTAGTCCGGGGGTTCATCGCTTCTCAGAACATCCACATCGGCTGTTAACCCGATGTAGTCGGACACCTGTCGGTCTAGGCGTTCCCTGAGGCTGGATCCGGAGCACAGCTGTCGATGAGTTGGCTGCAAGAATGATCTCATATCCGCAGTGAATAACACATCTTCAAACCGCCCTCTTCTTGCAGGTGCTGTTGGATTGGTACCCGCAACTGTTTCTCTGTGAGTGGAAATTACTCTGCCAGCGCCCCCAAAAGCAGAATGCAGCATTTCTCGAAGGGCCTGGAAGTGCTGCATTCTAACAGCCCTCTGTGATGTTGGTAACATTTCCGCCATGTTTTGTTTGTACCGGGGGTCTATGTACGTTGCCACCAAGTACTGGTCCTTTCCCTTTATGCTTTTTATACGGGGGTCCCTCTTAAAACACTGGAGCATGAAGGCCCCCATTTGCACTAAACTGGAAGCGGTGTAGTGGCCTGGCTCCTGCTCATCATCCAGGATAATGTCGCTCTCGTTCTCCTCCCATCCACAGACAACACCAGGGATCCCAGAAAGGTTTAAAGCATGCTCTTCTTGCTCCTCCTCATCCTCTCCGGCACCATCCTCCTCTGACTCCTCTTCAGACTCCTGTTGTTGACTTGTCTCAGATGGAGTAGCCCCCCCTGGGAATTCATCCAGCATTGCGACATCCTCATCTTCCAGCTCCTGCTTGCCACGGATGATGTTGCAGATAGCTGGAAGTTATTAATAAACGTCCGACTGGCTTGATCCCAAACTAAGGAGCATATAGGTGAGTCCTAAAAAACCCTAAGAGCTCATCCTGACTGCTAAGCACATACAAGGGTCTCAAAGGTATGCCCACGTATCTAAGACTGTGTGACACCTGAAAACCCTATAATAGTGAGAGGACACGACCACCGGCTCCCTGCACTTCATACGGAGGGAGTCAAGGTCACCTAGAATCAAGCCAGCAAGGAAACACAATACATGAAAGGACTTACAGTGGGATGCGAAAGTTTGGGCAACCTTGTTAATTGTCATGATTTTCCTGTATAAATCGTTGGTTGTTACGATAAAAAATGTCAGTTAAATATATCATATAGGAGACACAAACAGTGATATTTGAGAAGTGAAATTAAGTTTATTGAATTTACAGAAAGTGTGCTATAATTGTTTAAACAAAATTAGGCAGGTGCATACATTTGGGCACTGTTGTCATTTTATTGATTCCAAAACCTTTAGAACTAATTATTGGAAGTCAAATTGGCTTGGTAAGCTCAGTGGCCCCTGACCTACATACACAGGTGAATCCAATTATGAGAAATTGTATTTAAGGGGGTCAATTGTAAGTTTCCCTCCTCTGAAGAGTAGCAACATGGGGGTCTCAAAACAACTCTCAAATGGCCTGAAGACAAAGAATGTTCACCATCATGGTTTAGGGGAAGGATACAGAAAGCTGTCTCAGAGATTTCCGCTGTCTGTTTCAACAGTTAGGAACATATTGAGGAAATGGAAGACCACAGGCTTAGCTCAAGTTAAGGCTCAAAGTGGCAGACCAAGAAAAATCTCGGATAGACAGAAGCAACGAATGGTGAGAACAGTCAGAGTCAACCCACAGACAAGCACCAAATACCTAACACATCATCTTGCTGCAGATGGAGTCACTGTGCATCGTTCAACCATTCGGCGCACTTTACACAAGGAGATGCTGTATGCGAAAGTGATGCAGAGGAAGCCTTTTCTCCGCCCACAGCACAAAAACTGCCGCTTGAGGTGGGCTAAAGCACATTTGGACAAGCCAGCTTCATTTTGGAATAAGGTGCTGTGGACTGATGAAACTAAAATTGAGTTATTTGGCCATAACAAGGGGCGTTATGCATGGAGGAAAAAGCACAGCATTCCAAGAAAAACACCTGCTACCTACAGTAAAATATGGTGGAGGTTCCATCATGCTGTGGGGCTGTGTGGCCAGTGCAGGGACTGGGAATCTTGTCAAAGTTGAGGGACGCATGGATTCCACTCAGTATCAGCAGATTCTGGAGACCAATGTCCAGGAATCAGTGACAAAGCTGAAGCTGCGCCGGGGCTGGATCTTTCAACAAGACGACGACCCTAAACACTGCTCAAAATCCACTAAGGCATTTATGCAGAGGAACAAGTACAACGTTCTGGAATGGCCATCTCAGTCCTCAGACCTGAATATAATTGAAAATCTGTGGTGTGACTTAAAGAGAGCTGTCCATGCTCGGAAGCCATCAAACCTGAATGAACTAAAGATGTTTTGTAAAGAGGAATGGTCCAAAATACCTTCAACCAGAATCCAAACTCTCATTGGAACCTACAGGAAGCGTTTAGAGGCTGTAATTTCTGCAAAAGGAGGATCTACTAAATATTGATTTCATTTCTTTTTTGTGGTGCCCAAATTTATGCACCTGCCTAATTTTGTTTAAACAATTATGGCACACTTTCTGTAAATCCAATAAACTTAATTTCACTTCTCAAATATCACTGTGTGCGTCTCCTATATGATATATTTAACTGACTTTTTTTTATCGTAACAACAACCAACGATTTATACAGGAAAATCATGACGATTAACAAGGTTGCCCAAACGTTCGCATCCCACTGTATCTGAACAAGCAGCAGCAGAAGCCTCCAGCAGTAAACACTTCAATTCAGGAAGTAGTATAAACTGCAAAGTGAGGCACTATGGGAGGGAATATAAAGGAAAGAGGATTAGTCTAAATAGGTGACACCTGGAAGAAGGAAATGAGATGAGAAAGTGAAACCAAAACAAAGAACATCATGCAAGAGGTAGAGAAGGACCTTCTCACAGAACTGGCGGTGACACTGCTTCTCGACAGCTTGATCAATTACACAACGCAATGCATGCTCCAGAAAGAACGCGTAAGGTACGATGTCACTGATGGCACCCTGGCTGCGACTGACCAGTTTAGTTATCTCATCAAATGGCCGCAGAAGTCTGCATGCGTTGCGCATGAGCAGCCACTGGTGCGCTGAAAAAAAAACAAGCTCCCAGAACCTGTCCTGCTGCAGAGTTCGTACAGGTAGTCATTAACTGCACGTTTCTGCTGGAGCAGCCTATCAAGCATATACAAGGTGGAGTTCCATAGCATCGGGTAGTCACAAATCAGACGTCTGGGGATTTTGGGGGACACAGTGGAAGAGACGGTAGCAGCGGAAAAGGAGGAGTCAGCCAAGGAGGAGAGGGAGGATGGAGTAGGGGGAGGAGAAGAAGAGGTAAGCCTGCATGCAATCCGTGGCGATAACACCAAATCTACACGGGTGCCACAGGTTGCATGCTTGACAGCATAAGAAGGTTCACCCAGTGGGCAGTAAAAGTTATGTAACTTCCTTGCCCGTATTTGCTAGACCACATGACTGTGGTCAGATGTATCTTGGCACCGACACTGTGTGCCAGAGATACATTCACTTGCCGCTAAACATTGCCATATAGCTCTGGGATGCCCTTCTGGGAGAAATATTTCCTTCCTGGGACCTTCCATTGCGGTGTTCCAATGGCCACAAATTTTCTAAAGGCCTCCAAGTCCACCAATTTATATGGCAGTAGTTGGTGGGCTAGCAGTTCCGACAAGACAATGGTCCACCGTTGGGCAAGAGGGTTATCCGGCGTCATCATCTTTTTACGCTCGAACATTTGGGCCACAGAAGCCTGCATTTTGCCAGATAAACGTGAGGACGGCATGGTGGAAGGTGGAGTGGGGGACAATTGGGAGGAGAGAGGAGAAGGAGAAGAGGCAGGACGTGGAGCTTTGTGGGTTCTGACGGCGCTGCTCCCACTGGGCTCGGTGATAGGAGGCTAGGTGCCTTCATAAGGCAGTCGTCCCTAGGTTAGTGTTTGGCTTACTACGACTTATGCTTTGACAGCAAAGGCTGCAGATGGCAATACTAATGTCAGCAGCGGACACGTTAAAAAAGCCCACACTGCGGAGCCATGTGCCGGCATCCTGGGAGCGCCAGATGTGACCAAGCATGGTAGATGGCTCGCTCCTGATACATTTGCAGTCTGCTTTTTGACTCCTGTGTAATGTAAGTTCTGCCTGCCTCTCCTCCCTATCTGCTGCTTCGTCTCTCCCTCTGAACTCCCTCTGTAGTTTCACCACAGCTGGAGTGCTGGAGGTTAGCCATCACTGCCCTATGCAAATGTTGATCAATGCTGTAGAAATCACCAAACTTGGCCAAAAATTGCAGGGTACTTTTTCTCTTGTTAACCCTTGTGAAAATGAAAAATCTGGGACTAAAGCAACATTTTATTTGAAAAAATGTGATTTTTCATTTTCATAGCCAAGTGTTTGTAAATTATATTAAATGCCTGTGGGGTCAAAGCACTCATTTCACCCCTCAATAAATTCATTGAGGGGTGTAGTTTCCAAAATGGGGCTACTTTTTACAGGGATTCGTAGGGGTACCTCAGCAAAATTTCTTCAAGCAATGCTTTTCATGGCTTGTGGGTTCACTATTCATTGGAACTTTGTGAAGCTTGTTATCTTTCTCAAGAAAGTGGCTCAAGCAAGAAAATCCTGTTTATAGACCACACATTTTTCTGCATCAACCATTTTTATGCTTCAATAAAAAAAACACATTTAAGCATAAAATATGGAGAAATGTTATGTCTGAGAATATGCAGCAGGATCCAAATACTGCAGCAGTGTCTTTCTAGTCCTCAAGTGTTAAAGCACAAAAAATATTAAGACTGCGTTACACAGAATACAAAAGAAATATATCTATACTGAAGACAATAAGGGGTCAGGAGCAGCTGAAAGTTAAAGGGGTTTTCCAAATGTTTAAAGGGAATCTGTCACCAGCGTCCTCCCAATCAAATTGTTTGCATAAATACATAGTTGTGCTTCACCAGATTAAAACGTTGTTAGTTTTTATGTTGATCCAAGGCTCTATTTCCGTATTATGATACGTTTACTTAAAGGGAACCTGTCACCAGGATTTTGTGTATAGAGCTGAGGACATGGGTTGCTAGATGGCCGCTAGCACATCCGCAATACCCAGTCCCCATAGCTCTGTGTGCTTTTATTGTGTAAAAAAAATTGTATTGTGGAACAGATGGGGCTGCCATAAAAGATGAAGTTGCTTAGCTTGGAAAAGAAGCAGTCCGCCATTTTGTGAATTGTATGAGAGAACTGTGTGGATCCGGATTCTGTTCACAGGAATGAGTATCGGCGTCAGGAAGCTGATCAGAACAGAGGGTCAGAGTTACAGGTTCTGCAGGATCACATGTTGTGGCAGGGACTTGCTGTCGGTTTGGAGCAACCAGTGAATACAGGACATACCCAGGTCAGTGACTCAGCAGCACGGTTATTGACTTGTAGGCTCTGCCGTGTGCACCATCGGTCAGGTCTGTTGCCCTGCAGCACAGTATCGACTTGCGGGCTCTGCTGTGTACACCTCCTTGGGTATGGTTGTTCAGTTGGGCTGGTACCGTGACTCTGAGCCTGGGGTATCGGGTATTCTGGACATTACAAGGCTACTCCAGCATCTAGACTGAGAGTATTGAGGGCACGTGAAACAGTGTAGTTTGGGGGTTAAGGTAAGGAAGTGGAACCTTGTGGTATTCACTGCATTTTGAATTGTAAGTGATATACTCTCTGTAACTACTGTTATCATTACTGTTAATACTACTGTTCAGTAAAGTTACTGTTTTTGCATCAAGAGCTGGTGTCCGTGTCGCTTTCCTTATTCCATGACTTCGCTGTATCCTGGGGGTCCCTCCCTGGTTCACGGTCTTACAAGTCCTGTCCCTGACTCTTCTCAGGGACGGGACTCATCTCAGGTTACTGTGCATATGTATCAAGTCTTTTTTTTTTTTACGCAATAAAAGCACACAGAGCTATGGGGACTGGGTATTGCGGCTGTGCTAGCGGCCATCTAGCAACCCATGTCCTCAGCTCTATACCCAAAATCCAGTTGACAGGTTCCCTTTAAAATGCATATTAGGCTTTTGTGCAATGAGGATGTCACCAGTGCTTTAATTGCACCCAAGCTTCACTCCATTCTTTGGGTGGACCCTCCCTGCCTGCTTTGATTGGCAGGGCCAGGCAGTGACAAAGCAGTTAGAACATGCCTAGAAAACTCTCCTATAGAAGTCAGTGAGGTATCCTTCAGTTCATTGTATCTATGGCCCCTGTGGCTGCCATAAATCAATTTTCTTAATGATTTCTATATGCTGTTAAGAACATCTCATTCATGATGGCAGCCCCCATAATGTTTAACCCCTTAAGGACTCAACCCTATTTCACCTTCTGGACTTGGCCATTTTTTGCAAATCTGACCAGTGTCACTTTTAGTGCTGATAACTTTAAAACGCTTTGACTTATCCTGGCCATTCTGAGATAATTTTTTCATCACATATTGTACTTCATGACACTGGTAAAATGAAGTCAAACAAATTCATTTTTATTTATAAAAAAATACCAAATTAACCAAATTTTTAAAAAAATTTACAAATTTCCAAGTTTCAATTTCTCTACTTCTATAATACATAGTAATACCTCCAAAAATAGTTATTACTTTACATTCCCCATATGTCTACTTCATGTTTGAATCATTTTGGGAAGGATATTTTATTTTTTGGGGATTTTACAAGGCTTAGAAGTTTAGAAGCAAATCTTGAAATTTTTCAGAAATTTTCAAAAACCCAATTTTTAGGGACCAGTTCAGGTCTGAAGTCACTTTGAGAGGCTTACATAATAGAAACCACTCAAAAATGACCCCATTTTATAAACTACACCCCTAAAGGTATTCAAAACAGATTTTTTACAAACTTTGGTAACCTTTTAGGTGTTCAATAAGAATTAATGGAAAATAGAGATACAATTTCAAAATTTCACATTTTTGGCAGATTTTTCATTTTAAGAATTTTTTGCCAGTGACAAAGCAAGGGTTAACAGCCAAACCAAACTCAATATTTATGGCTTTGATTCTGTAGTTTACAGAAACACCCCATATGTGGTTGTAAACCGCTGTATGGGCACATGGCAGCGCGCAGAAGGAAAGGAATGCCATACGGTTTTTGGAAGGCAGGTTTTGCTGGACTGGTTTTTTTTGACACCATGTCCCATTTGAAGACCCCCTGATGCACCCCTAGAGTAGAAACTCCAAAAAAGTGACCCCATTTCAGAAACTACGGAAAAGGGTGGCAGTATTGTTGGTACTAGTTTAGGGTACATATGATTTTTGGTTGCTCTATAATACACTTTTTGTGAGGCAAGGTAACAAGAAATAGCTGTTTTGGCACCGTTTTTATTTTTTGTTATTTACAACATTCGTCTGACAGGTTAGATCATGTGATATTTTTATAGACCAGGTTGTCAAGGATGCTGCAATACCTAATATGCATACTTTTTTTTTATTTATGTAAGTTTTACACAATGATTTCATTTTTGAAGCAAAAAAATCTTATTTTAGTGTTTCCATAGTCTGAGAGCCATAATTTTTTTCAGTTTTTGGGCGATTACCTTGGGTAAGGTTTTTGTGGGATGAGATGGCGGTTTTATTTGCACTATTTTAGGGTACGTGTGACTTTTTGATCGCTTGCTATTACACTTTTTGTGATGTAAGGTGACAAAAAATTGCCTTTTTTACACCGTTTTTATTTTTATTTTTTTACGGTATTCACCTGAGGGGTTAGGTCATGTGATATTTTTATAGAGAAAGATATTATGGACGCTGCGATACCTAATATGTATACTTTTTATTTATGTAAGTATTACACAATGATTTCATTTTTGAAGCAAAAAAAAATCATGTTTTAGTGTTTCCAAGTTTTTGGGGCGATTATCTTAGGTAGGGTCTAATTTTTTGTGGGATGAGATGGCGGTTTGATTGGCACTATTTTGGGGTGCATATGACTTTTTGATCGCTTGCTATTACACTTTTTGTGATGTAAGGTGACAAAAAATTGTTTATTTAGCAGTTTTTATATTTTTATTTTTTGCGGTGTTCATCTCAGGGATTAGGTCATGTGATATTTTAATAGAGCCGGTCGAAACAGATGCGGCGATACCTAATAGGTATACTTTTTTTTATTTATGTAAGTTTTACACAATAATATCATTTTTGAAACAAAAAAATATCATGTTTTAGTGTCTGCATATTTTGAAAGCCATAGTTTCTTCAGTTTTTGGGCGATTATCTTAGGTAGGGTCTCAATTTTTGCGGGATGAGATGACGGTTTGATTGACAGTTTTATTTTTTTATTTTTTACGGTGTTCATCTCAGGGGCTAGGTAATGTGATATTTTTATAGAGCCGGTCGATACGGACACGGCGATACCTAATATGTATACTTTTTTATTTATTTATGTAAGTTTTACACAATAAAAGCTTTTTTAGAACAAAAAAAATGATATTTTAGTGTCTCCATATTCTGAGCCATAGTTTTTTTTATTTTTAGGGCGATTGTCTCAGGTACGGGCTCATTTTTTTGCGGGATGAGGTGACGGTTAGATTGGTACTATTTTGGTGGGCAAACGCCTTTTTGATCGCTTGCTGTAAGGTGACAAAAAAATGGTTTATTTAGCACAGTTTTTATTTTTTATTTTTTACGGTGTTCATCTGAGGGGTTAGGTCATGTGATATGTTTATAGAGCCAGTCGATACGGACACGGCGATACCTAATATGTATACTTTTTTCCCCTTCCTATGTTTTACCAATTTTTTTTTTTACTTTATTTGAGGAAAATGACGTTTTTGTTTATTTTTACTTGAAACTTTTAATTTTTGGGGGGAAAACTTTATTTTTTCAACTTTTTTTCACTTTATTTTTTCAACTTTTTTTCACTTTATTTTTTGTCCCACTTTGGGACTTGAATTTTTGGGGGTCTAATCCCCTTTACAATGCATTCTAATACTTATGTATTGGAATGCATTGGCTGTATGAGTAATACTGTGTGTATTACTCATACAGCTTCCGGTCTGTGAGATCCAGGGGGCTGGATCTCACAGGCTCGTCACCAGAAGGCAGCGTGATGCCTTCCTTAGACATCGCGCTGCCTTTCATGCCATCGGGTCCCCCCTACAGCCGCATGGGGACCCGATGGCACCGCCGCCCGCCGCTGCCGCACCAGGTAAAAGCCGCAAATCGCAGGTTTGAATTGCCGACACGGGGGGTCACGGGACAGGATGCCCACTGAAAGATTTCCGCAATCGCGTTTTAAAGTTAGGACGTACCGGTACGCCCTGGGTCCTTAAGGACTCAGGAAACAGGGCGTACCAGTACGCCCTAAGTCCCTAAGGGGTTAAAGGTACCGAGTAAGACAAGAGCACACATCCTGGCCCTGATGATTTCTAAAAGGGATTGATGAAATAAAAAATTGCAGTGGGGTCACTTAAAGGGAAATAGACACAGCACAGATATCACGCAGAAAATAGGGTATAAATTCATCAGTTTACATCCAGACAAAGGCCTGGTCACAACATAGTCTAAAAATTCCAAAGTGTTTCTCCCCATATATACAGATATGTGGTTCATCAGGGACAAGCCCACACTGCGAAGCCATGTGCAGGCGTCCTGGGAGCGCCAGATGCGACCGTGCATGGTAGATGGCTCTCTCCTGATACATTTGCAGTCTGCTTTCTGCCTGCCTCTCCTCCCTATCTGCTGCTCCGTCTCTCCCTCTGAACTCCCCTCCTCTTCCTCTCTTGTGGGCACCCACGTGACGTCCATCGACACGTCATCATCAACGTCACCTTCTTCACCACTAACATTAGAGATCTCAGAGTAGGCAGCAACAGCAGGGACCACCCTCCTTGGGCTAATCTGGGTACTGTCATCAGACAGCTGAGTGGCGGCCGTTGCTACCTCCTCTTCCTGATCCGATGCCAAGAATGGCTGCGCATCGGAAATATCTTGTAATGGATCGGAAAATAATTCCTGTGACTCGAGCGGAGGGGATATGGTGGCGTTGGTGGTGGTGTCTTTGAGGGTGCACACAGCAGAGAGTGAAGAGGGTGCAGATACAGAGGATGAGGAGGGTGAAGAAGCGGAAGGCTGAGTGAGCCACTCAACCAAGTCTGGTGCGTCCTTTGACGTAATCGCACGCACCTTCTGCAACTTCCCACTTAGGCTCTGGCCTGGTGCTGCTGCCTGACCCCTACCACCCCTGCGGAAGGGCCTTCCTCTTCCTCTACCTGTCATTTTTTAAATGACCCTGTGACAAAAGTCTCTATAGAAGAGCAGTATTTGTGGAAGGTATATAACACCCCGCTTCTATCAGGTATTTTTGGGGGCGACTGGTATATCACACCAGTTATAATAATTATTTCCAGTACCGTTTATCACTGTGTGTAGCAGAGGGAATGTAGCAAAACAGCAAACAAATGCTGCAGTACCCAAATACACTATAAAGAAAGTATATTGGTATATAACACCCCACTTCAATCAGTTGTTTTGGGGAGGCCACTGGTATATCACACCAGTTATAATTTTTTGTTTGTAATTGCGTTTGTCTCTCTGTGTAGCTGCAGTATCGCTGCAGAACCGCTCACCAGTCACCACCACTGCTGCACAATACAAATCCACTATACAGGGTGGGCCATTTATATGGATATACCTTAATAAAATGGGAATGGTTGGTGATATTAACTTCCTGTTTGTGGCACATTAGTATATGTGAGGGGGGAAACTTTTCAAGATGGGTGGTGACCATGGTGGCCATTTTGAATCCAACTTTTGTTTTTTCAATAGGAAGAGGGTCATGTGACACATCAAACTTATTGGGAATTTCACAAGAAAAACAATGGTGTGCTTGGTATTAACGTAACTTTATTCTTTCATGAGTTATTTACAAGTTTCTTACCACTTATAAAATGTGTTCAATGTGCTGCCCATTGTGTTGGATTGTCAATGCAACCCTCTTCTCCCACTCTTCACACACTGATAGCAACACCACAAGAGAAATGCTAGCACAGGCTTCCAGTATCCGTAGTTTTAGGTGCTGTACATCTCGTATCTTTACCTGCTCTATATATAAAGATTCTCTGCAAGAGACTTTCAGGAACTAAGGCTGGGACTGGAAATGGGGGGGTATCTGGCCTCTCCTTCCAGTCCCTGAGTAGCCATGCTAGCACTTCTCTGTGCAGAAGCCCCTAGCAGCCCCCATGGCTGTGTACTGCCTCTGAGCCTTTAGGTGGGTTCTCTGTCAGCCTGGGTTTGATCAGGGGCTCATCATCTTCCTTCCTACCCTATCAGCCTTTATATTTCCATCTACAGAGCTGTATGAGGATTTTACAAAAGAAAGGGCTGGGCACTCACTATATCTGGTAGCAGTGGTACTTTATTGAATAAAATGAAATATTATATTATTAAAACCACATATTCAAACACATATACATACACATCAGTAATAAAAGTACCTAAAAAATATATATAGTCACTGTAACACAATGGTAAAAAGGACCTATTTGATATATAAAAAGAGGCGGATGTGGCCAATAATTCGCATATATGGAGGATAGGAAATATTCGAAACTATCCAAATGTTCAGTCCAATGTCAGAGGTGTGCCATATACAAGAAAAGACGGATGATATTCGGAATTGAAATAGAAATAGTCGATCCGATATCCTAGGCTCTATTGCAGAGACTAGTAGCCTGTATAATTGTAATCGTGGATTCGAATATATTTGCACAGTTCAGGGTAACAGCGTTAACTTCCAAATGAATTATTTGTCGATTATATTTTAGTTCAGTCTACTCACATAATAGATGTACTTAGGCGGCTCAGATCAGCAATCCGCGGCGTCCCGCGTAATGGTCAGGGTATGATCTCCGCTTGCACGTGTGAGCCTCGACTTCACAATAAGGTGGTATATAATAACTCCCAGTGCATTTCACAAAGGGTTTTCGACAAGCTGTTTTTCAATTGAACAATCAGAGTTCCTCACTTACTGGCGCCAGCAGTATCTTTATAGTCCACAGCTCTGCAGATATACTATCAACCTTCAGTGTATTTTCTCTAAGAAGGGTCGGATCTGCAAGAATTAGTGGTCCTTAAGTCCAATCGGGGGGTCCAGTACCAGGCACGTTTCGGGGCTCTTAGTGGCCCCTTCCTCAGTGGTTGCAATCACTGAGGAAGGGGCCACTAAGAGCCCCGAAACGCGTCTGGTACTGGACCCCCCATACCATTACGTGGGACGCCGCGGATTGCTGATCTGAGCCGCCTAAGTACATCTATTATGTGAGTAGACTGAACTAAAATATAATCGACAAATAATTCATTTGGAAGTTAACGCTGTTACCCTGAACTGTGCAAATATATTCGAATCCACGATTACAATTATACAGGCTACTAGTCTCTGCAATAGAGCCTAGGATATCGGATCGACTATTTCAATTTAAATTCCGAATATCATCCGTCTTTTCTTGTATATGGCACACCTCTGACATTGGACTGAACATTTGGATAGTTTTGGATATTTCCTATCCTCCATATATGCGAATTATTGGCCACATCCGCCTTTTTTTTATATATCAAATAGGTCCTTTTTACCATTGTGTTACAGTGACTATATATATTTTTTAGGTATTTTTATTACTGATGTGTATGTATATGTGTTTGAATATGTGGTTTTAATAATATAATATTTAATTTTATTCAATAAAGTACCACGGCTACCAGATATAGTGAGTGCCCAGCCCTTTCTTTTGTATAATTTTTTTGCTTGTTAGATTGGGTGAATCTGCGGGCTGTGAGCACCCATCCGGGTTCCCCCATACAGTAGTGCGACCTATCACTTGTGAACCAATCCTGTATGAGGATTTGTTTTCCGCAGGACAAACTGTAGTTTTTATTGGTACCATCTTCGGGGAGCATACAACTTTTTGATCACTGTTAATAATTTTTTTTGGAGAGAATAAGGTGACCACAAAATGGTTAATCACATTTTATTTTTTTTAGTTATGGCGTACACTACACAGGAAAAGTATTTTTTTATATTTTAATAATTCAGACATTTTCGGACATGACGATACCTGTTATGTTTATTAAAGTTTTAGAGGTTGATTTAAACTTAATGTTTCTTTTTTTTTTTTTTACTTTTTCCAGCAATAACTTTAACTCCCTCCTAGAGGGCTAGAAACTGGGAACTTTTGTTCCCTTTTCCCATTCACCAGCTTAGTAGGCAGATTACTATTACAGACCTGGTAGGCTTCAGCAGGGCCCAGGCCATCATGGCAAATGATCAGAGCCTATGATTTCACTGCGGGGGTTCCATTCCGAAGGTAGAGGGATCCGGGGTTAAATGACTGATTTCTGCTTCATCGCTGATCCCAGTCATTGCAGCCTGGTTCCTGCAGTATTATACAGCCAACACCCACCACGTATGGAATGGGTTCTAGGCAGAAGCCCGCTCCATACAAGCCCTCAGCCACTGTGACGTACAGGTACATCACGGTGGCTAAAGGGGTAAACTTGCCTTTTTATATATGTTTTATTATGAAAGCCATCTCTTATGACAATATGGTATTTACTAATATAGTCTTTGTTGATATGCTGTGCTGTTTTCTGCATTTCATAAGGTATTCTCCCTTACTTGTCAAGTCTTTTGTGCTGTCCAGACAGAGGCCCTGTCCATAAAATGGCTGCTGGTGGAGGGTCATGAGACCAAGCTAATCACTCAGTCTCCTCCATTCAAACACACCACACCTGCACTAAACTCTTAAAGGGTTTCTGTTACCAGAATGAACCCTATTAAAATAGCTTGCATTAGCATTGTGCTAATGTCAGCTGAACCTAACTAGCCTATTCCTACTTTTATCTATGCCCCCGTTACTCCAGAAATATAACTTGTATAATATGCTAATTAGCCTCTAGGAGCGGGGGGGTTGCAGGCGCAGTGATTGAAGGGCGCTCGCCGGCTTTCTCACTGCGTCTGCGCCGAATACCGCGAGATTTCCCCAGCGCACAGGGCCGGCAGTTGGAGGTGAAGGCTGCCTGGCCCTGTCCATCTAGTGTAGCAGGGGGTCACCAGAGGTGGTAGAACGGAGCCTCTAGAGGCAGGGAAAACGCCCCCCCCCCCCCCTGCACCTAGAGGATAATTAGCATATTATAAAAGTTATATTTCTGGAGTAACGAGGGCATAGATAAAAGTAGGAATAGGCTAGCTAGGTTCAGCTGACATTAGCACATCGCTAATGTCAGATAGTTTAATAGGGTTAAATCTTGGTGAGAGAAACTCTCTAACATTGCAAGGGCAGATGTGGTGTATTTGAGTAGAGAAGACTGATGTGTCTCCAGTTATTTTTGTCTGGTCACACAACCCCCCATCAGCAACCATCCTCTGGACAGTTCCTCTGTGTGAACAGCACAGATTTGCCTAACAACAAGACATGAATTATGGCACATGGCACAGAAAATCAACAAACACTATCTTAGTGTCATATCGTCATCTTACCTGCACATTGGTCAAAAGTAGCCAGAAAGTGGCCAACCCCTTTTACTGTTACCGCTTGTAATTTACTATCTCTCTGAGTATTAATGAAATCAAGAAATTAAAGTGATGCTTGATAAGCAATACAAAGAGAATAGCAAAAGTGTCACTTAGTTAAACACATTAAAGTACAAAAGAAAAGTGTTTCAGAACTTTTTTCTACTTTGGAACAGATTATACGAAACAGATTTGCACACAGAATTCTAGCACTTACACCACAGTAAGGTGTTATCAGTAGTATAATGGAACTACTTAATGCAGCCATATGTACATGACACTATTAGTCAGCAAACACAAGTCAAGAACAAAATCTAGATTATTGTGGGTGTTGTTAACTGAACAACAAGTCAAAGTATACAATTACAGCAAGAATTTAAATGTAAATTTTGTGAATCGTGACTTAATTGCAGTTGGACAATAATGTGCATTTTAGAGATGAGTGGATCTATTCTAAATGAATCAGATTCATTATGTTTATGAATTTCACAAAAAAATAAATCTCTAATTCGTTTGAGACAAATCATGTAAAAAAAAAAAAAAAAGAACAGTGCCCAGAACTAGGGATGAGCGAACTCGAACTGTATAGTTCGGGTTCGTACCGAATTTTGGGGTGTCCGTGACACGGACCCGAACCCGGACATTTTCGTAAAAGTCCGGGTTCGGGTTCGGTGTTCGTCGCTTTCTTCGCGCTTTTGTGACGCTTTCTTGGCGCTTTTTGAAAGGCTGCAAAGCAGCCAATCAACAAGCGTCATACTACTTGCCCCAAGAGGCCATCACAGCCATGCCTACTATTGGCATGGCTGTGATTGGCCAGAGCACCATGTGACCCAGCCTCTATTTAAGCTGGAGTCACATAGCGCCGCCCGTCACTCTGCTCTGATTAGCGTAGGGAGAGGTTGCGGCTGCGACAGTAGGGCGAGATAAGGCAGATTAACTCCTCCAAAGGACTTGATTAACTGATCGATCTGCAGCTGTGGATCATTGAGCTGCTGATCCTCAATTGCTCACTGTTTTTAGGCTGCCCAGACCGTTTGTCAGTCACATTTTTCTGGGGTGATCGGCGGCCATTTTGTGTCTTGTGGTGCGCCAGCACAAGCTGCGACCAAGTGCATTTAACCCTCAATGGTGTGGTTGTTTTTTGGCTAAAGCCTACATCAGGGTGAAGCTGTCACACCAAGTGCATTTAACCAGCAATAGTCTGTTCATTTTTTGGCCATATACAAAATCAGGGGCAAGCTGCGCCTGTCACCAAGTGCATTTAACCCTCAATGGTGTGGTTGTTTTTTGGCTAAAGCCTACATCAGGGTGAAGCTGTCACACCAAGTGCATTTAACCAGCAATAGTCTGTTCATTTTTTGGCCATATACAAAATCAGGGGCAAGCTGCGCCTGTCACCAAGTGCATTTAACCCTCAAGGGTGTGGTTGTTTTTTGGCTAAAGCCTACATCAGGGTGAAGCTGTCACACCAAGTGCATTTAACCAGCAATAGTCTGTTCATTTTTTGGCCATATACAAAATCAGGGGCAAGCTGCGCCTGTCACCAAGTGCATTTAACCCTCAATGGTGTGGTTGTTTTTTGGCTAAAGCCTACATCAGGGTGAAGCTGTCACACCAAGTGCATTTAACCAGCAATAGTCTGTTCATTTTTTGGCCATATACAAAATCAGGGGCAAGCTGCGCCTGTCACCAAGTGCATTTAACCCTCAATGGTGTGGTTGTTTTCTGGCTAAAGCCTACATCAGGGTGAAGCTGTCACACCAAGTGCATTTAACCAGCAATAGTCTGTTTATTTTTTGGCCATATACTACATCAGGGGCAAGCTGCGCCCGTCACCAAGTGCATTTAACCCTCAGTAGTGTGGTTGGTCAAGCTGTGACACCAAGTGCATTTAACCAGCAATAGTCTGTTCATTTTTTGGCCATATACTACATCAGGGGCAAGCTGCGCCCGTCACCAAGTGCATTTAACCAGCAATAGTGTGGTTATTTTTTGGCCATATCCCAGTCTAATTCTGTCACTAAATCCATACCGGTCACCCAGCGCCTAAATACTAGGCCTCAAATTTATATCCCGCTAAATCTCTCGTTACCGCTGTCCTGTTGTAGCTGGGAAAGTTATTTAGTGTCCGTCAAAGCACATTTTTTGTTCTGGGTTGAAGTACAATTCCCAATTTAGCAATTTCATAATTTAGTGGTTTCTGCTATATCAGAGCTATTTGAAATCTATCCCTAAAAGGGTATATAATATTCAAGGTGCACATTGGGTCATTCAGAATAACTTCACACACACCCGCTACTGTGTATTTTCAAGTCTAATTCTGTCACTAAACCCATACCTGTCACCCAGCGCCTAAATACTAGGCCTCAAATTTATATCCTGCTAAATCTCTCGTTACCGCTGTCCTGTTGTAGCTGGGAAAGTTATTTAGTGTCCGTCAAAGCACATTTTTTGTTCTGGGTTGAAGTACAATTCCCAATTTAGCAATTTCATAATTTAGTGGTTTCTGCTATATCAGAGCTATTTGAAATCTATCCCTAAAAGGGTATATAATATTCAAGGTGCACATTGGGTCATTCAGAATAACTTCACACACACCCGCTACTGTGTATTTTCAAGTCTAATTCTGTCACTAAACCCATACCTGTCACCCAGCGCCTAAATACTAGGCCTCAAATTTATATCCTGCTAAATCTCTCGTTACCGCTGTCCTGTTGTAGCTGGGAAAGTTATTTAGTGTCCGTCAAAGCACATTTTTTCTTCTGGGTTGAAATACAATTCCCAATTTAGCAATTTCATAATTTAGTGGTTTCTGCTATATCAGAGCTATTTGAAATCTATCCCTAAAAGGGTAGATCATATTGAAGGTGCACATAGGGTCATTCAGAATAACTTCACACACACCCGCTACTGTGTATTTCCAAGTCTAATTCTGTCACTAAACCCATACCTGTCACCCAGCGCCTAAATACTAGGCCTCAAATTTATATCCCGCTAAATCTCTCGTTACCGCTGTCCTGTTGTAGCTGGGAAAGTTATTTAGTGTCCGTCAAAGCACATTTTTTGTTCTGGGTTGAAGTACAATTCCCAATTTAGCAATTTCATAATTTAGTGGTTTCTGCTATATCAGAGCTATTTGAAATCTATCCCTAAAAGGGTATATAATATTCAAGGTGCACATTGGGTCATTCAGAATAACTTCACACACACCCGCTACTGTGTATTTCCAAGTCTAATTCTGTCACTAAACCCATACCTGTCACCCAGCGCCTAAATACTAGGCCTCAAATTTATATCCTGCTAAATCTCTCGTTACCGCTGTACTGTTGTTGCTTGGAAAGATATTTAGTGTCCGTCAAAGCACATTTTTTGTTCTGGGTTGAAGTACAATTCCCAATTTAGCAATTTCATAATTTAGTGGTTTCTGCTATATCAGAGCTATTTGAAATCTATCCCTAAAAGGGTATATAATATTCAAGGTGCACATTGGGTCATTCAGAATAACTTCACACACACCCGCTACTGTGTATTTTCAAGTCTAATTCTGTCACTAAACCCATACCTGTCACCCAGCGCCTAAATACTAGGCCTCAAATTTATATCCTGCTAAATCTCTCGTTACCGCTGTCCTGTTGTAGCTGGGAAAGTTATTTAGTGTCCGTCAAAGCACATTTTTTCTTCTGGGTTGAAATACAATTCCCAATTTAGCAATTTCATAATTTAGTGGTTTCTGCTATATCAGAGCTATTTGAAATCTATCCCTAAAAGGGTAGATCATATTGAAGGTGCACATAGGGTCATTCAGAATAACTTCACACACACCCGCTACTGTGTATTTCCAAGTCTAATTCTGTCACTAAACCCATACCTGTCACCCAGCGCCTAAATACTAGGCCTCAAATTTATATCCCGCTAAATCTCTCGTTACCGCTGTCCTGTTGTAGCTGGGAAAGTTATTTAGTGTCCGTCAAAGCACATTTTTTGTTCTGGGTTGAAGTACAATTCCCAATTTAGCAATTTCATAATTTAGTGGTTTCTGCTATATCAGAGCTATTTGAAATCTATCCCTAAAAGGGTATATAATATTCAAGGTGCACATTGGGTCATTTAGAATAACTTCACACACACCCGCTACTGTGTATTTTCAAGTCTAATTCTGTCACTAAACCCATACCTGTCACCCAGCGCCTAAATACTAGGCCTCAAATTTATATCCTGCTAAATTTCTCGTTACCGCTGTACTGTTGTTGCTGGGCAAGATATTTAGTGTCCGTCAAAGCACATTTTTTGTTCTGGGTTGAAATACAATTCCCAATTTAGCAATTTCATAATTTAGTGGTTTCTGCTATATCAGAGCTATTTGAAATCTATCCCTAAAAGGGTATATAATATTCAAGGTGCACATTGGGTCATTCAGAATAACTTCACACACACCCGCTACTGTGTATTTCCAAGTCTAATTCTGGCACTAAACCCATACCTGTCACCCAGCGCCTAAATACTAGGCCTCAAATTTATATCCCGCTAAATCTGTCCTTAGTGCTGTAGCTGGGCGAGTTATTTAGTGTCCGTTCAAGCACATTTCTTGTTCTGGGTTGAAATACAATTCCCAATTTAGCAATTTCATAATTTAGTGGTTTCTGCTATATCAGAGCTATTTGAAATCTATCCCTAAAAGGGTATATAATATTCAAGGTGCACATTGGGTCATTCAGAATAACTTCACACACACCCGCTACTGTGTATTTCCAAGTCTAATTCTGGCACTAAACCCATACCTGTCACCCAGCGCCTAAATACTAGGTCTCAAATTTATATCCCGCTAAATCTGTCCTTAGTGCTGTAGCTGGGCGAGTTATTTAGTGTCCGTTCAAGCACATTTCTTGTTCTGGGTTGAAATACAATTCCCAATTTAGCAATTTCATAATTTAGTGGTTTCTGCTATATCAGAGCTATTTGAAATCTATCCCTAAAAGGGTATATAATATTCAAGGTGCACATTGGGTCATTCAGAATAACTTCACACACACCCGCTACTGTGTATTTCCAAGTCTAATTCTGGCACTAAACCCATACCTGTCACCCAGCGCCTAAATACTAGGCCTCAAATTTATATCCCGCTAAATCTGTCCTTAGTGCTGTAGCTGGGCGAGTTATTTAGTGTCCGTTCAAGCACATTTCTTGTTCTGGGTTGAAATACAATTCCCAATTTAGCAATTTCATAATTTAGTGGTTTCTGCTATATCAGAGCTATTTGAAATCTATCCCTAAAAGGGTATATAATATTCAAGGTGCACATAGGGTCATTCAGAATAACTTCACACACACGCTTCTGTGCATTTCCAAGTCTAATTCTGTCACTAAATCCATACCGGTCACCCAGCGCCTAAATACTAGGCCTCAAATTTATATCCAGCTAAATCTGTCCCTAGTGCTGTAGCTGGGCGAGTTATTTAGTGTCCGTTCAAGCACATTTCTTGTTCTGGGTTGAAATACAATTCCCAATTTAGCAATTTCATAATTTAGTGGTTTCTGCTATATCAGAGCTATTTGAAATCTATCCCTAAAAGGGTATATAATATTCAAGGTGCACATAGGGTCATTCAGAATAACTTCACACACCCGCTACTGTGCATTTCCAAATCTAATTCTGTCACTAAACCCATACCTGTCACCCAGCGCCTAAATACTAGGCCTCAAATTTATATCCCGCTAAATCTCTCGTTACCGCTGTCCTGTTGTGGCTGGGAAAGTTATTTAGTGTCCGTCAAAGCACATTTTTTGTTCTGGGTTGAAATACAATTCCCAATTTAGCAATTTCATAATTTAGTCGTTTCTGCTATATCAGAGCTATTTGAAATCTATCCCTAAAAGGGTAGATCATATTGAAGGTGCACATAGGGTCATTCAGAATAACTTCACACACACGCTTCTGTGCATTTCCAAGTCTAATTCTGTCACTAAATCCATACCGGTCACCCAGCGCCTAAATACTAGGCCTCAAATTTATATCCCGCTGAATTTGAATACAATACATTGGGCCAAATAATATATTTGTTGTTGTGGTGAACCATAACAATGAGAAAAACATCTAGTAAGGGACGCGGACGTGGACATGGTCGTGGTGGTGTTAGTGGACCCTCTGGTGCTGGGAGAGGACGTGGCCGTTCTGCCACATCCACACGTCCTAGTGTACCAACTACCTCAGGTCCCAGTAGCCGCCAGAATTTACAGCGATATATGGTGGGGCCCAATGCCGTTCTAAGGATGGTAAGGCCTGAGCAGGTACAGGCATTAGTCAATTGGGTGGCCGACAGTGGATCCAGCACGTTCACATTATCTCCCACCCAGTCTTCTGCAGAAAGCGCACAGATGGCGCCTGAAAACCAACCCCATCAGTCTGTCACATCACCCCCATGCATACCAGGGAAACTGTCTCAGCCTCAAGTTATGCAGCAGTCTCTTATGCTGTTTGAAGACTCCGCTGGCAGGGTTTCCCAAGGGCATCCACCTAGCCCTTCCCCAGCGGTGAAAGACATAGAATGCACTGACGCACAACCACTTATGTTTCCTGATGATGAGGACATGGGAATACCACCTCAGCATGTCTCTGATGATGACGAAACACAGGTGCCAACTGCTGCGTCTTTCTGCAGTGTGCAGACTGAACAGGAGGTCAGGGATCAAGACTGGGTGGAAGACGATGCAGGGGACGATGAGGTCCTAGACCCCACATGGAATGAAGGTCGTGCCACTGACTTTCACAGTTCGGAGGAAGAGGCAGTGGTGAGACCGAGCCAACAGCGTAGCAAAAGAGGGAGCAGTGGGCAAAAGCAGAACACCCGCCGCCAAGAGACTCCGCCTGCTACTGACCGCCGCCATCTGGGACCGAGCACCCCAAAGGCAGCTTCAAGGAGTTCCCTGGCATGGCACTTCTTCAAACAATGTGCTGACGACAAGACCCGAGTGGTTTGCACGCTGTGCCATCAGAGCCTGAAGCGAGGCATTAACGTTCTGAACCTGAGCACAACCTGCATGACCAGGCACCTGCATGCAAAGCATGAACTGCAGTGGAGTAAACACCTTAAAACCAAGGAAGTCACTCAGGCTCCCCCTGCTACCTCTTCTGCTGCTGCCGCCTCGGCCTATTCTGCTGCTGCCGCCTCGGCCTCTTCCTCCGCCTCTGGAGGAACGTTGGCACCTGCCGCCCAGCAAACAGGGGATGTACCACCAACACCACCACCACCACCTCCGTCACCAAGCGTCTCAACCATGTCACACGCCAGCGTTCAGCTCTCCATCTCACAAACATTTGATAGAAAGCGTAAATTCCCACCTAGCCACCCTCGATCCCTGGCCCTGAATGCCAGCATTTCTAAACTACTGGCCTATGAAATGCTGTCATTTAGGCTGGTGGACACAGACAGCTTCAAACAGCTCATGTCGCTTGCTGTCCCACAGTATGTTGTTCCCAGCCGGCACTACTTCTCCAAGAGAGCCGTGCCTTCCCTGCACAACCAAGTATCCGATAAAATCAAGTGTGCACTGCGCAACGCCATCTGTGGCAAGGTCCACCTAACCACAGATACGTGGACCAGTAAGCACGGCCAGGGACGCTATATCTCCCTAACTGCACACTGGGTAAATGTAGTGGCAGCTGGGCCCCAGGCGGAGAGCTGTTTGGCGCACGTCCTTCCGCCGCCAAGGATCGCAGGGCAACATTCTTTGCCTCCTGTTGCCACCTCCTCCTTCTCGGCTTCCTCCTCCTCTTCTTCCACCTGCTCATCCAGTCAGCCACACACCTTCACCACCAACTTCAGCACAGCCCGGGGTAAACGTCAGCAGGCCATTCTGAAACTCATATGTTTGGGGGACAGGCCCCACACCGCACAGGAGTTGTGGCGGGGTATAGAACAACAGACCGACGAGTGGTTGCTGCCGGTGAGCCTCAAGCCCGGCCTGGTGGTGTGTGATAATGGGCGAAATCTCGTTGCAGCTCTGGGACTAGCCAATTTGACGCACATCCCTTGCTTGGCGCATGTGCTGAATTTGGTGGTGCAGAAGTTCATTCACAACTACCCCGACATGTCAGAGCTGCTGCATAAAGTGCGGGCCGTCTGTTCGCGCTTCCGGCGTTCACATCCTGCTGCTGCTCGCCTGTCTGCGCTACAGCGTAACTTCGGCCTTCCCGCTCACCGCCTCATATGCGACGTGCCCACCAGGTGGAACTCCACCTTGCACATGCTGGACAGACTGTGCGAGCAGCAGCAGGCCATAGTGGAGTTTCAGCTGCAGCACGCACGGGTCAGTCGCACTACAGAACAGCACCACTTCACCACCAATGACTGGGCCTCCATGCGAGACCTGTGTGCCCTGTTGCGCTGTTTCGAGTACTCCACCAACATGGCCAGTGGCGATGACACCGTTATCAGCGTTACAATACCACTTCTATGTCTCCTTGAGAAAACACTTAGGGCGATGATGGAAGAGGAGGTGGCCCAGGAGGAGGAGGAGGAGGAGGAAGAGGGGTCATTTTTAGCACTTTCAGGCCAGTCTCTTCGAAGTGACTCAGAGGGAGGTTTTTGGCAACAGCAGAGGCCAGGTACAAATGTGGCCAGCCAGGGCCCACTACTGGAGGACGAGGAGGACGAGGATGAGGAGGAGGTGGAGGAGGATGAGGATGAAGCATGGTCACAGCGGGGTGGCACCCAACGCAGCTCGGGTCCATCACTGGTGCGTGGCTGGGGGGAAAGGCAGGACGATGACGATACGCCTCCCACAGAGGACAGCTTGTCCTTATCCCTGGGCAGCCTGGCACACATGAGCGACTACATGCTGCAGTGCCTGCGCAACGACAGCAGAGTTGCCCACATTTTAACCTGTGCGGACTACTGGGTTGCCACCCTGCTGGATCCACGCTACAAAGACAATGTGCCCACCTTACTTCCTGCACTGGAGCGTGATAGGAAGATGCGCGAGTACAAGCGCACGTTGGTAGACGCGCTACTGAGAGCATTCCCAAATGTCACAGGGGAACAAGTGGAAGCCCAAGGCCAAGGCAGAGGAGGAGCAAGAGGTCGCCAAGGCAGCTGTGTCACGGCCAGCTCCTCTGAGGGCAGGGTTAGCATGGCAGAGATGTGGAAAACTTTTGTCAACACGCCACAGCTAACTGCACCACCACCTGATACGCAACGTGTTAGCAGGAGGCAACATTTCACTAACATGGTGGAACAGTACGTGTGCACACCCCTCCACGTACTGACTGATGGTTCGGCCCCATTCAACTTCTGGGTCTCTAAATTGTCCACGTGGCCAGAGCTAGCCTTTTATGCCTTGGAGGTGCTGGCCTGCCCGGCAGCCAGCGTTTTGTCTGAACGTGTATTCAGCACGGCAGGGGGCGTCATTACAGACAAACGCAGCCGCCTGTCTACAGCCAATGTGGACAAGCTGACGTTCATAAAAATGAACCAGGCATGGATCCCACAGGACCTGTCCGTCCCTTGTCCAGATTAGACATTAACTACCTCCCCATAACCATATATTATTGGACTCCAGGGCACTTCCTCATTCAATCCTATTTTTATTTTCATTTTACCATTATATTGCGATGCTACCCAAAGTTGAATGAACCTCTCCTCTGCCTGTGTGCTAGGCCTAAATATATGCCAATGGACTGTTGCAGTGGTGGCTGACATGAAGCCTGATTCTCTGCTATGACATGCAGACTAATTCTCTGCTGACATGAAGCCAGATTGTCTGTTACGGGACCTCTCTCCTCTGCCTGGGTGCTGGGCCTAAATTTATGACAATGGACTGTTGCAGTGGTGGCTGACGTGAAGCCTCATTCTCTGCTATGACATGCAGACTGATTCTCTGCTGACATGAAGCCAGATTGTCTGTTACGGGACCTCTCTCCTCTGCCTGTGTGCTAGGCCTAAATATATGCCAATGGACTGTTGCAGTGGTGGCTGACGTGAAGCCTGATTCTCTGCTATGACATGCAGACTGATTCTCTGCTGTCATGAAGCCAGATTGTCTGTTACGGGACCTCTCTGCTCTGCCTGTGTGCTAGGCCTAAATATATGCCAATGGACTGTTGCAGTGGTGGGTGACGTGAAGCCTCATTCTCTGCTATGACATGCAGACTGATTCTCTGCTGACATGAAGCCAGATCCTCTTTTACGGGACCTCTCTCCTCTGCCTGGGTGCTGGGCCTAAATTTATGACAATGGACTGTTGCAGTGGTGGCTGACGTGAAGCCTCATTCTCTGCTATGACATGCAGACTGATTCTCTGCTGACATGAAGCCAGATCCTCTGTTACGGGACCTCTCTCCTCTGCCTGGGTGCTGGGCCTAAATTTATGACAATGGACTGTTGCAGTGGTGGCTGACGTGAAGCCTGATTCTCTGCTATGACATGCAGACTGATTCTCTGCTGTCATGAAGCCAGATTGTCTGTTACGGGACCTCTCTGCTCTGCCTGTGTGCTAGGCCTAAATATATGCCAATGGACTGTTGCAGTGGTGGGTGACGTGAAGCCTGATTCTCTGCTATGATATGAAGACTGATTCTCTGCTGACATGAAGCCAGATTGTCTGTTACGGGACCTTTCTCCTCTGCCTGGGTTCTGGGCCTAAATTTATGAAAATTGACTCTTACAGTGGTGGGTGACGTGAAGCCTGATTCTCTGCTATGATATGAAGACTGATTCTCTGCTGACATGAAGCCAGATTGTCTGTTACGGGACCTTTCTCCTCTGCCTGGGTTCTGGGCCTAAATTTATGAAAATTGACTCTTACAGTGGTGGGTGACGTGAAGCCTGATTCTCTGCTATGATATGAAGACTGATTCTCTGCTGACATGAAGCCAGATTCTCTGTTACGGGACCTCTCTCCTCTGCCTGGGTGCTGGGCCTAAATTTATGACAATGGACTGTTGCAGTGGTGGCTGACGTGAAGCCTGATTCTCTGCTATGACATGCAGACTGATTCTCTGCTGACATGAAGCCAGATCCTCTGTTACGGGACCTCTCTCCTCTGCCTGTGTGTGTGCTGGGCCTAAATATATGCCAATGGACTGTTGCAGTGGTGGCTGACGTGAAGCCTCATTCTCTGCTATGACATGCAGACTAATTCTCTGCTGACATGAAGACAGATTCTCTGTTACGGGACCTCCCTCCTCTGCCTGGGTGCTGGGCCTAAATATATGCCAATGGACTGTTGCAGTGGTGGCTGACGTGAAGCCTCATTCTCTGCTATGACATGCAGACTAATTCTCTGCTGACATGAAGACAGATTCTCTGTTACGGGACCTCCCTCCTCTGCCTGGGTGCTGGGCCTAAATATATGCCAATGGACTGTTGCAGTGGTGGGTGACGTGAAGCCTCATTCTCTGCTATGACATGCAGACTAATTCTCTGCTGACATGAAGCCAGATTGTCTGTTACGGGACCTCTCTCCTCTGCCTGTGTGTGTGCTGGGCCTAAATATATGCCAATGGACTGTTGCAGTGGTGGGTGACGTGAAGCCTGATTCTCTGCTATGACATGCAGACTAATTCTCTGCTGACATGAAGCCAGATTCTCTGTTACGGGACCTCTCTCCTCTGCCTGTGTGTGTGCTGGGCCTAAATATATGCCAATGGACTGTTGCAGTGGTGGCTGACGTGAAGCCTCATTCTCTGCTATGACATGCAGACTAATTCTCTGCTGACATGAAGACAGATTCTCTGTTACGGGACCTCCCTCCTCTGCCTGGGTGCTGGGCCTAAATATATGCCAATGGACTGTTGCAGTGGTGGCTGACGTGAAGCCTCATTCTCTGCTATGACATGCAGACTAATTCTCTGCTGACATGAAGACAGATTCTCTGTTACGGGACCTCTCTCCTCTGCCTGGGTGCCGGGGCCTAAATATCTGAGAATGGACTGTTCCAGTGGTGGGTGACGGGAAGCCAGATTCTCTGCTATGGAACCTCTCTCCAATTGATTTTGGTTAATTTTTATTTATTTAATTTTTATTTTAATTCATTTCCCTATCCACATTTGTTTGCAGGGGATTTACCTACATGTTGCTGCCTTTTGCAGCCCTCTAGCTCTTTCCTGGGCTGTTTTACAGCCTTTTTAGTGCCGAAAAGTTCGGGTCCCCATTGACTTCAATGGGGTTCGGGTTCGGGACGAAGTTCGGATCGGGTTCGGATCCCGAACCCGAACATTTCCGGGATGTTCGGCCGAACTTCTCGAACCCGAACATCCAGGTGTTCGCTCAACTCTACCCAGAACCTTTTTACATAGAAACAATTTGCACTGTATGGTGCATACAATAGTGGAAACCTGGACAGTACATCTGGATCAATGTTATTAGAGGCGAGGCAGCACTGCAGCAACAAGGCCAGCCCTTCCTATTGACAGCTCCACGTTTTTGCGGATCCGCAAAAAACGGACACCAGCAATGTGGAAGGAAGTGCAGGTCCGCATTTCCGGATCCGGCCCACACATCGTGCGGTCCCATAGAAATTAATGAGTCCGCAATTCCGTTCCGCAAAATGCGGAACAGAATTGCGGACGTGTGAATGGACCCTTAGTCTGGTTCCCACACCAGGTGCTTATCCTCCTCCTTCATATCTTCCTCAATGAACATAAGGGCAGAGCATAGCTCCTACTCTCCCTCCTATCGTATGTGTACGGTGAACTGTTGTCATGCAGTGTTAGAACTGATCAGCCTGAGTGAAAATAGCCACACAGCCAGTTGGTAAAGTTAGCAAAGTGCAATGTCAGTCCAGAATCGGTGTGGGTGCATCTACAGGCACGTCAAATAAATAAAATAAATAAGACTTTGCCGCCGCCCCCCCCCCCCCACCTTTTCTGCTTGTGTTAAAAAAAAATTTAACTCATCTAATCCATTTAATCATGCCGTGGTGAACACTCGCTGCTCACTGGATGCGCAGGACAAAAGCTACTGCTTCCAGTCAATGTTGCGAAATGTCAACACGCTGGAGCGCAGGTCCTGCACATCCAATGACCAATGAGCAGCGAGTGTTCCCCATGGCACGATCAAATAGATGAGGTGAGTTTTATTAATTTATTTTTTTAACACAGAAGAGGGTGCAAAGGCTGTATTAATAAGAGCTCCACAGCGGAAGCGCTCATTAGTAATAGTGTACAGGTGGCAACCTTACACATGGCCCACACAGAGCTGTGTACCAATAGAGAGGGCTCTGAGTGCCACCCCTGGCATACGTGCCATAGGTTCACCACCACTGTACTAGGCCAAAATCCCTGGTTGTGCATCTCCAGACAGTTCAAGTGTTGAAGTGCTGGTGGTGGTGGGGAATAATCACATAATAGGTTGATAACTTGTATTCTACACTAGAGAAAGTTTTTTCTTAATCTGTGTATTTCAACAAAGACATTAGGCCCAAATCTGTTTGCAATATGTTTCATACTTTGCGTGACTGTGTACATTTAGGCCTAAAAATGTCAAGAATACGGAACCCGGAACCACGCATTGGCAGTGGAAGCAGCGACAATTGCAGTCAAGGCCATATACAGAGCAGGGGAGGGGGGGCCAGGAGCCCACCATGATATCTCACAGTCTGACTGGCAGGGTAGGCAAGGACTCCAAAGACAATTGTGTGTTAGACAGGACCTAGATGCTGGATATGGGTTCTAAGGAGGAGGGTGGTGGTGAAAGTGGCAGCAATATAGTGCAGAGGCGATGTACCTCCCAAAGAACAGTCAGGGCCATGTCTGCTTGGGAATCTGGTGATGCTGCTGACACTGTGAGTGCTTTAGGCCCAAAATGAGCTAGAGCTAAGCCAAGCTCAGCTGCCTCAAGCTCTGTGCGAGCAACTCACGTATGGTATTTTTTCTCCACAAGACAGGTACACAAAACCACAGCCTTGTGCAAGAGGTGCTTAAAATAAGCTGTGAGCATTCAAACACAATCATAGGTACCAGAGATCTATTGCAGCATATGAGGCAGCAACACTGAATCCTTTGGGAAATTAGAACTGTCCAGCATTCCCATTTCAAAAAAGCCTGTCCTTCTCCTGGTCGTCTTTGTGGCAGCCAAAGTGCATCCCTAAGCAATACATTGTCTTTGTCATCAGTGTAATCATCACTTTCATCTTCTCCTGATAAGACACCTCCTTGTCCTTTGCTCCACCATAAGACATCTATAACCGACTGGCCATGAAAAAACTTTTCTTAAACAGCAATTAGCTCATGTACAAGTTGGCCAACCTGACCATGATGCTGCTGGTGCAGTTGCTGCTGTACCATTTAGTAGTGCTTTGTACTCTCACGTGGTGAAGAACATGGGCAACTACTTGCGATTTTTGCTGTGCAGCAAGCTGCACTCCATGGTTTACCTTGAGCAGCTGTTATGGGCAGGGACAGTAGATGTCTTTCATGGCTCACTGGGTCAATGTTTTTTGCGGCAGCAGAGAGGCAGCACCCCATCAACATTGCCATGTCCTTTTAAACCCCATGATCTAGGCATCTGCCTAGCTCCAACAGCAGGCATTTATCCATATTCTCCACCTCCTCCATAGACATGCTCCTGTCCACAACAGCAGCAGGGCACAGCATCGCTCCCACTCCCCCTCCTTCCTATCACATGTCAAGTCAATTTTTACCATGCGGTGTTGCAGCTGATTGGCCTGAGCAAGAGTAGCCACACAGGCAAGCTGTTGCTAAAGTACATCAAGCTGAAAACATCCCACTGGCTGTCACCCTGCTGACTCCAACTTAGCAAGGTGGTCAGAGACAATGGCAGCAACATCCTGGCTGCAATGAATCTAGGGGAAATAACACATGCTCCCTGCATGGCTTCTTAAAAAAGTAAGGTGCAGGCAGTGTCCAGGATACTGTTCCTCTTTTCAGCCATTCTCACGTGGTAATAAACACGTGCAGCAACAGAATGGTCTGCAGCTACAATTATTCTGTGACGTTCAAACCCGCTGAAATTCAATATTGCTATGTTACAGCATTTGCATGAGCAGCAGAAAGCCATGAACGATTTTGTTATGTCTCTCATCCCCCCCATATGTATCTTAACGCTGATGCTCATGGAGCAGAGGGCAAAGAAGGAAGAAGAACCGCTAACACATCTTGATGTCTGCCATGTTGCTCTTGGGGATACAAAATGAAAAGATCCCATGTAAGAGAAGGAGTTAGATGAGGTGCTGCCACTGGTAGAGAAAGAGGAGTCAGATTTTAAAAAGCAAGAAGATGATGATGATGATGATGATGACAGTGACATCTGCCATGACACCTTAATTGTCTAAGTGGAGGATGGAATTGAAAATAACTGGCTCCTGGGGCATGCTAGCCAGAATGACAACCTGTATACTTACTTGCTTACTACCATGACAGGCATATCATTGACATCAAGCAGTCTGGTGATTACTGGATAGCCATGGTTTTAGACCCTCACTATCAAACAAAACTGCAAGAATGTTGTCCTCCCACAGAAAAGGAGGCCAAATTGCGTTATTACCAGGAAACACTGTGTACGCAGCTTGCCGCAGCTTTCAGCGAGCAGAAGCCTGCCACCAGTGTTCTGAAAGAGAAGCCGAAAATCCTCTCTAACCCCCTTCAGAGTCACCCCCTCTTCCGCCGCCACAACCAGCAGAAGCCACAGCAGCGGCAGTCAGTTCAGTCTCCTCAACATAGTTTTTTCATGCGCCGCCTCAGGCTGAGGTCAATCAGCAAGCCGGGTTCAGGCCTACCTACAATCTGGCCAGTCTGTGATGAATACCCTGTAATAAATGGCCCAAATTGGTTCTGGTCTGAAACACACTTAAAAATTTCAACTAACTTGAACAAACCTCAACAGGTTCTCTCATCTCTGGTTTGCCCCTATTAAGGCATAATGTTTGGACACTTGTACCAACAAGCCACAGGTTTTTTTCTGATAACACTGAGTGTGTTTAACTCCTTTCTGACCAGTGCACTAAATGTGCGCTGGCCAGGACTTTAAAGATGGTGCCCACGCACTGAGTTGAGCTGGCGCCATAGCTGCCAGGTGCCTGTTGTTTTAAAGAGCAGGTACCTGTGATTAATGTCAGTAATGCTGTAATTAACTAATTTAACCCCTTCAGGACTGAGGGCTTATTTTTTGCAGGACAAGTTGCACTTTCTAATGGCACCATTTACGGCTGCATGCCATGTAGTAGGAAGCAGAAAAATAATTCCAAATGGGGTAGAATTTTGTTACACTGTACACTAGGTGGTAAAATTAACCTGTTACCTTCATTCTCCTGGTCAGTATGGTTACAACAATACCACACTTGTATAATTGTTCCTGCGTTTTAATACTGAAAAAAAAAAGCTAACTTTTGAGGAAACAAAAAAAATGTATAGCCATATTCTGACCCCTATAACTTTTTTGTAGTTAACGTAGGTGTACGGGGCTGTGTGGGGGCTCATTTTTTGCGGGACAATCTGTTCTTTTCAGTGATACCAATTTGAAGTGTGTGTGACTTTTTGATACCTTTTTATAAATACATTTTTGGGTAGTTCAAGTGACACAAAATGGCAAATTGACTGTTTTTGTTATTTTTTCCCGTTGCGCCATTGTATCCCATTAATATTGTTATATTTTAATTGAATGTGCATTTTCTCTCTCACGTGGCGATGCCCATGATGTTCAATTTTTTTTATTGGTTTTTATTTTTATTTTAAGGAAAGGGGGGTGATTTGAACTTTTCTTTTTTTTTTTTTATATATATATTTGTAAAATCTTTTTTTTAACTTTTTTTAACTTTTTTTAAGTCACCTTGGGTGACAATAACTGGCAATCATTAGATTGCCCATTGTGTTTATTGATGTCTAAATAGACATCATTAAACATTTCATTTGCACTATACCAATAAAATGTCCTGTATTAGTATATTCCTGTATTAGTATATTCCTGAAATAGGCACATAAGCTTCAATCAGGTTTCGGGCTATTTCAGCAATGTAACAGTTTCTCCGATCTAAGTCGGGGAACGCTGTTACCGGAGCGAAAGCGCACAACTTTCTCTTACGGTCTGATCAGATGCCGTGGTCACATTTGACCATGGCATCTGAAGAGTAAAATGTATGTGATCAGCCTAATGGTTGATCGCATACATGTGCAACAGATCTCTGCTATTTCAAATAGCAGAAACCCAACGGCTATAGCACCTGCTGCATGTGGAAGCGGGTGCCATGTTTAGTGACCGGAGGTCCTTAAGGGGTTAAAAAACACATTACAGCAACATAATGGCGCACAGAGATGTCAAAGCACATGTATCATGAACACTATGAAGCCCTAGGAAAGGGTTATTGTAGATAATGTCACAGAACTAGAAAATTGCATCTAGTATTGTCAAAGAACAGGGGTAATATATAGAGTGTTATCAAAGATAGGACCACAGTGATATCAGCACAAAAATAAACATAGCAACGTACATTACAAAGGTAATGAACACAGGGAATAATAATAAATGTCCTGATGTCACAGCACTGGAATAATAAACATTTTAATAACACTTAAAGGGGTATTCCAGTTACCATAAATATAACTTATGTTTTAGACTAATTCATCATCAATAATTACCAAATATAATGTAAATTTAACGTAATTACCATTCAGTACTGTAGTTATTAAAGTAGTTTTCTTCCTCTGCTACCCACTGTGTTTCTTCATAAATTAGCAGGGCATCGACCTGTAATTCTGAGCCTTTGTTAAGTCGAGCATGCTCAGTGTGTTGCTATCAATTCTCTAGCTAAATGTTTTGTGAAACAAAGGGAGTGTAAGTAGTGATGAAGGAACAAATGTTCACGAACCGCATGTTCGCGGAAGACCCTATTCACTTTAATGTCAGGCGAACCTGAAAAACCTTAAGGTCATATTTGCAATCACCAAATACTTACTAAAAGTGCGCAAATAGTCCCACAACATGGACAGTGACATACCACAAATTCCCACAAAAAAGATTTTTTTTAATTATGGAGACATTTTAATGTGTCTTAAAGGGAAACTCTCAAAAAAGTCCCTTGCTGGAGCTTAGACATTTTTTATTTTAGGCCACGGGAATATGGGCCCCAAAAATTAGGCATTCACCTGACAGAAAAGAACAAGTGATTATGTGGCTGGAGGTATATTAGACGGTCAGTGGATAACAATTTTACTGAAGGCCAGTGGAGTACAGGCCCCAAACATTAGGCATTCACTGGACAGAAAAGAACAAGTGATTATGTGGCTAAAGGTATATTAGACTTTCATTGGATAGCAATCTTACTGTAGGCCAGTGGAGTACAGGCCTCAAACATTAGGCATTCACCGGACAGAAAAGAAAAAGTGATTATGTGGCTGACGGTATATTAGGCGGTCAAAGGATAACAATTTTACTGCAGGCCATTGGAGTACAGGCCCCAAACATGAGGCATTTACCGGACAGAAAAGAACAAGTGATTATGTGGTGGAGGTATATTAGGCGGTCAGTTGATAACAATTTTACTGTAGGCCAGTGGAGTACAGGCCCAACAAATTATGCATTCGCTGGACAGAAAAGAACAATTTATTATGCTGCTGAAGGTATATTAGACGGTCAGTGGATAACAATTTTACTGCAAGCTAGTGCAGTACAGGTCCCAAACATTAGGCCTTCACCTGACAGAAAAGGCCTTTTATGCCTCTGTATATGCATAAGACATGGACCATTCTTTGTTCTGGGTAGTGGCAGATATGTGTGGGCTGGCATGAGGAAATTCAATTACACATGGTCATCACAGGTGTTGAATTCCTCTGAGATCCATGCCTCATTCATTTCTAGAAATGTGAGGTAATCCACACTGTCATGAGCTAGGCGAGTGCGCTTATCGGTCACGATCCCCCATGCTGCACTGAACGTCCTTTCAGACAGGACATTCAACGAGGGGCAAGTCAAGAGTTCCATGACAAATTGTACCAGGTCTGGCCACAGGTCAAGCCTGCACACCCAGTAGTCCAGGGGTTCCTCGCTTCTCAGAGCATCCTCATCGGCCGTTAACCCAATGTAGTCAGACACCTGTCGGTCTAGGCGTTCCCTGAGGCTGGATCCGAAGGGCGGCTGTCGTTGGGTTGGCTGCATTAATGATCTTGAATCCAAAGTGACCAACACATCTTCAAACGACCTCTTCTTGCATGTGCGGTAGGATTGGAACCCACAACTGATTCTCTGTGGGTGGAAATTACTCTGCCAGTGCCCGCAACAGCAGAATGCAGCATCTCTCACAGCAAGGCCTGGAAATGCTACATTCTGACAGCCCTCTGTGATGCTGGTAACATGTCCGCCATTTTGTGTTTGTATCGGAGTCTAAGCACGTTGTCACCCAGTACTGGTCCTTGCCCTTTATGCTTTTTATACGGGGGTCCCTCTTCAAACACTGGAGCATGAACGCCCCCATTTGGAAAGCTAACTAAATTGGAAGCGGTGAAGCGCCCTAGCTCCTGCTCATCGTCCAGGAGAATGTTATCCTTAGTCTCCTCCCCCAACCATGGACAACACCAGGGATCCCTGAAAAGTTTAAAGTCCCCTGAAAAGCCTGCTCTTCTTGCTCCTCCTCTTCCTCCTACTCTCCCAGCCACCAACCTCCTCTGAATCCTCTTCTGACTCCAGCTGACTTGTCTCAGATGAAGTACTCCCCCCTGGAATTCATGCAGCATTGCGACTTCCTCATTTTCCTGCTCCTGATCCTGGATGGCTTGATCAATGACACGAAGAAATGCATGCTCCAGAAAGAAGGCTTGAGGTACTGCAACTGACCAATCTGGTGATCTCATCAAATGGCCTCAGAATTCTTCATGCGTCATGCATGAGCAGTCACTGGCACGGTGAAAAGAAACCCAGCTCCCCAGAACCTGTCCTGCTGCAGAGTTCGTACAGGTAGTCGTTAACGGCATGTTGCTGCTTGAGCAGCCTATCAAGTATATTCAAAGTGGAGTTCCAGCGCGTTGTGCTATCATAAATCAGACGTCTGAAGGGCAGGTGGTGTCGTCGAAGAACTTCAGCAAGGCGAGCAATGGCCGTGTAAGATCTTCTAAAATGGCCAGAGATTTTCCTTGCCTGCCACAAGACGTCCTGGACCCCGGGGTATTTGGCAACGAATACCTGCACGACTAAGTTCAGGACATGTGCCATGCACGGCACAAGTGCAATTTTACCCTGTTTCAGCGCGCTCAGCAGATTGGCACCGTTGTCGCACTCCACTTTACCAACTGTCAAATTGTGCAGGGTTCGCCACTGATCGGCCTGTGACCACAGAGCTAAAAGCAGTGCAGGACCATTGTGGCTCTTGGCTTCCAGGCACAACAGCCACAGCACAGCATGGCAACGTCTCACCTGGCACGTCGAATAGGTTCTGGGAGCTAGGGGGGTGCAGCAGAAGAGGCGGTAGCAGTGGAAAAGGAGGAGTCAGCCGACAAGGATACGGAGGATGGAGTAGGAGGAGGAGAAGAAGAGGCAGGCCTGCATGCAATCCGTGGCTATAATACCAAATCCACATGGGTACCACGGGTTACATGCTTGAAGGCAGTCAGAAGGTTCACCCAGTGGGCAGTAAAAGTTATGTACCTTCCCTGCCCGTGTTTGCTAGACCACGTGTCTGTGGTCAGATGTATCTTGGCACTGACACTGTTTGCCAGAGATATATTCAATTGCCACTGAACGTGGCCATATAGCTCTGGGATGCACTTCTGGGAGAAATATTTCCTTCTGGGGACCTTCCATTGCGGTGTGCCAATGGCCACAAATTTTCTAAAGGTCTCTGAGTCCACCTGTTTATATGGCAGTAGTTGGCGGGCTAGCAGTTCCAACAAGCCAGCGGTCAGCCATTGGACAAGAGGGTTATCCGGCGTCATCAACTTTTTACGCTCAAACATTTGGCCCACGGAAGTCTGTCTTCTGCCAGATGAACGTGACAATGGCACGGTGGAAGGTGGAGTGAAGCAAAAATGGGAGGAGAGAGGAGAAGGAAAAGAGGCAGGACATGGAGCGCCGGGAGTGTGGCTTTGTGGGTTCTGACAGTGTTGCTCCCACTGGGCTCGGTGATGGAAGGCCATTTGCCTTCTTAAGGCAGTCGTCCCTAGGTGAGTGTGGGGCTTACCGATACTTATGCGTTGACAGCACAGGCTGCAAATGGCAACACTATTGTTAGCAGCTGACACGTTAGAAAAAGCCCACACTGCCGAGCCATGTGCCGGGGTCCTGGAAGTGCCAGATGTGACCGTGCATCGCTCCAGATACATTTGCTTTTTGCCTCCTGTTCATTGCGAGTTCTGTCTTGCCTCCTGTTCACTGCGAGTTCTGTCTGCTTCTCCTCCTTCTCCTTCCTATCTGCTGCTCCGTCTCTCTCTCTGAACTCTCCTCCTCTTCCTCTCTTGTGGGCACCCACGTGACGTCCAAAAACACATCATCCTTGTCACCTTCAACACCACTAACCTTAGAGATCTTGGAGTAGGCACCAACAGTGGGGACCACCCTCCTTGGGCTGATCTGGGTACTGTCGTCAGACCGTTGGGTGGCGGCCGTTGCTACCTCCTCTTCCTCATCCGATGCCAAGAATGGCTGCTCATCAGTAAAGTCTGTGAATGGATGGGAAATGAATTCCTCTGACTCGAGTGGAGGAGCTATTATGGTGGTGTTGGTGATGGTGTCTTTGGGGGTGCCCACAGCAGAGAGTGAGGAGGGTGCAGATGCGGAGGGTGCAGAAGTGGAAGGCTAAGTGAGCGACTTAACCAACTCTGGTGCATCCTTTGATGTTATCACACTCACCTTCGCCAACTTCCCACGGCCTGCCTCTTCCTCTGCCTGTCATTTTCAAAATGACCCTGTGCCAAAGTCCCTAGAAAAGAGCAGAATTTGTGGAAGCCGGTATATTGCACCCCTCAATCAGTGTTTTGTGGAAGCAGGTATATAGAACCCCTTAGGCTACTTTCACACTTGTGACAGAATGATCTGGAAATCTGCATGCAAACAGACACCATTTGTAGACAGACCCGGATGTGGATCCGTCTTACAAATGTACTACAAGAACAGATCCATCTCTCCGGTTGTCATCCAGAGAAACTGATCCGTTATATATTTTTTTTACATTTTTAGGACGAATCCAGCATTGCTGTATTTTTAATGCCGGATCTGGCACTAATACATTTTATTTTGTAGAAGCAGGTATATCGCACCCCTCAATCAGTATTTTGTGGAAGCAGGTATATTGCAGCTCTCAATCAGTATTTTGTGGAAGCAGGTATATAGTGTCACAGACGTTCCCGTGGCAAGTACCAGGAGATCGGAGAGACTGGCAACTCGTGGGTTAAATTGACAAGTTTACTGTGGATCTTATTGTAGCCGCTTCTCACTCTTGGAGGTGCGGTTTATAGATTTTATTCCTGCCTTTTAACTAGCTAGTCGGTTGTACTCTGGTGCTTCCGGAGTTGCCAATTTTCTATTTTCAGATAAGTCTTGTCTTTTCTTATTGTTTTGTGTTTGTTATATTCCCTGTTGTTTGTATCTGGGCCAGAGACAGAGACTTCCATTCATCCTACTCCATTCATATTGATAGATAGTTAGGGTACAACTGCTGCACAATACAAATGCACTGTAATATACTTTTTTTAGAAAGTATAAGTATATCACACCCCTTAGTATATCGCACCTATCGATAGCACACCTATACCAGTCCTAAAAAAGAACTTTTGTGGCCCTATTAGCTAGCGTTTGGTGTCCCTAAGGCTTTTTTCACACGGGCGTCTTGTATAAGGGCCGGATAAGATGCGGGTGAGTTGCGGGAAAATGCAAAATTTTTCTGCGCGAATGCAAAGTGTTTTAATCGGCATGTTTAGTACCGAGACCCAAACCTCACGCATTGCACCCGTGCTGAAATTTCGCCCGAGTGAAAGAGGCCGAACAGTCTCCCCCTGCTCCACAAAGCAACCTCTCCCTACACTGGCAAAACACAGAATGTAAAATGGCTGCCAGATCGGATTCTGTTATAGGGTGGGGGTGTGTCCATGTGCTGAAATGTCTCAATTCATTGTTCTGTCCCACCTGATGGATGTGTCATGCGTCAAAGTTCAGCGCAATGCAAAAGAATATGGCTTGTGCAAACATCGCCATATGTTTGCATGTTCGGCGAATCACGAACAAGCAATGCTAGGGACTGTGGGGATTGTAGTCTTTGAAGTTTTGTGAGGAAAGATCAGGTGCCATAATACTTTCAGTGTGTTGCAGGCTCACATAGAAGCTATGCAAATTGATTGCAAGGAAAATTGGAGCTCTGGCTATATGTATAGGTATGGGTTCTGGTTGTGTCACAGCTTGCAGCCTTAATGTAGTTTTTCAAAAATTAAGTTACTTTACCGGAATACCCCTTTAAGGATAATGCACAAAGTGAAGTCACAGTGCATGGATAGTAAGCCGTGATGTCACAGTAGCGATGTCACTACAAAATCAGTTCTATTCATCTGATACGAGTTTGGAGAGATCCATGTGCTTGTCACCAAAATATCCCCGTTCGCTTGAATGAAACCCTTATACTTTTCACACCAGCATGGCTATGTAATGATGCCTATTTTTTAGTGGAGCAAATTAAACTTTGTTAACGAATTCCTGGCCGTCCATTGACTGTAAGCGTCCTGGGTGGTCGGGTTTATCTGTGAATGGATGTTTAAGAATGTTCATTCAGAGATGGCAGCTGCACATTAATTGTCAGTGACAGCGGGGCTCCCCATAGAGAAGGCAAGGACCGCTCCTCCATGTCTGTGCTTTCTAGATCACTGTATACAAAGTGCTGAATGAGCGCTGGGTATATAGCAAGGAAGCGATGTGCCATTTCCTAGTGTAGCCTGGGGATCATGCAGGGCCGGCCTTATGTGTTATGGCATGGGGATATGATAAGGGGGCACAATATGATACAGGGGGCATTATATGATATATCTCTTTTAAGGGGGCACCTACATATATAATCAGGGAGCACAAGCCCCTGCAATATACGAGGGCACAAGCCCCTACAATATAAGGGGGCACATATTTCCCACAGGGGCCACCATGAGCCCCTGGGGATCATCATGGGCAGATGTGCGCAGATGCTGGGCACATCTGCGCACATCGTCCCATGATGCTGTGGTTGATGTATGCACATATATACCATACATGCCCGCACGTGTTTGCAGGCATGCATGGATATATATGCATACGTCTCAACCGTTCCTCAACATAGTGTTACCTGCAGTCCTATGTAAAACCACAGATAACACTAGTGCTGATAATGTGGTAGTGTTACCTGCAGTCCTATGTAAAACCACAGATAACACTAGTGCTGATAATGTGGTAGTGTTACCTTCGTCCTTAGTGTGCCTTCCTGTGTCTATTGCACGGACTCCCTGCTGTCGGCGCTGCCTCTTCTTCCTCCGCAGAGAACGTCCTGATGCAGCTGCGTCAAGACATAGGAACACTGTGAGCATGGTGATGGTGACACACAGGAAGAGACACACACACATACATATGATAAATATGATCACATCACAGTTAGAGTTGAGCGAACACCTGGATGTTCGGGTTCGAGAAGTTCGGCCGAACATCCCGGAAATGTTCGGGTTCGGGATCCGAACCCGATCCGAACTTCGTCCCGAACCCGAACCCCATTGAAGTCAATGGGGACCCGAACTTTTCGGCACTAAAAAGGCTGTAAAACAGCCCAGGAAAGAGCTAGAGGGCTGCAAAAGGCAGCAACATGTAGGTAAATCCCCTGCAAACAAATGTGGATAGGGAAATGAATTAAAATAAAAATTAAATAAATAAAAATTAACCAAAATCAATTGGAGAGAGGTTCCATAGCAGAGAATCTGGCTTCCCGTCACCCACCACTGGAACAATTCTAGTAAGAAGCAGGGCGGCAATACCAGAGGGTTAGACGGATCGTTAGTGATAGGGATATGTGTCAAACAAGATTAGACGATATGACCAATAAATTTAGAGAGCGAGGCTACCCCCCTGATCTATTGAAAATACAGCGTAATAAAGCTGAGATTACACCACCAGATAGAACTAAGAAAGAAACAAGGATCCCCTTAGTGATTAAATACCATCCCTGGTCCCAGCGCCTTAGGACTATTGTTAATCAACATTGGCACATATTATCTAAGTCCTATCCACGGATAGGAGAGTTCCAGAGGCCACCCATGATATGCTATAAACGGGCAGAAAATATTAGGGATAAAATAGTCCGGGCGGATGTGGGAAGTAATAAAATAGAAAGAGGACAGAGTACTTTATCTACACCTAGACGGGGCACTTTTCCTTGTTTAAACTGTGTCAATTGTTCCAGCGTTATAAAGGGTTCATGTTTCTCCCACCCTCACTCAGGTGAAAATATTCCAATAAGGGGCACGTTCACTTGTGATAGTAGATTTGTGGTTTACATTCTTAAATGTCCATGTGGATTACTATATGTGGGGGAAACCTCAATGAGAATGAAGGACAGACTAAGTAAACACAAATCTACTATCCGTAAACAGAATTTATTACTCCCAATACCCCTTCATTTTTATGATAAAAAACACAACATCTCGCAGTTGAGGTATCAGATTATTGAAGGTGTATCATTACCCCGTCGAGGGGGTGACAGAAATAAATTGTTATTGAAAAGGGAGGCTTACTGGATCCATCGTCTTCAGACAATGGAGCCCAGGGGCCTCAATCGTGAGTACAATGTGTCCTGCTTCCTATGAGGCATTCGGCCTTATGCAATCTGATAAATATATTTCTTTTTTTCTTCAGCGTGATTAATCACTGCAAGAATGGACTATGTGACTGAAAATCTTCGCCAGTATAGAGTGGATATGTTTTTTGCGAATTTTCAGTTGCGAATTTTCAGTTGCGAATTTTCAGTTGCGAATTTTCAATTGCGAATTTTCAATTTTCAATTGCGAATTTTCAGTTGCGAATTTTCAATTGCGAATTTTTCAATGCGAATTTTTCATTGCGATTATTTGATATGCGAATTTTATTTAATGAGGGAGGCGGAGCTTCTTTGATGATGTCAGTTCCTTTGTGTTTCATTTATGTATAAATAGCTGGAGTGTAAGATGTTTTATGCAGTCTGATGAAAGCACATCTGTGCTGAAACGCGTCACTATGCCATTTTGAATATGTGACTGAATAAATCTACATTGTGATCTACATCAGCGAAGTGCCGGTCCTTTCCTTTGAAACCACCACTGGAACAGTCCATTCTCAGATATTTAGGCCCCGGCACCCAGGCAGAGGAGAGAGGTCCCGTAACAGAGAATCTGTCTTCATGTCAGCAGAGAATTAGTCTGCATGTCATAGCAGAGAATGAGGCTTCACGTCAGCCACCACTGCAACAGTCCATTGGCATATATTTAGGCCCAGCACCCAGGCAGAGGAGGGAGGTCCCGTAACAGAGAATCTGTCTTCATGTCAGCAGAGAATTAGTCTGCATGTCATAGCAGAGAATGAGGCTTCACGTCAGCCACCACTGCAACAGTCCATTGGCATATATTTAGGCCCAGCACACACACAGGCAGAGGAGAGAGGTCCCGTAACAGAGAATCTGGCTTCATGTCAGCAGAGAATCAGTCTGCATGTCATAGCAGAGAATGAGGCTTCACGTCAGCCACCACTGCAACAGTCCATTGGCATATATTTAGGCCCAGCACACACACAGGCAGAGGAGAGAGGTCCCGTAACAGAGGATCTGGCTTCATGTCAGCAGAGAATCAGTCTGCATGTCATAGCAGAGAATCAGGCTTCACGTCAGCCACCACTGCAACAGTCCATTGTCATAAATTTAGGCCTAGCACCCAGGCAGAGGAGAGAGGTCCCGTAACAGACAATCTGGCTTCATGTCAGCAGAGAATTAGTCTGCATGTCATAGCAGAGAATGAGGCTTCACGTCAGCCACCACTGCAACAGTCCATTGGCATATATTTAGGCCCAGCACACACACAGGCAGAGGAGAGAGGTCCCGTAACAGAGAATCTGTCTTCATGTCAGCAGAGAATTAGTCTGCATGTCATAGCAGAGAATGAGGCTTCACGTCAGCCACCACTGCAACAGTCCATTGGCATATATTTAGGCCCAGCACCCAGGCAGAGGAGGGAGGTCCCGTAACAGAGAATCTGGCTTCATGTCAGCAGAGAATCAGTCTGCATGTCATAGCAGAGAATGAGGCTTCACGTCAGCCACCACTGCAACAGTCCATTGGCATATATTTAGGCCTAGCACACAGGCAGAGGAGAGAGGTCCCGTAACAGACAATCTGGCTTCATGTCAGCAGAGAATCAGTCTGCATGTCATAGCAGAGAATGAGGCTTCACGTCAGCCACCACTGCAACAGTCCATTGGCATATATTTAGGCCCAGCACACACACAGGCAGAGGAGAGAGGTCCCGTAACAGAGAATCTGGCTTCATGTCAGCAGAGAATCAGTCTGCATGTCATAGCAGAGAATGAGGCTTCACGTCAGCCACCACTGCAACAGTCCATTGGCATATATTTAGGCCTAGCACACAGGCAGAGCAGAGAGGTCCCGTAACAGACAATCTGGCTTCATGACAGCAGAGAATCAGTCTGCATGTCATAGCAGAGAATCAGGCTTCACGTCAGCCACCACTGCAACAGTCCATTGTCATAAATTTAGGCCCAGCACCCAGGCAGAGGAGAGAGGTCCCGTAACAGACAATCTGGCTTCATGTCAGCAGAGAATTAGTCTGCATGTCATAGCAGAGAATCAGGCTTCATGTCAGCCACCACTGCAACAGTCCATTGGCATATATTTAGGCCTAGCACACAGGCAGAGGAGAGGTTCATTCAACTTTGGGTAGCCTCGCAATATAATGGTAAAATGAAAATAAAAATAGGATTGAATGAGGAAGTGCCCTGGAGTCCAATAATATATGGTTATGGGGAGGTAGTTAATGTCTAATCTGGACAAGGGACGGACAGGTCCTGTGGGATCCATGCCTGGTTCATTTTTATGAACGTCAGCTTGTCCACATTGGCTGTAGACAGGCGGCTGCGTTTGTCTGTAATGACGCCCCCTGCCGTGCTGAATACACGTTCAGACAAAACGCTGGCTGCCGGGCAGGCCAGCACCTCCAAGGCATAAAAGGCTAGCTCTGGCCACGTGGACAATTTAGAGACCCAGAAGTTGAATGGGGCCGAACCATCAGTCAGTACGTGGAGGGGTGTGCACACGTACTGTTCCACCATGTTAGTGAAATGTTGCCTCCTGCTAACACGTTGCGTATCAGGTGGTGGTGCAGTTAGCTGTGGCGTGTTGACAAAAGTTTTCCACATCTCTGCCATGCTAACCCTGCCCTCAGAGGAGCTGGCCGTGACACAGCTGCCTTGGCGACCTCTTGCTCCTCCTCTGCCTTGGCCTTGGGCTTCCACTTGTTCCCCTGTGACATTTGGGAATGCTCTCAGTAGCGCGTCTACCAACGTGCGCTTGTACTCGCGCATCTTCCTATCACGCTCCAGTGCAGGAAGTAAGGTGGGCACATTGTCTTTGTAGCGTGGATCCAGCAGGGTGGCAACCCAGTAGTCCGCACAGGTTAAAATGTGGGCAACTCTGCTGTCGTTGCGCAGGCACTGCAGCATGTAGTCGCTCATGTGTGCCAGGCTGCCCAGGGGTAAGGACAAGCTGTCCTCTGTGGGAGGCGTATCGTCATCGTCCTGCCTTTCCCCCCAGCCACGCACCAGTGATGGACCCGAGCTGCGTTGGGTGCCACCCCGCTGTGACCATGCTTCATCCTCATCCTCCTCCACCTCCTCCTCATCCTCGTCCTCCTCGTCCTCCAGTAGTGGGCCCTGGCTGGCCACATTTGTACCTGGCCTCTGCTGTTGCCAAAAACCTCCCTCTGAGTCACTTCGAAGAGACTGGCCTGAAAGTGCTAAAAATGACCCCTCTTCCTCCTCCTCCTCCTCCTCCTCCTGGGCCACCTCCTCTTCCATCATCGCCCTAAGTGTTTTCTCAAGGAGACATAGAAGTGGTATTGTAACGCTGATAACGGTGTCATCGCCACTGGCCATGTTGGTGGAGTACTCGAAACAGCGCAACAGGGCACACAGGTCTCGCATGGAGGCCCAGTCATTGGTGGTGAAGTGGTGCTGTTCTGTAGTGCGACTGACCCGTGCGTGCTGCAGCTGAAACTCCACTATGGCCTGCTGCTGCTCGCACAGTCTGTCCAGCATGTGCAAGGTGGAGTTCCACCTGGTGGGCACGTCGCATATGAGGCGGTGAGCGGGAAGGCCGAAGTTACGCTGTAGCGCAGACAGGCGAGCAGCAGCAGGATGTGAACGCCGGAAGCGCGAACAGACGGCCCGCACTTTATGCAGCAGCTCTGACATGTCGGGGTAGTTGTGAATGAACTTCTGCACCACCAAATTCAGCACATGCGCCAAGCAAGGGATGTGCGTCAAATTGGCTAGTCCCAGAGCTGCAACGAGATTTCGCCCATTATCACACACCACCAGGCCGGGCTTGAGGCTCACCGGCAGCAACCACTCGTCGGTCTGTTGTTCAATACCCCGCCACAACTCCTGTGCGGTGTGGGGCCTGTCCCCCAAACATATGAGTTTCAGAATGGCCTGCTGACGTTTACCCCGGGCTGTGCTGAAGTTGGTGGTGAAGGTGTGTGGCTGACTGGATGAGCAGGTGGAAGAAGAGGAGGAGGAAGCCGAGAAGGAGGAGGTGGCAACAGGAGGCAAAGAATGTTGCCCTGCGATCCTTGGCGGCGGAAGGACGTGCGCCAAACAGCTCTCCGCCTGGGGCCCAGCTGCCACTACATTTACCCAGTGTGCAGTTAGGGAGATATAGCGTCCCTGGCCGTGCTTACTGGTCCACGTATCTGTGGTTAGGTGGACCTTGCTACAGATGGCGTTGCGCAGTGCACACTTGATTTTATGGGATACTTGGTTGTGCAGGGAAGGCACGGCTCTCTTGGAGAAGTAGTGCCGGCTGGGAACAACATACTGTGGGACAGCAAGCGACATGAGCTGTTTGAAGCTGTCTGTGTCCACCAGCCTAAATGACAGCATTTCATAGGCCAGTAGTTTAGAAATGCTGGCATTCAGGGCCAGGGATCGAGGGTGGCTAGGTGGGAATTTACGCTTTCTATCAAATGTTTGTGAGATGGAGAGCTGAACGCTGGCGTGTGACATGGTTGAGACGCTTGGTGACGGAGGTGGTGGTGGTGGTGTTGGTGGTACATCCCCTGTTTGCTGGGCGGCAGGTGCCAACGTTCCTCCAGAGGCGGAGGAAGAGGCCGAGGCGGCAGCAGCAGAATAGGCCGAGGCGGCAGCAGCAGAAGAGGTAGCAGGGGGAGCCTGAGTGACTTCCTTGGTTTTAAGGTGTTTACTCCACTGCAGTTCATGCTTTGCATGCAGGTGCCTGGTCATGCAGGTTGTGCTCAGGTTCAGAACGTTAATGCCTCGCTTCAGGCTCTGATGGCACAGCGTGCAAACCACTCGGGTCTTGTCGTCAGCACATTGTTTGAAGAAGTGCCAGGCCAGGGAACTCCTTGAAGCTGCCTTTGGGGTGCTCGGTCCCAGATGGCGGCGGTCAGTAGCAGGCGGAGTCTCTTGGCGGCGGGTGTTCTGCTTTTGCCCACTGCTCCCTCTTTTGCTACGCTGTTGGCTCGGTCTCACCACTGCCTCTTCCTCCGAACTGTGAAAGTCAGTGGCACCTTCATTCCATGTGGGGTCTAGGACCTCATCGTCCCCTGCATCGTCTTCCACCCAGTCTTGATCCCTGACCTCCTGTTCAGTCTGCACACTGCAGAAAGACGCAGCAGTTGGCACCTGTGTTTCGTCATCATCAGAGACATGCTGAGGTGGTATTCCCATGTCCTCATCATCAGGAAACATAAGTGGTTGTGCGTCAGTGCATTCTATGTCTTTCACCGCTGGGGAAGGGCTAGGTGGATGCCCTTGGGAAACCCTGCCAGCGGAGTCTTCAAACAGCATAAGAGACTGCTGCATAACTTGAGGCTGAGACAGTTTCCCTGGTATGCATGGGGGTGATGTGACAGACTGATGGGGTTGGTTTTCAGGCGCCATCTGTGCGCTTTCTGCAGAAGACTGGGTGGGAGATAATGTGAACGTGCTGGATCCACTGTCGGCCACCCAATTGACTAATGCCTGTACCTGCTCAGGCCTTACCATCCTTAGAACGGCATTGGGCCCCACCATATATCGCTGTAAATTCTGGCGGCTACTGGGACCTGAGGTAGTTGGTACACTAGGACGTGTGGATGTGGCAGAACGGCCACGTCCTCTCCCAGCACCAGAGGGTCCACTAACACCACCACGACCATGTCCACGTCCGCGTCCCTTACTAGATGTTTTTCTCATTGTTATGGTTCACCACAACAACAAATATATTATTTGGCCCAATGTATTGTATTCAAATTCAGCGGGATATAAATTTGAGGCCTAGTATTTAGGCGCTGGGTGACCGGTATGGATTTAGTGACAGAATTAGACTTGGAAATGCACAGAAGCGTGTGTGTGTGAAGTTATTCTGAATGACCCAATGTGCACCTTGAATATTATATACCCTTTTAGGGATAGATTTCAAATAGCTCTGATATAGCAGAAACCACTAAATTATGAAATTGCTAAATTGGGAATTGTATTTCAACCCAGAACAAGAAATGTGCTTGAACGGACACTAAATAACTCGCCCAGCTACAGCACTAACGAGAGATTTAGCAGGATATAAATTTGAGGCCTAGTATTTAGGCGCTGGGTGACAGGTATGGGTTTAGTGACAGAATTAGACTTGGAAATACACAGTAGCGGGTGTGTGTGAAGTTATTCTGAATGACCCAATGTGCACCTTGAATATTATATACCCTTTTAGGGATAGATTTCAAATAGCTCTGATATAGCAGAAACCACTAAATTATGAAATTGCTAAATTGGGAATTGTATTTCAACCCAGAACAAGAAATGTGCTTGAACGGACACTAAATAACTCGCCCAGCTACAGCACTAACGAGAGATTTAGCAGGATATAAATTTGAGGCCTAGTATTTAGGCGCTGGGTGACAGGTATGGGTTTAGTGACAGAATTAGACTTGGAAATACACAGTAGCGGGTGTGTGTGAAGTTATTCTGAATGACCCAATGTGCACCTTGAATATTATATACCCTTTTAGGGATAGATTTCAAATAGCTCTGATATAGCAGAAACCACTAAATTATGAAATTGCTAAATTGGGAATTGTATTTCAACCCAGAACAAGAAATGTGCTTGAACGGACACTAAATAACTCGCCCAGCTACAGCACTAACGAGAGATTTAGCAGGATATAAATTTGAGGCCTAGTATTTAGGCGCTGGGTGACAGGTATGGGTTTAGTGACAGAATTAGACTTGGAAATACACAGTAGCGGGTGTGTGTGAAGTTATTCTGAATGACCCAATGTGCACCTTGAATATTATATACCCTTTTAGGGATAGATTTCAAATAGCTCTGATATAGCAGAAACCACTAAATTATGAAATTGCTAAATTGGGAATTGTATTTCAACCCAGAACAAGAAATGTGCTTGAACGGACACTAAATAACTCGCCCAGCTACAGCACTAACGAGAGATTTAGCAGGATATAAATTTGAGGCCTAGTATTTAGGCGCTGGGTGACAGGTATGGGTTTAGTGACAGAATTAGACTTGGAAATACACAGTAGCGGGTGTGTGTGAAGTTATTCTGAATGACCCAATGTGCACCTTGAATATTATATACCCTTTTAGGGATAGATTTCAAATAGCTCTGATATAGCAGAAACCACTAAATTATGAAATTGCTAAATTGGGAATTGTATTTCAACCCAGAACAAGAAATGTGCTTGAACGGACACTAAATAACTCGCCCAGCTACAGCACTAACGAGAGATTTAGCAGGATATAAATTTGAGGCCTAGTATTTAGGCGCTGGGTGACAGGTATGGGTTTAGTGACAGAATTAGACTTGGAAATACACAGTAGCGGGTGTGTGTGAAGTTATTCTGAATGACCCAATGTGCACCTTGAATATTATATACCCTTTTAGGGATAGATTTCAAATAGCTCTGATATAGCAGAAACCACTAAATTATGAAATTGCTAAATTGGGAATTGTATTTCAACCCAGAACAAGAAATGTGCTTGAACGGACACTAAATAACTCGCCCAGCTACAGCACTAACGAGAGATTTAGCAGGATATAAATTTGAGGCCTAGTATTTAGGCGCTGGGTGACAGGTATGGGTTTAGTGACAGAATTAGACTTGGAAATACACAGTAGCGGGTGTGTGTGAAGTTATTCTGAATGACCCAATGTGCACCTTGAATATTATATACCCTTTTAGGGATAGATTTCAAATAGCTCTGATATAGCAGAAACCACTAAATTATGAAATTGCTAAATTGGGAATTGTATTTCAACCCAGAACAAGAAATGTGCTTGAACGGACACTAAATAACTCGCCCAGCTACAGCACTAAGGACAGATTTAGCTGGATATAAATTTGAGGCCTAGTATTTAGGCGCTGGGTGACAGGTATGGGTTTAGTGACAGAATTAGACTTGGAAATACACAGTAGCGGGTGTGTGTGAAGTTATTCTGAATGACCCAATGTGCACCTTGAATATTATATACCCTTTTAGGGATAGATTTCAAATAGCTCTGATATAGCAGAAACCACTAAATTATGAAATTGCTAAATTGGGAATTGTATTTCAACCCAGAACAAGAAATGTGCTTGAACGGACACTAAATAACTCGCCCAGCTACAGCACTAACGAGAGATTTAGCAGGATATAAATTTGAGGCCTAGTATTTAGGCGCTGGGTGACAGGTATGGGTTTAGTGACAGAATTAGACTTGGAAATACACAGTAGCGGGTGTGTGTGAAGTTATTCTGAATGACCCAATGTGCACCTTGAATATTATATACCCTTTTAGGGATAGATTTCAAATAGCTCTGATATAGCAGAAACCACTAAATTATGAAATTGCTAAATTGGGAATTGTATTTCAACCCAGAACAAGAAATGTGCTTGAACGGACACTAAATAACTCGCCCAGCTACAGCACTAACGAGAGATTTAGCAGGATATAAATTTGAGGCCTAGTATTTAGGCGCTGGGTGACAGGTATGGGTTTAGTGACAGAATTAGACTTGGAAATACACAGTAGCGGGTGTGTGTGAAGTTATTCTGAATGACCCAATGTGCACCTTGAATATTATATACCCTTTTAGGGATAGATTTCAAATAGCTCTGATATAGCAGAAACCACTAAATTATGAAATTGCTAAATTGGGAATTGTATTTCAACCCAGAACAAGAAATGTGCTTGAACGGACACTAAATAACTCGCCCAGCTACAGCACTAACGAGAGATTTAGCAGGATATAAATTTGAGGCCTAGTATTTAGGCGCTGGGTGACAGGTATGGGTTTAGTGACAGAATTAGACTTGGAAATGCACAGTAGCGGGTGTGTGAAGTTATTCTGAATGTCCCTATGTGCACCTTCAATATGATCTACCCTTTTAGGGATAGATTTCAAATAGCTCTGATATAGCAGAAACCACTAAATTATGAAATTGCTAAATTGGGAATTGTATTTCAACCCAGAACAAGAAATGTGCTTGAACGGACACTAAATAACTCGCCCAGCTACAGCACTAAGGACAGATTTAGCTGGATATAAATTTGAGGCCTAGTATTTAGGCGCTGGGTGACAGGTATGGGTTTAGTGACAGAATTAGACTTGGAAATGCACAGTAGCGGGTGTGTGAAGTTATTCTGAATGACCCTATGTGCACCTTGAATATTATATACCCTTTTAGGGATAGATTTCAAATAGCTCTGATACAGCAGAAACCACTAAATTTTTAAATTGCTAAATTGGGAATTGTATTTCAACCCAGAACAAAAAATGTGCTTTGACGGACACTAAATAACTTTCCCAGCCACAACAGGACAGCGGTAACGAGAGATTTAGCGGGATATAAATTTGAGGCCTAGTATTTAGGCGCTGGGTGACCGGTATGGATTTAGTGACAGAATTAGACTGGGATATGGCCAAAAAATAACCACACTATTGCTGGTTAAATGCACTTGGTGATGGGCGCAGCTTGCCCCTGATGTAGTATATGGCCAAAAAATGAACAGACTATTGCTGGTTAAATGCACTTGGTGTCACAGCTTGACCAACCACACTACTGAGGGTTAAATGCACTTGTGACGGGCGCAGCTTGCCCCTGATTTAGTATATGGCCAAAAAATGAACAGACTATTGCTGGTTAAATGCACTTGGTGTGATAGCTTGACCAACCACACTACTGAGGGTTAAATGCACTTGGTGTGACAGCTTCACCCTGATGTAGGCTTTAGCCAAAAAACAACCACACCATTGAGGGTTAAATGCACTTGGTCGCAGCTTGTGCTGGCGCACCACAAGACACAAAATGGCCGCCGATCACCCCAGAAAAATGTGACTGACAAACGGTCTGGGCAGCCTAAAAACAGTGAGCAATTGAGGATCAGCAGCTCAATGATCCACAGCTGCAGATCGATCAGTTAATCAAGTCCTTTGGAGGAGTTAATCTGCCTAATCTCGCCCTACTGTCGCAGCCGCAACCTCTCCCTACGCTAATCAGAGCAGAGTGACGGGCGGCGCTATGTGACTCCAGCTTAAATAGAGGCTGGGTCACATGGTGCTCTGGCCAATCACAGCCATGCCAATAGTAGGCATGGCTGTGATGGCCTCTTGGGGCAAGTAGTATGACGCTTGTTGATTGGCTGCTTAGCAGCCTTTCAAAAAGCGCCAAGAAAGCGTCACAAAAGCGCGAAGAAAGCGACGAACACCGAACCCGAACCCGGACTTTTACGAAAATGTCCGGGTTCGGGTCCGTGTCACGGACACCTCAAAATTCGGTACGAACCCGAACTATACAGTTCGAGTTCGCTCATCCCTAATCACAGTTCCTGCCTGTCTGCTTTGGTAAAGCTGGGCATAGCAGGGCACGATATGTATGCAAGCACAGCTGAGCGAGTGCAGTGCAAGGGCTCGCATACACATTGCTCCTCCTGCCTGTCATACCCCCCCCCCCCCCCACACACACACCGGGCATTTTGGGGGGCATTAGGGGGTTGGATGATGCAGAGTATGCACATAGCCACCAATCATATCCCCCCCCCCCCCCTCCTAAAGGTAACTGATGTGCTGGGGGAGAGGAATATGATTGGTGGATATGTGCACACTCAACATCAGCAGCAAGGAGTTAAAGTCCAACCCTTAATGGCCCCCAAAATCCCTGGGGGGGGGGGTTTGATGTAGTAGCAGGAAAGCACACTGTCCCCCTGTCCTCTATGAGCCCCCCCTGAGTCCTCTCTGAGCCCCCCCCCCCCTCCCCCATTGCACACTTCTCCCACTCCATGGGCCAGTGGGCTGGCAGCAGCACCCCCCCCACCCAGTCACCATGGCACATTTCTCCCCTCCAGATGGGCAGCACCAGCACATCTCTGCCCCCCTCCCCCATGGCACATTTCTTCCCTCCAGATGGGCACTGCAGCATCAGCACAACTGTTCCTCCCAGCCCCCATGGCACATTTCTGCCCCCCCCCCCAGCCCCCATGGCACATTTCTGGCCCTGCCCCCTCCTCACTCCTCAATTGTCCGGACCGTGCGCTTTGAGCGCTTTGTTAGTCGGCCGCCCGCAGACAGTCGCAGAATAATCGTGAGTAGAGTAGAGACTTAGGTCACGGCGGGCTGTCGGCCGCCCGGCGTCCCTGTTGCTATGGCGCCCTGTGCGGCCGCATAGCCCGCACACCCCAAAGGCCGGCCCTGGGATCATGTGACCGCTGGGCTCGGGAGACTGCAGGAGCTGCCGGATCTGCCTTAGACTTCAATCAGCCCTGCAGTGAGGCTGTACAGTGCAGAATTATGCTGTAAGCCTCTCTGAGGGCTGTATTCCCCTTATAACTGGAGCTACTAAGTCAGCACCACTTAATGGAGAAATCGATAGTAAAAAAAAAAATATGTTGAATGTTCCTCAAAGGTCTTGTATGACCTTATGGGGACACAAAGTGTAAAATAAAAAATAAAAAAAATAAAAATCTAAAAGTGTTTTAAAAAAATAAAAAGTTTCACATGTAAAAAAAAAGTTTCCCCCCAATTATATAATTACAAAAATAAAAATAGACATATTGGGCATTACCTCATTTGGTAAAAAATATCACATGTTCTACCCTCTAAGGTGAATGTCGTAAAAAATAAAAAAATAAACATTACATAAAAAATCATTTAAAAAGTCGTACTTTTTTGTACTAAAAAATTGTAGAAAAAAAGTAATCTCATCCAGCAAGACAATAGCCAGAAAAAAATAAAATAAATGTTTAACAAAAACATGATTTTTGTTCTAAAAATGCTCTTATTGTATAAAACATATATATGTCTAAAAATAAATTTAAAAACTGAAATATTTTGTATCGCCACATCTATTTTTTGGCTCTACATTAAATATTAAATGATCTATCCCATAAAGCGAAGGGCGTAAAAAAAAATATGATGGCAAAACAGCTTTTTTTAGTCACCTCCCAAAAAACATAATATCAATCAATTAACAAGTTGTATGTACCCCAGAAAGGAAGTGATAAATATGTAATCTCATATGTAACCCTCACACAAGACCATTGCCAGAAAAACTTAAAAATATGGCTCTAAGAAAATGGCAACACAAAAACAGTTTTTTTTTTCCTAAAAATGTTCTTATTGAGTAAAACGTAAAAAAATAAGTAAATAATTAAATTAGACATATTTGGTATCACTATGTCCATAACGACCCGATCTATAAAAATATCACATGATCTTCCCCATCAATTGAACGGAGTAAAAAAAACTGAAAATAACAGCAGCTTTTTTTTATTTATTTTTTGCCTTAACTCCCAAAAAATGAGATAAAAAGCAATCAGAAAGCCAAATGTATCCCAAAATGAAGTCAATAAAAATTACAGCTTGTCCCACAAAAAATAAGCTCTCACACAGCTCAGTCAACAAAAAAAAAAAAAGTTATCACTCTTCCATGTTAGAAAGTCCACATGCCTCTCCTTCCCTTCTGAGCCCCGATGTATACCTAAATGACAGTTTACAACCACAATTGGGGTGTTGCTGTATTCAGGAGAAAATGCGTAACAAATTGTGGGGTGATATTCTACTGTATTCCTTTGTAAAAAAGAAAATTTGGGCATGAAGCACCAGTTTCTTATAAAAAAAAATGTAATTTTTCATTTTCACAGCCAAGTATTATAAATTCTATGAAAGGCCTGTTGGGTCAAGTGCTCCCTACATTCCTTAAACATTCCTTGGGGGTGTAGTTTACAAAATGTGGTCCCTCTTTGGGTTTTTTCACTGTGTAGGTACATAAGGGTCTCTTCAAATGCAACATGACGCCTAAAGACCTGTCATGGCACAGTGTGGTAAATACACTCCACACAGAACACAGAAGGGAAAAAGTATTAGGCCTGGAAGCTAGAAAATGCTCACACCTAGTGAGTCCCTACTCCGAGGCCTGACTGCTATCAGTATGAAAGACATAGTGTCACGGCTGTGTCATGGTCTGGTATCGTGGACCATGACACTTTTGCCGTGCATGCTTGTTGCTGGTGGCAACATGTTGTTTTTGCATGTTTTGACACTTCCCCTTTAAGTTGTTTGTCCTTTCCCATCCTGGTGTGCACAGGGTTAAGGTGTGTTTGCTAGGTGTGGTGGGTGATTTTGCTTGTCAGTCTGTGTAGGAGCTCTGCTCCCTGGCTGTATGTAAAAGTCTGTGTGAGCCACCCTTATTTGTTATATTGTTTCCCTTGCTCTGTCTGTGTGTCCCCTCCAGCATGTTTCTGTTTTCCCTCTCCCACCTGGTGCATGTTGTTATGGTGTGGGCCTTGTTTGGAGGTTATTATGTTGTGGTGGGGTTGCTTTCCTGGAGGGGTTTAAGCAAACATCTAGACAGTGCGTTTCCGGTCCATCTGATCGGCGGCAGGTAAGTTCTGGTAACCTAGATTGTCTGTTGTTCGGCTGTGAACCCTGTCTAGTTGGTGGCCAGATGCTGGGCTTCTGGAGACACCATGCATCCGTTGTGTAGGATGAATGGGTGCCATGTCTTCAGGCTTAGGGCATAGCAGGAATATTTAGGGTTCTAGGCTGGTGAGCATGAGCCCCCTTACCTTCTGAGGCAGCTCATGCATTAGGAGTTTAGGGAGATCTTCAGGGTCGCGTTATGAGGTGACCTGCTCACTTATTACTCCTTTTTGGCCTGGTTGATCCCCTTTACCCTTTAACATCGCACGGTGGGGGGTTTCCCCCACTCCCCGCCGTGACACCTAGATGGCAGAAATGTTTATACGCAGGAACCTAAGCCCAATCTCACCCTAACAGGGCCCTGCAGATAGTGTCAGGACATGGATGGCCTATTCCTTCCCAGATGAAGGAATAGGAGACTCCCTCAGGCCTAATATTAGCAGGTAGGGGAAAACAACAAACAACAAAGAAGATAAACTTAACTTCCAGAAGTATGCAGACGAGCTGGAACTCAGAGAGAACCAACACCAGAACTTCTAGAAACAAAGAGCTATCAACCGCATAGCATGATGGGTGAGGCCAGACTAAAGAGAAGAGAAGGAATGACCACTTAAGCTACACCTGAGACAAGAGGTGTGATCATCCCCAGCAACAAAACAGAAAAGTGAAACCAAGGAGGCTGTCAGTCACGTGCAGCCAGTCTCCTCGATCTTCTAGTCCCTGTCACAGGCGGGACCGTGACAAGACCATTCCAGTAAAATCTGGCCTCCAAAAACCATATGGCGCTCCTTCTAAGCCCTGTTGTGTGCCCATACAGCAATTTATGACCACATATGGGGTGTTTATGCAAACCGTAGAATCAGGGTAATAAATATTGAGGTTTGTTTTGTTGTTAACCATTGCTGTGATACAGGAAAAATTTATCGAAATTGAAAATCTGCAAAAAAAGGGAAATCTTTGAATTTTTGTTTAGACATATTGTGAATGTTAATTAATAAGTATTTTATGAGGTATCACTATCTGTCTTAAAAGCATAGAGATTTAAATTTAGAAAATAATGAACTTTTGGATTTTTTTTATAAATAAAAGTAAAATATATTGACTCCAATTTACCATTAACATGATGTACGGTACAATGTGTCACAAGAAATCAATCTCAGAATGGCTTGGATAAGTAAAATTGGCTTGCCACAAAAATTGACATATGTCAGATCTGCAAAATTTGACTTGGTCAGAAATATATAATGGAATTACTAACGCTGATGCAAACCCGCCCTTAGCTTTTATTATTTATATATTTTTAAAATAGGGAAAAAGCTACTTTTTTTGTTTTACATTTTATATGTCATTCAACAGTAAATAGTTTTATAAATTATACAGAGATACATTTTGACTACCTAGACCTCTATAGTAACCATATTAAAACTTCCTTACATAAGTAATTTAGTAAGTAAATGAAAATACTTTCTCCATCTTTTTTGTATGTCTTTTTGCAACATAGAACATGTTTTTCTTCATGGGATAATGTTCTATAATAAGACAATTATGTATAATCGTTCTGTTTTATGTTCACTAAATGTCTACAACAGGGCTAAATTGTTATGCTACTAACTTTGACTGTACTGTTATTGAAAATGCTATTAGTAGAAAAATGTTGTCTACATTGGCTACAATTATTCTTATTTTCCATTTTCATTAAAAAAAAAGTGGACAAAGTGTGCTAGACAGAATTTATTACTATTCACGTGAAAAAGCTGAAAGCCAGGATCCATTCACATTACTGGAACTGCAAAATGTTCAAGTATGATATTTTTGACTAAATTCATAAATATCAGATATTGCAAGCATATCAAACCTAGCTTATATTCACTTTTTTATATTTTACTGCTGACACAAGGAATTTGTATTAAAACAAATGTTAAATGATTTATTCTGAATATAACTTTTCATTAGCACAGCCATTATGGAAGAGTGGTGTATGTGTCATAAATTTACCTGTCCGAGCTCCAGCGGCACAATACTCAGCCTCCGCACGACCACGCCGGCAGAGACTTCTGAGCAATGCCCTCTTGTGATGCGACAGAATCCTTAGCATCAGGATGCAATGCTCTGTTTCTCTCAGCAGAAAGCATGTGCTGGAGAAGAGTAGCAGTGGGCTGATTGATCAGCTGCTCTATTCCTGTGTGCTAGTGTTTCTGACTAATGGAGCGCCTATCAGGTGCTGATCCTGGGATCTTATTTAAACCCCTTCCTGGCCTAGTTTGGGCTCACTAGATAGGTTCTTGCTTCTTGTTTCTCTGCTGATTTGGATTGCTACATTTTTTGACCGTGACTCATCCTTTGACCACTCTCTATCTTTCATGATTTGCACTGTGTATCCTGTCTGGTTCTGACTAGGGATGAGCGAACCCAAATTTTGGGGTGTTCGTGACACGGACTCGAACCCTAACATTTTCGTAAAAGTCCGGGTTCGGTGCTTTCTTGGCACTTTTTGAAAGGCTGCAAAGCAGCCAATCAACAAGCGTCATACTACTTGCCCCAAGAGGCCATCACAGCCATGCCTACTATTGGCATGGCTGTGATTGGCCAGTGCAGCATGTGACCCAGCCTCTATATAAGCTGGAGTCACGTAGCGCCGCATGTCACTCTACTCTGATCAGTGTAGGGATAGGATGCAGCTGCTGCTGTTAGGGCGAGATTAGGCAGTGATTTAGGATCCATTCACACCTCCGCAGAATGGGTCCGGTTGCGGAACCATTCATTCTCTATGGGGACGGAATGGATGCGGACAGCACACAGTGTGCTGTCTGCATCCGCAATTGCGGAGCGCGTCCCCGATCTTTGGGTCTGCAGCTCCGCAAAAGATAGAACATGTCCTATTCTTGTCCGCAGCTTGGGGACAAGAATAGGCATTTCTATGGGGGTGCCGGGCTGGTGTGCTGCGGATGAAGTGATCGATCTACAGCTGTGGATCATTCAACCTCTGCTATTTAATTGCTCGCTGTTTTTAGGCTGCCCAGAGCGTTTTTCTGTCACTTTTTTCTGGGGTAATCGGCGGCCATTTTAAAGTCCATTTAACCATCAATAGTATTTTTATTTTTTTTTGGCTATATCCTACATCAGGGGCTTGGCTGTGCTTGCTATTTTATTGAGGGGTGAAATACAATTGCCAAAATTGCAGTACCCTAAATCTGGTGTTTCAGCTGTGGCTAGCCAATTGTAATACTGTCTGCTGTCTGGCACAGGATATATTTTTTTCTGGGTTGAAATTCAATTCCCAAATTAGCAATTCCCATAATCATTATTTTCTGCTGTATCAGGCCAAGTTCAAATCTATCCATAAAAGGGTATATTAGATTGAAGGTGCGGATAGGGTCATTCTCAATAACTTCACACACACGCTACCGTTTATCTCCGAGTCTAATTCTGTCCGTAAACGTATACCTGTCATCCTGCGCCTAAATAATTGGCCTACAATTTATATTCAGCTAAATCTGTGTTTACTGCTGTGGCTGGTCAATTTATTTAGTGTCCGCCAAAGTACAGTTTTTGTTCGGGGTTGAAATACAATTCCCAACTTAGCAATTCCCTAAATCAGTGGTTTCTGCTGTATCAGGTCAAGTTTAAATCTATCCATAAAAGGGTATATTAGATTAAAGGTGCGGAAAGGGTCATCCTCAATAACTTCACACGCTACTGTACATTTCCAAGTCTAATTCTGTCCGTAAAGGGATACCTGTCATCCTGCGCCTAAATACTAGGCCTACAATTTATATTCAGCTAAATCTGTGGTTACTGCTGTGGCTGGTCAATTTATTTACTGTCCGCCAAAGCACAGTTTTTGTTCTGGGTTGAAATACAATTCCCAACTTAGCAATTCCCTAAATCAGTGGTTTCTGCTGTAGCAGGCGAAGTTTAAATCTATCCATAAAAGGGTATATTAGATTGAAGGTGGGCATAGGGTCATCCTCAATAACTTCACACGCTACCGTGCATTTCCAAGTCTAATTCTGTCCGTAAAAGGGATACCTGTCATCCAGCGCCTAAATACTAGGCCTACAATTTATATTCAGCTAAATCTGTGGTTACTGCTGTGCCTGTATTAGTGTAATACGGTACCTAAATAGATAGCCAGATAGTGTTAGGTGCCTGTAAAAAAAGGCCTGAATTTGAATTCAATACATTGGGCCAAATAATTTTTTTCTTATTGTTGTGAACGGTAACAATGCGGTAAACATCTAGTAAGGGACGCGGACATGGTCGTGGTGGTGTTAGTGGACCCTCTGGTGCTGGGAGAGGACGTGGCTGTTCTGCCACAGCCACACGTCCTAGTGAACCAACTACCTCAGGTCCCAGTAGACGCAAGAATTTACAGCGATATTTGGTGGGCCCCAATGCCGTTCTAAGGATGGTAAGGCCTGAGCATGTACAGGCATTAGTCAATTGGGTGGCCGACAGTGGATCCAGCACGTGCACATTATCTCCCACCCAGTCATCTGCAGAAAGCGCACAGATGGCGCCTGAAAACCAAGCCCATCGGTCTGTCACATCACCCCCATGCATATCAGGGAAACTGTCTGAGCCTCAAGTTATGCAGCAGTCTCTTAGGCTACTTTCACACTAGCGTTCGGCTGTCCGCTTGTGAGCTCCGTTTGAAGGGGCTCACAAGCGGACCCAAACGCTTCCGCCCAGCCCCAATGCATTCTGAGTGGACGCGGATCCGCTCAGAATGCATCAGTCTGGCGGCGTTCAGCCTCCGCTCCGCTCAGCAGGCGGACACCTGAACACTGCTTGCAGCGTTCGGGTGTCCGCCTGGCCGTGCGGAGGCGTGCGGATCCGTCCAGACTTACAATGTAAGTCAATGGGGACGGATCAGTTTGAAGATGACACACTATGACTCAATCTTCAAACGGTTCCGTCCCCCATTGACTTTCAATGTAAAAGTCTGGACGGATCCGTTCAGGCTAATTTCACACTTAGACATTTTTTGACAATATAATGCAGACGGATCCGTTCTGAACGGAGCCACCGTCTGCATTAATATGAGCGGATCCGTTCAGAACGGATCCGCTCAAACGCTAGTGTGAAAGTAGCCTTATGCTGTTTGAAGACTCTGCTGGCAGGGTTTCCCAAGGGCATCCACCTAGCCCTTCCTCGGCAGTCGAAGACATAGAATGCACTGACGCACAACCACTTATATTTCCTGATGATGAGGACATGGGAATACCACCTCAGCATGTCTCTGATGATGACGAAACACAGGTGCCAACTTCTGCGTCTTTCTGCAGTGTGCAGACTGAACAGGAGGTCAGGGAGGAAGACTGGGTGGAAGACGATGCAAGGGACGATGAGGTACTAGACCCCACATGGAATGAAGGTCGTGCCACTGACTTTCAGAGTTCAGAGGAAGAGGCAGTGGTGAGACCGAGCCAACAGCGTAGCAAAAGAGGGAGCAGTGGGCAAAAGCATAACACCCGCTGCCAAGAGACTCCGTCTGCTACTGGCCGCCGCCATCTGGGACCGAGCACCCCAAAGGCAGCTTCAAGGAGTTCCCTGGCATGGCAGTTCTTCAAACAATGTGCTGATGACAAGACCCGAGTGGTTTGCACGCTGTGCCATCAGAGCCTGAAGCGAGGCATTAATGTTCTGAACCTTATCACAACCTGCATGACCAGGCACCTGCATGCAAAGCATGAACTGCAGTGGAGTAAACACCTTAAAAGCAAGGAACTCACTTAGGCTCCCCCTGCTACCTCTACTGCTGCTGCCGCCTCTGCCTCTTCCTCCGCCTCTGGAGGAACGTTGGCACCTGCCGCCCAGCAAACAGAGGATGTACCACCAACACCACCACCTCTGTCACCAAGCATCTCCACCATGTCACACGGCAGCATTCAGCTCTCCATCTCACAAACATTTGAGAGAAAGCGTAAATTCCCACCTAGCCACCCTCGATCCTTGGCCCTGAATGCCAGCATTTCTAAACTACTGGCCTTTGAAATGCTGTCATTCAGGCTGGTGGACACAGACAGCTTCAAACAGCTCATGTCGCTTGCTGTCCCACAGTATGTTGTTCCCAGCCGCCACTACTTCTCCAAGAGAGCTGTGCCTTCCCTGCACAACCAAGTATCTGATAAAATCAAGTGTGCACTGCGCAACGCCATCTGTGGCAAGGTCCACCTAACCACAGATACGTGGACCAGTAAGCACGGCCAGGGACGCTATATCTCCCTAACTGCACACTGGGTAAATGTAGTGGCTGCTGGGCCCCAGGCAGAGAGCTGTTTGGCCCACGTTTTTCCGCCGCCAAGGATCACAGGGCAACATTCTTTGCCTCCTGTAGCCCCCTCCTCCTACTCGGCTTCCTCCTCCTCTTCTTCCACCTGCTCATCCAGTCAGCCACACACCTTCACCACCAACTTCAGCACAGCCCGGGGTAAACGTCAGCAGGCCATTCTGAAACTCATATGTTTGGGGGACTGGCCCCACACCGTACAGGAGTTGTGGCGGGGTATTGAACAACAGACCGACGAGTGGTTGCTGCTGGTGAGCCTCAAGCCCGGCCTAGTGGTGTGGGATGTCAGGTGGTGCATGTGCTGAATTTGGTGGTGTAGAAGTTCATTCACAACTACCCCGACATGTCAGAGCTGCTGCATAAAGTGCGGTCCGTCTGTGCGCGCTTCCGGCGTTCACATCCTGCCGCTGCTCGCCTGTCTGCGCCACAGCGTAACTTCAGCCTTTCCGCTCACCGCCTCATATGCGACGTGCCCACCAGGTGGAACTCCACCTTGCACATGCTGGACAGACTGTGCGAGCAGCAGCAGGCCATAGTGGAGTTTCAGCTGCAGCACGCACGGGTCAGTCGCACTGCGGAACAGCACTACTTCACCACCAATGACTGGGCCTCCATGCGAGACCTGTGTGCCCTGTTGCGCTGTTTCGAGTACTCCACCAACATGGCCAGTGGCGATGACGCTGTTATCAGCGTTACAATACCACTTCTATGTCTCCTTGAGAAAACACTTAGGGCGATGATGGAAGAGAAGATGGCCCAGGAGGAGGAGGAAGAGGGGTCATTTTTTTGCACTTTCAGGCCAGTCTCTTCAAAGTGACTCAGAGGGAGTTTTTTTGCAACAGCAGAGGCCAAGTACAAATGTGGCCAGCTAGGGCCCACTACTGGAGGTAGGGCCCACTACTGGAGGACGAGGAGGACGAGGATGAGGAGGTGGAGGAGGATGAGGATAAAGCATGGTCACAGCGGGGTGTCACCCAACGCAGCTCGGGCCCATCACTGGTGCGTGGCTGGGGGGAAACGCAGGACGATGACGATACGCCTCCCACAGCGGACAGCTTGTCCTTACCTCTGAGCAGCCTGGCACACATGAGCGACTACATGCTGCAGTGCCTGCGCAATGACAGCAGAGTTGCCCACATTTTAACGTGTGCGGACTACTGGGTTGCCACCCTGCTGGATCCGTGTTACAAAGACAATGTGCCCACCTTACTTCCCGCACTGGAGCGTGATAGGAAGATGCGCGAGTACAAGCACACGTTGGTAGATGCGCTACTGAAAGCATTCTCAAATGTCACAGGGGAACAAGTGGAAGCCCAAGACGAAGGCAGAGGAGGAGCAAGAGGTCGCCAATGCAGCTGTGTCACGGCCAGCTCCTCTGAGGGCAGGGTTAGCATGGCAGAGATGTGGAAAAGTTTTGTCACCACGCCACAGCTAACTGCACCACCACCTGATACAGAACGTGTTAGCAGGAGGCAACATTTCACTAACATGGTGGAACAGTATGTGTGCACACCCCTCCACGTACTGACTGATGGTTCGGCCCAATTCAACTTTTTGGTCTCCAAATTGTCCACGTTGCCAGAGCTAGCCTTTTATGCCTTGAAGGTGCTGGCCTGCCCGGCGGCCAGCGTTTTGTCTGAACATGTATTCTGCACGGCAGGGGGCGTCATTACAGACAAACGCAGCCGCCTGTCTACAGCCAATGTAGACGTTCAAAAAAATTAACCAGGCATGGATCCCACAGGACCTGTCCATCCCTTGTGCAGATTAGACATTTATAACTACCTCCCTTTAACCATATATTATTGTACTCCAGGGCACTTTCTCATTCAATTTTACCATTATATTGCGGGGCAACCCAAAGTTGAATGAACCTCTCCTCTGTCTGGGTTCCGGGGCCTAAATATCTGACAATGGCCTGTTCCAGTGGTGGGTGACGTAAAGCCTGATTCTCTGCTATGACATGAAGCCTGATTCTCTGCAATGGGACCTCTCTCCTCTGTCTGGGTGCCGGGGCCTAAATATCTGACAATGGCTTGTTCCAGTGGTGGGTGACGTGAAGCCTGATTCTCTGCTATGACATGAAGCCTGATTCCCTGCAATGGGACCTCTCTCCTCTGTCTGGGTGCCGGGGCCTAAATATCTGACAATGGCCTGTTCCAGTGGTGGGTGATGTAAAGTCTGATTCTCTGCTATGACATGAAGCCTGATTCTCTGCAATGGGACCTCTCTCCTCTGTCTGGGTGCCAGGGCCTAAATATCTGACAATGGCCTATTCTAGTGGTGGGTGACGTGAAGCCTGATTCTCTGCTATGACATGAAGCCTGATTCTCTGCTATGGGACCTCTCTCCTCTGTCTGGGTGCCGGGGCCTAAATATCTGACAATGGCCTGTTCCAGTGGTGGGTGACGTGAAGCCTGATTCTCTGCTATGACATGAAGCCTGATTCTCTGCTATGGGACCTCTCTCCTCTGTCTGGGTGCCGGGGCCTAAATATCTGACAATGGCTTGTTCCAGTGGTGGGTGACGTGAAGCCTGATTCTCTGCTATGACATGAAGCCTGATTCTCTGCAATGGGACCTCTCTCCTCTGTCTGGGTGCCGGGGCCTAAATATCTGACAATGGCCCGTTCCAGTGGTGGGTGACGTAAAGTCTGATTCTCTGCTATGACATGAAGCCTGATTCTCTGCTATGACATGACGCCTGATTCTCTGCTATGACATAAAGCCTGAATCTCTGCTATGGGACCTCTCTCCTCTTTCTGGGTGCCGGGGCCTAAAAATATCTGACAGTGGCCTGTTACAGTGTTGGGTGACGTGAAGCCTGATTCTCTGCTATGACATGAAGCCTGATTCTCTGCTATGACATGACGCCTGATTCTCTGCTATGACATAAAGCCTGATTCTCTGCTATGGAACCTCTCTTCTCTGTCTGGGTGCCGGGGCCTAAATATCCTCCAAGAAGCCTGATTCTCTGTTATGACATGAAGCCTTATTCTCTGCTATGACATGAAACCTGAATCTCTGCTATGGAACCTCTCTCCTCTCTCTGGGTGCCGGGGCCTAAAAATATCTGACAGTGGCCTGTTCCAGTGTTGGGTGACGTGAAGCCTGATTTTCTGCTATGGCATGAAGCCTGAATCTCTGCTATGGGACCTCTCTCCTCTCTCTGAGTGGTGGGCCTAAAAATATCTGACAGTGGCCTGTTCCAGTGTTGGGTGACGTGAAGCCTGATTCTCTGCTATGACATGAAGCCTGATTCTCTGCTATGACATGAAGCCTGATTCTCTGTAATGGTACCTCTCTCCTCTGTCTGGGTGCCGGGGCCTAAATATCTGACAGTGGCCTGTTCCAGTGGTGGGTGACATGAAGCCTGATTCTCTGCTATGGGACCTCTCTCCAATTGATATTGGTTAATTTTTATTTATTTTATTTTTATTTTTATTCATTTCCCTATCCACATTTGTTTGCAGGGGATTTACCTACATTTTGCTGCCTTTTGTAGCCCTCTAGCCCTTTCCTGGGCTGTTTTACAGCCTTTTTAGTGCCGAAAAGTTTCAGTCCCCATCGACTTCAATGGTGTTTGGGTTAGAGTCAAGTTCGGATGCCGAACCCGAACATTTCAGGGAAGTTCGGCCGAACTTCTCGAATCCGAACATCCAGGTGTTCGCTCAACTCTAGTTCTGACCTCGGCTCAACTTTTCACTACTCTCTGATTCTGTTTTTTGTACTCCATTGTACTCCTGGTTGTGAGCCATTTAAGTACAACTCTGTCTTTGTATTGTTTATCTCTAGGTGTTTGTCTGTCTCTGCACCTTAGTAGAATAGGGACTGTCGACCAGTTGCAGTCTTGCTACCTAGGGCTTTCACTGCAAGTAGGTAGGGAAAGCAGGCTAGGTTCTAGGTTAAGGCTCACTGTCCCTACCTATAGGTGTTACATTATGTGTCATTTCTGGGAGTCACAGCAACTTATTACAGAATGATGCTGATAGGAAAATGATGGTTTCCCTTATATTTCAAAGCCATTATTATATAATTTCCGCTACAATACCAGTGTTTATTGCTAATAGTTACAGACCAGAGATGAGCAAAACTTAGGTTCAGAACAATTCTAATTTTTGTATTCATTTTGACAGAAGAGACAGGGAAAGTTCTCCAACTAATCGGGCATTTTCAATTTGGGTAAAATTTATGTGGAGCCTAAGTCAACCCAAATCAAATTTCAAGAAGCTCACTCATGTCTATTCCAGACATATTAGGAAAATTAGTTAGGCATCAGTGTGGTCACTAGGATAAGGTTTCACTTAGGTGGCTCCAGATCAAATTAGGTTCACTACCGAAAAAATGTATGCATGCACACTTGAGCATTTTTTTGTAACATCACTATGTTTAGTATCCATATTCTGTGACATTATAGTATTCCTATACCCTTACATCACTATGTGAAATAACAATTTTCTATGTCTTCAGGAATTAGTGCCCATGCACTGTGACATCACTATGCTTTTTGTAGCAATTTATGACATTCTCCTTTTTTGGGTTTTATTGCTGGCTCCCTCCCCTTTGTTCGAATCCACGCCTCGGTCACTGTATCTGCGCCGTGCAATTTACTGTCCCACCCGATATGAGTGGTATTTCCTGTAGTTCTCTCTTCTCATCAGTTTAATCCCTGTTACGTTCCCAATCTGGGGTCCATTTATTAAAAAGATTTTTCGAACGGGGAGATGGTTAAAAAATTGTTGGCTCCCTCCCCTTTGTTTGAATCCACGCCACAGTCACTGCGTCTGCGCCGTGCAATTTACTGTCACACCCGATATGAATGGTATTTCCTGTAGTTCTCTCTTTTCATCAGTTTAATCCCTGTTACGTCCCATATCAGGGTAGGATTGCCTTTTGTGAAAAAAAAAATTAGGTCGGGTATCGTCGACTGCCTTCACAGTGACAGACCAAACTGTTATCCACCAAACTGAATTGCTTTTAGGAACCGGGAGATGGAAAAAGCAGCTGGGTCGGTCCTCTTACTCCGAAGATGGGGCATTGCGCATGCACGGAGCAATGTGCTGTGACACCCTATATGAGTGGTGTCTTAACTAGTCCTATTTCTATCAGTTTAATCCCTGTTACGTCCCCTATCCGGGGACGTGTGTCGAATTGATTAACCATTGTCGAATTAACAAATCATTACGACATCCTGGAATAATTTAGTTCTGAGCTTTGTACTTAATTTGTATTTGAATTGTTGGGGATTTTTTAAATTGTCTGCATTATTTCTAATAAACTATTAAGAGACTTTATTATGATTTTTTTATTTTATGTATTACAAACCCACCCATACAACTTAAAAAAAGATAAATATTTTTTTTTAAGTTTTTTCTATGAAAAAACATCCAGCCGTCCCGATCGCTTTTGGTCTGATCATAATGAAGCAACGGCCTTATCATCTGGGGTGTGGCAACATTGCCAACACACTCATAGAGGTGATGATCGCTTCATTGTGATACGCAAGCCCCTTCACCACAACAACGTAACAATCACGAAAGGGGAATTGACACTTGTACGTGCCTTTTTTTTGTTTTGTTTTTTGCAGCCACAGTGCAGCACCAAAGGCCAGAAAAATTAGGCATGTACACATGCCTGAAAAACAATGTTATTGTTGCAGCCGCTGTTGTAGCAGCGGCCGGAAAAATTGATGTTTTCAAGGCAGAAAGGTGACTAAAACATTGCGGCTTGAACCCTAGTTGGTGGCGGAGAATTCACGAAAGTCGTCCGGTATGCAGACATTAAATACAGCAGCGGGGGGACCATTTTGAGGCCAAGGCATGTCAGGCCTTTTGTTAGTTAAACGTATCCCCTACTGTCAGTCCCTTCGGGATCCATGCCTCATTCATCTTAATGAAGGTGAGGTAATCAACACTTTTTTGACCGAGGCGACTTCTTTTGTCAGTGACAATGCCTCCTGCTGCACTGAAGGTCCTTTCTGACAGGACATTTGAAGCGGGGCAGGCCAGAAGTTCTATTGCAAAGTGGGATAGCTCAGGCCACAGGTCAAGCCTGCACACCCAGTAGTCAAGGGGTTCATCGCTCCTCAGAGTGTCGATATCTGCAGTTAAAGCGAGGTAGTCTGCCACCTGTCGGTCGAGTCGTTCTCTAAGGCTGGATCCCGAAGGGCTGTGGCGATGTGTAGGACTGAAAAAGGTCTGCATGTCCTCCATCAACAACACATCTGTAAAGCGTCCTGTCCTTGCCGCCGTGGTCGTGGTAGGAGGAGGATTACTTTGACCTCTTCCCCAGTTAGATTCCCGTTGTGCTGTGCAAGCCCGTGTGTGTGAAGCCCCCCACACCTACTGTATTGTGTCCACTGGCTAGTGGCTGGTTTGGCCTGCACTCATACCGTTACAGGGTGGCATTCGCCCAAATACCTTTCAGAAAAAAAAAATATATTTAAAATGTAACTGTGATCTAATCACATTTGCAAGCCTGTGTGTGTCAGGCGCCCACACATACTCTATTGTGTCCACTGGCTAGTGGCTGGTTCGGCCTGCACTCATACCGTTACAGGGTGTCATTCACCCAAATACATTCACTTGAATTGAGCCAGTACTTATATTCCACCTCACTTCCGAGATGAAGTGCAGCGTAATAAAGAGGAAGCAGTTGTCACGGACGGTGTACAGGAAACAAGACAAAGCAACATGCATATATGACTGAGTGGATCCAAAGCTAAGGAACCAAAAGGGAGACCCCTGCACAAGACCTGAGACTTTCCCTGGCTGCTCAGCCTATGCAAAGATCCGAAAGGTGGAAGGTTGCATATCCACGTACCTCGACTATATAACCCCTGAACACCCTACAATAGTGAGGCGACACGACCACCGGCTCCCTACACCAGACACGGAGGGAGTCAGGGTCACCTGGGATCCAGCAAACAGAAAATAACAGATAAATGTTCAGCACTTTACTTTGTAGCAGACTGGAAAACAAGATCAGCATGCACACACACTCCAGGAAGTAGTATAAGCCGCCCAGTGATGCACCATGGGGAGGAATTTAAAGGGAAGCAATCAGTCCAACTCCATGACAGCTGAGAGAGGCTAACGAGATGAGGAACTGAACAGCACAACAAAGAGAACTCAAGGAGGAGGTTCTTAAAGGCCTCTGTCAGAGCTTCTCAGCTGTCTGGTTGTGACAGCAGTGCTCACATGGAGTGCTACCTCCACTTCACACAGCTGATAGGTCATCAATATTAACAGTTACCCCTTCAATATGACGAAAGGAATTGCCATGCTTATATAAATTCGAACAGGGGGTAAGAAAAGACATACAGTAGAACAATGCCCTACATTTTCTTAAAATAAAAGGAAATAAACCAGAAACATAGCACTCATGTAGGTGGGCATAGAATTCAATGCTGGGGCAGGCATAAACCAGGACAGATCTTCACTTCCAGTGAGCAACCAAGAAATGACACCCAGCCCTGATTTTTCATACCTTTTCAACTTTCTCTTTGTATATCTATTCCCTATGGCAGGAGTTGACAATAAGATTCTTACTTACCAAGGAAAAAACATTGACATGTGAGTTTAAAGGCCCCTTTAAACCTGCCACAAGCTATGGCCAGGAATGAAATAGTCATTTGCGATCATTGCCTGATTGTTGTTCTGTTTTCTGCTGCAAGGCTGTCTCCAATTGCTCTAACTAGCCTTGGCAATATATACTATGGTGCCTAATTCAGTCCTTACCTGAGTAACTTTGGTCTAAGGTCTCTCTAGCCTGCTAGAGCTTGTAAATCAATTTGTCTGCCTATGTAACACCTTCTGCCTGTATCATAGACTCTGATTCTCTGTCACCTGACCCGACCCATGCCAGTTCACCATTCCCTGAGCCGACTGCTCTGACCTTTGGACTGTATTAGGATTTGCATGAAGTTTGCCAACTCTGACCTATGTCTGTTTCCTGACTATGAGTATAGCCTGATTCCTTAGTGTTCTGCACCAGTGTGGGTGAGCTGCCAACTACACTAGGACTAGGCCCAAAGTCAAACCAGCTAGTTGGCACAGTGGGTCCATACTAAGGATGAGTGAATGGATTCTAACAGTTTGGAATTCAGGAGAGAGATGGGGAGAAACAGACAGAGAGAGAGAGAGAGAGAGAGAGAGAGAGAGAGAGAGAAGCGAGATACATTGTACAGTGCTCCTCTTGATTTCTGGGAAAAATCTATTCAAATTATCATGCCTAACATCTACTGGCATCAGAGAGGCTTAAGTAAGCTAATTGGAATCTTTCCCAGAAACTCAGAGGGGCATTGCATGGCTTATACTACTCCCCACTCATATCACGCAAAACTGGAAAGAGTTCCCTCCCAGACACACATATATATTGTTGATAAAAGTAGAGTAGCACAATGTCCTCTCTCTTTCTCACTCAACGGAAACAAATCTTGAAAGGTTCATTCCTCTATAGTTCACACCCGTTACAAGGACATGTTCAGCCAAGAGAAAAGGTAAGTAAGGAAACATGTGTATACTATTATAATCAGGTAATATTAGGAGCCACTGGCCTAGTTGTGCTAGTGATGTTTGCATCTCACTCATGGTGTTTGCTTCTAATACTGTATAGAAAACTGCATCAAAATGGAACATATGAGAGCACCCTTAATTTTTTCAATTTCAGTGACTTAAGGCTGGTTTACATGGGCCAACAATCTAGGCAATTATCAAGAACCAGAGTTAATTGATAATTGCCCTGTGTAAAAGTGCAACCAATCACCCAAAATACAAGCAAAGGCTCATCAACTGATCACACCTATTTTGTGGCACATTTAAGAGGTTTTCCAGGATTTTCATATTGTAGGCCTACCTTCAGGATAGGTCATCAATATGAGATCATGTGGTTTGACTCCTAGAAGCCCAACGTTTGAGTAAGCTGCGGTGTTTACGGCAGCTCTGGTGAGCACTGCGGTCTCCTTGCTGCTTACTAAACACAACACTGTCCATTGGATAGTGGCTATGCTTGGTCAGCTCCATTCACTTGAATGGAACTGAGCTGCACCTAGGTAATATTTCCAATTACCAATTACCTCACATGGCGTAGGTAAAGGCCTAAGCACTCACAGAGTGCCTTGGCCTCTTCGTACAGCAGATCAGTGGAGGTGTCGGGTGTCAGACCCACACCAATCAGATATTGATGACCCATTTTTTTAACCCCTTTAAAGCACCGTTTGGCAGCACATCGTCCTATGTAAAATGATGGGAATGGGAATGAGTGATTGCTGGTCCCCATACAGAGGAGATTATTACAACATGTAAATACAGCTATCATCGCTGATTAACAATCGGGCAATGATCGCAAATGACTATTTCATTCCTGGCCATAGCTTATGGCAGGTTTAAAGGGGCCTTTAAACTCACATGTCAATGTTTTTTCCTTGGTAAGTAAGAATCTTATTGTTCGCTTCCAGGCAGCATCTCTCACACCCCACCACAGGAAGCCATTACCCACAAATACATGAATAGATGTATTTGACAATCCATATTAACTTATATAAATTGGCCTGCCTTACACAAATTGCTTTTGAATCCTCTGCTCACACCTAAAATGCATTACCACTGATGAGTGTGGATTTACTGACTTGCCTTTATGTAGTAAGGAATAAGAAGAATGATATACATGTTCTTTCAATCATTGACTAAACTACACAGCATTGTTCAATAGCAAATTGCTATTGAAATATCTCTTAAAGCACTTGTTCCGGAATTGGGTGTGCACTGTGCAGTCATGCTGACATCTCCATGACTCTGACAAGTTAAATTGCTTTTGTTAATAGAACAGTATTTCACTTAGCCTTTAGATGAATATTTACACAGAAAATGATGGTAGAGTGGATATTATATGATGTGATTTCAAAGTTCAAATTTTTGTGCCTAAAAGTATGAAATGTATTATTTTGATAAATGTAACATTAAAAATACTAGAATAAAATATCAGAATTATGAAACTGAATAAAATCTGAAAGGCCATTATAAACTACTATAGTAATCACTTTGTTAATCAGTTTTCTAAATTTTTCTAAAGACAACCCCTTATAGTTAGGTTTCCTTGTTAACAATGCTAATAGTTTAGAGAGAGTGTCCGTTCTGCTGCAGCTAGGGGTGTATCCGTTCTGCAGAAGCTCTCTCCCTATCACAGCACGAGGTAGTTGAAGGATGAAACTGTACGGCCATCTCAGTGAGCCAGACAAACAGCAGGTGGCGCTATACAGATACACTTCACTGAATAATTTAAAGGCTATGCAAAAAAAATTATTACACGCAATTTCAAAAGTATTCAGATCCAAGTGCTGGTTTAAAAACTGTTGAATATTTTTATGAGACAACCCCTTTAGGTATTACACTGTCGCTATTCCAGTATATGTACTATATGAAAGGTTAGGTCCTCTAGATGAAAAGATGCTCTTTTTATCCAGTCTTGCTAACAGATGAGGGTGAGGTCTCTCCTTTATTAACTCAGAATTTCCTAATGATATATATGAAAATCAGGTCAGAATGGCATAAAAATAAAAGCAGAAAAAGTGAAACTAACCTCACTGTTATCCCGTCACTCCTATTTTAATGATTCTTGGATGCCCTCTGATCTCAACTTCCTGGTTCCTCACGACACACAGGCAATGACCACTCAGTCAATCACTGTCTAAGGCAGGTCACTGCTGCAGTTTGAAGCCATTATGCAAGTTGTAACATTTAGGTAATTACATGTGTGAGGAATAATGAACAATGGTTTGATGCATAATGGTTTGCATCTCCGTGTGTACTACAAGGAGGTATATGAAACTATCTTACGCAAGATATAATGTATGACTGACTCTAATGAAGCACTGATATGTGGTTGTCAGTACACCATGTTCTTTCTGCACTACTGTTTGGGAATTAATGTAAAGGCAATATCATTGTGTGAGTACAAACACTAACTAATAAACAGAAATGCGTGACTTCAAAGTGCGGCAGTAAATACGTTTCTCAGTCCATAAACATGTCAAAATGTTCATGGGTATCCCAAAAGAGTGGAGAACTGTGGGTAACACTACTTAAAAGTAGAAATGGCCTTTCAGTACGCCTGGCGGTCACTTCGCTGCATATTTGTTCGTCCGCGATTCGCACAACATGCAAACATATGGCAATGTTTGCATGCGCCATATTCTTTTGCATTTCGCTGAACTTTGACCTATGACACATCCATAAGGTGGGACAGGACAGCCAATTGAGACGTTTCAGCACATGGACATACCCCACCCTATAACAGAATACAATCTGGCAGCCATTTTACGTTCTATGTTTTGCCAGTGTAGGGAGAGGTTGCTTTGTGGAGCAGAGACAGACTGTTAGGGACACCAAACGCTAGCTAATAGGGCCACAAAAGTCCTTTTAGGACTGGTATAGGTGTGCTATCAATATGTGTGATATACTCAGTGGCATGATATACTTATAATATACTTTCTAACATAGAAAGTATATTATAATGCATTTGTATTGTGCAGCAGTTGTGTGCGGTTCCGCTGCGATACCGCAGCTATATAGAATGACAAACGCTATTGGAATAACTAATTGCAACTGGTGTGATATTCCTGTTGCCCCCCAAAAAACTGATTGAGGGGTGTGATATACCTATAATATAATTTCTAACGACAGGCATATAGAGGGACAAGCGTTATTGGAACAACTATTTCCAATGGATGTGATACGGGACCTGTTGCCCCCCAAAAAAACTGATTGAGGGGTTTGATATACCTGCTTCCACAAAATACTGATTGAGGGGTGTGATATACCTGCTTCCACCAAATATTGATTCAGGGGTTCTATATGCCTGTTTCCACAACATACTAATTGAGGGGTGCGACATACCTGCTTCTACAAAATACTGATTAAGGTGTTCTATATACTTGCTTCCACAAAATACTGATTAAGGGGTTGGATATACCTGCCTCCACAAAATACAGATTGAGGGGTGCGATATATCTGCTTCCACCAAATATTGATTCAGGTGTTCTATATGCCTGTTTCTGCAAAATACTGACTGAGGGGTGCGATATATACCTGATTCTACAAAATACTGATTAAGGGGTTCTATATAACTGCTTCCACAAAATACTGATTGAGTGGTGCGATATTCCTGCTTCCACCAAATATTGATTGAGGCCTGCAATACACCGGTTTCCACAAAATACTGATTGAGGGGTGCAATATATCTGCTTCCACAAAATACTGATTGAGGGATTTGATATACTTGCTTCCACAAAATACTGATTGAGGAGTGCTATATACCTGCTTTGACTAAATATTGAATCAGGGGTTCTATATACTTGTTTCCACAAAATACTGATTGAGGGGTGCGATATACCTGCTTCCACACAATACTGGTTGAGGTGTGCAATATGCCTGCTTCCACCAAATATTCATTCAGGTGTTCTATATACCTGTTTACGCAAAATAATGATTGATTGGTGCGATATACCTGCTTCTACAAAATACTGATTTAGGGGTTCTATATATCTGCTTTTACAAAATACTAATTGAGGGGTGCGATATATCTGCTTCCACAAAATAGTGATTAAGGGGTGTAATATATCTGTTTCCACAAAATACTGATTGAAGGGTGTGATATACCTACTTCCATTAAATATTGATTGAGGCCTGCGATACACCGGCTTCCACAAAATACTGATTGAGGGATTCTATATACCTGATTCCACAAAATACTGGTTGAGGTGTGCGATATACCCGTGTCACGGAAGGGGAGAGCGTGCACAGCCCTGAGCGCAACCCTCACCTCTGTCGCTGCCTACTTGCACGGTCCACTCTAGGCGACAGTGTACAACTGGACTATGTTTCATAAACTGAGTACGTGCTGACCCCCAAAGACACCACCACCACCACCACCATAGCCCCTCCACTCGAGTCAGAGGAATAATTTTTCATCAATTTCCAGACCTTACCGATGCGCAGCCATTATTGGCATCCGATGAGGAAGAGGAGGTAGCAAGGGCCGCCACCCAGCGGTTTGAAAACAGTGCCCAGATCAGCCCAAGTAGGGTGGTCCCCACTGTTGCGCTTACTCCGAGATCTCTAATATCAGTGGTTATGAAGGTGATGATGATGACTTGTTAATGTACATCACATGGGTTCCCACAAGAGAGTAAGAGGAGGGGAGTTCAGAGGGAGATATGGAGCAGCAGATGGGGAGGAGAAGCAGGCAGAACTCGCAGTGCACAGGATGGAAAAAGCAGACTTCAAATGTGTCTGGATCAAGCCATCCTCCATGCACGGTCACATCTTGCACTCCCAGTTCGCCGGCACATGGTTCCGCAGTGTGGGCTCTTTTTAGCGTGTCAGCTGCTGACAATAGTATTGCCATCTGCAGCCTGTGCTGTCAACGCATAAGTCGCAGTAAGCCCAATACTCACCTAGGGACGACCGCCTTAAGAAGGCACCTGGCCTCCCATCACCAAACCCAGCAACACCATCAGAACTCTCAAAGCCAGACTCCTGGCGCTCCACGTCCTGCCTCCTCGCTTTCTCCTTATCCTCTCTCCACACTCCCAGCACTCAATTTCCTGCCTCTTCTCTTTCTCCTTCTTCTCTCTCCTCCCATTTGTCCTCCACACCACCTTCCACTGTGCCGTCCATCTGGCAGAAGGCAGGCTTCCATGGCCCAAATGATCAAGCGTAAAAAGTTGATGACTCTGGAAAACCCTCTTGTCCAATGGCTGAATGCTGGCTTGTCGGAACTGCTAGCCCACCAACTACTGCCATATAAACTGAAGGACCCCGAAGCCTTTAGAAAATTTGTGGCCATTGGCACACCACAATGGAAGGTTCCTGGAAGATAATATTCATCCCTGAAGGGCATCCCAGAGCTATATGACCACGTTCAGCTGGAATCTCTGGCACACAAGATACATCTGACCACAGACATGTGGTCTAGCAAACACGGGCATGGAAGCTACATGACTTTTACTACCCACTGGGTGAACCTTCTCACGGTGGTCAAGCATGTAACCCATGGCACCCGTGTGGATTTGGTGTTACCGCCAAGGATTGCATGCAGGCCTACCTCTTATTCTCCTCCTTAGAATATTTGCGATCAACATTACTTCCCGTCAGATGTCTGATTTGTGACAGCCGACACGCTGGAAGTCCCCCTTGTATATGATTGATGGGCTGCTCCAGCAGCAACGCGCTGTTAACGACGACCTCCAGCCACATAATCACAAGTTCTTTTGTGTCAGCTGAATGCCAAATTTTTGGGGCCTGTACTGGCCTACAGTAAAATCGCTATCCACTGACTATCTAACATACCTCCAGCTGCATAATCACTTGTTCTTTTCTGTCAGGTGAATGCCTAACTTTTTTGGCCTATACTGGCCTATAGTAATATAGTTATCCAGTGGCTGTCTAATATACCTCCAGCCACATAATCACTTGTTCTTTTCTGTCAGGTGAATGCCTAATTTTTAGGGTCTATACTCCACTGGCGTACAGTAAAATTGTTATTCAGTGACAATCTAATTTACCTCCAGCCACATAATCACTTGATCTTTTCGTTCAGGTGAATGCCAGATTTCTGGGGCCTGTACTGGCCTACAGTAAAATTGTTATCCACTGACCGTCTAATATACCTCCAGCCACATAATCACTTGTTCTTTTTTGTCAGTTGAATGCCTAATTTTTGGGGCCTGTACTGGCTGGCCTACAGTCAAATTGTTATCCACTGACAGTCTATTAAACCTCCAGCCACATAATCACTTGTTATTTTCTGTCAGGTGAATGCCTAATTTTTGGGGCCTTTACTTGCCAACAGTTAAATTATTATTCAGCTACTGCCTAATGTACCTCCAGCCACATAATCATAATCCTTTCTTTTAGGTGAATGACTAATTTTTGGGGCCTGTACTGGCCTAGTGGCCTACAGAAAAATTGTTATTCACTGACCGTCTAATATACCTTCAGCTATATATGAACTTGTTCTTTTCTGTCATATAAATGCCTAATTTTTGGGGCCTGTACTCCACTGCCTACAGTAAAAGTGTTATTCAGTGACCGCCTAATGTACCTCCAGCCACATAATCACTTGTTCTTTTCTGTTAGTTGAATGCCTAATTTTTGGGGTCTTTATTCCATTGATAATAATTTAGGCTGGCTCACAGTATTTTTGCATATGTAAATTTATTAACTCACTAAAAAATTAGATAAGACTTAGTTTAGTGTCAACATTTCAGCATAGATATATCTATAGATATAAAAACCTATACGGCTGGAGTACTCCAAACAAATAAGTAATTAAATTAGACCTTTTGGCTAACAGTGTTATCGTCTAACTGCAAGATTCATTCGATTAGCCCACTCAAGTGTCCATATGTTATGTGCTGGTTTACCAGTTGTTGGAACCAGAGAGGTTCTGGAAGTGTCCTTTCTGCGATCTCTGGTGAAAAGAGCTCTACATCCAAAATCCCGTTTGCTGCTGGTTATTACACCGCCTCCGACTGCTGATAGTTCACTCGCTCCTCTTGCGGAGTGAGCTCTTGACCCGTTCTGTGTAGCGTCTCACATGACCAACTATATGGTAATACGTTGGCTGATGACATAGTCGCTTGGGTTTGTTGGGATAGCGGAAGCTGGTACAGCGGAGTTCACTCAGTACACGGTTTGGTTTTTGCTTAGCAGAGTTCCTTTACTGTTTTTAGTATACCAATATAGGTTAATCCACCTTGCCAGTAATTTGCAGCTGGAACCACTTGAAGTTGGTATCGGGCTTACTCCAATAAATAAGAAAAGTCCTTTTTCTTGCAGGATTTATAAACCGCACCAATAGCCAGGTCTAATTCACACTAGACGCGTTTCGGAACAAAGTTCCTTCCTCAGTAGATAAAAGTGAAATGCTGAATGAAGACCTACTTGTCATGCCTTTATATACCCTTTTCAATTTAGTGCAATATATGGTCCGGATTCTGGATTGTGCGGTCCCATGTTGATTATAGACCGCACAATCCAAATCCACCCCTTGGATATAATAGCACTTCAGGCATATGATGCATGATACACAATGGTACATCATGTTAAAAACTAACAATATTAAATTAAACAGATAAAGGTTAAAATTAGAATTTAAATTAAAATTGAATCATAAATTCATAAGTTCATAAATTCAGGGACTATCGAAATTGCTGGAGTTTGACAGAGGGGGGAGAGGGGAAGGATATAGAGGGGGTCAGTGCACTGCTAAACAGCCCGACACTGACTCCCCGTGTAAGCCGACCCATCTCCCCTACAGGAAGCCAAAGATTTTAATCTCTGAGTCCAGACCTAGAGGCATCAAGGGTCCGAACTCAAAAATCGTCTTGGACTCCTGTCTGGACATTTTAGACACAAAATCTCCAACTCTCCAGTCATGTTTGACCGATTGTATGGCCAGGAATTTCATCTTGCTGGGGTCACCTGCATGGTATAATTTAAAATGCTTGGATAGGGGATGTGTTTCAGATTGTTTCCTAATGTTATTGATATGCTCTGCAATTCTGGTTTTGAAAACCCTTTTTGTGCGTCCAATGTACTGCTTTGGGCATGGGCATTGGATGATATAGATAACTGCTTTACTGTTACATGACAAGATTTCTTTGATTTCCCACTTAAAATTATTCGAAGTTGATGTTATCTCCTTTATATTTCTATCAAAGTGTGTTTGTCTACAGTTGTGGCAACAACCACACCTAAAGAAACCTTTCAGGTTAGACCATGGGGTTATCATTGATTTTGTTTGGTTCTTTCTTATCGTAGGGGCTACTTGGAGTCCCAAATTGGGGGCACGGGTATAGACTATTGGGGGATGAGTCGGAAGTTAAGAACCTAAACTTTTATCATCCTTTAATAGATGCCAATGCTTGTGGACGATATTGTTAACCATCTTATAGTCTTTGTTATATGGTAAAATTATTTTGGCTGTTATGTCCTTTTCTTGGGTGATACTCAGTACTTCCTTTGGTTTAAAGAAAGAGGCTCTATCTAATTGTCTTACCCTTTGTATTGAATCTTCCAGTAGCCCATTGGGATACTCTTTCATCAGAAATTGCGCTTTCATATGTTGTGCCTCAATATCAAATTGGTCTTGTTCTGTGCAGTTTCTTCTTAAACACCTGAATTGGCTAAAAGGGACATTGAGGAGCCACCTTGGAAGGTGGCAGCTTGTGTTCAGAATAAAGCTGTTTTTGGCTACATCTTTTTGATATGTACTACAGGTAAAGGTTTCATGTTTCTTTTCGATACGCAAATCTAGAAACTCTACTGTATGTGGATCGATGTTGGCTGTAAATTTCAGATTGAGCCCATTATCATTGATGTCATTTATAAACTGCAACAATGTTGCATGGGATCCCCTCCAGACTAGCAGAATATCATCAATATAGCGCCGCCATAGGACCAGGTCCACCCCAAGTTTTGGGGTGATGGTATCTTGTTCCCATGCTGCCATGAATAGATTGGCATAACTTGGGGCGAACCTGGTACCCATGGCGGTGCCAGTGATCTGTAGATAATAATTGGACTCAAATTGAAAATAGTTGTGACTAAGCACAAAATCGATCCCATCCAGTATAAATTGAAGTTGTTCTGTTGCTAGATTGCCTTTCTGAGACAGAATTTTTGATACTGCTTGTATACCCTTATTGTGATTGATGCTTGTATATAGAGAACTCACGTCCAGTGTAGCAAGCATCCAGTTTGGATGGCAGTAGATATTTTCCAACAATTTGACTACTGCTGTAGTATCCCCAAGATATGAGGGAATGTCTCTGACATAGGGCTGTAGAAACCTAGCTAAGTACTGAGACAGGTTGGATGTTAATGACCCTATTCCAGAGACAATCGGTCTTCCAGGAGGGTTAACCGAATCCTTGTGTATCTTGGGGATACAATAAAATATGGGTAATCTCTTTTGTGTGCCCAAAATAAAATTGCATTCTGTCTAGTTCAGGATGCCTATTTCATTTGCTATATTACACAATGTTGATAGTTGCCTGGAATATGGGACTAGAGGATCCTCGCATAATTGTGTATAGGTTGTGATATCTGATAACTGTCTCAGACATTCCTTATTGTACATTTCGGTATCTAGGATCACAATCGCCCCTCCTTTGTTGGCTGGGCATATTGTGATCTCAAGATCTTTCTGTAGTTCCTTTATCGCCTGTATTTCTTGTTGGGAGAGATTTGTGTTTCCCTTCTGTTTGCGATTACGTTTTCTTATATCAGCCTCTACTGCCCCTCTAAATGTAGCCATCTCGTTACTTAATTCTTGTTTGGGATACAGTCTGGATTTGAGTCTCACATCGACATGCTGATACTTAGGTGTCATTTCATTAAGTTGATAATTGTTATTTTTCATAAAGTATTTTTTATAGCATAATTTTTTTATATATTTTTCAATTCCAATATAGGAATCAAATTTGTTGAGCTTAGCACTGGGAGCAAATTTTAAACCTTTTGAAAGTAATGACTTTTGTGAAGTGGTTAATTCCCTTGTGCTCAGATTAATTAGATTATCTCCTGTGACTTCCCTATTTTTACCTTTGGACCCTCGTTTGGTTCTACTTCTTTGTGTTCTCTTTTTCGTGTGGTTGTGTTCAGTTGTGTGAAAGGATTGTGTATTTGTGCTTGTGCTGTGAAATTTTTTGCCTGCATGTTCAATATTGGGTCTATCTTCTGTGTTCCTGCTGTTATCTCCTTGTGTGATTCTAATGGTGAATGTGATTCCTTAGTTAGAGAAAATGACCAAGGAATGGTTGGCTTGGGTATCTGTTTCCCTGTAGTGTTCTTTTGATGTTGTGATTGTGAATAAGCCCCTTTCTGTTGTTGCTTCAGGTGTTGATGGTTTGGTTTGGGTTTGCATTTTAAGCGCTCTTGTTTTTTCAATTGCGGACTATTTCTCTCCCAACAAGAAATACAGGCGATAAAGGAACTACAGAAAGATCTTGAGATCACAATACGCCCAGCCGACAAAGGAGGACCGATTGTGATCCTAGATACCGAAATGTACAATAAGGAATGTCTGAGACAGTTATCAGATATCACAACCTATAAACAATTATGCGAGGATACTCTAGTATCATATTCCAGACAACTATCAACATTGTGTAATAGAGCAAAATAAATAGGCATCCTGAACGAGATAGAATGCAATTTTATTTTGGGCACACAAAAGAGATTACCCATATTTTATTGTATCCCCAAGATACACAAGGATTAACCCTCCTGGAAGACCGAGTGTCTCTGGCATAGGGTCATTAACATCCAACCTGTCTCAGTACTTAGATAGGTTTCTACAGCCCTATGTCAGAGATATTCCCTCATATCTTGGGGATACTACAGCTGTAGTCAAATTGTTGTAAAATATGTATGCCATCCAAACTGGATGTGAGTTCTCTGTATACAAGCATCAATCACAATAAGGGTATACAAGCAGTATCAAAAATTCTGTCTCAGAAAGGCAATCTAGCAACGGAACAACTTCAATTTATACTGGATGGGATCGATTTTGTGCTTAGTCACAACTATTTTCAATTTGAGTCTAATTATTATCTACAGATCACTGGCACCGCCATGGGTACCAGGTTCGCCCCAAGTTATTCCAATGACATCAATGATAATGGGCTCAATCTGAAATTTACAGCCATCGATCCACATACAGTAGAGTTTCTAGATTTGTGTATCGAAAAGAAAAATGAAACCTTTACCTGTAGTACATATCAAAAAGATGTAGCCAAAAACAGCTTTATTCTGAACACAACTGAGTACTGAGTATCACCCAAGAAGAGGACATAACAGCCAAAATAATTTTACCATATAACAAAGACTATAAGATGGTCAACAATATTGTCCACAAGCATTGGCATCTATTAGGATGATAAAATTTTAGGTTCTAAACTTCCGACTCATCCCCCAATAGTCTATACCCGTGCCCCCAATTTGGGACTCCAAGTAGCCCCTACGATAAGAAAGAACCAAACAAAATCATTGATAACCCCATGGTCTAACCTGAAAGGTTTCTTCAGGGGTGGTTGTTGCCACAACTGTAGACAAACACACTTTGATAGAAATATAAAGTAGATAACATCAACTTTGAATAATTTTAAGTGGGAAATCAAAGAAATCTTGTCATGTAACAGTAAAGCAGTTATCTATATCATCCAATGCCCATGCCCAAAGCAGTACATTGGTCGCACAAAAAGGGTTTTCAAAACCAGAATTGCAGAGCATATCAATAACATTAAGAAACAATCTGAAACACATCCCCTATCCAAGCATTTTAAATTATACCATGCAGGTGACCCGAGCAAGATGAAAATCCTGGCCATACAATCGGTCAAACATGACTGGAGAGGTGGAGATTGTGTGTCTAAAATGTCCAGACAGGAGTCCACAAAGATTTTTGAGTTTGGATCCTTGATGCCTCTAGGTCTGAACTTGGAGATTGAAATCTTTGGCTTCCTGTAGGGGAGATGGGTCGGCTTACACGGGGAGTCAGTGTCGGGCTGTTTAGCAGTGCACTGACCCCCTCTATATCCTTCCCCTCTCCCCCCTCCGTCAAACTCCAGCAATTTCGATAGTCCCTGAATATATGAACTTATGAATTTATGATTCAATTTAAATTTAAATTTTAATTCTAATTTTAACCTTTATCTGTTTAATTTAATATTGTTAGTTTTTAACATGATGTACCATTGTGTATCGTGCATCATATGCCTGAAGTGCTATTATATCCAAGGGGTGGATTTGGATCGTGCGGTCTATAAACAACATGGGACCGCACCATCCAGAATCTGGACCATATATTGCACTAAACCGAAAAGGGTATATAAAGGCATGACAAGTAGGTCTTCATTCAGCATTTCACTTTTATCTACTGTGGAAGGAACTTTGTTCCGAAACGCGTCTAGTGTGAATTAGACCTGGCTATTGGTGCGGTTTATAAATCCTGCAAGAAAAAGGACTTTTCTTATTTATTGGAGTAAGCCCGATACCAACTTCAAGTGGTTCCAGCTGCAAATTACCGGCAAGGTGGATTAACCTATATTGGTATACTTAAAACAATAAAGGAACTCTGCTAAGCAAAAACCAAACCGTGTACTGAGTGAACTCTGCTGTACCAGCTTCCGCTATCCCGACAAACCCAAGCGACTACGTCATCAGTCAACGTATTACCATCTAGTTGGTCACGTGAGACGCTACACAGAACGGGGCAAGAGCTCACTCCGCAAGAGGAGCGAGTGAACTATCAGCAGTCGGAGGCGGTGTAATAACCAGCAGCAAACGGGATTTTGGATGTAGAGCTCTTTTCACCAGAGATTGCAGAAAGGACACCTCCAGAACCTCTCTGGTTCCAACAACTGGTAAACCAGAACATAACATATGGACACTTGAGTGGGCTAATCGAATGAATCTTGCAGTTAGACGATAACACTATTAGCTGAAAGGTCTCATTTAATTACTTATTTGTTTGGAGTACTCCAGCCGTATAGGTTTGTGCGTGAGCTCCGCACTATATATATATCTATACATATATCTATGCTGAAATGTTGACACTAAACTAAGTCTTATCTAATTTTTTAGTGAGTTAATAAATTTGCGTATGCAAAAATACTGTAAAATTGTTATTCACTGACCGCCTAATGTACCTTCAGGCACATAATCCCTTTTTTTTTTTTGTCAGGTGAATGCCTAATTTTTGGGGCCTATACTGGCCTATAGTAAAATTGTTATCCAGTGGCCATCTAATACACCTCCAGACACATAATCACCTGTTTTTTTGTGTGAGCTGAATGCCAAATTTTTGGGGCCTATACTCCACTGGCCTTCAGTAAAATTTCTATTCAGTGATCACCTAATGTACCTCCAGCCACATAATCACTTTTTTTTTCAGGTGAATGCCTAATTTTTGCGGCCTCTACTGGCCAACAGTAAAATTGTTATTTAGTGACTGCCTAATGTAACTCCAGCCACATATTTACTTGTTTTTTCTGCCAGGTGAATGCCTAATTTTTAGGGCCTGTACTAGCCTAGTGGCCTACAGTAAAATTGTTATCCAATGACCGTCAATTATACCTCCAGCCACATAATTATTTGTTCTTTTCTTACAAGTGAATGCCTAATTTTTTGGGCCTGTACTGGACTACAGTAAAATTGTTATCCACTGACTGTCTATTATACCTCCAGCCACATAATCATTAGCTCTTTTCTCTCAGGTGAATGCCTAATTTTTGCGGCCTCTACTGGTCTACAGTAAAATTGTTATTCGTTGACCACCTAATGTAACTCCAGCCACATAATCACTTGTTATTTTCTGTAAAGTGAATGCCTAATTTTTAGGGCCTGTACACCACTGGCCTACAGTAAAATTGTTATCCACTGACCGTTTAATATACTTTAAGCCACATAATCATTTCTTCTTTTTTGTCAGGAGAATGCCTAATTTTTGGGGCCTGTACACTCCACTGGCCTACAGTAAAATTGTTATTCAGTGACCGCCTAATGTACCTCCAGTCACATAATAACTTGTTCTTTTCTGTCTGGTGAATGTCTAGTTTTTGGGACCTGTACTGGACTACAGTAAAATTGTTATCCACTGACTGTCTATTATACCTCCAGCCACATAATCATTAGTTCTTTTCTGTCAGGTGAATGCCTAATTTTTGCGGCCTCTCCTTGTCTACAGTAAAATTGTTATTCAGTGACCGCCTAATGTAACACCAGCCACATAATCACTTGTTATTTTCTCACAGGTGAATGCCTAATTATTAGGGCCTGTACTGGCCTAGTGGCCTACAGAAAAATTGTTATCCACTGACCGTTTAATATACCTTCAGCCACATAATCATTTCTTCTTTTTTGTCAGGTGAATGCCAAATTTTTGGGGCCTGTACACTCCACTGGCATACAGTAAAATTGTTATTCAGTGACCGCCTAATGCACCTCCAGTCACATAATCACTTGTTCTTTTCTGTTAGTTGAATGCCTAATATTTTGTGCCTTTATACCACTGGCCTACAGTAAAATTGTTATTTAGTGACCGCCTAATGTACCTCCAGCCACATAATCACTTATCATTTTCTGTCAGATGAATGCCTGTTTTTTTGGAGCCTATACTCCACTGGCCTACAGTAAAATTGTTATTCAGTGATCGCCTAATGTACCTCCAGCCACATAATCACTTGTTCTTTTCTGTCAGGTGAATGCCTATTTTTTGGGACCTGTACTGGACTACAGTAAAATTGTTATCCACTGACCGTCTAGTATACCTACAGCCGCATAATCATTTGTTCTTTTTTGTCAGTTGAATGTCTAATTTTTAGGGCCTGTACTGGCCTAGTGGCCAACAGAAGAATTGTTATCCACTGACCGTCTAATATACCTTCAGCCACATAATAATTTCTTCTTTTTTGTCAGGTGAATGCCTAATTTTTGGGACCTCTATTTCACTGGCCTACAGTAAAACCGTAATTAGACTTACTGGTAATTCTGTTTCCTTGAGTCCACCATGACGGCTTAACGATGAGATTGACCCCTTGACCTCTGTAGGGGCAGGAACACAGAGAGATTAAAAGGCTACCACCCACTCTCACCCTCAGTGTTTACAAATTACCAAGTTGGTGCAGCCCTGAAAAATAATTTGTATATTATTATTATTTTTTGTATAATTTCATACTCTAGCCCCTCTTATAATCTCAGGGGGGGATTTGTGAGCCGTCATGGTGGACTCAAGGAAACAGAATTACTTGTAAGTCTAATTGCGGTTTTTCCATTTCGTCCACCATGACGTCTTAACCATGAGAACTATCTGATTACTTAGAAGGGAGGGAGACTGTTTGCAGGGCCTTCTGTCCAAAGGTAAAATCACCAGAAGCAGACACATCAATATGATAATGTCTTATGAATGTATTTACGTTAGACCAGGTGGCAGCACTACAGATCTTGTCTAGGGAAACGCCCGCTCTTTCAGCCCATGAAGAAGCCACTGCTCTTGTGGAATGGGCTCTTATATTTGTGGGACTAATAAGGCCTGACATTTGGTAACAGCAGGATATAGTTGACTCAATCCAATGACCTATAGAAGCCTTGGATTCTTTTCTACCTTTGTTTTGTCCAGCAAACTGAATAAGGAGATTGTCATCCCTCCGAAAAAAAAAATTGTTGTCGCCAGGTATTGTATAATGGTCTCCCTGACATCCAGGAGTTGAAATTGTTTCTTAATTGGAAAGTAAACAGCTCTATTTTCTGGTTAAATCCCGAAGGTGCGAGGCTATCCAGGTTATAGATTCACCTGCTTTTATTTCTGGACACAAGTTTAATATAATATCCCCCACCTCCAATATGGTTTTATTTGTTTGATTGCCCCAAAACTAGATCCCTTAAAGGTCCCTCCATGTTTTTCACTATATTGGCGTGAGAGTGGGTGGCCAACAAACTTTGTATTTAAATTTCTTTAATGTTTATTTCATCTTATTTTCAATGGTCGCTTTGTCCTCCCCACATATACTTTTTACAGGGGCCTCTGATATAGTAGATCACTCAGCTTGTGTGACATTTAAGGTGTCTTTTAATTTTGTAGATTTTTGTTCATTTTTTATTTCAAAGATGGGATTTTTGTGTTCCAAATGATGGCATGCTTTGCAAGTTTTGCAAGGAAGGTGCTATTATATTCTCCAGATTGCTTGCCTTCCTAAAAATAAATCTGGAGTATTAGTTTAATTTTTTCTCCTATTACTTTATCTTGTTTTAAGACATCCAAATGTTGTTTTATGATTTTTTTTTTAAGTCTATCCTTTTCACTATACTGAGTGATTATTGGGACTTTACAATCAAGTTCCTCCTCTTGTTTATATATATTACCTTTGTCCATCTTCCATAAAAGCATATTTCTATCAATTTGTTTCACCTATTGTTATAGTTTTTCCAATTCATTAGTTTTTGCAAAGGGAAATATTAATTATTAATATTTTGGATAATACTAATAATTTATATTCATAAATAGGCGTGAATCGTCTAGAGATGACTCCGCCTATTTATACTATAAAAGGTACTACATCTATTAAATAGCTAATTATCTAACTAACTAGCTACCTCTGTTGCCCATAAACTACACTGAACTATCTGTGACACACTACTACTATACTACGGTGGTCACTAAAACACTATACAATGTATGTTATGAATAAAAAAATATTTCTTACACAATACAAATAAAGTCTATTATGATGTATCTATCTATCTATCTATCTATCTATATATATATTTATAGATCAATGGTTATAAATATATATATATATATATATATACATATAGATACACACACCACAGTACAGTTATAGTACTACAATAAACACCTAGCTACACTACACACAGTACAATATAACAATTTCCCCCACAAATCTACCTAAACATTACACTTACATACACACATTATATATCAGCAACAGCCCACCCAACTTGACTATACACTAGCCCTAAGGGAACCGAAGGGTTCAAAACCACAATATAATCAGGGATATGCAGTGCCTGGGTTAGCTGGGGTACAGGCATGCAGGGGTTAATGCAGCAGGGATATGGGACAGGGCAGCAAGGGTAATAGGGGTTAATGCAGGGCAAGGGTTAACCCAGGAAGGGGTTAACACCTGATCAGGGACTGGGCACTGCAGCTGCTGAATGCAGGGACAGAAAGGGTACAGCAAGGGTATATAGGGCAGGGGAGTGGGCATCAGGGCCTGAGTGCTGCCTGTATGCTCTCCTCCTGGGGCTGGTCGCTGTCTTCAGAGGCAGAGAGTCAGGTCTCCTGCTTGGGAGGTGGATTCCTCCTGAGTTCTGACTGCGCTCTCCTCTGGGACACGCCAGCCTGACCTTTGCATCACTACCTGCGCTCTCTGGAGTCCTGGTGGGGGGGCCAGTCTTCTCCTCTGGTCAGGGGGTGCGGGGGTCGACTCTTCTGAGCGTAGCGCATCGCTGCCTACACTCTCTTCTTCAGCGGGAGGGTAGGGGTTCTGAACTGAAGCGCACTGCCGGCAGGTCCATGTGGGCTGGCACGGTGTTATGACGTCTCCGCACCAGCCCTGGCATGCACTCCCAGGTGGGGGGATCCTTTGATCCTCCCACCGGTGGAGATATTGCATACCCTCAGCGCTGTAATTACTGCACTGGAGGTACGTGGCACACAAGGGCAGGGAAGCTATTTGTCCCCCTGTCCCTGTTATGCTGCCAGAGATGTTATCAAACGGCAGAGGATCGTTATTGATCCTCTGTCCTTTGAAGTGGCTGAAACTAGACATAATTGTCCAGTTGTCAGCCTCTCCTCCGCTGAGGGGGGGGGGGGGGGGACCACAATTGGGGGGAAATATACTGGCCACATTTTAAATATACAGTGGATATAAAAAGTCTACACACCCCTGTTAAAATGTCAGGTTTCTGTGATAGAAAAAAATGAGACAAAGATGAATCATTTCAGAACTTTTTCCACCTTTAATGTAACCTATAAACTGTACCACTCAATTGAAAAACAAACTGAATTATTTTAGGTGGAGGGAAGAAAACAAAAAAAAAACTAAAATAATGTGGTTGAATAAGTGTGCACACCCTCTTATAACTGGGGATGTAGCTGTGTTCAGAATTAAGCAATCACATTCAAAATCATGTTAAATAGGAGTCAGCATACACCTGCCATCATTTAAAATATCTCTGATTAACCCCATATAAAGTTCAGCTGCTCTAGTTGGTCTTTCCTGAAATTTTCTTAGTTGCATCCCACAGCAAAAGCCATGGTCCACAGATAGCTTCCAAAGCATCAGAGGGATCTTATTGTTAAAAGGTATCAGTCAGGAGAAGGGTACAAGAGAATTTCCAAGGCATTAGATACCAATCTAATACAGTGAAGACAGTTATCATCAAGTGGAGAAAATATGGCACAACAGTGACATTACCAAGAACTGGACTTTCCTCCAAAATTGATGAAAAGACGAGTAGAAAACTGGTCTTGGAGGCTACCAAGAGGCCTACAGCAACATTAAAGGAGCTGCAGGAATATCTGGGAAGTACTGACTGTGTGGTACATGTGAGAACAATCTCCCGTATTCTTCATATGTCTGGGCTATGGGGTAGAGTGGCAAGACGAAAGCCTTTTCTTACAAAGAAAAACATCCAAGCCAAGCTACATTTTGCAAAAACACATCTGAACTCTCCCAAAAGCATGTGGGAAAATGTGTTATGGTCTGATGAAACCAAGGTTGAACTTTTTGGCCATAATTCCAAAAGATATGTTTGGCGCAAAAATAACACTGCACATCACCAAAAGAACACCAGAGGGAATTATGAACAGTACCAAATACCAGTCAATATTGGCACAAAACTTTCAGGCATCTGCTAGAAAGCTGAACATGAAGAGGAACTCCATCTTTCAGCATGACAACGACCCAAAGCAAACATCCAACTCAACAAAGGAATGGCTTCACCAGAAGATTAAAGTTTTGGAATCGCCCAGCCAGAGCCCAGACCTGAATCCGATTGAAAATCTGTGGGGTGTTCTGAAGAGGGCTGTGCACAGGAGATGGCCTCGCAATCTGACAGATTTGGAGTGTTTTTGAAAAGAAGAGTGGGCAAATCTTGCCAAGTCAAAATATGCCATGCTGATAGACTTGTACCCAAAAAGACTCAGTGCTGTAATAAAATCAAAAGGTGCTTCAACAAAGTATTAGTTTAAGGGTGTTCACACTTATTCTTCACACTTATGCAACCATATTATTTTATTTTTATATGTTTTCTTCCCTCTAACTAAAATATTTCAGTTTGTTTTTCAATTGTGTTGTAAAGTTTATAGGTCACATTAAAGGTGGAAAAACCTGTCATTTTAACAGGGGTGTGTAGACTTTTTATATCCACTGTGTATATATATACAGATGAATCTCAAAAAATTAGAATATCGTGCAAAAGTCCATTTATTTCAGTAATGCAAATTAAAGGAATTACATTAATGCAACTTAAAATTTAAATTTTGTGAAAAGTTTCAATATTCTAGGCTCAAAGTGTCACTCTCTAGTCAGCTAATTAATCCATATCCCCTGAGCAAAGGGTACCTCAAAATTGAAACTTTGGGGTTTCATAAGCTATAAGCCATAATCATCCAAATTATAACAAATAAAGGTTTGAAATATCTCACTTTGCATGTAACGAGTCTATCTTATATGTTAGTTTCACCTTTTAAGTTGGATTACCAAAATAAATGGACTTTCACCTGTATATATACACATAAAACCAGGGATATGAATGGGGAGTTATTAAGCCCCCATATATATACATATCTGGAGGAAAGCCCATATATACATAAATATATATATATACAGATGTGTGCACTATAAATGACATACACACATCTCTATATATTTCTACATATACCTGGGCCCATACTGGCCATACAGGGCCAATACATATATATATAAGTAATATGGCCATATTAGACATCACTCATCGTGACTAACACCTCCGACTTGCCCTTCACCGTAACCAAATGTCTCCATCCACAGAATACACCATCTACTTCCAGCTTGATCTTGGTCTGGAACTTTCTTGGCATCTTTCCTTATGATCTTCAGGTATAAGCCACCTCCAATGAACTCTGGAATGGCTTCACCTTCGCAGTCTCTAGGTCAATCCACGCAGCAACCATGGACTGACCTTCTTTCTTTCTGTCAGTAACTATCTTCAGGAGTCAGCCAATCCCAATGACTCTGAAATGGCCTCACCCTCACAGTCTCTAACCTTTCTGTCAGTGCCGATCTTAAGGTGTCAGCAGCTCCCAATGTACTCTGGAATGGCTTTACCTTTACAGTCTCTTCCTGGGGTATGGTTAACCGTGGGCTAGTGTCACGGAAGGTGTACAGAAAACTAGAAGACACAAAATGAAGATCCGACTGACTGGATCGAAAACTAAGGAACCAAAGGGATAGCCCTGCAACAGACCCGGCTCTGTCCCTAACTGCTCAGCCTATGCAAAAATCTCAATGGTATATGATCGCATATCCTCGTTCCTCGACTGTATAACACCTGAACACCCTATAATAGTGAGGGGACACGACCACCGGCTCCCTACACTTGATACGGAGGGAGTCAGGGTCACCTGGGATCCAGCAAACAGGAAAATACAAATGAATGAACAAAACTTATCTGTAGAAGACTCAGTAGTAGCATCCAGCATGGACACACTCCAGGAAGTTGTATAAACCGCAAAGTGATGCATTATGGGAAGGGATTTAAAGGGATGCAATCAGTGCACCTACATGACAGCTGAGAAAGGCTAACGAGATGATAAAACAAAAGCAAAACAAAAGGAACCTCAAGGAGGAGGTTCTGAAGAACGTCTGTCAAAGCTTCTCAGATGTCTGGTGGTGACAGTACCCCTCCTTCTACGAGTGGACTCCGGACACTCAGAGCCCACCTTCTCAGGATGGGACCTATGGAAAGCCCTGATGAGACTAGTGGCCTTAATGTCCGTCACTGGGAAAATCCTCTCCTCAGGACCATAACCCTCCCAATGAACGAGGTACTGGAGAGAACCACGGACAACACGAGAATCCACAATCCTAGAGACCTGAAATTCAAGATTACCATCAACCACAATCTGAGAAAGAGGCAAAGACGAGGGTACAATGGGTTGGACATAAGGTTTTAATAAGGACTTATGAAAAACATTATGGATCTTCCAAGTCTGAGGAAGATCAAGACGGTAGGCAACAGGATTGATGATGGACAAGATTTTGTAAGGCCCAATAAACTTAGGACCCAACTTCCAGGAGGGAACCTTAAATTTGATATTCTTAGTAGACAACCACACCAGATCACCAACATTCAGGTCCGGACCAGGCACACGTCTCTTATCCGCCACACGCTTATATCTCTCACTCATGCTCTTTAGATTATCCGGAATCTTTTGCCAAATAGATGACAAAGACGAGGAGAATCTGTCCTCATCAGGTAAACCAGAAGACCCCTCTCCAGAGAATGTCCCAAACTGCGGATGAAACCCATATGCACCAAAAAATGGTGACTTATCAGAGGTTTAAAGCAAACTCAGCAAGGGACAAAAAAAAACACCAATCCTCCTGATTCTCTGCCACAAAACAGCGCCGAAATGTCTCCAGATTCTGATTGACGCGCTCTGTCTGGCCATTCGACTGCGGGTGGAAAGCAGAAGAGAATGACAACCGAACCCCCAAGCAATAACAGAAAGCCTTCCAGAATCTGGAAACAAACTGTGTGCCCCTATCAGAGACTATGTCTGAAGGAATACCATGCAATTTGACAATGTGATCAATAAATGCCTGCGCCAGCGTCTTAGCATTGGGCAAGCCAGGTAAAGGAATGAAATGCATCATTTTGCTAAAACGGTCCACCACCACCAGAATCACAGTCTTCCCCAAAGAACGAGGCAGGTCCGTAATGAAGTTCATAGACAGATGTGTCCAAGGACGGGAAGGAATGGGTAACGGAAGGAGAGGACCTGATGGCTGTGAATGAGGGACTTTGGCACGAGCGCAGGTCTCGCAGGCTGCCACAAAACCCTCAACCGACTTACGAAGCGTCGGCCACCAGAATCTCCGAGCGATGAGATCCACTGTGGCTCTTGCCCCCGGGTGCCCAGCAAGGACAGTATCATGGTGCTCCTTACAAATCTTGTGTCTTAAAGTGAGAGGCACAAACAACCTCCCAGGAGGACAAAGATCAGGAGCATCTGACTGGGCTACCTGAACCTCTGCCTCCAATTCAGGATAAAGAGCAGAGACCACCACACCTTCAGCCAAAATGGGACCCGGGTCTTCAAAATTCCCACCTCCCGGAAAACAACGTGACAGGGCATCCGCCTTCACATTCTTAACCCCAGGGCGGAACGTGACAACAAAATAAACCTTGAAAAGAGCAAAGACCATCTGGCCTGTCTCGGGTTCAGACGCTTGGCTGACTCCAAGTAGGCCAGATTCTTATGGTCAGTAAACACGGTAATAGGGTGTCTGGCTCCCTCTAGCCAATGGCGCCATTCCTCAAAAGCTAACTTGATGGCCAACAACTCCCTATCTCCCACATTGTAATTTCTCTCTGCGGAGGAGAGTTTCTTCGAGAAAAAGGCACACGGTCGCCATTTGGCAGGAGAGAGACCCTGAGACAAGACCGCACCCACACCCACCTCCGAAGCATCAACCTCAACTATGAAGGGTAGAGAAATATCAGGTTGTACCAAGATGGGAGTGGAAGCAAAACTCTCCTTGATATTAGAAAAGGCCTTACGCGCCTCTACCGACCAGGAGGAAAAATCGACCCCCTTTCTAGTCATATTAGTGAATGGTTTAACAACAGAGGAATAATTCAAAATAAACTTCCTGTAATAATTGGCAAAACCCCAAAAACACATCAGCGCCTTCTGATTCTAAGGAAGCTCCCACTCAAGCACAGCGCGGACCTTCTTGGGGTCCATGCGAAAACCAGAAGAGGAAAGAAGAAACCCCAGAAATTGAATTTCAGGAACCGCAAACACACATTTTTCCAGTTTAGCGTACAATGTATTCTCCCGCAGGATGAGCAAGACCTGACGTAAGTGTTTCTTATGAGTTTTGAAATCAGGAGAAAAAATGTCATCTAGATACACTAATACAAATTTCCCCATTAAATGATAAAAAATGCTGTTCACAAAATGCTGAAAGACGACTGGAGCATTCATCAAACCAAAAGGCATAATCAAATTCTCAAAATGGCCCTTAGGGGTATTGAAGGCCGTCTTCCATTCGTCTCCTTCTCTGACCCTGACCAGGTTGTATGCCCCTCTTAGATCCAACTTGGAAAAAGCTTTAGCCCCAACAATCTGGTTAAACAGGTCTGGGATCAGAGGAAGCGGATAAGGGTCACGAATTGTGATACTGTTCAGCTCCCTGAAATCCAGACATGGTCTTAAAGAACCATCTTTTTTCTTAACAAAGAAAAAAACTGCGGCAACAGGTGACTTTGAGGGTCATATGTGTCCCTTTCTCAGACTCTCAGAGATATAAGCACGCATAGCGACCCTTTAAAGTTGGGAGAGATTGTATAAACGAGATTTAGGCAGCTTGGTGCCTGGGGTGAGATTAATAGGGCAATTGTACTCCCTGTGAGGGGGCAAGTCCTGAACACCACTCTCAGAAAACACATCCGAAAATTCAGAGAGAAAAGATGGTACAGTCTTAGTAGAAACCTCAGAAACAGATGTCGTGAGGCAATTCTCTCTGCAAAAGTCACTCCAACCATTTATTTGCCTCGCTTGCCAATCAATGGTGGGGTTATTTTTAGTGAGCCAGGGTAGCCCCAACACTAGAGGAGTAGGCAACCCGCTTAGGACGAAACATGACACATCCTCAACATGAGTATCACTCACAATCAAACGGATATTGTGAACGATGCCCTTTTACGATTTCTGAGAAAGTGGAACGGAATCAATAGCAAAAACAGGTATATCCTTTCCTAAAGTGCATACCTGGAAACCATGAGTTATAGCAAATTGATTATCAATGAGATTGACAGCTGCTCCACTATCTACAAAAATCTCACAAAAAATGTTCTTGCTCTCTAGCGCCACCCTGGCAGGTAGGACAAAACGGGAACTACAAGCAAACGGAAAACCTTCAATTTCCGCATCAACCTTGCCAATAGTAACAGATGGAACGTTTTTAGAGGATTTTTTTCTTTTGTTTCTTTATTACTCTCTAAAAACTGCCTGAATCTCCTAGAGGGACAAACATTTGCCAAATGATTTATACCTCCACAACAGAAACAAACCTTCCTATGAGAGCTGAATCCTCTATTGTCAGAGGCAAGCAAACCCAGCGGCATGGGCCCCTGCTCAGAAGGGATTGAGAGCAACTGAGACCCCTGTGCACTGAATTAGACCGCCGCATTGTCCTTGGACTGAGTATGACAGGAAGGAGTGATCTCTCCTCTCTCTCTAAGACGCCTGTCAATACGAACGGCCCCAGACATGGCAGAGTCCAAGGAGGTAGGTCTCTCATGAAAGGCAAATGCATCTTTCAATCCCTCTGAAAGACCATGGCAAAATTGACTTCGGAGTGCAGCATCATTCTAACCAGTATCAGCTGCCCATCTCCGAAATTCTGAGCAGTATATCTTTGCGGATTGTTTACCCTGACATAAAAGGCATAGTCTAGACTCAGCCAGAGCAATACGATCTGGATCATCATATATCTGACCCAGGGCTAAAAAAAATTCATCCACTGAACGGATGGGCCGTGCCCCCATGAGCAGCGAGATGATGATCCCCACCCTCCGCTCCTCATTACCAGAGGAATGGGGAAGTAGGCGAAAATTGAGTTTGCAAGCCTCTCTAAAACAAACAAAATTCTCACTACCCCCGGAGAACGTATCCGGAAGCGAGATTTTAGGCTCAGAACAAATTCCATGAACGCAAGCAGAAACGGTCACCTCAAACTGAGAGACAGTTTTCTGGAGATCTTCTACCTCCAGTGAAAGACCCTGCATGCGGTCAATCAAGGTTGAAACCGGATATATGCTTAAGACAGTTTTGGCGGTTTATAATGTCACGGAAGGTGTACAGAAAACTAGAAGACACCAAATGAAGATCCGACTGACTGGATCCAAAACTAAGGAACCAAAGGGAAAGCCCTGCAACAGACCTGGCTCTCTCCCTAACTGCTCAGCCTATGCAAAAATCTCAATGGCAGATGATCGCATATCCTCGTTCCTCAACTGTATAACACCTGAACACCCTATAATAGTGAGGGGACACGACCACCGGCTCCCTACACTTGATACGGAGGGAGTCAGGGTCACCTGGGATCCAGCAAACAGGAAAACACAAATGAATCAACAAAACTTATCTGTAGAAGACTCAGTAGTAGCATCCAGCATGCACACATTCCAGGAAGTTGTATAAACCGCAAAGTGATGCAGTATGGGAAGGGATTTGAAGGGATGCAATCAGTGCACCTACATGACAGCTGAGAAAGGCTAACGAGATGAGAAAACAAAAGCAAAACAAAAGGAACCTCAAGGAGGAGGTTCTGAAGAACGTCTGTCAGAGCTTCTCAGATGTCTGGTGGTGACAGCTGGCTTCTCTTCAGCATAGGCACGACTTCCATCCGACACTTCTCCTCTCATCTTGATTGAAGAATCTGTCATTGAAGAGGTTCTCCCATGGACAGATACGTAGGTCTTTACAAGGCAGGTGAGAATTTTTGGTAAGAGGTGAAGTCATAGTACCTAAATTCTAACTGAGGAAAGAACACCGAACTTACTGACATTCAGTCCAACCCTTACAAACTTCACCGTTCTTGGGGTTAAAGTTGCAAATAACTTGGTAAAGGAGAGGGGTCTGTCTCTTAGGGAACTATACTCTTCCCCATTCACAAAAAATCAGGTCACACCCCTCCCAACACCGCCAAATTTAATTTGGGGGGGGGGGGGTGTACCCATAGAGACTCATGCAACGAGGCATATCTCTCCACATCTCCAAAGACACAGGTAGATCACAGACCCTCATGTCGATGAGAAAACTACCATAGGATGCAAATGTGTACAGCCAAATTATAACTCACCGCAGTGCGTTGGGTGAGTTTCCCTGGGTATAGGCTGTCACACATTTATACCTAGAGTGTCTTTGGTTACACAATCGACAAAAATACAAACTCAATATATTTACATAGTACTATGGGGTTTCAGGATTGCATAAGTTATACATTCTGAACCCTCATAGGAAACCAAGTAGAAAAACCTACAATTGAACAATACAGGTCCTTCTCAAAAAATTAGCATATTGTGATAAAGTTCATTATTTTCTGTAATGGACTGATAAACATTAGACTTTCATATATTTTAGATTCATTACACACCAACTGAAGTAGTTCTAGCCTTTTATTGTTTTAATATTGATGATTTTGGCATACAGCTCATGAAAACCCAAATTTCCTATCTCAAAAAATTAGCATATCATGAAAAGGTTCTCTGAACGAGCTATTAACCTAATCATCTGAATCAACTAATTAACTCTAAACACCTGCAAAAGATTCCTGAGGCTTTTAAAAACTCCCAGCCTGGTTCATTACTCAAAACCGCAATCATGGGTAAGACTGCCGACCTGGCTGCTGTCCAGAAGGCCATCATTGACACCCTCAAGCAAGAGGGTAAGACACAGAAAGAAATTTCTGAACGAATAGGCTGTTCCCAGAGTGCTGTATCAAGGCACCTCAGTGGGAAGGAAAAAGTGTGGCAGAAAACGCTGCACAACGAGAAGAGGTGACCGGACCCTGAGGAAGATTGTGGAGAAGGACCGATTCCAGACCTTGGGGGACCTGCGGAATCAGTGGACTGAGTCTGGAGTAGAAACATCCAGAGCCACCGTGTACAGGCGTGTGCAGGAAATGGGCTACAGGTGCCGCATTCCCCAGAAACAGCGGCAGAAGCGCCTGACCTGGGCTACAGAGAAGCAGCACTGGACTGTTGCTCAGTGGTCCAAAGTACTTTTTTCGGATGAAAGCAAATTTTGCATGTCATTTGGAAATCAAGGTGCCAGAGTCTGGAGGAAGACTGGGGAGAGGGAAATGCCAAAATGCCTGAAGTCCAGTGTCAAGTACCCACAGTCAGTGATGGTCTGGGGTGCCATGTCAGCTGCTGGTGTTGGTCCACTGTGTTTTATCAAGGGCAGGGTCAATGCAGCTAGCTATCAGGAGATTTTGGAGCACTTCATGCTTTCATCTGCTGAAAAGCTTTATGGAGATGAAGATTTCATTTTTCAGCACGACCTGGCACCTGCTCACAGTGCCAAAACCACTGGTAAATGGTTTACTGACCATGGTATTACTGTGCTCAATTGGCCTGCCAACTCTCCTGACCTGAACCCCATAGAGAATCTGTGGGATATTGGGAAGAGAAAGTTGAGAGACGCAAGACCCAACACTCTGGATGAGCTTAAGGCCGCTATCGAAGCATCCTGGGCCTCCATAACACCTCAGCAGTGCCACAGGCTGATTGCCTCCATGCCACGCCGCATTGAAGCAGTCATTTCTGCAAAAGGATTCCCGACCAAGTATTGAGTGCATAACTGAACATAATTATTTGAAGGTTGACTTTTTTTGTATTAAAAACACTTTTCTTTTATTGGTCGGATGAAATATGTTAATTTTTTGAGATAGGAAATTTGGGTTTTCATGAGCTGTATGCCAAAATCATCAATATTAAAACAATAAAAGGCTTGAACTACTTCAGTTGGTGTGTAATGAATCTAAAATATATGAAAGTCTAATGTTTATCAGTACATTACAGAAAATAATGAACTTTATCACAATATGCTAATTTTTTGAGAAGGACCTGTATATAACAAATATGTCCATGAGGTCCCTGGCTTCAGGACATTGTGGGCGTTATGTCCTGAGCCTCCTACAGTTAACTTTGTGAAGTTCCGTCTGGTTCTGGTGTAACTGGTCAGCAAGTCCCTTGACCCTCCGATACACAGTTCCCTGTAGATGATGATGATGACCAGAACCAGAAGAATTTTCACTGGGTGAATCAAGAGATTGTAGCTGAATAAGCTCTTCCTCCCGAACATCTCCAAGTCTTTCTCCAGAGCATAAGATACAGTAATGCTCCCGCTGTATTGTGGCACAGTTTTCCATCTCTTGAAGACCTCTGAACAAATGCCAAAATCTAGTGGGATCTTCTGGAGCCTCACAAGAGTGTTAGGGCAGATAGCTAGTCTCTTTTATGGTGTCATCTGGGTTTTTCCTCTGCTCCATAGGGAACGTATCTATGACAGAAGAAAATACCAGGCGCTCCTGGGGGATTTCTCCCCTCACAATGCAGTTAATTGTCCTACACCAGCACCAATACCTTTGACCCATGAGTAGAGAAAGGTATTGGGCTGCCCTTCATCTCACAGAACCCCTCGTTATCCTAATGCTGGTGTCTGAACACCCTACTTTCAGAGGATCGCGTCCTCTGTTTCACATCCATCTGTACCAACAGATAAGGATGGCCACCCTAAGAAGTTAGGATATCCAAGGGGAGCTATGAATGAAGCACCATCTTGTAATTGATGGCACGGTATCCCTGTCTTACTCATGTATACTCAGGCTAATTTCCCCCTGTCATCCTGTCTTGTGGAGGCCATCAGATTCCATGGCACGAGTCCTGCCTAGACTCTTCAGAACGCCACAACACAAAAACACAGTTCACACTCTGCTGCCAATCACTCTGTGTCCAATCCAATCAGATCTATGTTACCTGATTGAACTAGAATTAAATGTGCAGAACAACATCACACCAATGTTGTTTGTCCGCCCCAGTCCCCAGTATAACACAGCCCTACCAAGAACCTTGAGCAAAACACTGTTACCTGTATCGATCAGAGACCTTGGTTGCTCATCGTGACATCCCACTTAACAGTGTTCCAATGTCACCCGTTTCGCTAACCAACAACTTTCTCAATCCACAGTATAACACAACTTTACTCTAAGGGGGCACAAGAATGAATCAAAAACAGCAGCGACTGGACTCACAGCAAGGAATGTAAACTACAAAAATCAGCAGGGTGGAACACATTCGTAGACAAGGACTACCATCATCCACTTCAAGAAAAACATACAAACAGATAACAAAAACACATAACATGGACATCCACAGGGAACAAATGGTATAACAAATAGAACAGGGGTGTCAAATGTTGCCTAGCCTAGCTTGGCCATTCTGGCCCCTCAACAGCTGGTGATGCTGCTGAGAGGTAACCCCTTTATGGCCAAGCTGACTAGACCCCACTGCACAATTTGTTACCTGGCTACTACTGCTGGACACATTGCAATTACTTGCACAAGGGCAATTCCTTGCAATGTGTCCTTTGTTACCACACCTGAAGCACCTGACTTGGCTTCCTGTCCTTTGTGTTTTGCTCTTACCTGTTTTGCAGTGCTTCTCTATATGACCGAAGGCACACATGCAAAACATCTAATGTTTGCCCTGTATGGCTTAGGTCCGTCTACACTGCCGTCATGCTCCCATCTCCTGAATTTTTCAATTGTCAGGGACGCACTCTTCACAACATTTATTTTTCCCAAAGTCAGGGAAAAATCTCTGTTAGTCTGGACAGGCTTGATCTGATTTGACCGGTCACAGACTACTCTCCCCCCTTTTTGCTAAGTTTTGGGAGATTTCGGCCCTGATTTTACGGAAAAAGAAAGGGCCAGTACCAAATTGGTAATGACCTGTTGCATGCCAGACATTAGCTGGGACCTTACAGCAATCTCAACCTTCAATTTGGTTACCGTCACGTCAGTAGAGGCAGCCCGCTCCTTGAACACCTTGACCTCAGCATAAGACTGAGTCAACTTAGCCTCAATTTCCTCCTTCTGCCTCTGCAGCTCTACTTACTGTGACTCTATATTAGCCACCTGCTCATATCGGTCAACGGTAGACTGTACATTCTCTTCCAGCTGTGCACACAATGCGTAAACCTGGTCCGAATTAGTGGCACAGCATTGGCAGTGACTGGTCGAAGGAATTGTCTGTGTTGACTGAGACACCAGTGCAACTTCCTTTGGCTTACAGATGCTAACCTCAAATGTATGAACAAGTTTGGCTAGCATCCAAAGCCGTTTGGTGACTTTGTTCAACACCGTCCTTTTGTTATCACATAGATTGTCGTAACTACAAGCCTGTGCTAAGAAATCAGACCACAGCATTTCTGCTGACTTGTGTGGTGGGGAGGATGGGGTTAAACATACTATGTTTTGCTAGGTGTAGCATTGTGGGGAAGTACATACTCATGTTTTGATGAGAGGCCATCTTCCTTGGTGCTGTCCTTCCTTGTCCTTTGTGTGCTGCTTGGAGGAGGAACTTTAATAACCCGAATGCCTTCTCCCAACCAGCTGGACTTCAGAAAATAGTTAATACACAAAAAATCTGAAAGATTTTAGGTTATCTGCTGTAGATATTGCCCTGTGTCTAGCTCTGATTGAGAAAACAACTTAACCTGTCCGAACTATCAGGCTCTGGACGCTCAGAATCCAATGACCGCGTCCCTCCCGCCTGACTAGTTCACAGCGTAAGTGATTTTCCTCACCAAAAACAAACACAATAACAAATTCTTTAGCAGTGAGCATGGCTCGCCAATGTTAAGGGAAATATTAATTATTGATATTTTGGATAGAGTTGAGCGAACACCTGGATGTTCGGGTTCGAGAAGTTCGGCCGAACATCCCGGAAATGTTCGGGTTCGGGATCCGAACCCGATCCGAACTTCGTCCCGAACCCGAACCCCATTGAAGTCAATGGGGACCCGAACTTTTCGGCACTAAAAAGGCTGTAAAACAGCCCAGGAAAGAGCTAGAGGGCTGCAAAAGGCAGCAACATGTAGGTAAATCCCCTGCAAACAAATGTGGATAGGGAAATGAATTAAATTAAAAATTAAATAAATAAAAATTAACCAAAATCAATTGGAGAGAGGTTCCATAGCAGAGAATCTGGCTTCCCGTCACCCACCACTGGAACAGTCCATTCTCAGATATTTAGGCCCCGGCACCCAGGCAGAGGAGAGAGGTCCCGTAACAGAGAATCTGTCTTCATGTCAGCAGAGAATTAGTCTGCATGTCATAGCAGAGAATGAGGCTTCACGTCAGCCACCACTGCAACAGTCCATTGGCATATATTTAGGCCCAGCACCCAGGCAGAGGAGGGAGGTCCCGTAACAGAGAATCTGTCTTCATGTCAGCAGAGAATTAGTCTGCATGTCATAGCAGAGAATGAGGCTTCACGTCAGCCACCACTGCAACAGTCCATTGGCATATATTTAGGCCTAGCACACAGGCAGAGCAGAGAGGTCCCGTAACAGACAATCTGGCTTCATGACAGCAGAGAATCAGTCTGCATGTCATAGCAGAGAATGAGGCTTCACGTCACCCACCACTGCAACAGTCCATTGGCATATATTTAGGCCTAGCACACAGGCAGAGCAGAGAGGTCCCGTAACAGACGATCTGGCTTCATGTCAGCAGAGAATCAGTCTGCATGTCATAGCAGAGAATGAGGCTTCACGTCAGCCACCACTGCAACAGTCCATTGGCATATATTTAGGCCCAGCACACACACAGGCAGAGGAGAGAGGTCCCGTAACAGAGAATCTGGCTTCATGTCAGCAGAGAATCAGTCTGCATGTCATAGCAGAGAATGAGGCTTCACGTCAGCCACCACTGCAACAGTCCATTGGCATATATTTAGGCCCAGCACACACACAGGCAGAGGAGAGAGGTCCCGTAACAGAGAATCTGTCTTCATGTCAGCAGAGAATTAGTCTGCATGTCATAGCAGAGAATCAGGCTTCACGTCACCCACCACTGCAACAGTCCATTGGCATATATTTAGGCCCAGCACCCAGGCAGAGGAGGGAGGTCCCGTAACAGAGAATCTGTCTTCATGTCAGCAGAGAATTAGTCTGCATGTCATAGCAGAGAATGAGGCTTCACGTCAGCCACCACTGCAACAGTCCATTGGCATATATTTAGGCCCAGCACACACACAGGCAGAGGAGAGAGGTCCCGTAACAGACAATCTGGCTTCATGTCAGCAGAGAATTAGTCTGCATGTCATAGCAGAGAATGAGGCTTCACGTCACCCACCACTGCAACAGTCCATTGGCATATATTTAGGCCCAGCACCCAGGCAGAGGAGGGAGGTCCCGTAACAGAGAATCTGTCTTCATGTCAGCAGAGAATTAGTCTGCATGTCATAGCAGAGAATGAGGCTTCACGTCACCCACCACTGCAACAGTCCATTGGCATATATTTAGGCCTAGCACACAGGCAGAGCAGAGAGGTCCCGTAACAGACAATCTGGCTTCATGACAGCAGAGAATCAGTCTGCATGTCATAGCAGAGAATGAGGCTTCACGTCACCCACCACTGCAACAGTCCATTGGCATATATTTAGGCCTAGCACACAGGCAGAGCAGAGAGGTCCCGTAACAGACGATCTGGCTTCATGTCAGCAGAGAATCAGTCTGCATGTCATAGCAGAGAATGAGGCTTCACGTCAGCCACCACTGCAACAGTCCATTGGCATATATTTAGGCCCAGCACCCAGGCAGAGGAGGGAGGTCCCGTAACAGAGAATCTGTCTTCATGTCAGCAGAGAATTAGTCTGCATGTCATAGCAGAGAATGAGGCTTCACGTCAGCCACCACTGCAACAGTCCATTGGCATATATTTAGGCCCAGCACACACACAGGCAGAGGAGAGAGGTCCCGTAACAGAGAATCTGTCTTCATGTCAGCAGAGAATTAGTCTGCATGTCATAGCAGAGAATCAGGCTTCACGTCACCCACCACTGCAACAGTCCATTGGCATATATTTAGGCCCAGCACCCAGGCAGAGGAGGGAGGTCCCGTAACAGAGAATCTGTCTTCATGTCAGCAGAGAATTAGTCTGCATGTCATAGCAGAGAATGAGGCTTCACGTCAGCCACCACTGCAACAGTCCATTGGCATATATTTAGGCCCAGCACACACACAGGCAGAGGAGAGAGGTCCCGTAACAGAGGATCTGGCTTCATGTCAGCAGAGAATCAGTCTGCATGTCATAGCAGAGAATCAGGCTTCACGTCAGCCACCACTGCAACAGTCCATTGGCATATATTTAGGCCTAGCACACAGGCAGAGGAGAGAGGTCCCGTAACAGACAATCTGGCTTCATGTCAGCAGAGAATCAGTCTGCATGTCATAGCAGAGAATGAGGCTTCACGTCAGCCACCACTGCAACAGTCCATTGTCATAAATTTAGGCCCAGCACCCAGGCAGAGGAGGGAGGTCCCGTAACAGACAATCTGGCTTCATGTCAGCAGAGAATTAGTCTGCATGTCATAGCAGAGAATCAGGCTTCATGTCAGCCACCACTGCAACAGTCCATTGGCATATATTTAGGCCTAGCACACAGGCAGAGGAGAGGTTCATTCAACTTTGGGTAGCATCGCAATATAATGGTAAAATGAAAATAAAAATAGGATTGAATGAGGAAGTGCCCTGGAGTCCAATAATATATGGTTATGGGGAGGTAGTTAATGTCTAATCTGGACAAGGGACGGACAGGTCCTGTGGGATCCATGCCTGGTTCATTTTTATGAACGTCAGCTTGTCCACATTGGCTGTAGACAGGCGGCTGCGTTTGTCTGTAATGACGCCCCCTGCCGTGCTGAATACACGTTCAGACAAAACGCTGGCTGCCGGGCAGGCCAGCACCTCCAAGGCATAAAAGGCTAGCTCTGGCCACGTGGACAATTTAGAGACCCAGAAGTTGAATGGGGCCGAACCATCAGTCAGTACGTGGAGGGGTGTGCACACGTACTGTTCCACCATGTTAGTGAAATGTTGCCTCCTGCTAACACGTTGCGTATCAGGTGGTGGTGCAGTTAGCTGTGGCGTGTTGACAAAAGGTTTTCCACATCTCTGCCATGCTAACCCTGCCCTCAGAGGAGCTGGCCGTGACACAGCTGCCTTGGCGACCTCTTGCTCCTCCTCTGCCTTGGCCTTGGGCTTCCACTTGTTCCCCTGTGACATTTGGGAATGCTCTCAGTAGCGCGTCTACCAACGTGCGCTTGTACTCGCGCATCTTCCTATCACGCTCCAGTGCAGGAAGTAAGGTGGGCACATTGTCTTTGTAGCGTGGATCCAGCAGGGTGGCAACCCAGTAGTCCGCACAGGTTAAAATGTGGGCAACTCTGCTGTCGTTGCGCAGGCACTGCAGCATGTAGTCGCTCATGTGTGCCAGGCTGCCCAGGGGTAAGGACAAGCTGTCCTCTGTGGGAGGCGTATCGTCATCGTCCTGCCTTTCCCCCCAGCCACGCACCAGTGATGGACCCGAGCTGCGTTGGGTGCCACCCCGCTGTGACCATGCTTCATCCTCATCCTCCTCCACCTCCTCCTCATCCTCGTCCTCCTCGTCCTCCAGTAGTGGGCCCTGGCTGGCCACATTTGTACCTGGCCTCTGCTGTTGCCAAAAACCTTCCTCTGAGTCACTTCGAAGAGACTGGCCTGAAAGTGCTAAAAATGACCCCTCTTCCTCCTCCTCCTCCTCCTCCTCCTGGGCCACCTCCTCTTCCATCATCGCCCTAAGTGTTTTCTCAAGGAGACATAGAAGTGGTATTGTAACGCTGATAACGGTGTCATCGCCACTGGCCATGTTGGTGGAGTACTCGAAACAGCGCAACAGGGCACACAGGTCTCGCATGGAGGCCCAGTCATTGGTGGTGAAGTGGTGCTGTTCTGTAGTGCGACTGACCCGTGCGTGCTGCAGCTGAAACTCCACTATGGCCTGCTGCTGCTCGCACAGTCTGTCCAGAATGTGCAAGGTGGAGTTCCACCTGGTGGGCACGTCGCATATGAGGCGGTGAGCGGGAAGGCCGAAGTTACGCTGTAGCGCAGACAGGCGAGCAGCAGCAGGATGTGAACGCCGGAAGCGCGAACAGACGGCCCGCACTTTATGCAGCAGCTCTGACATGTCGGGGTAGTTGTGAATGAACTTCTGCACCACCAAATTCAGCACATGCGCCAAGCAAGGGATGTGCGTCAAATTGGCTAGTCCCAGAGCTGCAACGAGATTTCGCCCATTATCACACACCACCAGGCCGGGCTTGAGGCTCACCGGCAGCAACCACTCGTCGGTCTGTTGTTCTATACCCCGCCACAACTCCTGTGCGGTGTGGGGCCTGTCCCCCAAACATATGAGTTTCAGAATGGCCTGCTGACGTTTACCCCGGGCTGTGCTGAAGTTGGTGGTGAAGGTGTGTGGCTGACTGGATGAGCAGGTGGAAGAAGAGGAGGAGGAAGCCGAGAAGGAGGAGGTGGCAACAGGAGGCAAAGAATGTTGCCCTGCGATCCTTGGCGGCGGAAGGACGTGCGCCAAACAGCTCTCCGCCTGGGGCCCAGCTGCCACTACATTTACCCAGTGTGCAGTTAGGGAGATATAGCGTCCCTGGCCGTGCTTACTGGTCCACGTATCTGTGGTTAGGTGGACCTTGCCACAGATGGCGTTGCGCAGTGCACACTTGATTTTATCGGATACTTGGTTGTGCAGGGAAGGCACGGCTCTCTTGGAGAAGTAGTGCCGGCTGGGAACAACATACTGTGGGACAGCAAGCGACATGAGCTGTTTGAAGCTGTCTGTGTCCACCAGCCTAAATGACAGCATTTCATAGGCCAGTAGTTTAGAAATGCTGGCATTCAGGGCCAGGGATCGAGGGTGGCTAGGTGGGAATTTACGCTTTCTATCAAATGTTTGTGAGATGGAGAGCTGAACGCTGGCGTGTGACATGGTTGAGACGCTTGGTGACGGAGGTGGTGGTGGTGGTGTTGGTGGTACATCCCCTGTTTGCTGGGCGGCAGGTGCCAACGTTCCTCCAGAGGCGGAGGAAGAGGCCGAGGCGGCAGCAGCAGAATAGGCCGAGGCGGCAGCAGCAGAAGAGGTAGCAGGGGGAGCCTGAGTGACTTCCTTGGTTTTAAGGTGTTTACTCCACTGCAGTTCATGCTTTGCATGCAGGTGCCTGGTCATGCAGGTTGTGCTCAGGTTCAGAACGTTAATGCCTCGCTTCAGGCTCTGATGGCACAGCGTGCAAACCACTCGGGTCTTGTCGTCAGCACATTGTTTGAAGAAGTGCCATGCCAGGGAACTCCTTGAAGCTGCCTTTGGGGTGCTCGGTCCCAGATGGCGGCGGTCAGTAGCAGGCGGAGTCTCTTGGCGGCGGGTGTTCTGCTTTTGCCCACTGCTCCCTCTTTTGCTACGCTGTTGGCTCGGTCTCACCACTGCCTCTTCCTCCGAACTGTGAAAGTCAGTGGCACGACCTTCATTCCATGTGGGGTCTAGGACCTCATCGTCCCCTGCATCGTCTTCCACCCAGTCTTGATCCCTGACCTCCTGTTCAGTCTGCACACTGCAGAAAGACGCAGCAGTTGGCACCTGTGTTTCGTCATCATCAGAGACATGCTGAGGTGGTATTCCCATGTCCTCATCATCAGGAAACATAAGTGGTTGTGCGTCAGTGCATTCTATGTCTTTCACCGCTGGGGAAGGGCTAGGTGGATGCCCTTGGGAAACCCTGCCAGCGGAGTCTTCAAACAGCATAAGAGACTGCTGCATAACTTGAGGCTGAGACAGTTTCCCTGGTATGCATGGGGGTGATGTGACAGACTGATGGGGTTGGTTTTCAGGCGCCATCTGTGCGCTTTCTGCAGAAGACTGGGTGGGAGATAATGTGAACGTGCTGGATCCACTGTCGGCCACCCAATTGACTAATGCCTGTACCTGCTCAGGCCTTACCATCCTTAGAACGGCATTGGGCCCCACCATATATCGCTGTAAATTCTGGCGGCTACTGGGACCTGAGGTAGTTGGTACACTAGGACGTGTGGATGTGGCAGAACGGCCACGTCCTCTCCCAGCACCAGAGGGTCCACTAACACCACCACGACCATGTCCACGTCCGCGTCCCTTACTAGATGTTTTTCTCATTGTTATGGTTCACCACAACAACAAATATATTATTTGGCCCAATGTATTGTATTCAAATTCAGCGGGATATAAATTTGAGGCCTAGTATTTAGGCGCTGGGTGACCGGTATGGATTTAGTGACAGAATTAGACTTGGAAATGCACAGAAGCGTGTGTGTGAAGTTATTCTGAATGACCCTATGTGCACCTTCAATATGATCTACCCTTTTAGGGATAGATTTCAAATAGCTCTGATATAGCAGAAACGACTAAATTATGAAATTGCTAAATTGGGAATTGTATTTCAACCCAGAACAAAAAATGTGCTTTGACGGACACTAAATAACTTTCCCAGCCACAACAGGACAGCGTTAACGAGAGATTTAGCAGGATATAAATTTGAGGCCTAGTATTTAGGCGCTGGGTGACAGGTATGGGTTTAGTGACAGAATTAGACTTGGAAATACACAGTAGCGGGTGTGTGTGAAGTTATTCTGAATGACCCAATGTGCACCTTGAATATTATATACCCTTTTAGGGATAGATTTCAAATAGCTCTGATATAGCAGAAACCACTAAATTATGAAATTGTTAAATTGGGAATTGTATTTAAACCCAGAACAAAAAATGTGCTTTGACGGACACTAAATAACTTTCCCAGCCACAACAGGACAGCGTTAACGAGAGATTTAGCAGGATATAAATTTGAGGCCTAGTATTTAGGCGCTGGGTGACAGGTATGGGTTTAGTGACAGAATTAGACTTAGAAATACACAGTAGCGGGTGTGTGTGAAGTTATTCTGAATGACCCAATGTGCACCTTGAATATTATATACCCTTTTAGGGATAGATTTCAAATAGCTCTGATATAGCAGAAACCACTAAATTATGAAATTGCTAAATTAGGAATTGTATTTCAACCCAGAACAAGAAATGTGCTTGAACGGACACTAAATAACTCGCCCAGCTACAGCACTAAGGACAGATTTAGCGGGATATAAATTTGAGACCTAGTATTTAGGCGCTGGGTGACAGGTATGGGTTTAGTGCCAGAATTAGACTTGGAAATACACAGTAGCGGGTGTGTGTGAAGTTATTCTGAATGACCCAATGTGCACCTTGAATATTATATACCCTTTTAGGGATAGATTTCAAATAGCTCTGATATAGCAGAAACCACTAAATTATGAAATTGCTAAATTGGGAATTGTATTTCAACCCAGAACAAGAAATGTGCTTGAACGGACACTAAATAACTCGCCCAGCTACAGCACTAGGGACAGATTTAGCTGGATATAAATTTGAGGCCTAGTATTTAGGCGCTGGGTGACCGGTATGGATTTAGTGACAGAATTAGACTTGGAAATGCACAGAAGCGTGTGTGTGAAGTTATTCTGAATGACCCTATGTGCACCTTGAATATTATATACCCTTTTAGGGATAGATTTCAAATAGCTCTGATATAGCAGAAACCACTAAATTATGAAATTGCTAAATTGGGAATTGTATTTCAACCCAGAACAAGAAATGTGCTTGAACGGACACTAAATAACTCGCCCAGCTACAGCACTAAGGACAGATTTAGCGGGATATAAATTTGAGGCCTAGTATTTAGGCGCTGGGTGACAGGTATGGGTTTAGTGCCAGAATTAGACTTGGAAATACACAGTAGCGGGTGTGTGTGAAGTTATTCTGAATGACCCAATGTGCACCTTGAATATTATATACCCTTTTAGGGATAGATTTCAAATAGCTCTGATATAGCAGAAACCACTAAATTATGAAATTGCTAAATTGGGAATTGTATTTCAACCCAGAACAAGAAATGTGCTTGAACGGACACTAAATAACTCGCCCAGCTACAGCACTAAGGACAGATTTAGCGGGATATAAATTTGAGACCTAGTATTTAGGCGCTGGGTGACAGGTATGGGTTTAGTGCCAGAATTAGACTTGGAAATACACAGTAGCGGGTGTGTGTGAAGTTATTCTGAATGACCCAATGTGCACCTTGAATATTATATACCCTTTTAGGGATAGATTTCAAATAGCTCTGATATAGCAGAAACCACTAAATTATGAAATTGCTAAATTGGGAATTGTATTTCAACCCAGAACAAGAAATGTGCTTGAACGGACACTAAATAACTCGCCCAGCTACAGCACTAAGGACAGATTTAGCGGGATATAAATTTGAGACCTAGTATTTAGGCGCTGGGTGACAGGTATGGGTTTAGTGCCAGAATTAGACTTGGAAATACACAGTAGCGGGTGTGTGTGAAGTTATTCTGAATGACCCAATGTGCACCTTGAATATTATATACCCTTTTAGGGATAGATTTCAAATAGCTCTGATATAGCAGAAACCACTAAATTATGAAATTGCTAAATTGGGAATTGTATTTCAACCCAGAACAAGAAATGTGCTTGAACGGACACTAAATAACTCGCCCAGCTACAGCACTAAGGACAGATTTAGCGGGATATAAATTTGAGACCTAGTATTTAGGCGCTGGGTGACAGGTATGGGTTTAGTGCCAGAATTAGACTTGGAAATACACAGTAGCGGGTGTGTGTGAAGTTATTCTGAATGACCCAATGTGCACCTTGAATATTATATACCCTTTTAGGGATAGATTTCAAATAGCTCTGATATAGCAGAAACCACTAAATTATGAAATTGCTAAATTGGGAATTGTATTTCAACCCAGAACAAGAAATGTGCTTGAACGGACACTAAATAACTCGCCCAGCTACAGCACTAAGGACAGATTTAGCGGGATATAAATTTGAGGCCTAGTATTTAGGCGCTGGGTGACAGGTATGGGTTTAGTGCCAGAATTAGACTTGGAAATACACAGTAGCGGGTGTGTGTGAAGTTATTCTGAATGACCCAATGTGCACCTTGAATATTATATACCCTTTTAGGGATAGATTTCAAATAGCTCTGATATAGCAGAAACCACTAAATTATGAAATTGCTAAATTGGGAATTGTATTTCAACCCAGAACAAGAAATGTGCTTGAACGGACACTAAATAACTCGCCCAGCTACAGCACTAAGGACAGATTTAGCGGGATATAAATTTGAGGCCTAGTATTTAGGCGCTGGGTGACAGGTATGGGTTTAGTGCCAGAATTAGACTTGGAAATACACAGTAGCGGGTGTGTGTGAAGTTATTCTGAATGACCCAATGTGCACCTTGAATATTATATACCCTTTTAGGGATAGATTTCAAATAGCTCTGATATAGCAGAAACCACTAAATTATGAAATTGCTAAATTGGGAATTGTATTTCAACCCAGAACAAGAAATGTGCTTGAACGGACACTAAATAACTCGCCCAGCTACAGCACTAAGGACAGATTTAGCGGGATATAAATTTGAGGCCTAGTATTTAGGCGCTGGGTGACAGGTATGGGTTTAGTGCCAGAATTAGACTTGGAAATACACAGTAGCGGGTGTGTGTGAAGTTATTCTGAATGACCCAATGTGCACCTTGAATATTATATACCCTTTTAGGGATAGATTTCAAATAGCTCTGATATAGCAGAAACCACTAAATTATGAAATTGCTAAATTGGGAATTGTATTTCAACCCAGAACAAGAAATGTGCTTGAACGGACACTAAATAACTCGCCCAGCTACAGCACTAAGGACAGATTTAGCGGGATATAAATTTGAGGCCTAGTATTTAGGCGCTGGGTGACAGGTATGGGTTTAGTGCCAGAATTAGACTTGGAAATACACAGTAGCGGGTGTGTGTGAAGTTATTCTGAATGACCCAATGTGCACCTTGAATATTATATACCCTTTTAGGGATAGATTTCAAATAGCTCTGATATAGCAGAAACCACTAAATTATGAAATTGCTAAATTGGGAATTGTATTTCAACCCAGAACAAGAAATGTGCTTGAACGGACACTAAATAACTCGCCCAGCTACAGCACTAGGGACAGATTTAGCTGGATATAAATTTGAGGCCTAGTATTTAGGCGCTGCGTGACAGGTATGGGTTTAGTGACAGAATTAGACTTGGAAATACACAGTAGCGGGTGTGTGTGAAGTTATTCTGAATGACCCAATGTGCACCTTGAATATTATATACCCTTTTAGGGATAGATTTCAAATAGCTCTGATATAGCAGAAACCACTAAATTATGAAATTGCTAAATTGGGAATTGTATTTCAACCCAGAACAAGAAATGTGCTTGAACGGACACTAAATAACTCGCCCAGCTACAGCACTAGGGACAGATTTAGCTGGATATAAATTTGAGGCCTAGTATTTAGACGCTGGGTGACCGGTATGGATTTAGTGACAGAATTAGACTGGGATATGGCCAAAAAATAAACAGACTATTGCTGGTTAAATGCACTTGGTGTGACAGCTTCACCCTGATGTAGGCTTTAGCCAAAAAACAACCACACCATTGAGGGTTAAATGCACTTGGTGACAGGCGCAGCTTGCCCCTGATTTAGTATATGGCCAAAAAATGAACAGACTATTGCTGGTTAAATGCACTTGGTGTGACAGCTTCACCCTGATGTAGGCTTTAGCCAAAAAACAACCACACCATTGAGGGTTAAATGCACTTGGTGACAGGCGCAGCTTGCCCCTGATTTTGTATATGGCCAAAAAATGAACAGACTATTGCTAGTTAAATGCACTTGGTGTGACAGCTTCACCCTGATGTAGGCTTTAGCCAAAAAACAACCACACCATTGAGGGTTAAATGCACTTGGTCGCAGCTTGTGCTGGCGCACCACAAGACACAAAATGGCCGCCGATCACCCCAGAAAAATGTGACTGACAAACGGTCTGTGCAGCCTAAAAACAGTGAGCAATTGAGGATCAGCAGCTCAATGATCCACAGCTGCAGATCGATCAGTTAATCAAGTCCTTTGGAGGAGTTAATCTGCCTAATCTCGCCCTACTGTCGCAGCCGCAACCTCTCCCTACGCTAATCAGAGCAGAGTGACGGGCGGCGCTATGTGACTCCAGCTTAAATAGAGGCTGGGTCACATGGTGCTCTGGCCAATCACAGCCATGCCAATAGTAGGCATGGCTGTGATGGCCTCTTGGGGCAAGTAGTATGACGCTTGTTGATTGGCTGCTTTGCAGCCTTTCAAAAAGCGCCAAGAAAGCGTCACAAAAGCGCGAAGAAAGCGACGAACACCGAACCCGAACCCGGACTTTTACGAAAATGTCCGGGTTCGGGTCCGTGTCACGGACACCCCAAAATTCGGTACGAACCCGAACTATACAGTTCGAGTTCGCTCATCCCTAATTTTGGATAATCTCAATAATTAATATTTATAAATAAGTGGGAGTTGTCTAGTAATAACTCCGCCTATATATACCTTAAAAGGAATTACATCTGTTAATTAGCTAATTGTCTAACTATCTAGCTACCTCTGTTGCCCATACACTACACTGAACTATCTGTGACACACTACTACTATACTACGGCAGTCGCTATAAACACTATACACTGTATGTTATGAATAAATAAATATTTATTACACAATGCAAATACAGTCTATTACGCTATGTCTATATATATTTATAGATCAATGGTTAAAAATATATATATATATACATATAGATGCACACACCACAATACAGTTATAGTACTACAATAAACACTTAGCTGCACTACACACAGTACAATATAATACAACAATTCCCCCCACAAATCTACCTAAACATTACACACACATGCACACGTTATATATCAGCAACAGCCCACCCAACCTGACTATACACTATCCCTATGGGAACCAAAGGGTTCAAAAACACAATTTAATCAGGGCTATGCAGTGCCAGGGTTAGCTGGGGTACAGGCATGCAGGGGTTAATACAGCAGGGGTATGGGACAGGGCAGCAAGGGTAACAGGGCTTAATGCAGGGCAAGGGTTAACCCAGGAAGGGGTTAACACCTGATCAGGGACAGGGCACTGCAGCTGCTGAATGCAGGGACAGAAGGGGTACAGCAAGGGTTTATAGGGCAGGGCAGTGGGCAGCAGGGCCTGAGCGCTGCCTGTCTGCTCTCCTGCTGGGGCTGGTCGCTGTCTTCAGGGGCAGAGAGTCAGGTCTCCTGCTTGGGAGGCGGGTTCCTCCTGAGCGCTGACTGAGCTCTTCTCTGGGACACGCCAGCCTGAACTTTGCAGTGCTACCTGCGCTGTATGGGGTCCTGTTGGAGGGGCGGTCTTCTCCTTTGGTCAGGGGGTGCGGGGGTCGACTCTTCTGAGTGCAGCGCATAGCTGCCTGCACTCTCTTCTTCGGAGGGAGGGTAGGGGTTCTGAACTCGAGCGCAGTGTCACTGGGGTATTAAAACCCTAAGGCGCTCACTCCTGTTTGCCGCGCTGCTGGGGTGCGCACGTTTACAAAATTAACAAATTAAATTCATCGAGGATTGTATAATGTTTATTTTAAATCCAATTTTTTTTAAATCTGAGGATACGTTTTATCTACAAACGTGGGGGACTGCGATGGGGACTAAATTTGTGCCGAGTTTTGCAAACCTATATATGGAGAGATGGGAGGAGTCCACAATTTACCCCAGGGGGGCACTCCACACGAATTTGGTCCTCTGGAACAGATTCATTGATTATAATATTTTTATATTGAAAGGAGGAAAACATTAATTTCAATAATTTTTTAAGGAAATAAATATAAATGTTTTTTTTTTGCAATTTATGCCTATTTTTAGCAAGAATGAAGTACATTTTCTGGACTTAACCATATTGATTCAAAATAATAAACTTCTGATATTTTCATATAATATTTTCATTTCATTGGATAGTTGCCACCTAATAAACTTAAATATGGATTATTCACATATAATCACTCACATAAATCTTTGAAATCGTATTTTAGTGATCTGGATAAATTAAAACTTAGCTTTTATTATAGCTCTTATAAGATAAATGAGATTTTGTTCCTCAAGGTGAAAAATAAAGAGGTAGGTAATCATAGATTGCTCGCAGTGTCCCACGATATAACGGGACTTGTACTGAGGGCAATACTAGAATGTCCACAAAGGCAAAAAGTGAAATGACTGATGTATTCCAAACGTGATGTTTCAAGGTCTAGACAATTAGGGTGGTACACATCAGTATTCAGGCCGCAAGTGGTCGGGTTTGGCACACATAGGCGCCAATATCTGACACATCAAGGTGGACATATGACAAGTATTAAACAACAAAAAAATCTATATGCACAACGACAGACACAACACAAATAATGACATGGATGTATATATATATCTGTGTTACATATTGTACACTAATACATCCACAGCATATAGGTGCACGGCGGCACCGCTTGAAAAAAAGACACACCACCAGGTGTCCTACCGTACAGGTTTGATGTACTCCAGGCACCTGTGTTCTTTATGTCTTTATCAGGCAGGGTGGTCCTTTTCCGGCAGTTGGAGGATATTTGAAGGGAATAAAAATGATGATTTTCCTTTCTATCCCTAATTGGCCCTCACAGCCCTACAATAATCCTCCAAAACTAGCCACGGGGTGTCCCACTATTTGGGCCCCCGTCCGGAACCTAGCCCTGGAATTGTGGTCCCTAAGAAGGCCCTACAAGGATCCCTACATGCACGTTTCTAAGGTAGGGGAATAAACCCCTCCCCTCATCAGGGGATATAATTTCTAAGGGCCGGAAAATACAGAAAGAGGGTCACCAGAAATGGTGGCTCTCCTATAGAGTAAGGCGCACAGGTGGGTGTGCAACCGGCAACGGGAATGAAGGAGAGGGGACAGATAAAGTAGAGTTCCCTCCCTTCTGTCACTAAAGTGGAGCGCACAGATAAGTGCACAGCCGCAGTGAAGATAGAGAAGGGGGACAGATAAAAGCGCCCCTTGTCCTCTTGTGGTGCACAGGTTGGTGCCGCAGGCATATGTCTTACCTCTTACCACCCTAATTGTCTAGACCTTGAAACATCACGTTTGGAATACATCAGTCATTTCACTTTTTGCCTTTGTGGACATTCTAGTATTGCCCTCAGTACAAGTCCCGTTATATCGTGGGACACTGCGAGCAATCTATGATTACCTACCTCTTTATTTTTCACCTTGAGGAACATAGTTGCCACCTACCAATCTGGTTGACTAACATTCCTAGGAGCCAGTATATTAGATTGGGGAGGAACTGTACGATAGTTGAACAGTTTGAAAAAGAGGCAAGTAATTTACATAGGAAATTTGAAGAAAATAGATATAAAACTAATAAATTGGAAAAAATAAAACAAGAGCTGAAACAAATTTATAGAAATACGCTTTTATGGAAGATGGACAAAGGTAATATAGATAAACAAGAGGAGGAACTTGATTGTAAAGTCCAAATAATCACTCAGTATAGTGAAAAGGATAGACTTAAAAAAAAAATCATAAAACAACATTGGGATGTTTTAAAACAAGATAAGGTGATAGGAAAAAAATTAACCCAATACCCCAGATTTATTTTTAGGAAGGCAAGGAATCTAGGGAATATAAAAGCCCTTTCTATAAAAAAAAAAAGGAAAAAGAACATTATCAAAATCCAAGAAGGCAAAATATGAAGAATGTTTTTTGTCCTTGCAAAACTTGCAAAGCATGCCATCTTTTAGAACACAAAAATCCCATCTTTGAAATAAAAAATGAACAAAAAAGCTACAAAATTAAGAGTCACCTTAACTGTCACACAAGTGGAGTCATACAACTATATCAGATGCCCCTATGAAAAGGTATATGTGGGGAGGACAAAGCAACCATTGAAAATAAGAATTCATAAAGCTGATTGCTCAGGAGAAGGACATCTACAAGATCCTAAACACCATCAACTGCATGTATCCCTGATGAATGAATCCAAGTATTCTCTGCCTTTTGGCTAAGATCAAGTGTAGTATCTTATCATGGATGGCTATTCAGGGCGGACTGCCTACCCGGTCATTCACGCATGCCCGCAATCTGTGCAAAACCCAGTACTGCCCCAGGTGCCCTTTCGTGGAGGAAACATCTTATCACCTGTTTTGGGAGTGCCCCTTTGCACAGCGCCTGTTGGACGCCCTGGAACATGAACTCAAAGACTCTGTACCCAGGAACAGCCTGCAATGCACTTCGGTGCTGTATGGACTATTTCCTGGGATTCATACTGTTGGAGCCATCCAGGAGGCCTGGCGCCTTATGAACTGTTTTAAGGACGCTATTTGGTTTACTAGGAACCGGCTCACCCTCAGGAGGGAGAACAAGTCCGTCCTGGACTGCCACAGACTTATCCATAGTCTGCTGCAGGATTACAACATCTTGGACGTCGACGAAGAAGAAGAGGACTAAAACCCTCTCCTTTCCCTCTCCCCCCGTTTGTATTTGTCCTCTCAATAAAGCTTTGGGCATGTGATTCCCCCTCCCTACCCCCTCCTTCCCACTTCCCCTTCCCTCATCACTGTCTAAATGCTGTCTAAACGCTAATGCATCATATACCTGTGGAGTCTGTTAAGACTGGAGTAAGAAAAAGTCAGTCTTAACTTTTAGGATACCAGAGTTTTTTTTTTTCATTTTTAGCATTTTCATTTTTCTTCCCCATCTTCTTTCCGCCATAACTTTTTTATATTTCCATTCACATAGCTAAATTAGGGCCTATTTTTTGCGGGACAAGTTGTACTTTCTAATGCCACCATTAATTATGGCATACAATGTAGTGGGATGCAGTAAAAAAATTCCAAATGTGGTAGAATTGGAAAATAAACTCAATTCCTCCACCGTTTTATTCGCATGGCATTACGTTTGCGGAAAAACTGACCCATGCCCTTCATTCTCTGGGTCAGTATGATTACAATGATACCACATATGCATAGTTTTATTTATTTATTTCTAAATAGTGTAAAAATTCATTTAAACTTTTTAAATTCTTTTTTATATCACTATATTTTGACCCCCATAACTTTTATAAATATATCTACTGAGCTGTGTCTGAGCTAATTTTTTGTGGGACAATCTGTAGTTTTTAATGATACCATTTTGAAGTGTGACTTTTTGATCATATTTTACATTTGTTTGTATATGAGAAGCAATGCAAAAATGGCAAAATGGAAAAATATTATATTTTAATATTACAGTGTTTTTGGTCGCGGTGATACCTACAAAATCTATTTTTATTTTTTACATTTTGAACAACTGTGTATTTTTAAACTGAACTTATTATTGAGACTTGCTCATTTTGTACAGTATGTTGGCCTGCCATCTGATGTTCAAAATAAGAATTGTACTTTGAATGTTCTCAGCCTCTTCAGGGCGGTTGAGCCCATTCAAGTCAATTACCGGCATCCCCATTGACCACAGGGGACGCCGATAACATGCATTTAGATGCCGTGATCTCACTTGATCAAGACATCTAAAGCCTTTAATTATCGCAATCTGCATGATTGCCAGTTGCGGTAATTAGCCACAGGTTTCTGCAGTTTGAAATAGCAGAGACCTGCCGGCCATGACGCCCAGCGCCGGCCATGACTCGTTTGCCTATCGCTCCAGCGCCGTACATGTATGGCGCTAGTAGCGAAAGGGTTAATACATTTTCCCTTTATCTTTATAGCCTTTCTTCTGTTACATGACTCCAAATTCCCTGGTTAGGGTTAATGGGGCTGGCCACTTTCCTGTGATATTTCTGAAATGCCATAAGCTGATGTGTATTGGCATGTAAGTTGAACCTCCCGCTACCCAGCTGAAGCTTACATAATTCTCACAATAGCAGTGTTCATGTGCTTTACTCATGTAAACGATTCCTCGACTGTGTCCTCTTCTGTGCAGGTGCCAAAAGCATTCAGCATAAACACAGATACAGGAGATTATGCTACCAGTATCTGCACAGAGAAGGATCCAGTCATTAAGGTGTACATATGGGTAAATTTCATGACCGCAACTGACAACCTCTGTGTTTTATGCTTACACATTATACGCATGGGCAGCAGGAGGCATAAAAAAACACATATCTAGAATCCGCCCCTTTCTCACTATGGAAACAACAAAAATTCTCATTGTCACCCTGATCCATTTTCAGCTCAATTACTGTAATTATTAATCAGTCTCCCCTTTGCCAGAATCTCCCCTCTCCAATCTATCCTGAATGCAGCAGCCAGACTCTTCTAACTGTCTAACTACTACTCCATGCCTCCGCCCTGTGCCAATCATTGCACTGGTTGCCTATATGGTAGAGGATTCAATTTAAAGTCCTCATCCTCACCCACAAAGCTCTCCACAGTGCTGCACCCTCTACATCTCCTTCCTCATCTCTGTCTACCACCCTTCCTGTGCTGTCTGCTCTGCAAATGATTTACAACTGACATCTGTTATAATCCGAACTTCTCACTCTCAGCTCCAAGACTTCTCCTGAGCTGCACCAATTCTCTGGAATGCCCTATCTTAAGAAATTAGGTTAAATCACAACATCCACGGTTTTAGAAGTTTTCTAAAAGCACATCTTTTTTAGGGTGGTCTATCACATCCCCTGATCTAACTCCTCTCCAGCTATAGACCATTTTTCATCATTTACTGAACCTGATCCTCCACCAGACTCTCCACCGCACCCATGCACTCAGAAGCACTACAGATACCAGCTGGTAACTGGCTCATGCAGCTTTATACTTTATATCTGCCCCTCTATTCTCCTAAGATGGCTGGACCATTGTACAAAACAAGCACTTTTACCTTTTGTGTCACACCTATCTCATAGATTGTGAGCAGGGTCCTCATTCCTCTTGTTCTAATTTTTTACTTGACTTTTGATATGTTATTTATGACTGCTTGTACATGAACCCCTGAATTGTAAAGCACTGTGAAATATGTTGGCTCTATATAAATAAAGATTATTATTATTATTATTATTATTATTATTATTATTATTATTATTATCAACTCCTAGATGGAGCTAAGAGTATAATAAGTGTACAATAATATTAACACTGCAGTAAGCTACTAAGCTCCCCTGGCTGCCATTGTAACTTACAATGTCTACTAATATTCCAATTACCCTGATAAATATATTAAAGAAAATAAATGGAATAATAAATTGTGTATTTTAATTAGTGAATACTAACTAAATCTTGACTAGAACCATGAGAAATTGGCCTACTCATTTCTTTACTTTATTTTGCTGTTATGTTCTATTGATGATCCCACTGAACACATTCTTTTAAATTTACAATCATAGACAAAACAAAGCATAATTTAAACAGGCAAAATGTGAGTTATATTTCCTAATAAAATTAGATTTAGTACATGTTCCTGCAGTTCATCACAGAGAGGTCAACTCCCGCATGAAAAAAAAACAATTTGCTTTCTATTTCTTAACTTAAGATATGTTTCTGCTCAGGAAGGAAGTTACATTTTATAAGTTTTCTCAAAAGACACGGATAACGTATTTCAAACACATCTGTAATGTGCTTTTATTTTTTTTATCATAATGTTTTATGCCAGAACATATTTCACAACCATTAAAACTGTAATTTAACATCAATTCAAAGCATATAGATCCACTTTTGGGCATTAATCTGTAACTGCTACCTATTAAGTTGTGTTAAAGCAGGTCGAAATCCATCTCTTTCAAATAGGAGCTTCTATGTTCAATACAATATATAACTACCTGTAAATTGGTTTTTCAGAGATTATTTTCTTGAGCATAAACATTTTATTATATATATTGGGTGTTGAAACACTAGGAAAATAAAAGTAATTGATAATTAATGGTGTTTTATTGTAGAGACATTTCATCTAGAACTTGTTATGTGGTATATTGGGCCCAGTCAATTTACAATAAAATTGACTTTTTGTTAAATTTACATAAGAAGGCAGTCTAAAGCCATCGTAAAATGAAAGAATGTTGTAATTAAAAATGTGCCTAAAAGGCATGGGCAGTCACTAAGTTAAGCATTGCCAAACTAGGTTCAATAGAGAAAATTACATGAATTGATGATAAGCATAAGTTTGATGATATTGCTAGTACCATCTTAAAGATCTAAGGGCAGTCTAAGTCTGAAAAGAAAATACACATACATTTTTACTCTTATTTGCGATCTTTTTGTTCTGCCTGTAGTATTTTTGGCATCAGTTTGATTTGTGCTAGGTGACATGACTTAATGCAAAGGATCTATTCGAAACACTTATAAAATATAGCTAGGGGTGGGTTCACATTCACGTTATGGAACTCTGTTATAGGTTCCGTTATAATAGAGTTATAATGGAATATATTAGAATTTTAGGATGGAAAGCAAAACGGAAGCCTTTAAGAGGCATTCCGTGTTGCTCTGTCCTAATACATGTCTATGGAGACACATAACGGTATACATGACTGAACAAATAGTCCTGTCGTAGCGAATGTAAAATAAGATAGGCCTGCTGGGCTGTCCCCTTTCCCACCCACGCCCAAGCCCACTTTTTTAGACCTGGCATATGCGGGGAAAAGTTGCAGATTGCAGCGCATTCTATTGCAGAAATACTCCTAATAGTTCTTACCCCCATAGTGCTAAGAATGAGTGCAATATTTTTGAAGCCTTGTTTTTACATAGACGTCGGATAAAATGTGTGAGGAGGAGTGCAACTTTTTTATTACAACTTTTTATATAAGAATTTCTTCAGTTTCTGCCTAATAAAAATGCATGTAAATTCATCAGAAATCTGTGTGGTGGCACTTTGCATTCCATGTTGCCTGGGAGGGTTTGAAGCACATCTTTTGGGAAACTTGGCGGGACTGGGATCCTGTACTACTTTTTCTATAGAGCCCAGTAAGATCAGTGTACACTCCTGATTAGTGGCGTATTGTGGGTTGCCAGCACCCGTGGCAGTTTCCCCCAAGTTAGTAGGTATACTTCCATAACATTCATAGTGGTATATCCCGGTTAGTGTATTAGGTGTGTATAGCACCAGGGGCAAGCAAAGTATTGCGCCCCCCAACCTGTGACCACGCCTCTTTTTACAGATAATGTAGTAGGTATCACTTGCAGTCATATGTAACACCACAGATAACACAGTGATAACTTTCTGAGTACAGATAAGGTAGTAGATGTCACCTGCAGTCCTACGTAACACCACAGATAACTCTCAGTGTACAGATAGTGTAGTAGATTCAGAACACGCATAGTGTGCCCCAAAGTCTGCGACCGGGCTCTGGCAGTGTGGGCCAAATTCTATATCCACCCTCCCACCCATCCCTACCGTAAAACAGATATTTGTATGGACATTACGTACATTGCAACAAAATATACAGAAAAACACAGGAACACATACCTTTCACATCCAGTGACATCTCCTGTGATATAAACCTTTCTCAATGTCTTCATTCACAGATTAGACCACTATGATACCTTCTTTCAGCTGCAGAGTTTCACAGAAAAATGTTTTAGATTCCTTACTTTGCTATCATCCTCTCCCTCCTGGTGCCTCAACACTGTCATTCTTCTGCTATCCCCAATACTGAGCGAGATCCATTCAAATAGTTCCCCATAATAACATACTTCCAAACTGACCTCAATGGTAATATTGTTCCCTACAGCAGGGTTCCTTAACTCCAGTCCTCAGTGACCAACTGTCTGTCACATTCTCAGTATTTCCTTAGTATTGAGCAGATGATACAATCAGTGTCAGTACATCAGGACTTACCTCAGATATTCTTTCTGTTTATGCTGTGTGATATTCTCAAATCATGACTGGTAGTTGGGCCCTCGGAACTGGAGGAACACTGCCCTACAGTACCTCCAATAGTATCCCCATTAATATGGGCTCAATAATAATGCCCTCAGCAGTAACAAGACCGCTCTATAAGATACCCCTATATGAGCATCCAGTAGTAATAAAGTCCCCTATAGTGTCTGCAGTAGTTATAATGCCTCCTATAATTGTCCAAGTATTTATAAAGACCTGCTGCAGTGCCCCATGTAGTTACAATGACCCTCTGGAGTGCCAATAGACCCCCCCCCCCCATAGTTCCCTCTGTATTATTATACTACATAATGGCCCCCCTGTATTAATATTGTATTAATGGACCCCTCTGTATTATTGCAATAATTATGGCCCCCTCTGTATTATTGTAATAATGGCCCCCTCTGTATTATTGTAATAATGATGGCCCCCCTGTAGTATTATTATTATAATTTTGGCTCCCTCTGTAGTATTATTGTAATAATTATGGCCTCCTCTGTATTATTGTAATAATTATGTCCCCTCTCTTTAGTATTATTGTAATAATTATGCCCCCCCCTCTCTCTGGTATTATTGTAATAATTATGGCCCCCCTCTGTGGTATTATTGTAATAATTATGGCCCCCTCTCTTTAGTATTATTGTAATAATTATGCCCCCCCTCTGTGGTATTATTGTAATAATTATGGCCCCCTCTGTGGTATTATTGTAATAATTATGGCCCCCTCTGTGGTATTATTGTAATAATTATGGCCCCCTCTGTGGTATTATTGTAATAATTATGGCCCCCCTCTGTGGTATTATTGCAATAATTATGTCTCCCATTCTTTCTATATATAATTGCCTCATTTGTATAATGTCCCCCACCCCCCATAATGCTGAGTGAAAAACACACAGTTTAGAACATGCTGCGATTTTCACGTAACGCAGAAATGATTTGTGAAAAACAACGCTCATGTGCACAGACCCATAGAATTGCACCCGTAACTCTCTCATGTGAAAGGGGCCGTAAACCTCCACCAATCAAACCCTTCTGTATGTCAGTATGACATATCCAGCTTTCTGAAAGTACACTTACACTTTAAGTACCACGTTGTGGTGTGTGTCAAAGTGACAGTGCAACATCTGTAGTATAGAAGTGAGAAATTATAGAAAAGCTTTGGCAAAGTGTAGTTTGGATTATAAATGAAAACAGTTTTTTTTTTTTCCGGCTCAATAAAATTGCAGTATTTGACCTTCAACCCAAAGCTACTTGTCATGGTATTCTGATCTTTTGACATGATATTAATAAAATGCTTTATTTTCCATATAACTTAATATGATTTTTTTTTAACATCAAGACTCACATCTATTACTATTAATCAACATATCAAAAAATCATTCATCAGAGGAATAGATATTGCTTCTCTGCCATCTAAAATGGTCCATTAAACACGCGCCTTGTTATATGCTATCATCTCACAAGACGACTCACCATGCAAACTACTGACACAAATCGATGAGAAGAAAGCCTTACAAACTCTGACCTTACCTCATGCATACATATTTTAATGATATTTGTTCATGTTGTACAAGTAGGTCAGATTTTCTATCTAATGCGCCTAACAAGATTAAAAGAATATTCAGAGAATAATATAGGATCTTGAATTTGCATGAGAATCCATGTTGCAATTTATATAATGAACTGAATTTTTTTAGTACGGGAAATGTTGTATGCTATGACCCAGTGTATTATCTGGGAAATGTAATATAGATCATTAGAGATGCCATAACTGTAACCAGACTTTGCTTTAACATTAGTGTGTAAAGATAAACTTTGTCAGCCATGTTATTTCCTATGATATGATACTGGTTAGTATTGCTTACTTGTGCTGATTGTTGTGCTGTCTGCCTGTGTCCGCCACTCACTATGTGTCTGTCTGGTGTCTATATATCAGCAGGAGCTTAGTTCCGTATAGCTCATCTCAGGTTCAGCACTGCAGGGGTTACACCCTTTCTCTCCGTGCTCTGTGTGTTGCTGTCCAGTTACTGACTGACTAGTTAATCAGCCCCCTATAAATACCTGATTGACCTTGGCCTGTTCCTGACTACGTGTGAGGCTACTTTCACACCGGCGTTTTGAATTCCGTTTGTGAGATCCGTTTCAGGGCTCACAAACGGGCTCACAAACGGATCAGTTCAGCCCCAATGCATTCCGAATTGATGCAGATCCGTTCAGAATGCATCAGTTTGCCTCCGTTCCGCCTCCACTCCACTCTGGAGGCTGACACCAGAACGCTGCTTGCAGAGTTTTATGCGGAGCCAAACAGATCCGTCCTGACTTACAATGTAAGTCAATGGGGGCGGATCCGTTTTTTACTGACACAATATGGTGCAATTGAAAACGGATCCGTCCCCCCATTGACCTTCAATGTAAGTCAGAACGGATCCGTTTTGACTTTGTTCTTCATAATGCAAACGGATCCGTTCTGAACGGATATCATCGTTTGCATTATAGGTGCGGATCCGCCTGATTGATCCCCGTGGGTCAGAAGCTTACCACTCCTGGTGGTTGGCACAGTGGATCCACTGTGAATGCACTTGCGACTTTTGAAACATATTTGCAACATTTCCACTGGTAAATTGCGACTTTTGTCTCAAACCCGGGACAATTTTGTTATTGTTTTGTTTTTGTTGAATGACAATTTACTGACAGAACCGTATTGTTTAGCTCATTCATGTCATACTATTTTAACACTTAACAATCACTTGTTACCATGGCGAGCTGGTTTCACTTTTCATAACAGTGACTTTTTGACAAAAAGTCGCATCTTTCTGCCTTAAATGTGACTTTTTACACAAAACTCCACCACATAAGCTGGCCTAATTGTCTGCAACAATTTGAGCCATTTCTGCCGATAAGAGGATGATAAATGAGGCGTAATATGCGTAATTTGATAGCCACGCCCACTTTGACATTTTGTAACTTCAGGACTCCCCTGCATAACGGAAACGGGACGGACCCATTTTGCAGCCCATAGACTTCTATCTAAAGGCATTCCGTTATGCATTTGCATCATAGAATTGCATATTGGTCAGTGGTAACGGAATCCATAACGCAATTCTGCTTTTACCACCAAACAAAGCGTGAACGAATTTCATCTCTGATTGCAGTGCAAGTAACCGTATATCTGATCGTAAATGACCCCCCCAAATGCATGTACAGGTCATTCTCAAAAAATTAGCATATTGTGATAAAGTTCATTATTTTCTGTAATGTACTGATAAACATTAGACTTTCATATATTTTAGATTCATTACACACCAACTGAAGTAGTTCAAGCCTTTTATTGTTTTAATATTGATGATTTTGGCATACAGCTCATGAAAACCCAAATTTCCTATCTCAAAAAATTAGCATATCATGAAAAGGTTCTCTAAACGAGCTATTAAACAAATCATCTGAATCAACTAATTAACTCTAAACACCTGCAAAAGATTCCTGAGGCTTTTAAAAACTCCCAGCCTGGTTCATTACTCAAAACCGAAATCATGGGTAAGTCTGCCGACCTGACTGCTGTCTAGAAGGCCATCATTTACACCCTCAAGCAAGAGGGTAAGACACAGAAAGAAATTTCTGAACGAATAGGCTGTTCCCAGAGTGCTGTATCAAGGCACTTCAGTGGGAAGTCTGTGGGAAGGAAAAAGTCTGGCAGAAAACGCTGCACAACGAGAAGAGGTGACCGGACCCTGAGGAAGATTGTGGAGAAGGACCGATTCCAGACCTTGGGGGACCTGCGGAAGCAGTGGACTGAGTCTGGAGTAGAAACATCCAGAGCCACCGTGTACAGGTGTGTGCAGGAAATGGGCTACAGGTGCCGCATCCCCCAGGTCAAGCCACTTTTGAACCAGAAACAGCGGCAGAAGCGCCTGACCTGGGCTACAGAGAAGCAGCACTGAACTGTTGCATGTCATTCGGAAATCAAGGTGCCAGAGTCTGGAGGAAGACTGGGGAGAGGGAAATGCCAAAATGCCTGAAGTCCAGTGTCAAGTACCCACAGTCAGTGATGGTCTGGGGTGCCATGTCAGCTGCTGGTGTTGGTCCACTGTGTTTTATCAAGGGCAGGGTCAGTGCAGCTAGCTATCAGGAGATTTTGGAGCACTTCATGCTTCCATCTGCTGAAAAGCTTTATGGAGATGAAGATTTCATTTTTCAGCACTACCTGGCACCTGCTCACAGTGCCAAAACCACTGGTAAATGGTTTACCGACCATGGTATTACTGTGCTCAAGTGGCCTGCCAACTCTCCTGACCTGAACCCCATAGAGAATCTGTGGGATATTGGGAAGAGAAAGTTGAGAGACGCAAGACCCAACACTCTGGATGAGCTTAAGGCCGCTATCGAAGCATCCTGGGCCTCCATAACACCTCAGCAGTGCCACAGGCTGATTGCCTCCATGCCACGCTGCATTGAAGCAGTCATTTCTGCAAAAGGATTCCTGACCAAGTATTGAGTGCATAACTGAACATAATTATTTGAAGGTTGACTTTTTTTGTATTAAAAACACTTTTCTTTTATTGGTTGGATGAAATATGCAAATTTTTTGAGATAGGAATTTTGGGTTTTCATGAGCTGTATGCCAAAATCATCAATATTAAAACAATAAAAGGCTTGAAGTACTTCAGTTGATGTGTAATGAATCTAAAATATATGAAAGTCTAATGTTTATCAGTACATTACAGAAAATAATGAACTTTATCACAATATGCTAATTTTTTTAGAAGGACCTGTATATGGGCCGGTCTGGCAACATAGCATTTCTCTCTTTTGGCTTACCCACCCTATGATTTCTATATCTCCTAATAGGGTATAAAATCTGGCATTGCTCATTTCTTTAATATTTGAAGAACAAATTGCCTTGAATGCTACTCAAAATTTGAAAACTTCAGTCTCAAATTTTTAACATTCCATGTTCCTTGCTTGTTTACAGCTTTCCATTAAGGATTGCTTTCATGCAGTAGATTGATGCCCTTCCTTGGCCTTCAGTCCTTCAAGGCATCAATACTTTGAGCTTAATGGAGTACATGTCTCCCTTGACTCTTGCTCAGTGCAGAAATTTACACAGGTCTTTGAGCCGTTGATCTCAGGTAGATTTGTCGGCTCACTGATAAAAAAAACACACATTTTTTCTCTTTTGTATGTGTGTAACCCTTTGCTGAGCAGTTTATTAGAAGTACATTTATTGTGCTTCACTTTTAGTTTGCTGCTCTATACATATGACTTGCAATTCTGAGGTAGTAATAGAAATCTGGATACATGTTTTGAACGTTGTTAGTAACTTTCTTTGTCTCATAAATCATGATTTGGAAATTGCGTGCCCTTCTTTTTAGAAATATACCGGTATTGCATTTCTATACAAGCATCATTTTAAGCATAAATGATGAAGGCAATAGTTGATCCCTTATCAGTATTAGGCCTCATGCACACGACCAAATGTATTTTGCGGTCTGCAAAAAACAGATTAGCAAAAAATACGGATGACGTCTGTGTGCATTTCGTATTTTGCGTAATGGAACAGCTGACCGTTAATAGAACATAATGCGGACAATAATAGAACATTTTCTATTTTTTGGCGGAACGGAAATAAGGACATACGGAAATGAAATGCACACAAAGTAACTTCCACTGTTTTCGTGGACCCATTGAAGTTAATGGTTCTGCATACGGTCTGCAAAAAAAAAAACGGAACAAAATGAAAATATGTTCGTGCGCATGAGGCCTTACACTTTCTAATGTAAATTACTAACCTGATCATCTTAAATGAGTAAAGCAGAAGATGCATTGAGATTTGTATGTCATTTATACTACATTTTCTGACTGATGGATCTACAATAACCAGACAGAAATCTGTAGTTTAGAAACAGCTTCTACTTTTTAAAAGGTTAAAAAATGTTCACAGTACTACGTAATTGAAGGGAAAAACTGAAACCAGACTTCTCCTGAGACACGGTAACTTTAAGAGGCACATCTCTGTGCTGCCAGGCCGGATGTAATTAGAAAGCAAGCTGCACCATTCATGTGGTGAGGGAAATGACATGTTGCTGTGATTGATTACATTTATTTCATCTGGAGACGCTTGACAGTTTGCCGTCATAATTCATAAAAATATATTGGGCAATAAGAGCTTTATTCTGCTAAGTAAACTTTCTGGGGATAAAATCTGTAGAGAGATGAAGCTACCAAATTTCAGGTTCTCACTGATACAAATTCTTCATACAGAATATGTGTAAAAATATATTTTACAGGCAAATGGGAATTTAAATGTCAAAGTGTAACATTTATTACATGCAATATTAAATAATGCATGCAGAAATTCATCTTATGTATTTCACCATAAGACTTTTTTATTAGGATTTTCAAAGTACCTTTATTTTCTTTTTGCTCAGAGGTAAATGTAAAAAAATGCAAGATGATTCCTAGGATAAGAAATGTTATTTATGAAAGCAAAAAAAGTTTGACAAAACTGGTGAATGTGGGACATAAACAATCCCAAAACTAGAGGTCATTTATCAAACCAATGTAAAGTAGAACTGGCTTAGTTGCCCATAGCAACCAATCAGATTCCACCTTTCATTTTTCAGATTAGACATTGCCCTGTGAGCTAAACTGTCTGCACTCCAGGCTGATATGCTGTAGCAAATAACCAACAGTTTTGTGCATCTGCTGCAGTTGTATTTAGCTCTTAGAAGATTGTTGGAACTGGATACAGTTGTACCTACCTCATTTCAGGACAGTACTAGCTCTGCATGTGTTTTCTGACAGCAGCAATGTCTTAAAAATGAAATTTAAAACACACAGGTAGTGTGGACAAACATTGGCCAGGACAGTTCGGGAATGAGAACATGCGTTCGCGATCAAATGTTTGCAAATCCGCACGTTCGCGATCAAAAATTCGCGGCAGGCCCCATTGACTTTAATGGCAGGAACCTGAAAAACCTTCAGGAAATATTTGCAGCCACCAAATAATTACTAGAAGTGCACAAATAGTTCCACAACGTGGACAGTGATATACCAGATGGGGGTCATTGGCAAAAATTCCCACACAAAATATGTATTTTAATCAGAGGCCATTTTTTTTGCGTCTTAAAGGGAAACTCTCAAAAATGTGCCCTGCTGGAACCTCGAAAAGTTTCATTTTAGGCCACGGGACTACAGGCCCCAAAGGCCAGTACAGGCCCCATAAATTGGGCATTAACCTGACAGAAAAGAACTTGTGATTATGTGGCTGGAGGTACATTAGGCGGTCACTGGATAAATATTTTACTGTAGGCCAGTTCAGGCCCCAAAAATTAGGCATTCTCCTGACAGAAAAGGCCTTTTATGACGCTGTATATACATAAGACAAGGACCATTCTTTGTTCAGGGTGATGGCGGATATGTGTGGGCTGGCATGAGGAAATTCACTTACACTTGGTCGTCACAGGTTTTGAATTCCTCAGAGATCTATGCCTCATTCTTGTTTTGAAATGTGAGGTAGTTCACACTGTCGTGAGCTAGGCGAGTGTGCTTATGGTTCACAAGATCCCCTGCTGCACTGAACATCCTTTTGGACAGGAAACTCGACGAGGGGCAATCCAAGAGTTCCATGGAAAATTGTGCCAGCTCTGACCACAGGTCAAGCCTGCACACCCAGTAGTCCAGGGGTTCCTCGCTTCTCAGAGTGTCCACATCGGACGTTAACCCAATGTAGTCGGACACTTGTTGGTCTAGGCGTTCCCTGAGGCTGCATCCGGAGGGAGGCTGTCGATGGGTTGGCTGCAAGAATGATCTCGTATCCGAAGTGACCAATACATCTTCAAACTGCCCTCGTCTTGCAGGCGCAGTAGGATTGGTACCCGCACCTGTTTTGCTGTGGGCAGAAATTCCTCTGCCAGCGCCCGCAACAGCAGAATGCAGCATCTTCCAGCAAGGCCTGTAAATGCTGCATTATTCCAGCCCTCTGTGATGCTGGTAACATGTCTGCCATTTTGTGCTTGTACAGAGGGTCTAAGTACGTTTTCACCCAGTACTGGTCCCTGTCCTTTATGCTTTTTATACAGGAGTCCCTATTTATACAAAGGAGCATGAAGGCCCCCATTTGCACTAAATTGGAAGTGGTGGAGCGCCCTGGCTCCTGCTCATTGCCCTGAAGAATGTCATCCTTGGTCTCCTCCCCCCAGCCACGGACAACACCAGGGATCCCCGAAAAATGTAAAGTCCCCCTCAAAGTCTGCTCTTCTTGCTCTTCCTCCTATTCCCCCCAGCCACAACCGCCTCTGACTCCTCTTCAGACTCCTGCTGACTTGTCTCAGATGGAGTAGCCCCCCAGGGAATTCATTCAGCATTGCCACTTCCTCATCTTCCAGCTCCTGCTCCACGACGACTTGATCTATGACACGAAGCATTGCACGCTCAAGAAAGAAGGCGTAAGGTAATATGTCACTAATGGCGCCCTGGCTGCAACTGACCAGTTTGGTGATGTCATCAAATGGCCGCAGAAGTCTGCATGTGTCGCACATGAGCAGCCACTGGCACCATGAAAAGAAACCAAGCTTCCCAGAACCTGTCCTGCTGAAGAGTTAGTACAGGTAGTCATTAACCCCTTAGCGCAGAACGGCATACATGTATGCATTGCCAGAATGCATTCCGCTGTACATGCACGGCGGGATGATCGGGCGGGCACCAGAGCGGTGTGCGCCAGATCACTGCAGGGGTCCGGCAGTCCCTGGAAGCCAGGCCCCTGCTGTATCCGCCAGCATCGCTGTTTACAGCGATGCCAGCGGATTAACCCCTTCTATGCCGCGATCTGCGCTGACCGCGACATAGAAGTAATTTGCGGCAGGTGAGTGATCGCTGCTGTGGAGGGGGCCCAATGCGTGACTAGGCAGCCAGATGCTGTGCAGAGGCTGCCCAATGCCCTGCACAGCATCGGGAACTGCCTTCTACGGGAGTCGAGGAGATCCAGTCTCAGGCTGGGTCTCCTAGGCAACCTGTTAGTGTAGGACAGGCAATGCATTACAATACAGATGTATTGTAATGCATTCCAGAGGAGATCAGACCCCTAAAAGAGTGGGACAGAAATAAAGTTAAAGAAAAAGTTAAAAAAAGTGTTTTGAATAAAAAAAGTTTCAAGTAAAAAAATAAATAGAAAAACACACCCCATTCCCCTGATTTTCTAATAAAAAATTGAATAAAAAAGAAAAAACGCACATATTAGGTATCGCCGCATCCGTAACGAACAGCTCTATAAATATATCACATGATCCACCCCATCCGATAGACACCATAAAAAATTAAAGCTGTGTATAAAAAAGCAATTTTTGTCAACTTACATCACTAAAAGTGCAACACCAAGCGATCAAAGAGGCATGTGCCCCCAAAAATAGTACCGACCGTCACCAATCGCCCAAATACTGAAAAAACTATGGCTCTCAGACTATGAAGACACTAAAACATAATTTTTTTTGTTTCAAAAATGAAATCATTGTGTAAAACTTAAATAAATAAATACAAAATATATATATTGGGTTTTGCCGCGTCCGTATTAACCTTCTCTATAAAAATATCACATGACCTAATCCCTCGGGTGAATACCGTTAAAAAAAAAAAACGGTGTAAAAAAGCCATTTTTTGTCACCTTACATCACAAAAAGAGTAGAAGCAAGCGATCAAAAAGTCATACGCACCCCAAAATAGTGCCAATCAAACCATCATCTCATCCCGCAAAAATCATAGCCTACCCAAGATAATCGCCCAAAAACTAAAAAAACTATGGCTCTCAGACTATGGAGACACTAAAACATGATTTTTTTTGTTTCAAAAATGAAATTATTGTGCAAAACTTACATAAATAAAAAAAGTAGATATTATATATCGCCACGTCCATAATAACCTGCTCTATAAAAATATAACATGACCTAAACCCTCAGGAGAATACCGTAAAAAATAAAAAATTTAAATGGTTTAAAAAAAGCCATTTTTTGTCACCTTACATCACAAAAAGAGTAGAAGCAAGCGATCAAAAAGTCATACGCACCCCAAAATAGTGCCAATCAAACCATCATCTCATCCCGCAAAAATCATAGCCTACCCAAGATAATCGCCCAAAAACTAAAAAAACTATGGCTCTCAGACTATGGAGACACTAAAACATGATTTTTTTTGTTTCAAAAATGAAATTATTGTGTAAAACTTACATAAATAAAAAAAGTATATATATTAGGTATCGCCGTGTCCGTAATAACATGCTCTTTAAAAATATCACATGACCTAACCCCTCAGGTGAATACCGTAAAAAAAAAAAAAAAAAACGGTGTAGCAAAAGCCATTTTTTGTCACCTTACATCACAAAAAGTGTAATAGCAAGCGATCAAAAAGTCACATGCACCCCAAAATAGCGCCAATCAAACCGTCGTCTCATCCCACAAAAATCGTACCCTACCCAAGATAATCGCCCAAAAACTAAAAAAACTATGACTATGCAAACACTATAACATGAATTTTTTTGTTTCAAAAATGAAATCATTGTGTAAAACTTACATAAATGGAAAAAAAAGTATACATATTAGGTATCGCCGCGTCCGTACTGACCGGCTCTATAGAAATGTCACATGACCTTATCCCTTCGTTGAATACCGCAAAAAAATAAAAATAAAAACGGTGTAAAAAAAGGCATTTTTTGTCATCTTATGTCACAAAAAGTGTAATAGCAAGCGATCAAAAAGTTATATGCACCCCAAAATAGTGCCAATCAAACAGGAATCTCATCCCACAAAAAATAAGACCCTACCTAAGATAATTGCCCAAAAACTGAAAAAACTATGGCTCTCAGAATATGGAAACACTAAAACATGATTTTTTTCAAAAATGAAATCATTGCGTAAAACTTACATAAATAAAAAAATTGTACACATATTAGGTATCGCCGCGTCCGTGACAACCTGCTCTATAAAAATACCACATGATCTAACCTGTCAGATGAATGTTGTAAATAACAAAAAAAGCTATTTCTTATTACCTTGCCTCACAAAAAGTGTAATATAGAGCAACCAAAAATCATATGTACCCTAAACTAGTGCCAACAAAACTTCCACCCTATCCCGTAGTTTTTAAAATGGGGTCACTTTTTTGGATTTTCTACTCTAGGGCTTAGCCACTGATCGGCCTGTGACCGCAGCACAGCATGGCAACGTCTCAACTCGCACATCGAATATGTTCTGGGGAGCTTGGGGGGGCGCAAAGAAAGAGGTGGTAACAGTGGAAAAGGAAGAGTCAGCCGAGAAGGAGATGGAGGATAGAGTAGGAGAAGAAGAGGCAGGCCTGCATGCAATGCATGGCGGTAACACCAAATCCACACGGGAGCCACGGGTTACATGTTTGACTGCCATCAGAAGGTTCACCCAGTGGGCAGGAAAAGTTATGTACCTTTCCTGCCAATGTTTGCTTGACCACGTGTCTGTGGTCAGATGTATCTTGGCACCGACACTGTGTGCCATTATTTCACTTAATATTCACTTGCCGCTGAACGTGGCCATTTAGCTCTGGGATGCCCTTCTGGGAGAAACATTTCTGTAATGGGGTGCCGAAGGCACACTCGGTCTCGCATCAGCCGCAGACCTGCTGCTTAGCTTTGGGAGCGAGGATCTGTGTTTGACCTCGTTCCCAGGGCGGTTTTGCTAGCTGGGAGGCTCCCTGCTTCTAGGTCTGCCTTGAGCGCCGAGCTGATCACTCGGTGCTCGACTGGTCGGTCTGTCGGTCATGTGACGCTGGCCACGTCACATGACCCTCACTCCCCACTATAAATACAGGCAGCCTGCTGGCCACAGGTTGCCTGTTAATTTAGGTCCCTGGCAGTTGTTGGATACCTGTGTACTTAACTGATCCTGTTCCCTGACGATCCTTTGCCTGCTCCTCCTGTACTGCGCATCCTTCCTGATATATTGACCTTAGCTTCCACCTGACTATTCTTTGCAGACTCCTTTGGTACTTCTCGACTCTCCTGGTATTTATGACCCCAGCTTCTCCTGACCATTCTTTGCTTATCCCTCTGTACTGCGTTGTCCTCTGGTTTTTATTCGGTCCGTTCACTATCCGTTATTTGTCTTGTCTGTCTTTCCCACACGTATCCTAAGTTAGGGACTGCAGTCCAGTTGTCCCCTGTCATCAGGACTCGTGAGGCAAGTAGGCAGGGCCAGGGGTGAGGGTGGAGCGCAGTGGTCACTATCCTCCCCCCAGTGTGTGTGTGTAAGTGACCGTTACAATTTCCAAATTTTCATAATGCCTCTGAGTCCAACAGTTTATATGGCAGTAGTTAGTGGGCTAGCAGTTCCGACAAGCCAGCGGTCAGCCATTGGGCAAGAGGGTTATCCGGCGTCATCAACTTTTTACTCTCGAACATTTGGGCAACATTTAGGCCTCAATTAATATTTGGTAAAAACAGATATATCAATCCCCTTAATCACTATTTGTTGGAATCAGGTATATCGCAGGCCTAAATAAATATTTTGTGGAAACAGGTATATTGAACACCTTAATCAGTATTTTGTGGAAGCAGGTATATCACAGGCCTCAATCAATATTTGGTGGAAACAGGTATATCAAAGCCCTTAATCAGTATTTTGCGGAAGCAGTTATATCGCAGGCCTCAATCAATATTTGGTGGAAACAGGTATATCGAACCCCTTTATCGGTATTTTGTGGAAGCAGGTATATTGCAGGCCTCAATCAATATTTGGTGGAAACAAGTATATCGAACCCCTTAATCAGTATTTTGTGGAAGAAGGTATCTCGCAGGCCTCAATCAATATTTGGTGAAAGCAGGCATATCAAACCCCTTAATCAGTATTTTGTGGAAGCAGGTATATCGCAGCCATTATTCATTATTTGGTGAAAGCAGGTATATCAAACCCGTTAATCAATATTTTGTGGAAGCAGGTATCTTGCAGGCCTCAATCAATATTTGGTGCAAATAGATATATGAATCTTCTTAATCAGTATTTTGTAGAAGCAGTTATATCGTAACCCTCAATGAGTATTTTGTTGAAGGAGGTATCTCGAAGGTCTCATAAAAAATTTGGTGGAAACAGGTATATTAATCCCCTTAATCACTATTTGGTGGAAGCAGGTATATCGCAGGCCTCAATCAATATTTGGTAGAAACAGATATATCAATCCCCTTAATAACTATTTGTTGGAATCAGTTATATTGCAGGCCTAAATCAATATTTTGTGGAAACAGGTATATTGAACACCTTAATCAGTATTTTGTGGAAGCAGGTATATCACAGGCCTCAATCAATATTTGGTGGAAACAGGTATATCAAAGCCCTTAGTCAGTATTTTGCGGAAGCAGGTATATCGCAGGCCTCAATCAATATTTGGTGGAAGCAGGTGTATCGAACCCCTTAATCGGTATTTTGTGGAAGCAGGTATATTGCAGGCCTCAATCAATATTTGGTGGAAACAAGTATATCAAAACCCTTAATCAGTATTTTGTGGAAGCAGGTATCTCGCAGGCCTCAATCAATATTTGGTGAAAGCAGGCATATCAAACCCCTCAATCAGTATTTTGTGGAAGCAGGTATATCAGACCACTTAATCAGTATTTTGTGATCAATCAATATTTGGTGGAAACAGGTATATCAATCCCCTTAATTGGTATTTTGTGGAAGCAGGTAAATTGCAGCAATCAATAATCATTAGGTGAAAGCAGGTATATCAAACCCCTTAATCAATATTTTGTGAAAGCAGGTATCTTTCAGGCCTCAATCAATAATTGGTGGAAATAGATATATTAATCCCCTTAATCAGTATTTTGTAGAAGCAGGTATATCGTAACCCTCAATGAGTATTTTGTTAAAGGAGGTATCTCGAAGGCCTCATAAAAAATTTGGTGGAAACAGGTATATCAATCCCCTTAATCACTATTTGGTGGAAGCAGGTATATCGCAGGCCTCAATCAATATTTGGTGGAAACAGGTATCTCAAACCCCTTAATCAGTATTTTGTGGAAGCAGGTATATTGCAGGCCTCAATCAATATTGGGTGGAAACAGGTATATCGAACCCCTTAATCAGTATTTTGTGGAAGCAGGTATATCATAGCCCTCAATCAGTATTTTGTGGAGGCATGTATCTCGAAGGCCTCAATCAATATTTGTTGGAAGCAAGTATATCAATCCCCTCAATCTATATTTGGTGGAAACAGGTATATTAAACCCCTTAATCAGTATTTTGTGGAAGCAGGTATATCACAGCCCTCAATCAGTATTTTGTGGAGGCATGTATCTCGAAGGCCTCAATCAATATTTGTTGGAAACAGGTATATCAATCCCCTCAATCAATATTTGGTGGAAGCAGGTATATTAAACCCCTAATCAGCAATTTGTGGAAGCAGGTATATCACAGGCCTCAATCAATATTTGGTGGAAGCAAGCATATCAATCCTCTTAATCATTATTTTGTGGATGCAGGTATCTCGCAGGTCTTAATCAATATTTGGTGTAAGCAGGTATATCAACCCCCTTAATCAGTATTTTTTTGAAGCAGGTATATCGTAGGCCTCAATCAATCATTGGTGGAAGCAGGTATATCAAACCTCTTAATCAGAATTTTGTGGAAGCAGGTATATTGCAGCCTTCAATCAGTATTTTGTGGAAGCAGGCATATCAAACCCCTTAATAATTACAAACCGGATTCCAAAAAAGTTGGGACACTAAACAAATTGTGAATAAAAACTGAATGCAATGATGTGGAGATGGCAAATTTCAATATTTTATTTGTAATAGAACGTAGATGACAGATCAAACGTTTAATCCGAGTAAATGTATCATTTTAAAGGAAAAATACGTTGATTCAAATTTTCACGGTGTCAACAAATCCCAAAAAAGTTGGGACAAGTAGCAATAAGAGGCTGGAAAAAGTAAATTTGAGCATAACAAAGAGCTGGAAGACCAATTAACACTAATTAGGTCAATTGGCAACATGATTGGGTATAAAAAGAGCTTCTCAGCGTGGCAGTGTCTCTCAGAAGCCAAGATGGGTAGAGGATCACCAATTCCCACAATGTTGCACAGAAAGATAGTGGAGCAATATCAGAAAGGTGTTACCCAGCGAAAAATTGCAAAGACTTTGCATCTATCATCATCAACTGTGCATAACATCATCCGAAGATTCAGAGAATCTGGATCAATCTCTGTGCATAAGGGTCAAGGCCGTAAAACCATACTGGATGCCCGTGATCTCCGGGCCCTTAAACGACACTGCACCACAAACAGGAATGCTACTGTAAAGGAAATCACAGAATGGGCTCAGGAATACTTCCAGAAACCATCGTCAGTGAACATAATCCACCGTGCCATCCGCCGTTGCCATCTTAAACTCTACAGTGCAAAAAATAAGCTATTTCTAAGCAAGATCCACAAGCTCAGGCGTTTTCACTGGGCCAGGGATCATTTAAAATGGAGTGTGGCAAAATAGAAGACTGTTCTGTGGTCAGACGAGTCACGATTCAAAGTTCTTTTTGGAAATCTGGGATGCCATGTCATCCGGACCAAAGAGGACAAGGACAACCTAAGTTGTTATCAACGCTCAGTTCAGAAGCCTGAATCTCTGATGGTATGGGGTTGCATAAGTGCGTGTGGCATGGGCAGCTTGCATATCTGTAAAGGCACCATCAATGCAGAAAAATATATTCAGGTTCTAGAACAACATATGCACCCATCCAGACGTCATCTCTTTCAGGGAAGACCCTGCATTTTTCAACAAGATAATGCCAGACCACATTCTGCATCGATCACAACATCATGGCTGCGTAGGAAAAGGATCCGGGTACTGAAATGGCCAGTCTGCAGTCCAGATCTTTCACCTATAGAGAACATTTGGCGCATCATAAAGAGGAAGGTGCAACAAAGACAGCCCAAGACGATTAAACAGTTAGAGGCCTGTATTAGACAAGAATGGGAGAGCATTCCTATTTCTAAACTTGAGAAACTGGTCTCCTCGGTCCCCGGATGTCTGTTGAGTGTTGTAAGAAGAAGGGGAGATGCCACACAGTGGTGAAATGGCCTTGTCCCAACATTTTGTGGATTTGTTGACACCATGAAATTCTGATTCAACATATTTTTCCCTTAAAATGGTACATTTTCTCAGTTTAAACTTTTGTTCCGTGATTTATGTTCTATACTGAATAAAATATTAGAAGTTGGCACCTCCACATCATTGCATTCAGTTTTTATTCACAATTTGTATAGTGTCCCAACTTTTTTGGAATCCGGTTTGTATTTTGTGGAAGCAGGTATATCATAGGCCTCAATCAATATTTTGTGGAAACAGGTATATCGAACCTCTTTATCAGTATTTTGTGGAAGCAGGTATATCGTAGCCCTTAATCAGTATTTTGTGGAAGCAGGTATATTAAACCCCTTGATCAGCAATTTATGTAAGCAGGCATTTCGCAGGCCTCAAACAATATTTGGTGGAAGCAAGCATATCAATCCCCTTAATCAGTGTTTTGGGGAAGCAGGTATATTGCAGCTCTCAATCATTATTTGGTGGAAGCAGGTATATCAAACACCTTAATCAGTATTTTGTGGATGCAGGTATCTTGCAAACCTCGTTCAATATTTAGTGGAAACACGTATATCGAACCCCTTAATCAGTATATTGTGGAAACAGGTATATCGTAGGCCTCAATCAATATATTATGGAAACAGGTATATCAAACCCCTTAATCAGTATTTTGCAAAAGCAGGCATATTGCAGGCCTCAATTAATATTTGGTGGAAACAGGTATATCAAACCCCTTAATCACTATTTTGTGGAAGCAGGTATCTCGCAGGCCTCAATCAATATATTATGGAAACAGGTATATCAAACCCCTTAATCAGTATTTTGTAAAATCAGGTAAATTGCAGGCCTCAATTAATATTTGGTGGAAACAGGTATATCAAACCCCTTAATCACTATTTTGTGGAACAGGTATCTCGCAGGTCTCAATCAATATTTGGTGGAAGCAGGTATATCAAACCCCTTAATCAGTATTTTGTGGAAGCAGATATATCGTAGGCCTCAATTAATATTTGGTGGAAACAGGTATATCAAAGCCCTTAATCAGTGTTTTGTGGAAGCAGGTATATTGCAGGCCTCAATCAATATTTTGTGGAAGTAGGTATATCAAGCCCCTAACCTGTTCCGGACATAGGGCGTACTGGTACACCCTGATTTACCGATTGTTATGGACACACGGCGTACCGGCACATCCTATGTATTTCCGATCACCGCTGCTCGGCGGGCGGTGATTTGAACCCGGTGGCTGCTCAAATTATTGAGAAGGTACCTTGGCTAAATGCAAGGGGGGTCCTGTGACCCCCCGTGTAGGCGAACGCAGCACACCGCAGGTCAATTCTGTGACCGCGGGGATCAGAAACTTCAAATAACCTTTATTTTAATGTCTAACACCCCCCTGCTGCCCTCTTTGTTATCTGCCGGCGGGCCTAGCGGGGTGCGGAGTGCGGCAGGGAGGGCGTACGGGCTGTGCTTGGGGGGGCGGGCAGGCATGCGATCATCCACCTGCCCCTTCTCTCAGGAGAGCCGAACGGTTAACCCCTTTGCTGGTACAGATGTCAGGCGGTTAACTCCTTCCATGCTGCGGTCTTTAGGGACCGCTGTATGGAAGAGGTTAAGAGGGAGCTCCCTCCCTCTCCCATCGGGGGCTGCTATGCCTTTTGGTATATCAAGCCTCTCAATCAGTATTCTGTTGAAGCAGGTATATTGTAGATCTCAATCGGTATTTGGTGGAAGCAGGCATATCAAAACCCTTAATCAGTATTTGTGGAAGCAGGTATCTCGCAGGCCTTAATCAATATTTGGTAGAAACAGGTATATCAAACCCCTTATTCAGTATTTTGTGGAAGCAGGTATATTGCAGGCCTCAAGCAATATTTGGTGGAAGCAGGTATATCATTCCCCTTAATCAATATTTTGTGGAAGCAGGTATATCGCAGGCCTCAATCAATATTTGGTGGAAACAGGTTTATAGAACCCTTTAATCAGTATTTTGTGGAGCAGGTACAGTACTAATAATTGAGGGGTGTAATATACCTGCTTCCACAAAATAATGATTAAGGTGTTTCATATAACTGCTTCCACAAAATACTGATTGAGGGCTGCGATATACAGTACAGACCAAAAGTTTGGACACACCTTCTCATTCAAAGAGTTTTCTTTATTTTCATGACTATGAAAATTGTAGATTCACACTGAAGACATCAAAACTATGAATTAACACATTTGGAATTATATACATAACAAAAAAGTGTGAAACAACTGAAAATATGTCATATTCTAGGTTCTTCAAAGTAGCCACCTTTTGCTTTGATTACTGCTTTGCACACTCTTGGCATTCTTTTGATGAGCTTCAAGAGGTAGTCACCTGAAATGGTTTTCACTTCACAGGTGTGCCCTGTCAGGTTTAATAAGTGGGATTTCCTGCCTTATAAATGGGGTTGGAACCATCAGTTGTGTTGTGGAGAAGTCAGGTGGATACACAGCTGATAGTCCTTCTGAATAGACTGTTAGAATTTGTATTATGGCAAGAAAAAAGCAGCTAAGTAAAGAAAAACGAGTGGCCATCATTACTTAAAGAAATTAAGCTCAGTCAGTACGAAAAATTGGGAAAACTTTGAAAGTGTCCCCAAGTGCAGTCACAAAAACTATCAAGCGCTACAAAGAAACTGGCTCACATGCGGACCGCCCCAGGAAAGGAAGACCAAGAGTCACCTCTGCTGCGGAAGATAAGTTCATCCGAGTCACCAGCCTCAGAAATTGCAGTTTAACAGCAGCTCAGATTAGAGACCAGGTCAATGCCACACAGAGTTCTAGCAGCAGACACATCTCTAGAACAACTGTTAAGAGGAGACTGTGTGAATCAGGCCTTCATGGTAGAATATCTGCTAGGAAACCACTGCTAAGGACAGGCAACAAGCAGAAGATACTTATTTGGGCTAAAGAACACAAGGAATGGACATTAGACCAGTGGAAATCTGTGCTTTGGTCTGATGAGTCCAAATTTGAGATCTTTGGTTACAACCACCGTGTCTTTGTGCGACGCTGAAAAGGTGAACGGATGGACTCTACATGCCTGGTTCCCACCATGAAGCATGGAGGAGGAGGTGTGATGGTGTGGGGGTGATTTGCTAGTGACAATGTTGGGGATTTATTCAAAATTGAAAGCATACTGAACCAGCATGGCTACCACAGCATCTTGCAGCGGCATGCTATTCCATCCGGTTTGCGTTTAGTTGGACCATCATTTATTTTTCAACAGGACAATGACCCCAAACACACCACCAGGCTGTGTAAGGGCTATTTGACCATGAAGGAGAGTGATGGGGTGCTGCGCCAGATGACCTGGCCTCCACAGTCACCGGACCTGAACCCAATCGAGATGGTTTGGAATGAGATGAACCGCAGAGTGAAGGCAAAAGGGCCAACAAGTGCTAAGCATCTCTGGGAACTCCTTCAAGACTGTTGAAAGACCATTTAAGGTGACTACCTCTTGGAGCTCATCAAGAGAATGCCAAGAGTGTGCAAAGCAGTAATCAAAGCAAAAGGTGGCTACTTTGAAGAACCTAGAATATGACATATTTTCAGTTGTTTCACACTTTTTTGTTATGTATATAATTCCACATGTGTTAATTCATAGTTTTAATGTCTTCAGTGTGAATCTACAATTTTCATAGTCATGAAAATAAAGAAAACTCTTTGAAAGAGCAGGTGTGTCCAAACTTTTGGTCTGTACTGTATATCGCAGCCCTCAATCAGTATTTTGTGCAAGCAGTTATATCAAACACCTTAATCATTATTTTGTGGAAGCAGGTATATCACACCCCTCAATAATCTTTTTGCCATAACAGTTATATCACATCACTTTGATTATTTTGGTGCAATAGGTCAATCAGAGCCGTCAATCAGTATTTTTTGGAAGCAGGCATATCACACCCCTGAATTTGTTTTTGGGTGGGCAACAGGTATATTACACCAGTTGAAAATAGTTGTTCCAATAGTGCTTGTCCCTCAATATAGCTGCGGTATTGCAGCAGAACCGCACACAACTGCTGCACATTGCAAATGCACTATAATATACTTTCTATGTTAGAAAGTATATTATAAGTATATCACACCCCTCAGCAGATCATACCTATCGATAGCACCCCTATACCAGTCCTTAAAAAGACTATTGTGGCCCTATTAGATAGCATTTGGTGTCTCTGACAGCCTGTCCCTGCTCCACAAAGCAACCTCTCCCTACACTGGCAAAACACAGAATGTAAAATGGCTGCTAGATCGGGTTCTGTTATAGTGTGGACATCGCCATATGTTCGCATGTTCGTCGAATCCCGAACGCAGAAAGTTCACTGATGAAATGACCGCCGGCATACCACAAGGCCATCTCTACACCCAGGGGGAATTTATCAAGCCATTTGAGACAGTTTTGTGGAGAAAAAAAAGTTTAAATCTGTGACTTTTGGGTGGGATTTTTCAAGAAAGTGGGAGTGATTTAGATGTAGGGGAGGAGCCTCCCACAGAACAACTCATTTAATTTAAAGTGTGCAATGGCAGGTGTAGATGTCAATTTTGGGCACCAGGAGCATGTGTCTTTCAATAAATGTAATGCATTGCACTTCAGTTCTAAGACTGGAATGTGAAATGTTGAGGTTATGTGTTTAAATTATTTGCACCCTTTTGAAATAACATAAAATCATTATTTAAACTTATACCGTGTTAGAGTAGAGACTTTAGGAACTCTGCACTAACTGAGTTAACCTCAGAGTTTCTGATAATTGTACTTGATTACTTCAGCTCACTGAGACAAGAAGAACACAGAAACATTATTCCAAGATCAAGAAAAGTCTGCTTTGATGTAGCCAACTCTGATATTTATTGAGAAGTATAATAGGAGGGCCTAATATGGCAAATTTCGCATGGTTCCAGTAGTTGTTGGAAAATTTGGAAAATAAGATAAATTAAATATACATACATTAGAAACAGAAGATTTATTAATTATCCATCTTTGTTCTATTCCATGTGTCTATTGATAAACTGGACTCTGAGCCATATTTCTCTGAATGCAACCTTAATCATGTCATTTATTTGGTCAGTGTGTTATCAGTGATTTTGATCAGGGAGTGTGAGCTGAAACTAGAAGTGGATCCAACAAAGACACAATCTACAGTACAATGGATTTGCTTCTGCTCTGTGTTTTTGACTTGCACTTGCTTTAGGCCTTGTTCACCATAACCATAAGTGAAGCCTACACAAAGATAAGGTATAAGGGAAAGATCTGTATCTGTTCTGTCGTTTTGACTGGCACCTGGTTTTGGCTCACAGATCACTGATGGAAATCACTGATCAAACATTGAAGTGTGAACTAGGCCTTAGGTCTAGTTCACAGTAATTTAGTCATTGATTTCCATCAGCAATTATGAGCCAAAACCAGAAGTTGAACCTAAACAGTGCTAAGGTGTAATTAAATTATTTGAATCTGCTCTGTGTTATGGACCAGAACCTGGTTTTGGCTCACAAATCACTGATGGAAATCATTGACCAAATCACTGAAGCATGAATTAGGCCTCATGCACATGGCCGTTGTTTGGGTCTGCATCCGAGCCGCCATTTTGGGGGGCAAAATGGGGCCGCAATGGGTCCGCAAAAGATGCGGCCCCATTAACGAATTTCTTCCTCAGGGATGGTTGTTAGTTGTTCTCTCTACAAATAAATAGGCGTCTGTTCCCAGTTAACCAGTCGTTCTCCAAATTACAGACTACCAGAGTATCCAATATCCTCAGTTTTTTTTTGTTAGACCAGATTGTAGGCTTCTAATAACTGAAGTTATAGATGTATGACAAAGGGAATGTTTTATGATACATAAAATAGTAAAGTATATTATGAATAGAAATAAATATAAATTAAAAATTATGTTATCCTAATACCTTTTTTTATAGATTATATTGGATTATGAATTCTAGGGGAAAGCAAATAATTCAATTTCTTGATTCAGTCCCCCTGGTGCAAGAGTGTCCAAATTCAAAATCCACTTCCTGGACATTACTCTAATATAGTCTTCACCTCTTTGGTCAGGTCTAATATGTTATAGCGCTCCGAATGTAGACCCCCTAAAAATCCCTCTACGTTTATCCGCAAAATGTCGGGATAATGGGTGACCGTCAAATTTTTTCTTTATATCTCCCATATGTTCCCTTATCCTGGTTTGTAAAGTTCTTTTTGTTCTGCCTACATATAATTTGGCACAAGGACATTTGATAAAGTAGATCACACCACTGGTATGACAAGTGAGATGACCCTCTATCTCAAATGTCCTCGGTGCACCCTCAATTGTTTTTATTGGTTTAATCTGTCTTGTTATATGGCCGGCCTTACAAATTTTACAGGGAAAGAAACCAGAATTGGTATTGTGTATTATTGTTTTAGTGTTCTCAGTATTGAGTATTGTTTGTATGTTATTCTTTTTTTATTGTTGTTTTAACAGACGGGGCTAATATATTTCCCACATTTTTTGCCTTCTTAAATACAAAGCATGGGAATTTTGATTTTTTTCCCTCTATTACTTTGTCTTGTTTTAGAGTATCCCAAAGGCGTTTGACAATTTTTTTGAAGACAGTCTCTTTTTCGCTATATTGCGTTATGATTAAGATTTTAAAGATGGAGTCATTTTCATTCTCTGGTTGGTGTTTTTTGTCATCCTTTTTTACCTTTTTGTGTATAAGAGTCTTCTTGTCAATTAGTGCTATTTCTGATTTTATTTTCTCCAATTCACTAGTCTTGTATCCCTTTTCCTCAAATCTGTTTTGTAACATCATAGCCTCCTTATCAAACTGGTCAAGCAATGTACAGTTGCGTCTCAATCTAATGAATTGGCTACGTGGAACGTTGGTTAGCCAAGTTGGCAAATGGCAGCTCTCCAATGAAATATAGCTGTTACTATCCATAGGTTTGGAGTAAGTTTGAGTAAGTATTAAATCATTCTGAATAGTAATAGTTAAATCGAAAAATGTATCTGGTCTGTGCTAAAGGTGGGAGTAAATTGTAAATAAAAATCATTTTTATTAATTTCTAGTAAAATTTTTGGGAGTGAGTCTTGCCCACCTTTCCAAATTAAAATAATATCCTCAATAAACCGAAGCCAGAGGATCAGATTCACGTGGAGCTGGCCACTAGGGAAGATGGTGAGCTCCTCCCACCTCCCCATATATAAGTTAGCGAAACTCGGCGCGAATCTGGTCCCCAGCGGTACCCCACGTCTGCACTTTGCAGGAAAAAAGAATCCTCAAATTTAAAATAATTGTGTTTTAAAATGAATAAGATGCACTCCCCAATGAGCTCAATTTGTTCCAATGGTAATGTACTATCCTTCTTTAAAAATATTTGGTTGCTTCCTTCCCCTTTTCATTTTCGATAACGGTGTAGAGTGAGGAAACATCAAGAGTGCCTAAAATATATCCTGGTTTCCATTCTAGATAACTCTTTCCTGGCCGGCGACAGATGTTGGCAGTAGGGCATTTAAAAATGGGGCCTGCTGGCATAAGCAGAGGGCACCGTGGCCGCCGGGCAGACACACGGCACTAACGTCCATGGTCAGCGGTAATGGTGGGTGCGGACTTTTAACCCTTCAGAGATCATTATCCCATACCAGCAACAGCCCCTGTTTGGCCACCATTTTATATGGCAGCTAGTTTTCAGACTCCTGTCCTTTATGGCAATAATCCAGTGTCCATATTTGATCCTTCCACCAGGTTCGGCCATCTGGTTTTAACCCTAATACATTTATTTAGAAAAATTCCAGTCAATTCAAGGTATGGAGGAATCCTGGACCTTATGAAGGGATTCATATGGGTTAAAATGTAATTGTACTGCAAAGTGACATAGAATTTGATGAAATAATAATATAAATGAATGGATTCTGTCAGTTGTCGTCTTTTACTGCCATTTCACGGCTCCAGCTGTTTCATTATTTTCTTTCTTCTTCTCCTATAACAGAGGAAAACGGAAACTAAAGCACTGGTGTGAACCTGGTAGTGGCTGTAATTACTGTGCCATCAATATTACAGGCAGGTCTAATTTATCATCATGTACCAGGTTTGTCCATCAAATTTTTCTTTTTTTTTTTTTACAATTTATCCGAAAATCACGGATAGCCCAAAAATGTTTTTGGACAAATTTGAAAACCATAAATGAATTATAAAGATTTTTAGTAATAGATGTCTATATCTCAATATACTGATAACACCTCATTACCCTCATTTACTTTGAGCTGTAAAATGATAATTAGCACCAAAATAACCTAGTCAAGTAACACTATACTCCCAAAAAAAGAACGGACACATCTATTTTTTTTTTTTTTTTTTTTACGAAAAAAGACGTCTATTTTTACAGACTGTCCAGAAATTTGTGGACGGTTGGCAACCCTGCAGTGTATATAACTGAAGTGCACCAAGATTCAGAGCTAATGTCTTTTGTTAACTGTAGATTCACAGCCCCTGCCTCTCGGTGCCTCCTTGATTCTCTTGACTTAGTGTCCCAGGGTCCCGAAGCATTTACTTTCCAAAAGCACAATGGAAGTCAATGGGAGAACCCAAGCATTAAACCAGGCACCCCCTGCTCTGAAGAGGGGCGTCTGGTTCATAGGGAAAGGTCAGTTGTCCGAGTGGTACGCCTATTTTACAGACTGACAATAATACGCACCAAACCGAAGATAAAATCTATTTTAGAGGAAAAATTGTTAGGAAACATTCTTTCCTGTATATTTACTTGTATATAAAGTCCAAGTGCTGCCAAAAATTACAAGGAAGAGGCACTCCAATACAACCTGTATATCATATAAAGGAGGGCCTCATTCACATTGTGGTACAATTGTTCAGGTAGTGGGACTCCTATACTCGAAAAGCCAATGCACTAAGAGAAAGGGCTTCCAAAAATTGCAAGGAACCGGCACTCCAATACACCCTTTATTACACATAAAGGAGGGCATCATACACACCCTTGAAAAACTATGATTGATGGCCTGCTGGAGACCCTCTAAAACATTAGGGGTGAGGGCCTGCTGCTGAGCTGAACATAAAAAAAAAATTGTGAGTGAGGGCCTGCTGCCGAGCTGACCATCTAAAAAAATTTGTGGGCCAGGGCTTGCTGTTGAGCTGACCATCTAAAACATTATGGGCGAGGGCCTGCTGCTGAGTTGACTATCTAAAAAAAAAATTGTGGGCGAGGGCTGTATAAGTGTGAGCTTGCGAAGCTCCAAACCCTCCACCAAGTTATGGCCATTATCAGACATAACCATACCTGGTTCTAGGCTGAGTGTTGAGAGCCACAGCTCAGTCTGGTCCCTTATCCCCTGCCAAAGCTCTGCGGCAGTGTGTTGTTTGTCACCTAAGCAGATCAGTTTAAGCACGACCTATTGCCGCTTCCCCACTGCAGTGCTACACTGCTTACATATCACGATCGGCGTGACTATCACATACGTGACACAGAGGGAGGGAAAGAGGAAGGCCCTGCCCAAGTGAGAGGGAAGGTGGTGACCCCTGACTCACCTTGCGGCTGGCACCTGGCTGCCCTGACGTCCCTAGACGGGTTCCTCACCCGTACGCCGATCACGTGCCTAAAACCCTGGCTTTCCCTAAGATGAGCCCTAGATAGTGAACAGGGCGGTGGGAACACTAGTCCGCACCACTAGCTCTATAGGAAAACACCAAGGGGAGGACAGACAATACAGACTCAACATATAATCCCAGGTGGGCGACAACAGGAGACAACAAAAAGCCCAACAGGGATCCGGAGGGTAGCACTCTGGAACAACAACCAGGATTCACAGCTCCAGTGGGTCAGTATAGAAGTCCAGGCAGGAAGCTCTATAACTGGCAACTAGAGAAGTGTGAGAGGAGAATATAAGGAGGTTGAGAGTGGCAGACAAGAAACAGCTGAGGAGGAGAAGCTACGGATCCCTGAGTGAGACAAAAAGGATTGCAAGGCAAACACAGAAAACAATCACTAAGAAACAACGTGATCTTTAGACATAGAGCGCGCAGCCACCCGCTGCGACTTCCTGACCCCGGGTATAACGGAGTCAGACGTGGCTCTTGACACCCTCGTGACAGTACCCCCCCTTTCACGAGGGGCCTCCGGACACTCAGGACCAGGTCTCTCAGGATGAGAGGCATGGAAAGCCTGAATTAACCTGTTGGCGTTTACCTCTGACGCTGGAACCCACATTCTTTCCTCGGGACCGTAACCCCTCCAATGCACCAGATACTGAAGAGAGCGGCGAGAATCAACAATTCTGGATATTTGAAACTCCAGATTACCATCCACAATAACAGGAGGAGGTGGCAGCGGTGATGGTTCTAGAGGTGGAACATACTTCTTGAGTAACGACTTATGAAAGACGTTATGGATCTTAAAAGTCTGAGGTAGCTCCAGGCGAAAAGCCACAGGGTTAATGACGGCTACTATTTTATAAGGACCAATGAACCTAGGGCCCAGTTTCCAAGAGGGAACCTTCAACTTAATATTCCTAGTAGACAACCACACATAGTCATTCACTCCTAGGTCCGGACCTGGCGACCGTTTCTTATCGGCCATGCATTTATATTTACCACTCATATTTTTCAAGTTAGCTTGCACCTTCTGCCATACCGATGAAAGAGATGAAGAAAACTGTTCCTCTTCGGGAACCCCAGAAGACCCCCCCTCTTTGAAAGTACAAAATTGGGGATGAAAACCGTATGCACCAAGAAATGGTGACTTGCCAGTGGATTCCTGACAGCGATTATTTATGGCAAACTCGGCTAACGGTAAATATGATGACCACGCCTCTTGGTTTTCAGACACAAAACACCTTAAATATGTTTCTAGGTTTTGGTTGGTACGCTCAGTCTGTCCATTCGACTGAGGATGGAAAGCTGAGGAAAAGGACAAGTGTACCCCCAAACGGGAACAAAAAGCTTTCCAAAACGTAGAAATAAACTGGGTTCCCCGATCCGAAACCACATCGGAAGGGACCCCGTGAAGCTTCACGATTTCACTGATAAACACCTGAGCAAGAGTCTTAGCATAAGAAAGTGCGGGTAGCGCAATAAAGTGTACCATTTTGCTAAACCTGTCTACTACTACCAAGATAACTGTTTTACCCGCAGACAACGGTAAGTCAGTGATGAAATCCATTGACAGATGTGTCCATGGCCTATTGGGGATGAAAAGTGGCAATAAAGACCCTGCTGGACGTGTATGAGAGACTTTCGCGCGTGCACAAGTAGAACAAGTAGACACGAAATCCATTACATCCTGACGCAACCTTGGCCACCAAAAACGACGAGACAATAGCTCCAAGGTTGCTTTACTACCCGGGTGCCCAGCAAGTGCTGAATTATGATGTTCCTTTAATAATTCAAGACGCAGGTTTAACGGTACAAACAATTTCTCTGAGGGGCAAGAGGCCGGGGCGTCCCCCTGGGCCTCTAACACCTTTCCCTCTAGAACAGAGTGTACAGCAGAGACAACCACTCCTCTTTGTAAAATAGGTACCGGATCACTAACATTACCCCCTCCAGGGAAACTACGAGATAATGCGTCTGCCTTGGTATTTTTTGCCCCAGGACGATAGGTGATTACAAAGTTAAATCTGGTAAAGAATAGCGACCACCTAGCTTGTCTAGGGGTGAGACGCTTAGTCGATTCTAGGTACAGAAGGTTTTGTGATCCGTAATCACCGTGACGGGGTGGATTGCTCCCTCTAAGAAGTGACGCCACTCTTCAAACGCCAGTTTAATCGCCAACAGTTCCCTATTTCCAATATCATAGTTCTTTTCTGCAGTAGATAACTTTTTGGAAAAGAAAGCGCAAGGACGCCATTTGCCAGGAGACGGACCCTGAGACAATACAGCCCCCACTCCCACCTCTGACGCATCTACTTCAACAATAAAAGGCTGGGAGACATCAGGTTGAATTAGAACATGTGCCGAGGTAAATCTCTCTTTTAGAGAGGAAAATGCAATTTTAGCGGCGTCAGACCATTTAGAAAAATCTGTCCCCTTCCTAGTCATGTCAGTAAGGGGTTTAACGATCACTGAATAATTTTTAATGAACTTTCTATAGAAATTTGCGAAACCCAAAAACCGTTGTAGAGCTTTAAGGTTCTCAGGAAGATCCCAATCTAAAATTGCCTGGACCTTCCTAGGATCCATACGGAAACCTGAAGCAGATAATAGATATCCCAGGAACTGTATTTCCTGAACGGCGAAGACACATTTTTCAATTTTCGCATATAATTTATTCGTCCGTAGGACCTGCAGTACTTGCCTGACATGTACTTCATGTGTTTTCAGATCCGCCGAATAAATTAAGATATCATCTAGGTATATGACTACAAACCTGCCGATGAGATGACTAAAAATATCATTAACGAAATGTTGGAAGACAGTAGGGGCATTGGTCAGACTGAAAGGCATGACTAAATTTTCATAATGCCCCTCAGGGGTGTTAAAAGCTGTCTTCCACTCATCCCCTTCCTTGATACGAATCAGATTGTAGGCCCCCCTAAGATCAAGTTTGGAGAACCACCTAGCACCCGCAATCTGATTAAAAAGGCCAGGAATGAGAGGAAGAGGGTATGGGTCTCGGATGGTTATCCGGTTTAGCTCACGGAAATCTAGGCAAGGACGCAGGCCCCCATCTTTCTTTTTAACAAAGAAAAACCCTGCAGCCACGGGTGAAGAAGAGGGTCTGATGTGTCCCTTAGCCAGACTCTCGGAGATATAATCTTTCATGGCTTGTCTCTCGGGACCCGAAAGATTATACAACCTGGACTTGGGTAATTTTGCACCGGGAATCAGGTTAACCGGGCAATCATAAGGACAATGAGGTGGTAGCTTCTGACAACCCTTTTCAGAAAAAACGTCCTCAAAGTCCGAAATAAATGTAGGTAGGGAAGCTATGGAGGCGATTAAGCAATTGTTATTTAAGCAATTCTCTCTGCAATGCTCACTCCACTCCGATATCTCCCTGGCCTGCCAATCCACCACTGGATTGTGCGCTACCAACCAGGGAAGACCCAATACCACAGGAGAGGGAAGGCCCTCCAGAACGTAACATGAAAGACACTCATTATGGTGGTCCCCTACCCGAAGGTGTAAGTTATGGACAATGTGAGTGAGGTTTCTCTGAGACAGAGGAGCAGAATCAATAGCGAATATGGGAATAGGTCTCTGCAGCGTACAGAGAGACAAACCCATAGTGCGGGCAAAATGGGCATCTATCAAATTTACCCCTGCTCCACTGTCTAGAAAAAAAGAAATAGACTCCGTCTTAACACCAAAAACAATAATCGCTGGCAACACAAATTGAGATGTTCGTATGGAGGAAACGTATACCCCCCGGCTGACATCCTCCGCACAGCCTGGGGTTAGTAGTTTTCCGACGGTCTTTTGTTTTTGAGAAAGGAGGGACAGACATTAATGAAATGACCCCTCCCCCACAGAAAAAACAAGCCCCCCACCTACGGCGAACCTCAGGAGGACGGACCTGACGAGAAGTTCCTCCTAGCTGCATAGGCTCATCTAAGTCAGTACAGACTAACTGCTGCTTGGGAGAGGTTACCAATTGCTCAGGAATTTTCGATCTCTCCCTAAGACGTCTATCTATTCTGATAGAGAGGGACATAACAGCATCAAGGGAAAGGGGGGTCTCATACAGCGCCAGCGCATCCTTAACCCTTTCAGATAACCCAGAGCAGAACTGACTCCTGAGAGCCGGGTCGTTCCACTGAGTATCCGTAGCCCACCTACGGAACTCTGAGCAATATTCCTCTGCTGGCCGATCTCCCTGTAGGAGTCTCCGTAACTTCGACTCAGCCAGGGCGACTCGGTCAGGGTCATCATATATGAGACCCAAAGCCCCAAAAAATCCCTCCACTGACCGGAGAGCCTGGGAACCAGGGGGTAACGAGAACGCCCAGGATTGCGGGTCCCCCTGAAGCAGGGAAATAACAATCCCCACCCGCTGTTCTTCATTACCTGAGGAGTAAGGGCGCAGCTTAAAATATAATTTGCAGGCCTCACGGAACGTCACAAATTTGTCCCTTCCCCCAGAAAATCTGTCAGGAAGAACAACCTTGGGTTCTGTCACAACCTGGTTACCCATAGCAACCGCTGGGCTTGCGGTCTGCTGCATTTGCTGCTGTTGTTGGAGGACAGACGCCTTCAATCCTGCCACCTCCAAAGACAGGCCTTGAAGCTGTTTTGCCAAAGCAGCAATAGGATCCATATTGGATTCCAAGTAGAGAGAGAAAATTTTTTTATTTTTTTTTCTCCCAAAAAATAAGGGCCAGTTATAATATCACGATCGGCGTGACTATCACATACGTGACACAGAGGGAGGGAAAGAGGAAGGCCCTGCCCAAGTGAGAGGGAAGGTGGTGACCCCTGACTCACCTTGCGGCTGGCACCTGGCTGCCCTGACATCCCTAGACGGGTTCCTCACCCGTACGCCGATCACGTGCCTAAAACCCTGGCTTTCCCTAAGATGAGCCCTAGATAGTGAACAGGGCGGTGGGAACACTAGTCCGCACCACTAGCTCTAAAGGAAAACACCAACGGGAGGACAGACAATACAGACTCAACATATAATCCCAGGTGGGCGACAACAGGAGACAACAAAAAGCCCAACAGGGATCCGGAGGGTAGCACTCTGGAACAACAACCAGGATTCACAGCTCCAGTGGGTCAGTATAGAAGTCCAGGCAGGAAGCTCTATAACTGGCAACTAGAGAAGTGTGAGAGGAGAATATAAGGAGGTTTGGAGTGGCAGACAAGAAACAGCTGAGGAGGAGAAGCTACGGATCCCTGAGTGAGACAAAAAGGATTGCAAGGCAAACACAGAAAACAATCACTAAGAAACAACGTGATCTTTAGACATAGAGCGCGCAGCCACCCGCTGCGACTTCCTGACCCTGGGTATAACGGAGTCAGACGTGGCTCTTGACACCCTCGTGACATTACAGCTACTGACTGATGACTGACTGGTGCTGCAAGATGATAATTCAGAGGTGGAAGTGGAGGAGGAGGAGATGGGTGGGTTGCAGCCACTAGCGTAGGTGGAGGCGGAAACCCTGATGGAAGTAGGGCACGGACTCCTTGGTAGCACCTGTGCCATCCCAGAGTACGAGTCGCTCTCGTCCTCCACAACGTTCACCCAGTGAGCCGTCAGGGAAATGTAGCGTCCCTGGCCAAAAGCACTTGTCCATGTGTCAGTCATTAAGTGGACCTTCCCAATAACTGTGTTGGTCAGGGCACGGGTGATGTTATGGGACACATGCTGGTGTAAGTCTGGGACTGCACACAGTGAAACATATTTGGCGGCTGGGGACTGCGTAACGAGGGACAGACGCCGCCTTCAGGCTGTGGAAAGCCTCAGTGTCCATAAGCCTAAATGGCAACATTTCTAGGGCCAGCAATTTGGAAAGGTGCTCATTTAGTGCTATTGTCTGTAGGAGGGTGGCTGGGTATTTGCGCTTTGATTCAAAGGCCTGGGGTATAGACATTGGTACACTGCGCTGGGACACAGAAGTGGATGTGCTAGCTGATGGTGCTTGTGAAGGTCCAGGTGCATGGCGGAAGGCATCCTGGCCTGCGTCTTGGACAGGGGATTGGCCAGCACGTAACACTTGGGAAGAGGAGGCAGTGGTGTGACCCGCTGACACTGCTTGCGGACCCAGGCGTTCGGCCCACCCATTAGGATGCTTTGATGTCATGTGGTGGATCATGCTGGTGGTGGTGAGGTTGCTAGTGTTCACGCCCCTGCTCATTTGGTACGGCACAGGTTGCAAATTACAATTCTTTTATCATCCGCACTTTCCTAAAAAAAGCGCCAGACTGCGGAACACATACCCCTTGGCAAGGGAGATTGCCGTAAGGGGGTGCTCCGGTGAAAAGTTGGGGGCCTGTTTGCCATCCCGCTGCTTCTTCCAGCCTGTTGCGGTGCTGTGGATCCCTCCACCTCTGTACTGCTGTCCTCGCTTGGCTTGCCACCTTCTCAGGTTGACTCATTGACTTCATCGTCCAGCACCTCCTCATCATCATCATCCACCTCGTGAAACACTAATTGCCGTTCCCCACCGTCATCTTCTTCTGACTGTGGATGCTCAAGAGTTTGGGAATCAGGGCACAAGATCTCCTTATGTCCCACTTCAAGCGGGCTTGGTGAGAGGCCCAAATTAAGGAATGGCGATGAAAACAGCTCCTCGGAATATCCGAGTGTGGAATCACTTGTTTGCCAAGACTCTCCATGGTGGGTGGAAGTAATATTAGGGTTAGGATTCTGTTGACCAGACTTTTGGCTACTGAGACTGGACTTTGTGGAGGACAGGGTGGTGCTTAACCGACTGGAAGCATTCTCTGCTGCAATCCAACCGACCACCTGGTCGCACTGATCTGACTTCGAGAGTGGTGTCCTGTGCCATCCTGCAAACTGGGACATGAAGTTAGGTATCGTGGATGAGTGTGTTTCTTGTGCTCTGGCAGCAGGCACAGTTTCACCGTGCCCAGGGCCACGGCCTCTGCGTGCACCATCAGCAGCATGGCCACTTCCCAGTCCCTTACTGCTCGCCCTGCCTATATTAAATGTTTGCAAGTATGTCACACAAACAGTAGCTCAGGTCACTACCGCCTAAAAAAAATTACACTGAATGAATGTCACTGATATTTAGTATACGCACACATTAAACAGGAGGTATAGCACAATTAATGTCGCTGTTACCACCGGCTAATAAAAAATTACGCTGAATGAATGTCACTGATATTTAGAATGCACAAACGTTATACAGGAGGTATAGCGCAAGTAATGTCGCTGTCACCAGTGGCTAATAAAAAATTACACTGAATGAATGTCACTGACATTTAGGATGGGAAAATGTTATACAGGAGATGTAGCGCACGTAATGTCGCTGCCACCAGCAGCAAAAAAAGTAGACTAAATGTCACTGATATTTCGGATACGCAAACATTATACAGGAGATGTAGCGCAGGTAATGTAACTCTCCACAGCGGACACCATCTACAGAAAAAGTACACTGGATGCCACAGATATTTTTAGGCTGTGCACACGTTATACAGGAGATGTAGCGCAGATAATGTCGCTGTCACCAGCGGCGAAAAAAATGACACTGAATGTCACTGATAATTCGGATGCGCTAACGTTATACTGAAGATGTAGCGCAGGTAATGTCAGTGCCACCAGCAGCAAAAAAATCGACTGAATGTCACTGATATTCCGGATAGGTAAACTTTATACAGGAGATGTAGAGCAGGTAACGTAGCTGTCTGCAGCGGCCAAACAACTGCAAGATATTTAGCATAGGTTGCGCTACAAATATATATTGCTGCCAGATACAACCATAGTCCTTTAAAAGGACTTTTGGGTCTCTAACCAGTTTTAGCAATTCAGTGCAGGTTGCACTAAAAATATATATTAGTGCCACACTCAATAGTCCTTAAAAGGACTTTTGGGTGTCTAACAAGTATAAAAAAATATTCCTATTTCATTCCCTACACTATCTCTCCCTTCTGCTCTCCAGCTCTCCCTGACTAAGATGGAGTCAAACAAGTGTCATCGGGTGCTATAAACACCCGATGACGCATTCCGGCCAGCCAATTCACTGTAATGCCAGTAGCCAACATGGCTACAGCATTACAGTGAATGGCAGTACTTACCTGCACGTTTATTGGCTGCGTATTCGGCCAAACACCGCAATGTGCCGAGCATCACTATGCTTGAGTAAAATTAGTGTTCGGCCAAGCATGCTCGCCCAACATTTGCTAGGAATAATGGAATTAAGAGAGACTGCCAGGGGAATTCGTATTGCGCCGCTGGAATTGAAATTTTTGGACCAGAGCAAGACAAACCAAAGCAAAAGCATTTGCCAAGAAAGTATTCATTAATTAAGCAGGAAATTCAGAGGTTCGTAGAATATTTAGTTGGTGAAGCGATTTGTGTGGTTCATTCCGATAACCAACAAGACTCCTCCGTGCTAAGTAGTTATTTAACCAGGCGGTCCACGTCCTGCATCTTCAAAGGACAAGTGGAGTTCCGCAATAACAGGTCTGTGATGCCCTTAGATGTCAGAGGCAACACTTAAAGGATTGCCGTGTGTCTACTGTACACTCCACTGGCTCGTGAAGGTAACCCGCTAATTCATCAAAGGAATTGGAGTTTCAATACGGACGCAGAATAATTTTTTCGCCAACAGACCGTACTAGAGATGATGCATTTGAGTCCACTACAGACTTTAACTAATTGTCTCATTAAAATAATGGACTAACTCTGAATATCGGTGCAGTAGAATGTGATGCAGAAGACGATATATTACACCAGCAGCCGCAGTAAATTAAAATTCCAGCGTGTATTAAAGATTCATGAAGTTAAGAAGCTCATAGTTGGATTTTTAACCGTGGCCTACTATTGATGCTATGTAGCACAACAGCAAACAGAAGCCATTAACTATGATAAATTTCGCTCCACTGCACAGTTGAACAGGGCAAAATATTTTACCATGGTCTGATACTGACATTAAGTAATGCAACAGCTTTAACAGAATACATTTACTATGATTAATTTGGTTCCGCTACTCATTTGAACGGTGCAAAATATTTGACCGTGGCCTAATACTGACGCTATGTAACGCAACAGCTAACAGAAACCATTTGCTATGATAAATTTGGCTCCACTGTTTATTTGAACTGTGCAAAAGTTTTGACTGTGGCTTAATACTAATGCTATGTAATGCAACAGCTAACATAAGCCATTTGCTGCAATAAATTTCACTCCACAGCACAGTTGAACAGGGCAAAATATTACACTGTCCTGGAATGCGGATGCAACTTACCTGTTTCACTAACAGAACGGATTAACTCTGAATCTGGGTGCAGTAGAAGGTGCTGCACACTGTCATATATTATATTTGCCTTATATACTATGGCACACTGGGGAAGATTTATCAAAACCGGTGTAAAGGAAAATGGGCTTAGTTGCCCATAGTAACCAATCAGATTCCACTTTTCATTTTCCAAAGGAGCTCTGCGAAATGAAATTTCGAATCTGATTGGTTGCTTTGGGAAACTAAGCTGTTTTCCTTTACACCAGTTTAGCTAAATTCCCCCCCACTAACTGTATGAGTAAAATAACAGATTAAGGCTCCCTGCACTCGAACGTGTGCTTCCCGTTGCCGAATTGCGGACCACATTTGTGGATCCTCAATACATGGGTGCCGGTGGGCATTCCGCGTCAAGGATGCGGACCCATTCACTTGAATGGGTCCGCAAATCCAGAGATGCGGAATGGTACGGAACGGAAGCACGAAATAGAACCCTACGAAAGCAGTACGGAGTGCTTCCGTGGGGTTTCGTCCCGTACTTCCGTTCCACAAAAAGATAGAACATGTCCTATCTTTTTGTGAAATGGACAGATCATGGACCTATCCAAGGAAGGCAAGCGGGTGGCGCTCAAATCACACATTCCCGACTTGTGGAGGTAGTGACGATAAATAACAATACAGGACACTTAAGATGCCCTGTTATTGGAATGAGTAATAAAAAATTACAGGGAATGTCACTGCAGTATTTTGGATGATGAAACGTTATACAGGAGAGGACCTGCTGCTGCCTTGTTGACTCTAGATAACTTCTGCCTGATCGTACGTCCCGTGACATCTACGATCCATTTGGACATCTTCCCTATCAACTTTCGATGTAACAGTCAGCTCAAAACCATTGTAACTACGGGGAATCAGTGTTTCATTCTGGAAAGGGAGACTGAGAAACGGCTACCACATCCAAGCAAGGCAGCATGCGCTCAAATTACCTATTAGGTATAATTAGCTGAGGGCCTGCAGGTGAGCTTAGGTGGAACCGACAAACCCAACTTGATTTTGATTTCTGCATTAATCTGTAGGTGACCATTATACAGTTCTACAGATTTGTTTCCATCTGCATCTTTCTCAACAATCTGTGGCCTCAGTCTTTTATCCAGACTCAGTCATCGTGCCCCTATGTGGCCTCCTTATGCTGCCATCTCCACAGTATGACACCTTGCCACTCATTTTTATCACCATGCTGCTGCTGATGCTGCTTAAAAGGCCTTGAACTGATCACTAGAGATGTCCCGAACTATTCGCTGGCAAACAGTTCCCGGCGAACATAGCTTGTTCGCGTTCGCCGCGGCGGGTGAACATATGCGATGTTTGGACTGCCCCCTAATTATCATCATTGTGTAAACTTTGACCCTGTACCTCACAGTCAGCAGACACATTCCAGCCAATCAGCAGCATAACCTCCCTCCCAGACCCTCCCACCTCCTGGACAGCATCCATTTTAGATTCATTCGGAAGCTGCATTCTTAGGCTGGGTTCACACCTGAGCGTTTTACAGCGCGTTCCTACGCGCTATAAAAAGCTCAACAGGCAAGAACCAATGATTCCCTATGTGAATGGTTCACACCTGAGCGTTTTGCAGCGCGTACGATCGCGCTGTAAAACGCCCAACGCCCCAAGAAGTACATGAGCTTCTTTGGGGCGTCTTGCGTCTTGTCGCGCGTTCCCGTACATAGACTTCAGCGGGAACGCGCGACAATGGGCGTTCGCTTGTCTCTGTATGCGCGATTGCAAACGCCCGTACTATCGCGCATACAGAGCGCTCCATCGCGAACGCTCAGGTGTGAACCTAGCGTTAGAGAGAGGAGGGAAAGTGTAGCTGCTGCTGATTTAATAGGGAAATCGATAGCTAGGTTAGTGTATTCAGTGTCCAATCCAGTCCTGAAAGACTCATCTGATCTCTGCTGTAAGGACAGCGTCCTGACAGCACCCCAAAAAGCCCTTTTTAGGGCTAGTACATCAGTCAGCTTTTTTTTTTCCTGTGCAATCTAATTGCAGTTGCCTCCCAGCGTGTGTGTCAGGCTCACAGCGTATACTGTGCCCACTAGGCCAGTGCCACCACTCATATCTGGTATCACAGTAGCTTGCATTTAAAAAAGAAAAAACCTTTTTGGACTGTAATAGAATAGCAGTCAGTTGCCTGCAAGCGTGTGTGTTTAAGGCCCTGCAAGTGCAGAGTGTCACCAGTGCAACTCCTATCTGGTGTCAGAGTATATGACAATTTTTTTTTTTTTTTTACTGTAATAGAATAGCAGTCAGTTGCCCACTTGCCTGCAAGCGTGTGAGTTTCAGGCCCTGCAAGTGCAGAGTGTCACCAGTGCAACTTCCATTTGGTGTCAGTATATAACATAAAAAAACAAAAAAAAAACTATTTTGACTGTAATAGAATAGCAGTCAGTTGCCCACTTGCCTCTAAGCGTGTGTGTTTCAGGCCCTGCAAGTGCAGAGTGTCACCAGTGCAACTCCTATCTGGTGTCACAGTATATTACATTAAAAAAATAAAATAAAATTTTGACTGTAATAGAATAGCAGTCAGTTGCCTGCAAGCGTGTGTGTTTCAGGCCCTGCAAGTGCAGAGTGTCACCTCACCAGTGCAACTGCTTTCTATTATTTTGACTGTAATAGAATAGCAGTCAGTTGCCCACTTGCCTGCAAGCGTGTGTGTTTCAGGCCCTGCAAGTGCAGAGTGTCACCAGTGCAACTCCTATCTGGTGTAAGAGTATATTACATTAAAAAAAACAAAAACTATTTTTGACTGTAATAGAATAGCAGTCAGTTGCCCACTTACCTGCAAGTGTGTGTGTTTCAGGCCCTGCAAGTGCAGAGTGTCACCAGTGCAACTGCTATCTGGTGTCAGAGTATATTGCATTAAAAAAAAAAAAATTTTTGACTGTAATAGAATAGCAGCCAGTAGCTCACTTGCATGCAAGCGTGTGTGTTTCAGGCCCTGCAAGTGCAGAGTGTCACCAGTGCAACTCCTATCTGGTGTCAGACAGTAATAGAATAGCAGTCAGTTGCCTGCAAGCGTGTGTGTCAGGCCTACAGCGTCTACTCTGCCAACTTCTGCAAGTGCACAGTGCCACTCATATCTGGTGTCACAGTAGCTTGCACGCATAGTATAACTAAATTAATCTAAAAAAATAGACAGGCAGAGGCAGGCCACCCCGCAGGGGCCGTCGTGGTTGTGGTGCTGTGATTCCCTTTGGCCCTAGAATAATGCCCAGTGTTCAGTGGCCACGTACCCTGAACTCGAAAAGTTCTGAGGACATAGTTGACTGGCTAACACAGGACACCCAATCTTCTACAGCTTCAGCTCGGAACCTTGACACACCATCCTCCTCCAGCTCAGCTTCGGGCACCTCTCAAGTTACCACTCGCCCGCCTGCCGCCACCACCACCAACACTAGCACCACAGCTGTTTCACTTGATCTGTCAGAGGTGTTATTTACACATCAGTTGGAAGAAAGAGTGATGCGCAACCATTATTGCCAGAGGATGTAGATAACAGGGATATGTCTTAGTCAGGCAGCATTACACACATGGATGTACGGTGTGATGATGATGATGCTGTACACGCTGCTGCTTCCTTTGCTGAGATGTCAGATACAACTGAAGCGGTTGATGATGACGATGTGTCCGTGGATGTCATGTGGGTGCCCGTTCGAAGGGAAGAAGAACAGGGGGAAAGTTCAGATGGGGAGACAGAGAGGAGGAGGAGATGAGTTGGAAGCAGTGGGAGGTCGTCGCAAGGAGCTAGTGGCACAGTCAGACAGCATGTATCGGCACCCGTGGTCAGCCAGACAGCACACCAATCAATGCATGCTGTTGCCACCACCAGAATGCTGTCATTGCAAAGCTCAGCAGTGTGGCATTTTTTGTGTGTGTCTGCCTCTAATAACAGTGATGCCATTTGCAACCTGTGCCAAAAGAAACTGAGTCGTGGGAAGTCCAACACCCACCTAAGTACAACTGCTTTGCGAAGACACAAGATCTCACATCACAAACGCCTATGGGATCAACACATGATGAAGAGTACAAACAGCACACAAACTCAAAGCCACCATCCTCCTCCTGGTCCAGCATCTTCAGCCACGTCAACCACTGTTGTCCTCCTTGCCCCCTCTCAACCACTTTCTGTTCATCTGCCCACAGTCAGGTGTCTGTCAAGGAAATGTTTGAGTGTAAGAAGCCAATGTCACAGAGTCACCCCCTTGCCCGGCGTCTGACAGCTGGCTTGTCGGAACTCTTAGCCCGCCAGCTTTTAAAATACAAGCTGGTGGAGTCTGAGGCCTTCAACAAATTTGTAGCTATTAGGATACCGCAGTGGAAGGTACCCGGCCGAAATTTCTTTGCACAAAAGGCAATCCCCACTGCGCATTGGGAAAACCTGCTGATGGCTGCCAAGCATGGAATGCGTGGCTCTGCAGAGGAGTAGGTGACACCGCCACAACTTGCAGGCAGGCCTGCTGCCACCTCCTCTACTCCTCCTACTCCATCCTCTTCGCTAACCTCCTCGGCTGAGTCCTCTTCTGCTGCTGCGTCTTGCTCCACATTAATTGCACATCCCCAGCTCCCCGGGGGCTATTCCACATCCAGGATACGACAGTGTCACGCTGTCTTGGGGTTAACTTGCCTGAAAGCAGAGAGTCACACCATACCAGCACTCCTGTTCGCCCTGAACGCACAGGTGGATCAGTGGCTGACTCCGCACCAACTGGAGATCGGCAAAGTGGTGTGTGACAACGGAAGCAATTTGCTGGCGGCATTGAATTTGGGCATGGCACATGTGTTTAATCTGATCGTACAACGCTTTATGCATAAGTACCCAGGCTTACAGGACGTCCTCAAGCAGGCCAGGAAGGTGTGTGGCCATTTCAGGCATTCCTACACGGCCATGGCGCACTTTTCAGATATTCAGCGGCAAAACAACATGCCAGTGAGTCGCTTGATTTGCGACAGCCCAACACGTTGGAATTCAACACTCCTAATGTTCGACCGCCTGCTCCAACAAGAAAAAGCCGTCAATGAGAATTTGTTTGACCAGGGTGCTAGGACAGCTAGGAGCGTTTCCTGCAAAGAGTGCTGGATCAGGCGGTAGATGAGCGTGAAGAGGAAGAGTTGTGCTCACCATCGTCACCACCAGAAACAGCCTTTTCAACATCGCTTGCTGGACCTGCGGCAATGCTGGAAGAGGAGTCAGAGGAGGAATGTGGCTTTGAGGAGGAGGAAGACCAACCACAGCAGGCATCCCAGGGTGCTCGCTGTCACCTATCTGGTACACGTGGTGTTGTATGTGGCTGCGGGGGGAAGAACAGACCTTCAGTGAGATCAGTGTGGACGAGGAACAGGACATAAGGAGCTCGGCATCCAACCTTGTGCAAATGGGGTCTTTCATGCTGTCGTGCCTGTTGAGGGACCCTCATATAAAAAGGCTGAAGGAGAAAGACCTGTACTGGGTGGCCACGCTACTAGATCCCCGGTATAAGCAGAAATGTTACCGAATTACCGGAAGTCGAAAAGGATGCAGCAGTTCCAAAATAAATTAAAAAGTATGCTTTACACAGTGTATAAGGGTAATGTCACAGCACAACGGGAATCTTACAGGGGAAGAGGTGAAAGTAATCCTCCTCCTACCACGACCACGACGGCAAAGACAGGACGCTTTATTGACGTGTTGTTGATGGAGGACATGCAGAGCTTTTTAAGTCCTACGCATCGCCACAGCCCTTCGGGGTCTACCCTCAGAGAACGACTCGACCGACAGGTAGCAGACTACCTCGCCTTAACTGCAGATATCGACACTCTGAGGATCGATGAACCCCTTGACTACTGGGTGTGCAGGCTTGACCTGTGGCCTGAGCTATCCCAATTTGCGAAAGAACTTCTACTTCTGGCCTGCCCCGCTTCAAGTGTCCTGTCAGAAAGGACCTTCAGTGTAGCAGGAGTCATTGTCACTGAGAAGAGAAGTCGCCTAGGTCAAAAAAGTCTAGATTACCTCACCTTTATTAAGATGAATGAGGGATGGATCCTGAAGGGACTGACAGTGGGCAATACATTAGACTAAAAAAGGCCTGATGAGATGTGCTGCCTTGGGCTAAAAATGGTCCACACGCTGCTGTATTTTATCTCTGAATGCCGGATGACTTGCGTGACTTCTCCGCCACCAACTAGGGTTCAAGCCGCAATGTTTTAGGGCACTTTCTGCCTGGAAAACATCATTTTTTCTGTCCGCTGCTACGGCTGCAACAATACCTAATTTTTCAGGCATGTGTACATGCCTAATTTTTCTGGCCTCTGGTGCTGCACTGTGGCTGCAAAAACAAACAAAATAAAAAAGGCACATACATGTGTCAATTCCCCTTTGTGATCGTTACCTTGTTGTGGTGAAGGGGCTTGCGTATCACAATGAAGCGACCACCTCTATGAGTGTGTTGGCAATGGCAATGTTGGCACACCCCAGATGATAAGGTCTTTGCTTCATTGTGAACAGACCAAAAGCGATCGGCTGGATAATTTTGCATATAAAAAACATTAATTTTCTTTGTGATCATCTAAGGCGATCATTAAAGCCTACTAGGCCAACAATGGGTCCGCACTGCAGAATCATTGTTTTCTGGGTCACTTAACTGTCACTGAACTACCCTAGCACTACCATAGGTTTGAAAAAAAAACATCGCCTTCAATCTGCAAGCCATACGCGCAGTGCCCCAAATTGGAAGTAAAAGGACCGACCAAGCATCTTTTTCCATCTCCCGGTTCCTAAAATCTATTCCATACACCGGCCCCTGATAGGGGACAAAACAGAGATTAAACTGGTAAGAACAGATTATTTTAATTTTAAAAAATGAGGACAGCCTCTGCGTAGCTGGGTATTTTTTGGCCGTGTTACTGAACGCTCATGCACAATGGCTGTAGGCTCATGCGTCTTTTTGCGGAGGTGACAAACCTGGTCAGTCAAACCCAAGGCAACATCCTCGACCTCATCCCATATGCGTTTTTTCTGGAGCATGCCCTGCGAAGAGTGCTGGATCAGGGCGTAGATGAGCATGAAGAGGAAGAGTTGTGGTCACCATCACCACCAGAAGCAGCCTTGTCGTCGTCGATTGCTGAACCTGCGGCAACGCAGAGAGAGAAGTCTGAAGAAGAGGAGTCAGAGGAGGAAGGTGGCTTTGAGGAGGTGGAAGATCAACCACAGCAGGCGTCCCTGGGGGCTTGTTGTCACCTTTCGGGGACCCTTGGTGTTGTATGTGGCTGGGTGGAGGAAGAGACCTTCAATGACGTCAGTGAGGACAAGGAATGGGACATGGCTAGCTTGGTATCCAACCTTGTGCAAATGGGGAGTTTACTGTTGAGGGGGCCCTGACCAAATCCTTTAGTCCTCCTCCTCCTGGATTGGACCCTTCTGGGTCAGGGCCCCAAAGCTGCAGCTTCCCCTGCTTCCCCTATAGCTACGCCCCTGGTCTGCATTAATCTGTAGGTGACCGTCATACAGCTCACAGATTTGTTTCCATCTGGATCTTTCTAAACAATCTGTGGCCTTAGTCTTTTATCCAGACTATGTGGTCTCCTCATGCTGCCATCTCCACAGTATGTAAGCTTGCCACTCATTTTTATCACCATGCTGCTGCTGATGCTGCTTCATCACCAGGCCCACAATCTAATATTAAGTTTTTACGCACCAAACCAAAGTAAAAAATCAATTTTATAGGAAAAATTGATTGAAAACATTCTTTCCTGTATATTTACTTGTATATAAAGTGCAAGTGCTGCCAAAAATTACAAGGCAGAGTCACTCCGATACAACCTGTATATAACATAAAGAAGGGCCTCATTCACATTGAGGTGAGCTGACCCTGTAAATGATTTGATTTGCGGGCCTGCAGATGAGCTGATCCTGTAAAAGATTTTAGGTTAGGGCCTGCAGGTGAGCTGACCCTGTAAAAGATTTAAGTTGCGGGCCTTCAGGTGAGATGAACCTGTAAAAGATTTGAGTTGCGGGCCTGAAGATAAGCTGACCCTGTAAAAGATTTTAGATTTAGGCCTAAAGGTGAGCTGACCCTGTAAAAGATTTAAGTTGTGGGCCTGCAGGTGAGCGAACCCTGTAAAAAATTATATGTGAGGGCCTTCTGGTGAGCAGACCCTGTAAAACATGATATGTGAGGGCCTGCTGGTGAGCAGATCCTGTAAATAATTTGATGTGAGGGCCTGCTGGTGAGCGGAACCTCTAAAAAATTATATTAGAAGGCCATATATATGCGAGGGCATTATATGTGACAAATAAGCAATGCATGGTGATATGACGGGAGAGGAGGAGGAGGATAAGAAAAGGAAGATTCAACCATATACCCATTTTTTGGGGTGGAAGGAGTACATGGGAATACAGTGTATTCGGTGCATTATAAACAACACATTTAAAGTGCCTTTATGTTCAACAGCTTTCCTCTGGTGGAGTCGAGAAGTCATGGTCAATCCAGGCCTTGATCATTTTTATATGAGTCAATCTGTCAGCATTTTCAGTTGATAGGCAGATACGCTTATCTGTTATAATGCTACCAGCAGCACTAAATACAAGCTCAGACAAAACGCTGGCGGCAGGGCAGGCCATCACCTCTAAAGCGTAGACTGCCAGTTCGTGCCACATGTCCAGCTTGGACAGCCAGTAGTTGTAAGACCCTGAGAGATAATTGAGGATGCTGACATGGTCTGCTTTGCACTCCTTTACCATCTTCAAAATTTTTTATCTCCTTGTGGCAGTAGGCCACTCATCAGGGTGAGGGAGCTTGCGGGGTGTCATGGAACTGTCCTAGGCTTTGGAGAGTGTTGCCCTGCCTCTGTTGGAATTGATGTGTGTTCCCCTTGTCTCCCCTCCTTGGTTGGCCAAGGAAGTACGGACTCTGCCGTACTTTTTGGAGCAATTTTTCAACAAGGATCTTCTGGTATTGCACCGTTTTGCTTGTCCTCTCCACCAGAGGAATGAGAGATGAGAGGTTCTCTTTGTAGCAGGGTTCAAGAAGGTTGAACAACCAGTAATCCGTATTGTCTAAAATGTGTATAATGGTTCGGGTCGTGGTAAAGGCAGCCTCACATGAAGTCAGCCATGTCTGCCAGAGTACCAACAGGCAAGACTTCACTGTCATTATCAGCACATGCAAAGCGTCCTCCTTAATTTTGAGCAGCGAGCATTTGATTTGACACAGAAGTGGGATAGTTACGCTAATAATAGCGTTATAACCACTCACCATCTGTGTTGATTACTCAAAGCTGCTTAAAGCCTCACAAAGGTCAGACATCCATGCCCACTCTTCGTTTGTGAATAGCGGAAGCTGACTGGAAAGGCGATGAGCATATTGCAGCTGGTATTCCACAACTGCCCTCTGCTGCTCACAAAGCCTGGACAACATGTGGAACATGGAGTTCCAGTGCGTGCTGATGTCGCACAACAGCTGGTGACCTGGCAATTTCAAGCGCTGCTGCAGCGTTGACAGACCTGAAGCTGTTTGTGACTTGCAGAAATGTGGACACACACGCGGCGCACCTTCACCAGTAGCTCAGGCAAATTGGGGTATGTTTTTTGAAACCGCTGTACCACAAGGTTGAAGACGTGGGTAAGTCATGGGATGTGTCTAAGGTTGCCCAGCTCCAAAGCCGCCACCAAGTTACGGCCATTATCAGACACAACCATGCCTGGTTCTAGGTTGAGTGGCGAGAGCCACACCCTTGATCTGGTCTCTTATCCCCTGACAACACCTCTGCGGCAGCGTGCTGTTTGTCACCTAGGCAGATCAGCTTCAGTTCGGCCTGTTGCCGCTTCCCCACTGCAGTGCTACACTGCTTCAAGCTACCGACTGATCACTGACTGCTGCTGCACGCTGATAATTTGGAGGTGAAAGTGGAGGACGAGGAGGCGGAGGAGGAGAAGTGGGGGTTGGAGCCACTAACATTGGTGGTGGCGGAAACCCTGATGGAATTGGGGCCCGCAATCCTTGGCGTTGGTGGCACCTGCGCCATCCCAGGGTACGAGTTGCTCCCAGCCTCCACAACATTCACCCAGTGTGCAGTCAGGGAAATGTAGTGTCCCTGGCCGACAGCACTTGTCCATGTACGTGGTTAAGTGGACCTTCCCAGTAACTGCGTTGGTCAGGGCACGTGTGAAATTAAGAGACATATATTGGTGTAAGGCTGGCACGGCACACCTTGAAAAATAGTAGCGGCTGGGGACTGCATAACGAGGAACGGCCTCAATGTCCACAAGTCTAAATGGCAACATTTCCAGAGCCAGTAATTTGGAAAGCAGCGCATTTTGTGCTATGGCCTGTGGTTCGGCTGGGTATTTACGCTTGCAATCAAATGCCTAGGGTAATAACATTTGGACGCTGCACTGGGACAGGGAAGTGGATGTGGTCGCTGATGGTGCTTGCGAAGGTCCAGGTGCAGGGCGGGAGGCATCCGGGCCTGCGTCTTAGACAGGGGATTGGCCAGCACGAAACACAGTGAGGTAGCTAGTGTTCATGCCCTGGCTCATTTATGTTTGGAACAGGTTGCAAACTACTATTCTTTGGTTGTCCGCACTTTTCTAAAAAATATTGCCACCTACCGCTTGGCAAGGGAGATTTACACAAGGGGGTGCTCCATGGAACAATCGCGGGCCTGTTCGGTGGTGCCAGCCTTCTACCTTTTGCCACCCCGCTGCCTCTTCCAGCCTGTTGCAGTGCTGACAGCTCTCCACGCTCGGCTTGTTGTCACCTTCCCAGATTGGGTCAGTGACCTCGTCATCCAGCACCTCCTCTTCCACTTCCTCACTCTGATTATCCTCCTGATTTGCTGACCTAACCACAACCTCAGTGATTGACAACTGTGTGTCATCCTCTTCCACAATCTCTTGAGACAGTAATTGCGGTTGAGTCATTGGCAACTGTGTCTCATCATCATCCACCTCATCAAACACTAATTACCATTCCCCAGCATCATGTTCTTGGGACTCTGGATGCTCAAGAGGTTGGGAATTGGGGCACAAGATCTCAGGTCCCTCTTCAAGCGTGCTTGGCGAGAGGGCCAAATCAATTAATGGTGATGAAAAGAGGTCCTCGGAATATCTGAGTGTGGGATCACTTGTTTGGCCAGACTATAAATCGTGGAAGAAAGGAGGATCAGGGTGAGGATTGTGTGGACCAGACTCCTGGCTACTGAGACTGGACTTGGTGGAAGACAGGGTGGTGCTTAACCGACTGGAAGCACTATCTGCTGCAATCCAACCGACCAACTGCTTGCACTGGTATGACTTCAAGAGTGGTGTCCTGTGCCTCCCTGCAAACTGGGACACGAAGCTAGGTATCTTGGATGATTGTTTTTCTTGTGCTCTGGCAGCAGACACAGTTTCTCCACGGCCTCTGTGTGCACTATCAGCATCACGGCCACTTCTCCGTCTCTTAATGATTGCTTTCTTCATATTAAATATTATATGTACGCTTGACACACAAGATGTGACATGGATGTCACAGCTCACAGCAAGCACAGTATATGGAAAAAGTATGTAAAAGCATGGAAAAAGGAAAATAGATTTCACTTATATTTTTCCTATCTCTTGTACTGATCCACACACAATCTATTGCAGCGCAGATGTGACAATTCACTGCAGACACCGTTTATAGGAAAATTCTGGAAAAAATATAATTGTTTTTGCTAAAATTTTTCCCAATATCTGGACCTGACACACACACATTCTATTGCAGCACAGATGTGACAATTCACTGCAGGGACCATTTATAGTAAAAATTTGGATAAATTATGGAAAAAATATAATTGTTTTTGCTACTATTTTTCCCAATATCTGGGCCTGACACACTATTGCAGCACAGATGTGACAATTCACTGGAGGGTCCGTTTATAGGAAAATTATGGATAAATTATGGAAAAAATATATTTGTTGTCACTAATTGCAACGGATCTTCTGGCACCCCGACTGGGTATCTCCGTTGATGGATGCTCCTAGTGCTTCCCGAGGGCTCCAAGCACTCCGCTCTACACCGTAACCACCATAGGAACAAGGAACAGGAACAGCTCTTACAAGAGCTAGGGGTTATAGCCAGGGGAGTATACAGCATATAGCAATCCCCATACACATGAGACGAGGCTGTATGTGGAAGGTAAAACAGGAACTCACTTTATTGAAGACCAACTCAATATATATACAGTTCAAGAAGTCTAACAAAATAACACAATCAACCATGAACAACATGCAAACAGACATCTCCCCCCCCCCCATAATGAATAAATAGGGAGAGAGGAGACACATGTTATGGGTTTATCTCCTGAGTGTATCATAGTGTAATCTACTCATCTAGGATTCGGCTGCTCCTGGAGTCAGCTATCTTAATCCCATCACTAGCACAATCAGTGGGAGTCTCAGTGCAGAGTTAACCCTTTTTGTGTTACTGAATTCACACCCTGCACCTCTAATGGGCAATAGCAAATATGTGGCATATAAATCAGGGTTCAAAGTTCCTTGTAACCCCAAAAGGTCTGAGAGTGGTCTCCATATTTCTGGGTCTATAGTCCGTAGGAAGGAGGCTGGCCCTCAGTCTTCTCCAGCAGCCCCAGTGACGGTTCAGTCCGTCACACTAATATTTTTCCCAATATCTGGGCCTGACACACACGCTATTGCAGCACAGATGTGACAATTCACTGCAAGGACCATTTATAGGAAAATTATGGATAAATTATGGAAAAAATATTTGTTGTCACTAATATTTTTCCCAATATCTGGGCCTGACGCACAGACGCTATTGCAGCACAGATGTGACAATTTACTGCAGGGACCGTTTATAGGAAAAATGTGGATAAATTATGGAAAAAATATAATTGTTTTCACTAATATTTTTCCCAATATCTGGACCTGACACACACACTCTATTGCAGAACAGATGTGACAATTTACTGCAGGGACCATTTAATCGGAAAAATGTGGATAAATTATGGAAAAATATAATTGCTTTGGCTAATATTTTTCCCAATATTTGGGCCTGACACACAGACGCTATTGCAGCACAGATGTGATAATTAACTACAAGGACCATTTAAAGAAAAAATAAAAAATAAAAAAATTGAATAAATTGCGATCACAAACTCCTTACACTATCTGTCCTTTCCTAAGCGCAGCTCTCCCTGACTCACAATGATCCGAACCCGCGTCATCAGGTTCTATATAGCACCCAATGACGTGTTCCGGCCAGCCAATCACTGTAATGCCAGTAGCCAACATGGCTTCTGGCATTACAGTGATGGCAGTACTTACCTGCTTAGCAGCCGCGAAACATGCGGAGAGGAGACTTGAGCATGTGCGGTACTTGGCCCGGTACCGCCATGTGCCGAGCATAGCTATGCGCGAGCCGAACAGGTATTCGGCCGAGCATGCTCGCTCAACACTACTCAGTACTTCTAACCTGTCACTGTGCCATCCATTTAACCTCAATGTGTGAAAGTTCCCTGCACAACTCCTGGTCAAGAGTAGTCCTATGCCCAGAAAAAGCAAATGATGCCTTAGCTTTTTCACAGACTATTGGGAGTGCCAACTTTCAGATCAAAATGGATCAGATAATTATGACATAACCTAATGTCATCATTTGGTAGGATGAGAAATTGTAAGAATGAAAAGAACACAGACTGACTGGCACTGCCGGATATGATTACTGCGACGATATATAGGATCCCAGACCAGTCCAGGAAATATAATGGCGATGCTCAGCAGAATAAAGATCTGATATATAGTGTAGAAAGGTACAAAAGATAGCAGCACTCGAGAGAAAAAATATTTTTTATTTTGAAGATTAAAATCAAAGCAGGTAATAAGATGCGGTAAGTGGAAGCAGAGGCTTGAGAAGTAAGGCTTGAGAAAGCGCATACTGTGCGAAACAGCTGTTGCCTGCTTGCCCTTACAGCACCTTACTACCTGCTTGGACTTTAATCTTTAAAATTAAGAAGATTTTAGTGCTGCACTATATTGTACATATGATGAGAAAATGTTTTTAAAGGGAATGTGTCACCAGTTTTAGCCTGCCATCAGGGTCACTTCCCTAAACAATCAGATTTAGCAAAATGACTGATTCAGTTTAAGTAAGAAGTCTCAGACCCCTGTGTTTTAATCAGGATCATGGGTTACCAGTAGTGTTGAGCGAACGTCTGTTTTAAGTTCGGCGTCTAAAGTTCGTCTTCCGATTATTGATTCTGCTACCACGGACCACAACGGAATTCGGAATCCATATCGGGATTCTCCGCTAACCGGAAGACGAACTTTAGACGCCGAACTTAAAACAGACGTTCGCTCAACACTAGTTACCAGTTTATATTGCCATTGCATAAGGCAGAATAAAATTGGTGACAGATTCCTTAACCCCTTAAGGACACAGGGCGTACAGGTACGCCCTTGTGCCCTGGTACTTAAGGACACAGGGCGTACATGTACGCCCTGTGCATTTTCAATGATTTTCAATGATTTGCGATCGGAACCCCGTGCCGGCTCAAATCATTGAGCAGGCACTTGGGGCAAATGCGTCGGGGGGTCCGGTGACCCCCCCATGTATGCGATCGCAGAAAACCGCAGGTCAATTCAGACCATCAGGTACATAGGGACAGCTAGGGAAAGTTTGGTTTAGGCAGGGAAAAAAAAAGGGAAAGGTAGTTTTTTTGAACTTTTATTGCATCACCCCAGTTAGGGTGTCTGGGGTCCACAGCACAGCTGTGTGACCCTAGACCCCCCAGGGGTGCTGCCACTTGCCCCCCCCCCCCACCTTTTTTGGGGTGCTTTTTTTTTTTGAGTTCGCTGACTGTGGCCGGCACTTAGCGTCCGGCCACTGTTAGCGCATCGCACACCCCACCGCTGATCAACTTCGGACGGTTGATCAGCAGTTTTGAATTTTTTTTCCCCACATTTTTTGCCCTTTTTTTAGTTAGTTTATTTATTTTTTCTGTTAGTTTTAGGGTGAGTTCGTGAACACCCGTGCCCCCTCACACACGCACACCAAATAAAGAGTTACACACACGCACATATACACGCAGACACACACTCCCCTATGGCCCGCCGGACGTTCTCGGCCGAGGAGGCATACGCCCAGCTTGCCTCCGAGTCCGAGAGTCCCAGTGAGGATGAGGATGACCCCACATTCCTGTTGTCATCCGCATCCTCCTCATCATCTAGCGATGATGATGAGCCCCCAAGGCGGCGGAGACGCCGCCAGGCGGAGCAAGGGGACCGCCATGTTAGGGACCCTGTGGCCCACACTAGTACGAGCAGCTCTGGGGCTCGTACTGGTTTCCCGGCCCACCAGTTAAATCCACCGGAGCACCCTGCCGGTGAACTTGTCTGGTGTAGCCCAGAGCGATACGAGCCCATGATTCCCGATTTCGTAGGCCAATCAGGAATCCAGATTTCCACAGTGGGCTACACTGAATATGACTTTTTTTGTCATTTTTTTCAGTGACCCACTGGTAAATCTGATGGTGGAGCAGACGAATCTGTACGCCCAACAGTTCGTCGCTCAACACCCGGGTTCCTTTTTGGCCAGGCCCGGTGGCTGGACGCCGGTCAGTGCAGCCGAAATGAGGACATTTTGGGGCCTTGTGCTGCATATGGGCCTGGTCAAGAAACCCAGTGCCAGGCTGTACTGGAGTGGGGACGCCCTATATCAGACCCCACTTTACAGTACAGTTATGACACGCTCCCGGTTTGAGGCCATCCGGAAATGTCTGCATTATTCCGATAATGCAGCATGTCCACCCCGAGGTGATCCTGCCCATGACCGTCTGTACAAGATACGGCCGGTCATCGATCACTTTGGGGCCAAATTCATGGAGGCCTATGTACCTGGAAGGGAGGTCGTGGTTGATGAGTCTCTCATTGCGTTCAAGGGGAGACTCATTTTCCGCCAGTATGTGCCTTCCAAGCGGGCGAGGTATGGCGTGAAGCTATACAAAATTTGTGAGAGTACCTCAGGGTACACTTACAAATTTCGTGTATACGAGGGGCGAGATTCCCGGATTCAACCCCCAGAATGTCCCCCCACTCTGGGTGTTACCGGGAAACTTGTGTGGGACCTTATGCACCCACTGCTGGATAAGGGTTACCACTTGTACGTGGATAACTTTTATACCAGTATCCCCTTGTTCCAGTCCCTTGCCGCCAGATCCACGTCCGCTTGTGGGACCGTGCGGAAAAATCAACGCGTTCTCCCTGCCCACCCCCTCCAGGTACCTATCCCCAGGGGTGAGACCCGTGCCTTTACCACTGGAAACCTGTTGCTGGTCAGGTATAAGGACAAGAGGGATGCTGTCCACAATTCATGGTAACGGCATCACCCCTGTCCCTGTGCGAGGTACCGCGGCAACGGTCCTCAAGCCCGATTGTATCGTCGCCTACAATCGGTATATGGGAGGAGTCAAGTCCTCAAGCCATATAACGCCATGCGCAAAACCCGGGCATGGTACAAAAAAGTTGCGGTCTACTTGGTACAGGTTGCCATGTACAACTCTTTTGTACTATCCCGAAGCGCTGGCAGCACAGGGACATTCCTCCAGTTCTATGAGGCAGTCCTCAAGGCCCTGATCTTTTCGGACCGGGAAAGAGCAGGCCGGAGTACCTCGGGAACTGTAGGCGCCCGGATCGTCCCTGGCCAACACTTTCCAGGTGTGGTCCCCCATACTGGAAAGAAGGGACGAACCCCAAAAAAGTGCAGAGGACACGACTACTCAGTGCGACACATGCCCCGATCATCCGGGCCTCTCCATTGACGGTTGCTTCAGGGAGTATCACACTTCCATGGAGTACTAAATTTATATCCCAATTTAGCACTGACATCGGATAAAAAAAAATGGTTCTCAGACTTGAGACACCCAAAAAAACTAAAATAATTTATTAAAAGTAGACATAGGTATTGCCGCGTCGGTAATAATCTCCTCTATAAAAATGCCCCATGACCTAACCCCCCAGATTAACACGGTCCAGAAAAAAAAAAAAGGTGCAAAAAAAGTTTTTTTTTGTCACCTTACATAATAAAAAGTTTAATAGCAAGCGATCAAAAAGTCATATAGCCCCCAAATTAGTGCCAATAAAACCGTCATCTCATCCCGCAAAAAATGAGCCCCCACATAAGATAATCAGATAAAAAAAAAATAGAAAATGACTCTTAGACTTTAGAGATACAAAATTTTTTTTAGGGTATCAAAAAGGATAATATAGTCTAAAACCTAAATAATTGTAAAAAAAAGTTGACTTATTAGGTATCACCGCGTCCGTAAGAATCTCCTCTATAAAAATACCCCATGACCCAACCCCCCAGATTAACACAGTCACCTTACATAACAAAAAGTTGTCACCTTACATAACAAAAAGTTTAATAGCAAGCGATCAAAAAGTCATATAGCCCCCAAAATAGTGCCAATAAAACCGTCCGCTCATCCCGCAAAAAATGAGCCCCCACATAAGATAATTGGCTAAAATAAAATAAAAAAAATGACACTTAGACTTTAGAGATACCCAAAAAAAAATGTTGTATCAAAAAAGATAATATAGTCAAAAACCTAAATAATTGTAAAAAAATAGACTTATTAGATATTGCCGCGTCCGTAAGAATCTCCTCTATAACAATATCCCATGACCTAACTACCCAGATTAACACGGTTAAAAAAAAAAAACGGTGCCAAAACCGCTATTTTTGGCACTTTTCCATTTCAGTCCGTTTTTTCCGGTAACAAAACAAGGGTTAACAACCAAACAAAAGTTAAAATTTATTACCCTGATACTGCAGTTTACAGAAACGCCACATTTGTGGTCGTAAACTGCTGTATCCGTAAAAGGGAGGCCGCAAAAGGAAAGGACCGACATGGTTTCTGGAAGGCCGATTTTGATGGCCTTTTTTATTGACACCATATCCCTTTTGAAGCCCCCCTGATGCCCCCCTAGAGTAAAAACTCCCTAAAATTGACCCCATCTAAGAAACTACACCCCTCAAGGTATACAAAAATGATTATACAAACTTTATTAACCCTTTAGGTGTTCCTCAACAGTTAATGGCAAATGGAGATGAAATATCAGAATTTCAATTTTTGGTAACCTTGCCTCACAAAAATGTAATATAGAGCAACCAAAAATTATATTTGCCCTAAAAATACTCCCCCAAAAAATGGCACCTTATCCCGTAGTTTCCAAAATGGGGTCACTTTTAGGGAGTTTCGACTCCAGGGGTGCATCAGGGGGGTTGAAACAGGACACGGTGTAAATAAACCGGTCCATAAAAATCAGCCCTCCAAAAACCATACGGCGCACCTTTCACTCTACGCCCCGCTGTGTGGCCGTACAGTAGTTTGCGGCCACATATTGGGTGTTTCTGTAAACGGCAGAGTCAGGGCAATAAAGATACAGTCTTGTTTGGCTGTTAACCCTTGATTTGTTAGTGGAAAACATGGGTTAAAATGGAAAATAAGGCAAAAAAATTAATTTTCTAACTTCATCCCCATTTGCCAATAACTCTTGTGCAACACCTAAAGGGTTAACGACGTATGTAAAACCAGTTTTGAATACCTTGAGGGGTGTAGTTTCTTAGATGGGGTCACTTTTAGGGAGTTTCTACTCTAGGGGTGCATCAGGGGGCTTCAAATGGGACATGGTGTAAATAAACCAGTCCATAAAAATCAACCTTCCAAAAACCATACGGCGCACCTTTCACTCTACGCCCCGCTGTGTGGCCATACAGTAGTTTACGGCCACATATTGGGTGTTTCTGTAAACTGCAGAGTCAGGGCAATAAAGATACAGTCTTGTTTGGCTGTTAACCCTTGCTTTGTTAGTGGAAAAAATGGGTAAAAATGAAATATTAGACAGAAAAATGAAATTCTCAAATTTCATCCTCATTTGCCAATAACTCTTGTGCAACACCTAAAGGGTTAACAACATATGTAAAATCACTTTTGAATACCTTGAGGGGTGTAGTTTCTTAGATGGGGTCATTTTTGGGTGGTTTCTATTATGTAAGCCTCGCAAAGCGACTTCAGACCTGAAATGGTCCCTAAAAATTTAGTTTTTGTAAATTTCAGAAAAATTTCAAGATTTGCTCCTAAACTTCTAAGCCTTATAACATCCCCAAAAAATAAAATATCATTCCCAAAATAATTCACACATGAAGTAGACATATGGGGAATGTAAAGTCATCACAATTTTTGGGGGTATTACTATGTATTACAGAAGTAGAGAAACTGAAACTTTGAAATTTGCAAATTTTTCAAAATTTTTGATAAATTTGGTATTTTTGGTGCAAAAAAAAATATTTTTTTGACTTAATTTTACTAGTGTCATGAAGTACAATATGTGACGAAAAAACAATGTCAGAACGGCCTGGATAAGTCAAAGCGTTTTAAAGTTATCAGCACTTAAAGTGACACTGGTCAGATTTGCAAAAAATGGCCTGGTCCTAAGGTATAAAAAGGCTGTGTCCTTAAGGGGTTAAGCTACTAGCATTAAATGCACGAGTGTCACCCATATAGATAAAAAGCATTTCAAGCTGATTTTACAAAATAAGAACTTGCATCTACATTCTTTCCATGTTTTATTCATACTGGATGCCAATTTATATTGCCTAAACTGTTCTGCATTGTGACTAATTGTGCAAATTAAGACCACAGGAACAATATAAAAACCATTTATATTGCAACTGGCAGTAAATAAAAGCCCTGTCAGATACTTAAAGATTTTGAACATACAGTAAATAAGAATAATTAGTACTTACTAACTTTTGGCCATGAGAAAAGGGACAGTTGTAAAACCACTTGCCTGTAATAACAATAAAATAGCTTCCTGGTCTCTAATTGCACGTAGGCACACTGATAAAAGGAGTGTTAACACCCAGTTGTCAGTTTACATCTCCAGGAATAAGAGAGCAATGGCACAATGCACAGTTCTGACAAAAAGTGTTTGTGAGGAATATGGATTAATATTTACTGTCAGCCATGTCCTCACACCCACCATTTGCTGAAAGATAGAAGAGGAAATCAATCTCCACAGGGGGGCCTGCTTCAAAGCCTCAGCCAGATAGCAGAAAACTCCTAGCAGGCCACATTGGGTTACATTTCACACCTCCAGTCAGACAGCACAGATCCAGCAGGAAATACCCCAGCAGGAGGTATCAGCCCTTGCCAGGATCAATGATACCTCCCAGACATGTTAGCACCTACATTTCATAAGGAATTATGAATTGCCCAGCCATCTCAGGCGCAAACCGGATACATATTTGTGTCCCGGTGGCCACGATGAACATGCCCATGGTCTTTGTTTGAGAGTGGGATGCCAGAATAGGGAGATATCCATATCTCCCCTCAGAAACCAAATAGCGGCACCATGTTTGGACTCTAGTTGTAGCCAGAACCCAGGTGGATACGTTGGTCCCAGAACCATCTCCCTGTGACCTTATGGACTTGAGCCATAAACCCTAAAGGGTTTTGTAGGTCATTTGCAGCTAGTCCAGCAGAGGGGGGTTGGACCCCTCCCAAAGGTCGGGATAGGAGGAGCCGGCTACAGTTTAAAAGGCTTGTGCCAGCAAGCGGGCGTGTCTTTTCTCTGAAAGGGGGTCACATCGTGCAAAGAACTCATCACTACCCAAAGGACTCATATATCTGGTAAACTGACTTATTGTTCTGCTTAACCCTGTTTTACCTATATCACTAATCTTGTGCTATCTTTTATCTCGATCACGAATCCCCATAGCAATGTTTCGGCCTAGTTATAAGCTACCGCAGTTTGGTTTCTCACCCTATATTATCCCATTAGTGGGCTTATATCAAACAAAAAGCTGGTGGCAGATACCTGGGCTGAGACAGCTCTGTTTTCACTTTGGCAGTGAAAAAGCTCTCTCAACTTGTTGCCTCTCTGTGCCCGCGTGGACAGGAGGTGTCTGTGTAAACTGTACCAAGCTGATCTTACCTGCTCCTCTGGATTGCGTAACGTCACGCTTTGGTAACCCATGACCATATTGCGCCTTGAGAGCTCGAGGTAGGTGACGTCAAGCGTGCACGAGGCATGGTATTCATCACAGTGTTCCAGAAATGTTATATCTTGAGTGCAAGATATTTACTGAAATAGAGATTTCAGGGAGCAGATATGTAGGTCTTATTTAATGTGCATACATTCTTTATAGAACTACATTAACAATTATAAAACAGGGTTCTAGCGGGCTTTGCAAAAGCTGCCAAATACTAGTCAAACTCTGTGTATTGCTGTGTATTTTGTTGAATATTCGGGGAATATTCGCAAATTCGAATATTCGTGATATTCTATGATTTTTTACTCGAAGAATCGACAAGGTAATGCTTGTGTAATATGCAAATGTTTCGTAATGCTAATTTTTATCGTGAATTTTTCAATTGCCGAGCAAAAACATGATTCTTTCCTGCTTCTTGTTTGTGGGCCAGAGTCATAGCACTTTATCGAATATATTAATTTTTTCAAATATTCGTAATAATATATAGCAATTCAGCGAATATTCAAAAAAAAACTAATGTAGAGCAATTTAGCTAATATAGTGCTATATATTTTGTTTTATAAGTTGCAACTATTAGACAAAGAAAATGATAGCACTATATTAGCTAAATTGCTCTATATTTTTTTTATTGCTATATATTCTTGTTTTAGAATATAACGAATATTCGAAAAAACAAATATATTAGTTTTTTTGAATATTCGTAATATTCTAAAACAAGAATATATAGCTATATAGCGAATATTCAAAAAAACTGAATATAGAGCAATTTAGCTAATATAGTGCTATAATCTTTTTTTTTCAACAGTTTAAATTTTTTTCCAATCTGAACTTCAGATGAGAAAAAAAAATGACAATTATTAGACAAAGAAGATTATAGCACTATATTAGCTAAATTGCTCTATATTCGTTTTTTTCGAATATTCGCTATATTGCTATATATTCTTGTTTTAGAATATTACGAATATTCTAAAAAATGAATATATTAGTTTTTGGGAATATTCGTAATATTCTTAATCAGGAATATATAGCAATATAGCGAATATTCTAAAAAAACTGAATATAGAGCAATTTAGCTAATATAGTGCTATAATCTTTTTTTTTAATAGTTAAAAATTTTTTCCAATCTGAGCTTCAGATGAGAAAAAAAATTACAATTATTAGACAAAGAAGATTATAGCACTATATTAGCTAAATTGCTCTATATTAGTTTTTTTTCGAATATTCGCTATATTGCTATATATTCTTGTTTTAGAATATTACGAATATTCGAAAAAAAACTAATATAATCGATATAGTATTATATATTAGTTTTTTTTTATGTTCATCATTTTTTCCCATTTAAAATCATGATTCCTCCCTGCTTCTTGCTTGTGGGCCAATGAGTCATTGGTCCACAAGCAAGAAGCATGGAGGAATCAGGTTTTTACTCGGCAATTGAAAAATTTGTGATAAAAATTTGTATTGTGAAATTTCGCAATAAAAAAATCTTGAATATTAGAAATTACGAATATATATCACTATATTCGAAATATTCGCGAATTTCCGAAGTACCTATATTCGCGATAAAAATTCACAATTTGAATATTCGTGATCAACACTATTGATGATTGACAGCTCTTAAAGAGGTTGTGCAGAATCCCAAAAAAATGACATTAAATTGTGTACACCTTAACTAGTCTTCTACTCAGCATAATAGTGTACTTGTGAATAATTCCTAAGTCTTCACTTCAATCTCCATGCTCCCTCTGCACTCCATTGTTTACAACCCGAACTTCCAGGTTGTGGGTCAAAATGATCTGCAGCCAAAACACTTCCCATACTGCTGTATGCCACAACATCAGCCAGAACTGTAAATGCCCCCTACACTCACCATCTTCCCCTTGCTGTCTCCTCCTAATGGCTCCTCCCTTACAGTTTAGACAGATAGAACAAGCAGTGGACTCCATTTACTCTGCTTGTGGCTTGAAAGTGTATACCAGCTCATTCCAAGATCACATGGGTCTGACATCATGATTAATGACCATTCGGGAGGATATTCTGATAGAGGTGAGGCCTGGCCGTGATGTCAGAAAAAATATAGTTTCTACAGAGGGCACAGTCATGTGACCACTTTCCTGTACTCTGGAGTGAAAAAGAAAAAGTTCTGCAAGTACTTTAGTAAGTTGTAGGGCTTGGCATGGGGAAATGAAAACTAAATCTATAAGCTGCAACACCAATTCAGTGTTCATCACCTTTCAACTTCCTATAAATGCTGTATGTGCGTTAGCAAGGTCTATCCTAGCATTTCTGTACTGTCATTGTGTTAGAAGATCAGTTTGTGATGTGATGCCCTAGACCCTGACACAGTACCATACTTGATGATGTTGCTGAGGCAGTAGGCTTCAAGTGAATAGAAGTTACTCCAGTTCAACAAGCATAATGGTTGCAAACAGTAGCATTTAGCTTAATAGTTTCATCACTATTGGACATACAGCTTGATGGTTACAGTCTCTAATGGGGGCAGAATGTGGAGCTCACAGAGCAACTAAAGGTAGAAGCTCACACATGAGCTTCATGGACTTAAAATATGTATCCCATACAGAATAAGGCAAAATGAAAAAAAGTGCCAAAATGGCTAATTCCCTTCTCTTCCCACAAAATAAAAAATGACACCCCCCAGAATGGTATCAATGAAAAGCACTGATCGCCCCGCTAAATGAGCCCTCACACAGCTCCGTAAACATAACTACAAAAAATATTTTTTTTCTTCAAGCTTCCCCCCCCCCCAGTTTCAAAGCACAACAAAAACTATACATCAGATTTGTACTGACTTGCAGAATGAAGAGCACAAGTCAGTTGTCCAATTCCACCCCATGTGGAAATGTTTTACCACACTACATTCTATGTAATATTAAATGGTGGCATTAGAAACTACATCTTGTCCCACAAAAAACAAGCCCTCATGGCTATGTGAATGGAAAATTTTAAAAAGTTATGGCTCTGGGAAAACATTGAGCGAAAAACAAAAATGCAAAAACTGAAAATCACTTTGTCAGGAAATGGCTAACCCCTGATTGACCCCTAAAAGGTCTCAATGTGACTGTCAGATGCTGCCATCAGTATTCTTTTATTTAAGTATGCCCCCGTTTTTGTGTAAGTTTAACTTTTATTATGTGCAAATGAGCCTCAAGGAGCAGGGGGCGTTGCACCTGCTCCTAGAGGTTCCGTTCGCCCACCTCATTTCCACGCCCTTCTGTCTTGATTGACAGGGCCAGGCCAGCTTGGTTCTCCTGCTGGTCCCGTCTACTGAATGGAACAGCGCAGGCGCAAAATTTATACGGCAGACAAGGCCAGCAGGTGAACCAACGCTGGCCTGGCCCTGTCAATCAAGACAGAAGGGAGTGGAAATAAGGTGGGCGAACGGAACCTCTAGGAGCATGTGCAACCCCCACACCCCCGCTCCTAGAGGCTCATTTGCACATAATAAAAGTTAAACTTACACGAAAACGGGGCATACTTAAATAAAAGAAATGCAGAGTTAAATTCAGGTGACATTTTCACATCTATAATGTAAGCCTGTTTAATAGAGAAAATTGGGGTGACAGAAACCCTTTAACATGAGCACTACATTAAAGCTATTCATTTTCTTACAGTTTGAAAGAATTCTCTTACAGCATATTCTTGACCTGGTATTGGCTTGTCAACAGTTTTTGCTATAAAAAGTCACACATTATAAGTATGGAGTATAGATTTATACAAATTATGAAATATATCATACTGAGAATTGCTGGTCCCAAGAATACACAGGAAGGTCAGTCAGATTACTGTAGGCATATTTCATTACTGATCAGGGCCTAAATTAATATACTATAAGTCCACAGTTGTGTTGAGTAAATCACCTACCAAAAGAACTTTGTCATAGCTTATACCAGGCATGCTCAACCTGCGGCCCTCCAGCTGTTGTAAAACTACAACTCCCACAATGCCCTGCTGTAGGCTGATAGCTGTAAGCTGTCCAGGCATGCTGAGAGTTGTAGTTTTGCAATAGCTGGAGGGCCGCAGGTTGAGCATGCCTGGCTTATACTAATGAATACCAAGTATCTGGTATGATATTAGCTGGTGATTACTTATGAACAGTGACACCTATAGTCCAAAGATTGTCAAGGACCAGGGAATCTTATGTGTCAAAAAATCTGATGACCATACCTTGAGCTTTGTACCATACGTTGAAATAGTAGGATGGATTCAATTCATAAGTTTCAAGTTTTTGCCACAAATCCAAGGGATTTGCTTTATGGAGAATCAATGCAGAAAGTAATTGTTATATATTTGTCAATATTTAGTTGTAAATGATAATGACCCAAGGAGGACTTAACAAATACCAAAAAAAAATGTTTGATATACACTAGCTATAGATACTTGCATTGCTTAATCCGAAATGCTTTTTCCCCGTTTTTTGTTACTTTGTTACTATATTTGTAGTGTACATAAAATAAGCTTTACTCTTTTCTTCACACAGAGAACAAAGATGATTCACACCATCACGATATGTGGTGCATAAGTGCATATACATGTAATATTGCATTATGAGCTTCCAGCCATGACAAATAGCCCACTGAAGCAATCCAAATGGTTGGGCTGAGACACAGAACGGTATACAAGGCAGTGGTGGCTGCTAACAATTTATTCATTTGTTTCTTTTATTGCAGCCCACTGGAATAGACAAGTCACAGGCTATTGATGAAATAGCAATGGAAAAGCAAGTAGTGTAATACAATAGCCATGAGCTGCATGGCCTAATAATATTCACAGAAAGCTTGCTCTACATTGGAGACATAGTGTGATTACTTAAATACAACACACTCACACACTTTCCACATGACTATAAATTATGTATGCGGCCTCTCAGGAATGTAGTCAAACATTGTAATTCTATCAAAATGTAATTGACCGCAAGAAAATGTAATATCAATTTTACAAGGTATCGAGAAAAAAGGAATTAGGTTACAAATAGTACAGTATAATATATTCATGAGCTACTGCTTTGCTTCTTTGCTACACAAACTATTAAATCATAGACTGCACTCTATCAGTGTTTAATTCTAACAATGCGGAAGCTGGAAGCTGGCTTCTTCTAAATTTCAATTAGTTGGAGCAACTTCAAGTTCAGAGGAGGAAAAGACTCAAAGGAAATTTACACCTATGAATTCAAAATATAGCACTTACAAATTCAGGTAACAGTAAATGCTTTTCCAGGACTGTAAATGCAAACTTTAGCTCATTTTACTAGCAATTGGGAAGGGAAACAAATATGCTATATACTGTGCGTGGTATACAGTATGTTGCATACAAGTGCGTATAAGTTGCATAGGTTTGTTAAAAGAAACTTGAGAGGAAATTAATGTAATGAATTACATTTCAGAATTTCTAGGCACAAATTACTGTATAATGTACTCTAGACATCCGATTCATATTGTAAACTTGTTTAAATAACTTCTTTTTTAAAGGTGCTAAATTTAAAGGGGTTGTCCCAATACATTTACTTACACAGAATGGTACCACCTGGTGATCAAAGTGTATAGCAATGCGCATGCCTATCTATTCACCTGTGTGCTGCTGGTCATGGATGCTCAGTCACACTCTGTTCACTGCAAAGTCAAGAGAAATAACTTTGAGCAAGAAAGACAATTTCCTTAGCTCTTCTGCAGTGAAGAGAGGATCTGTCACGGGTAGAGTCACGGGAATCAAGATAGAGCGAAGGTGCACTCCCTGAGCTGCCACCCGGTCCCCTGTCCCTGCCTACTTGCACCACCCGCCCTAGGTGACGGAGCGCAACTGGGCGACAGTCCCTAACCTACTAAGTGCAAGCAGAGACAGCAGGGAAGAGAACAGCCACTGTCAACTAGCCGAGGTCAGTCCAGGAAGTCACGTCAGAACAAGGAAAGAGGCAAAGACAAATCCGCAAACAAGCCGAGGTCAAAATCCGAGAGGTAACGTCAAGGTACAGGGAGCAGGCAGAAGAGGTGTCAAGAGGCGGATCGAGGTTCAATTCCAGAGATAGCTTAATAGCAATAAAGTACACAACCTATAGGAAGAAAATCACACGCAACCTGTAGCCAGCAGGCTGCCTGAATTTATAGTGGGGAGTGAGGGTCATGTGACGTGGCCAGCGTCACATGACCAACAGACAGACAAGTCGAGTACTGAGTGATCAGCTCGGCGCTCAAGACAGACCTAGGAGCAGGGAGCCTCCCAGCTAGCAAAGCTGCCCTGGGAACGAGGCCAAACACAGATTCTCGCTCCCGAAGCTAAGCAGCAGGTCTGCGGCTGATGGGAGACCGAGTGCGCCTTTGGCGCCCCGTTACAGGATCGCTAATGGATACTAGGCTGTGGGGAGTGCCTGAGCATGTATAACCAGCAGTGCTTAGCTCTGTAGATGGAATTGCACATTGCTATATACTGTACGTTCACCACCAAGTGTGTGGCAAAACCAACCTCGCCACCGGGTTTTGGGGAGGCCTGTTTAAAAGCCTCTTGCCTCGGGATTATGGCCCTGTGGCAAACCCAGCCACTATATACGGTAATTCCTGTACTTATGATGTTAGGGCGTATGGGTATACCACTTTTAAGAACCAAGTGTATATATGTTTGTGTAACTTGTCAGCTTGGGAGACAGTTGGGTGGATAGACAGAGGGGAGGAAAATGCTGGGTGTGTTCCATTGTCCCATTGTGCCATTGTCCCATTGTCCCATTGTCCCATTGTGTGTTTAAATGGTGATGTCTGTCCTGTTGTCTCCACATGTGTATTGGCGATTTCCCTTTGTCCTGAGAGATAATTGGATTACTTCTCGGTTGTCTCCGGGACAGAGAGGAGGAAACCATGATGCATTGTGGGGATGTGTTGTATCTGTCCTGTATTTGCAACAACTGTAATAAAAACCAGGCTGGGTGTGCCAGCACGTCAGGCCACTGCTTGATCCTCAACACGGAGCCTTGTCTCGTTATTGGGGGGATTCCCTGTATGCTGTTAGAGACTGATTGCCAGGAGTGTAAGCTGATTGTATGCTTTTCCTGTTCATCTGCTAGCAGCTATTCGCAAGGTTCCAGTTTGGAGTGCTATTTTGTATCCAGTTCGGGAGTTTGGTGTTCTGCAGTAGCTGTGCCTGTCTCTCAGAAAGGGGCATATCGCCTAAACGGATTTTAACCCCTTGTCTGCTGAAACGGTCCATTACAAAGTGATACCATAAGCAAAATGTGAAAAGTCTTCACTTGATCATTTCTTAAAGCACAGAGTGTCAAGTACAGTACAGTATGTTTCATTTGTTATCATTTATAAAATGACTATAAAGGAAAAAGTCTGGTACCGTGTTAGCCAATAGAAAACTAGTTTAGTGCTCCCATTAAGAGATGATTGTTTCACTTAATGAGAGCACTAAAATAAAATAAAAATGATACATAATAGTCAAGCAATCCTTTTGGAGTGAATATTAAAGTATAACAACCAAAACACAATGTCCAATATTGATTAGATACTCATACAGAAAATTCCTGCTATATATCAAGGGAGTCACAGAAAGCTAGGAATAAAACTTAACTTTTAATCACCACATTAACATTAAATCACTTCACAGTCCTCTAAAATATAACAAACATTGCTCATAATGGACCAAAAACACCAACACATACAAATATACACGGGGGGGAGGGGGCGGGTATAATACGCTAGGGAGAAATGTCCCTAATAAATCCCTAACTAATACCTCAACCCACAGGAACAACCTGATGGTGGGTGGCCTGTGGTCCTGTGCCTGCCCTATCTCACCCTCTTATTGCCCTAAATACTTCCAACGTGTTTTCCCAATTATTCGTTCATCAGGGTAAAAAATATGGGGCAGAAAGTAGAAAATAATATACAACAATTGGTAGAACTACACGGTTATTAACTGGTAACTGAACCGCAAAAAAGGTGAAGATACAAATACCTCTGATTGTTAGCATATGAAAACCTGAAGCATTTGTGTATCAACATTCACATCAATCGATACACGTGATCAAACTTGAATCTCGGGAAAAAATGGTTGTAACAGTTCCCAGTCCAATAGACAGTTATCAATATGTGTGTAATGAACCAGTGTAGGATTGATCATGTAGATGTTAATCCATAGGCAGTTAGAGCACATATGTGAGACAGCCAGATATTGATTTCATGCATCAATAATCAAATCTCAACACATATAACTGATAGCTGGTCCAGAACATATAGAAAAATCATCAGGTTTATGTTTATACAATATCAAGTAACCTAAAGTATAGTCAAAAAGCCGCAATCAATTAAGCCCGGTACATCACTAAGGCCTCTTTCACACGGGCGTCATATTTTTGGCCCGGATAAGAGGCGGGTGCGTTGCGGGAACACGCACGATTTTTCCACGCGAGTGCAAAACATTGTAATGCGTTTTGCACTCGCGTGAGAAAAATCGCGCATGTTTGGTACCCAAACCCGAACTTCTTCACAGAAGTTCGGGCTTGGGATGGATGTTCTGAAGATTGTATTATTTTCCCTTATAACATGGTTATAAGGGAAAATAATAGCATTCTGAATACAGAATGCTTAGTAGGTGATCAATTGAAGGTTAAACAAATAAAAAAATTAACTCACCTTCTCCTCTTCATTGCGTAGTTCCCGGTCTCTTCTTTACTTCTTTAATGTTTAACTACTGGCTAGGACCTGTGGTGACATCAGATCACATGCTCCAACCACATGGTCCATCACCACGGTGATGGACCATGTGATTGGAGCATGTGATCTGACGTCACCACAGATCCTTTAGCCCACAGCTCATCATTAAAGAAGTAAAGAAGAGACCGGGAACTACGCGATCAAGAGGTGAAGGCGAGTTAATTTTTTAATTTTTTTTAACCCTCAATTGATCACCTACTAAGCATTCTGTATTTAGAATGCTATTATTTTCCCTTATAACCATGTTATAAGGGAAAATAATACAGTGAATAGACTGTCACCTAGCAACCATGTGTGAAAATTGCACCGCATCCGCACTTGCTTGCGGATGCTTGCGATTTTCACGCAACCCCATTAATTTCTATGGGGCCTGCGTTACGTGAATATAGAACAAGCTGCGATTTTGACGCAACGCATAAGTCATGCGTGAAAATCACTGCTCATGTGAACAGCTCCATAGAAATTAATGGGTCGGTATTCAGTGCGGGTGCAATGCGTTCAACTCACGCATCGCACCCGTGCGAAATACTCGCCCGTGTGAAAGGAGCCTAAGCTGGATACATATATTTGATTGCTAGCCCAGGACAAATAAAGTATAGAGGTATAATCAGCTCAATACTTTTAATATTTAATTTCTAGCCTTAACCCCTTCAACCCTGGGCCTGTTTTCACCTTTCTGCCCAGGCCATTTTTTGCAAATCTGACATGCGGCATTCTGAGATTGTTTTCTCGTCACATATTGTACTTCAAAACATTTTAATTCATTGTAAAATTTCCAAATTTCAATTCAAAAATAGTAATTACTTTACATTCCTCAAATTTATACTTCATGTTTGGATCATTTTTAAAATTGCATTTTATTTTTTGGGGACGTTAGAAGGCTTAGAAGTAAATCTTGAAATTTTTTGGAAAATTTCCAAAACCCACTTTTTAAGGACAAGTTCAGGTCTGAAGTCACTTTGTGAGGCTTACATAATAGAAACCACACAAAAATGAACCCATTTTAGAAACTACTGATTTTACAAACTTGTTTACCCTTTAGGTGTTCCACAAGAATTGATGGAAAATGGAGATGAAATTTCAGAATTTCACTTTTTTGGCAGATTTTACATTTTAATCCATTTTTTCCAGTAGCAAAGCAAGGGTTAACAGCCAAATAAAACTCAATATTTATAACGCTGATTCTGCAGTTTACAGAAACATCCCACATGTCACCGTAAACTGCTGTACGGGCACACGGCAGGGCGCAGAAGAAAAGAAACGCCATATTTTTGGAAGGCAAATTTAGCTGAACTGGTTTTTAGATGCCATGTCCCATTTGAAGCCCCCCTGATGCACCCTTACAGTAGAAACTCAAAAAAGTGACCACATTTTGGAAACTACAGGATAAGGTGCCAGTTTTATTGGTACTATTTTGGGGTACATATGATTTTTTTTTATTGCTCTATATTAAGTTTTTTGTGAGGCAAGGTAACAAAAAAAATGGATGTTTTGGCACCGTTTTTATTTTTTATTTTTACAGCCTTTACCTGAGGGATTAGGTCATTTGACTTTATTATAGAGCAGATCGTTACGCACATGGCAATACCTAATATGTCTACTTTTTCTTGTTTTTTTTAAGTTTTACACAATAATAGCATTTTTTAAACCGAAATAATGATATTTTAGTGTCTCATAGTCTGAGAACCATAGCTTTTCTATTTTTTTGACTGATTCTCTCAGGTAGAGTCTCATTTTTTGCAGGATGAGGTGACAGTCTGATTGGTACTATTTTGGGGGGCATACGCCTTTTTGATCACTTGCTGTTGCAATTTTTGTGATGTAATGTGACAAAATGGCTTTTTTTTTTTTTTTACGGTGTTCATCTGAGTGGTTAGGTCATGTGATATTTTTATAGAGCTGTTTGTTATGGACGTGGTTATACCTAATATGTATATTTTTTTTATTTTTTTTCACTTTAGCACAATAATAGCAGTTTTGAAGCAAAAAATTATCATATTTCAGTGTATCCATAGTCTGAGAGACATAGCTTTTTTATTTTTTGACCGATTCTCCTAGGTAGGGTCTCATTTTTTGCAGGGTGACGGTCTGATTGGTACTATTTTTGTGATGTAATGTGACAAAAATGGCTTTTTTTTACAGTTTTTATTTTTATTTTTTATGGTGTTTATCTGACAGGGTGTATTCTATTAAAAACACTTTTTTTAAACTTTTTTTACTTTACTTTATTTATGACATTCACTTTTGGGGTTCTGATCCCCTCTGCAATGCATTACAATACATCTGTATTGTAATGCATTGCCTGTTAGTGTATGACACTGAGTAATACACTAACAGGTTGCCTAGGAGACCCAGCCTGAGGCTGGATCTCTTTGGCTCCCGTAGAATGCAGTTCCCGATGCAGTGCAAGGCATTGGGCAGTCTCTGCACGGCATCGGGCTGCCTTGTGTCACATTGGGTCCCCCCACAGCAGCGTGTGGACCCGATGCGATTGTTCACCTGACACAAACCTCTTCTATGTCGAGGTCAGCGCGGACCGCGGTATGGAAAGTGTTAATCCGCCGGCATCGGCTTTTACAGCGATGCCGGCGGATACAGCAGGGCCCCGGCTACCACAGACTGCGGGGCCCCTTCAGTTATCTCCCACACACCGCTTCAGTGCCCGCGCGATCACTATGACGTACTATTATGTCAAATTGCGGGAACTCAGTGGTTCCCATGACGTACTAGTACGTCAACGGTCAGGAAGGGGTTAAACAAATAGAATCACCCTCTGGCTAATGTTTATGTATCACAAGGTTATTGGAGGTCTGATTCAAAGGCTGCAATGAATAAAGCCCGGTATATTAAAAAAAGTGATGTTCACACTACAATTGATGGTCACAAGGACCTCTCACATGTACAGTAGAGGTTAGATTGTCATGGAGATTCCGGCATGGTCCACCTTGATATGGATGTACAACCCATATCGGGTCGTACCTCCACTTTATAGTGCATGAGCATGTGGAACATTCGGTGAGTGGAGCGCACGCCTGGTACACGTGCAGCTCCAATCCTGGACATCCGGTCAGTGGAACGCAAACTGCACTCCACCAATAGGAAGAACAGTTACTCTCCAAAAAATGGAACGCAACATGCATTCCACAAGGAAAAGAATAAATCAGATAGGGCGCAAAACAAACATGAAGATGTCTCCTGAGGTACCATAATGGTCAAACGCAAATGCGCCCTCAGGGTAATACAATATGTCAGAGGTTGACCTGTCCACATCACAGCACTGGCAGACACAGACAGCAGAGGGCCTCTGTGCAAAGAATGTGCCTGCCCCCCCCACCCAAAGCCGAATTCGCAACCTAACCTATTCCATCCTAACATTACTTATAGCTATACAAAACATACAGGGTAAGGCTACTTTCACATCTGCGGCACTATGCTCCGGCCACCTGATCCGGCAGAAAATACAAGGAATCGGCCGTCCGTGTCCCGCTGATTCTCTGCATTTTTGCCAGATTGTGGCCGGATCTATGCTGTACCCCATTATATCCAATGGGGCCGGCCGGCATTCTGTCTGCATCCAGCTGTGCTGGATCCAGTGAATTCCAACAGGCTGTTCTCTGCTGGAACAGCCTGCCAGAATCACTAACGCAGATGTGAAAGTAACCTAATACAGGTCCACATACCTCTTCCATCCAGTTATGTCTCCTTTGATGTAGATGTTCTCTGTCCTCATCTTCTCCTTTCAGACCAGACCACCATGATGATTTCTTTCAGCCATCTCTTCTCTCTGCAGAGTTTGAATGATATCTTAGTTTCCTACTTTTCTATCATCCTCCCACCTTCTGAACACCCCATTCTGCCACCCTCAATACTGTGCCCGCTGTGCTCCCTATACAATTTACACACAGATTGTTCCCCTTCAATAATTATTGGCACGCAGTGTCCTAAAAAATAACTGTGCCCGGGAAACAGTGTCCCTGACACTAATAGTGTTAACATAATGTTCCGCAAAAATAATTGTGCTAAGCTGATACTGCGCCAGGGTGCCCCCGACAGTAATACTGCTGGCCAAAGTACCACCAATAGAAATAATTATCTACCAGACAACACGTAGTAGTAATAGTGCCCCTGTAGTAATAATGTCCCCACTGTGTCCCAGAAGTAATAATGCTCCCATAGTTCTCATACTAGTATTTATGTTCCTCATAGTCCCTCAACTGTAATATAGCCCACTATAATGCCCAAGGTAATAATAATTCTCTTTATAATGTGTTACAGTAAAAATAAAAATGTTTTGTTGTGTGGCAGTATAAAAAATACCTCCTCTTGGTGCCCCCTGTAGAGCTAATGTCCCCATAGTACCCTCATAACGTGTGCCAATGCCCCCTACTGTGTGCCCAAAAAACCCTCTCAGTGCCCTATGAGAAAAAGTCCCAATAGTGCCCTATAATTTGTGCCAGCATAAAATACTCCTATATTGTGCCCCAATAGTGCGCCTCCCCTTATCCCCATGTTACCTGACAATGTGCCAGAATAGAATACCCTCATAATGTGTTTCAGTTTAATTTCCCTATAAAATTGTCCCCAATAGTGCTCCTCTCCCCCCTTCTTCATAGTGCCCCCCATGTGTGCCAGTATATAAGATAGGGTCCCCAGTAGATGCCCCCATAGTGCTCCCCCCTTCTCCATAGTGCTGCCATGTGTGCTAGTATATAAGATAGGGCCCTCAAAGTGCTCCTCCCCTCCATTGTGCTCCCCATGTCTGCCAGTATATAAAATAGGGCCCCAGAAGATGCCCCCATAGTGCTCCTTTCCCCCCTTCTCCATAGTGCCCCCCATGTGTGCCAGTATATAAGATAGGATCCCCGTAGCTCTCCTTTCCTCCATAGTGCCCCCATGTTTGCCAGTATAAAAGATAGGGCCCCCCATAGTGCCCCCCATGTCTGGCAGTATATAAAATAGGCATGACCCCATATGTCACTTGCTCAGAACCCCCCCTAATATCAGTTGTTAATTATTTATTCAGGCACCCCCATATCGATGTGACAGACCACCATCAGACCTCAGGTCAGACTATAAATAATTAAAACTTACCTCTCCTGCTCCGCTGCTCTCCATGTCCACCGGGGTGTCCTGATGTGAGTGCCTGCGCTGCTGGTCTCCAACAGCCAGCGCTGCACAGTCACGTGACCTGATTGCGTACAGCGTCAGGTCATAGTGCCCGCTGTATGCAGTCAGGCTGGAGGAGACCAGGGAGGAAGCGGAATCGGAGGGGTAAGTAAGCGCTTCTCTCCACCGCCACCGCCTGTCTCTTGCATAACATAAGGGGCCCATTCATACTAGTGAGCGCTTCTGGATGCGCTCACTAGTATGATACTAGTAAGCGCTTCCAGAAGCGCTCACTAGTATGAATGGGCCGTCTCACATGCCCATCCGGGATCCTGTATAACGTTTGCGCATACTAAATATCAGTGACACTAATTCAGTGTAATTTTTTTTAGCCGCTGGTGACAGCAACAATATTTGCGCTATACCTCCTGTATAACATTTGCACATCCTAAATATTAGTGACATTCATTCAGTGCAATTTTTTATTAGGCGGTGGTGACAGTGACATTACTTACGCTATACCTCCTGTATAACGTTTGTGCATCCTAAATATCAGTGACATTCATTCAGTGTAATTTTTAATTTGGCGGTGGTGACAGCGACATTACTTGCGCTAAACCTTGTTTAACGTATGCTCATCCTAAAAGTATCTGTGACATTCTGTGTACTTTATTTGCGCATACACTTACAAAACCTACACTACTGTTTGTGCAACATACTTGCAAGCATATATACCATTTAATATGCGCAAGGCGAGCAGTAAGGGACGAGGAAGTGGCCGCGCTGCTGATGGTGCATGCAGAGGCCGTGGCCCTGGGTGGGGTAAAACTGTACCTGCTGCCAGAGCACATGAAACACCCTCATTCACGATACCTAGCTTCATGTCCCAGTTTGCAGGGCGGCACAGGACACTACTCTCTAAGTCAAACCAGTGCGACCAGGTGGTTGTTTGGATTACAGCAGATAATGCTTCCAGTCGGTTAAGCACCACCCTGTCTTCCACAAAGTCCAGGCTCAGTAGCCAAGAGTCTGGTCAACAGAATCCTCACCCTGATCCTCCTTCCTCCCACCATGGAGAGTCTTGGCAAACAAGTGATCCCACACTCAGATATTCCAAAGAGCTCTTTTCATCACCATTCCTTGATTTGGGCCTCTCAACAAGCCCGCTTGAAGAGGGACATGAGGAGATATTGTGCCCTGATTCCCAAACTCTTCAGCATCCATAGTCACAAGAAAATGACAGTGGGGAACAGCAATTAGTGTTTCACGAGGTGGATGATGATGATACACAGTTGCCAATAAGTCAACCGCAATTAGTGTCTCAAGAGGTTCATGATGAGGATGAGACACAGTTGTCAATAACTGAGGTTGTTGTTAAGTCAACAAGGTTGATCTGGTTGATCAACCTTCTTAACCCCTGCTACAAAGAGAACCTCTCATCTCTCATTCCTCTGGTGGAGAGGACAAGCAAAACGGTGCAATGCCAGAAGGTCCTTGTTGAAAAATTGCTCCAAAAATTTCCATCTGACAACGCTGGTGGCAAAGTTCCTTGAGGAGGGGAGACAAGTGGAACACACAGCAGTTCCAAAAAAGGCAGGGTAACACTCTCCAAAGCCTGGGACAATTTTATGACACCCTGCCAGCACCCTCACCCTGATGCGCAGCCTAGTGTCACAGGGAGGGAAGAATTTTGGAAGATGGTGAAGGAGTACATAACAGACCATGTCAGCATCCTCAATGATCCCTCAGTGCCTTACAACTACTGGGTGTCCAAGCTGGACACGTGGCACGAACTGTCGCTCTACGTCTTGGAGGTGCTGGCCTGCCCTGCCTCCAGCGTTTTGTCTGAGCGGGTATTTAGTGCTGCTGGGGGCATAATAACAGATAAGCATATCCGCCTGTCAACTGAAAATGCAGGTTGTTCATTAAAAATGAACAAGGCCTAGATTGACCCTGACTTCTGAACTCCACCAGAGGAAAGCTGTTGAACATAAAGGCACTTTAAATGTGTTGTTTATACTGTACTGAATACACTGTATTCCCATGCACTCCTTCCACCCCAAAAAAATTGGGTATATGGTTGAATCTTCCTTTTCTCTTCCTCCACCTCCTCCTCTTATATCATATCAACATGCTTATTCGTCACATATAATTCCCTCGCCTATATGCCCTTGCATATAATGTTTTATAGAGTCATCCCACCTGCAGGCCCTCGCATATAATGTTTTACAGGGTCAGCTCACCTGCTGGCCCTCACCTACAATCTTTTACAGGGTCAGCTCACCTGCAGGCACTTGCATATAATTTTGTTAGAGGGTCAGCTCACCTTGTTTCCATCAATTTCTGACCTTTTCCTATGAACCACACACCCTCCCCTCTTCAGAGTAGGGGGTTCCTGGTTTAATGCTTTGGTTCTCCCATTTACTTCAATTGTGCTTGTTTGCTTGGTAGAATACCCGAGCATCCCAAGGTGTTTGGCCTGAGCACCCGAGCACTTTGGTTCTTGATCAACACTACTGACTATCTCCCACTAACTATCTGTAATATATATATATATATATATATATATATATATATATATGTTAACTAACTATCTAATGTAATGACTCAGCAAAGCACAGAGCACAGCAATGACACTGCTGTCTCTCTCAGAACTGCAAAAAACTGCAGAAAATGGCTGCTGGGGAAGTTCTTATATAGTAAGTGGTAGGCAACTTTCTTATTGGTTGCTAGGGATGTTTCTATGCTCAGTCAAAGAACTTGCAGCCTTCTCATTGGCCCACAAACAAGAAGCAGGGAGGGATCATGGGTTTAGATGAAAATAGAAAATCTTGAATATTTGCAAATACGAATATATAGCACTATATTCTAAATCTTTGCGAATTCTTGAAGTGGCGATATTTGCGATTAAAATTTGCGATTAGAATATTTGCACCCAACACTACTCCCTAGTACTTTTCTGCTGCCGACATGTGCACTAAAATAGTGCAATATACCATTTTAGTGGATTCGTCTGAAACTAACCTGAAAAGATTCGGCTTTGTCTGCTGTCCAAAAAATAGCAACGTTTGGGCCAAACCTGGTTCAGTTCGAACTAGTTCCCTTATGCTTATCCTATTTCTCTATAGATGAATACAAATATAATAGTTATAATCCTAATTCATAAAATTGTACATAAAAATATATACATATAATGAAAATACATCTTTGTGTGTACATATTTCCTTATGTATACTTATGTCCTTGAGGTTTTCAAAGATAAACATAGTCTGGCTTTCATTAACTTACTGGTTGGTGCTTTGATTTCATACTGTAACTTTCTGCTGTTCAACTGGCTGCAAAAACCATATACTTAATGAAATAAAAAAATTGTAGTTAAAGATAAGACCAAAGCATAAAAAGTGAGCACTAAACATTCAAATGAAACTGAGTGAAATAGAGCACACACATATGTCAAACATTACACTGCATGTTATTTGTGAGCAACTCCATAAATTGTTCAAAGTTTTTTTAATCAGTTAAGTTCTTTACTGTGGAAATGAGTACATATTTACTCTGAACAGATGAAGTTTGCTTCAAACAAATATCCTGGTTTCCAGTATGCATTATTTTTAGCTAAAATATTTGTTCTTCCTGTGGTGTAATATTTGTTCAAAATATGCAAAGTTTTATTCTCCATTTTCAAACATTTTCCATAACTGCCAGAAACTGCTGTATAGATGATATCCCAAGGTGACTAAAGTGGCTAAACCGCCTTGATAAATCTGTTTAAAAATTTACAAGCCTTGCAAACCTGCTCCTTGTTTTTTAAAGCTGATAAAGACCCTCAAAGACCTTGATAAATTATCTCTATTTTACTTTAAAATTCATGTAAAATAGTTCAGATTGAGTAAGTGAACCATGTTGTATCAAAGTCAAAGAAGAAATCTGGAGCACACATTGGAGAGCCAGTATTTCCAATGTTAGACAGAGTTATATAAGCAATAAGTACTTTAGAACTTGCTTAATAAAGTCAATGATAATGCAGTGAAGTTCACTGCCAGATAGTTTGTTGTATGCTTTATTATGTATAACAATATTTTAAAAATTAATTATTAAGGTGTTTATTTCATGAACAATGTCTGCAAATGTAAGATTAGTCTTTAAGATAATAAATAATCCATACTGTAGGAAAACAACTCCCAATTCAAAATGAGTGAATAACAAATTACCCCTGCTTGATTTGAGGCCAGTTCTAATCTAGCTGAAAGATTTCTGCACATATAGTATAAGCCTTGTTTCCTGTCATTTTTTTTCTAGCTGACACAAGGTTACCATAGACAAAGTGCAGATTTGCTCTAATATTTTTTAGGGAACTAAGATTATATATATTATTTAAGATACGGAGGATCATGAAACAACTCAGTTCAACCTTAGTAACAGCAACTCTGCTTGGACTCCTAATTCTCAAACCAATCTCCTATTGGATTATAACTTAATTATAGGGAACCTATCACCTGCAAAACGCATATTAAACTAACCACAGTACCTTACAGTTAGAGATGGCCTTGCGGTTCGCCCGGCGGTCGTTCCGTGGCGAACTTTGCGTGTTCGCGATTCGCCGAACATGCTAACATATGGAGAAACTTGGGCCCACCATATTCTTTCACATTATGAAGAACTTTGACCCATGACACTTCCATCAGTTGGTACAGGACAGCCAATTGAGACGTTTCAGCACATGGACATATCCCCTACTTTATAAATAGACCGATCTGGCCGCCATTTTACATTCAGTGTTTTGCCAGTGTAGGGAGAGGTTGCTGTGTGGAGCAGGGACAGGCTGTTAGGGACACCAAACGCTAGCTAATAGGGCCACAAAAGTCATTTTAAGGACTAGTATAGGTGTGCTATCGTTATGTGTGATACACAGAGGGGTGCAATATATTTATAATATACTTTTATAATGAGTCAAAAATACATAGATCTATATAGTGATCACCTGGAAGTCAGGGGCCTAGGGGCTAGGGGCTTACTAGGGCCATTTTTATATAGGGTAAGGTTCCGGATAGGGTCGCTCTTATCAGGACGGGTGGTCTGTGGTTAGGCTATCAGGGCCAGAATAGCACCCCCCTGTAGGGCAATATCAGGGACAGTTCTTTGCCCACCCTGTCCTTCAATACCACATCATCATCTAGCCCAGGGATAGATGTTTTTTGCTTTCCCTCCTGGATTCATTGATGTGCACTGGAACCCCCCAGATTGTGGTAGGACATATGGTTTCTGATTTAGTGCCGCCGAGCACTTGTTATTGCCTACCACATCTAAGCTTTTTGCATAACTTTAATAATTACATTTATTTTCATTTTTTGGGATATCTTTTCCATTTACAGGTCCACAAAATGGGCCCGCATTCGTTCCGCAATTTTGCGGAACGGGTGCAGAGCCATTCATTTTCAATGAGCCGGAATGTGCTGTCCGCATCCGCATTTGCGGATCCACACTTCCACATCTGTGCTTCCGTTTCCGCTAAAAAATAGAACATGTCCTGATCTTGTCCGCAATTGCAGACAAGATTAGGCATTTTCTATTATAGTGTTAGCGATGTGCAGTCCACAAATTGCGGAATGCACATTGCCGGTGTCTGTGCTTTGCGGATCCGCAAAACACTTACGGACGTGTGAATGGACCCTCATTGAAAAAATTATTAAAGGTTACGTTTTATCTTTATGTATATTCCCTTCCTTGTACAATGTTATAATATACTTTCTATGTTAGAAAGTATATTATAGTGCATTTGTATTGTGCGGCAGTTGTGTGCGGTTCTGCTGCTATACTGCAGGTATATAGAGGGACAAGCCTTATTGTAACAAATAATTTCTACTGGTGTGTAATACCAGTCGTCCCCCCAAAAAACTGATTGAAGCGTTAGATAATAATACAGGGAGTGCAGAATTATTAGGCAAGTTGTATTTTTGAGGATTAATTTTATTATTGAACAACAACCATGTTCTCAATGAACCCAAAAAACTCATTAATATCAAAGCTGAATATTTTTGGAAGTAGTTTTTAGTTTGTTTTTAGTTTTAGCTATTTTAGGGGGATATCTGTGTGTGCAGGTGACTATTACTGTCCAAAATTATAAGGCAACTTAACAAAAAACAAATATATACCCATTTCAATTATTTATTTTTACCAGTGAAACCAATATAACATCTCAACATTCACAAATATACATTTCTGACATTCAAAAACAAAACAAAAACAAATCAGTGACCAATATAGCCACCTTTCTTTGCAATGACACTCAAAAGCCTGCCATCCATGGATTCTGTCAGTGTTTTGATCTGATCACCATCAACATTGCGTGCAGCAGCAACCACAGCCTCCCAGACACTGTTCAGAGAGGTGTACTGTTTTCCCTCCTTGTAAATTTCACATTTGATGATGGACCACAGGTTCTCAATGGGGTTCAGATCAGGTGAACAAGGAGGCCATGTCATTAGATTTTCTTCTTTTATACCCTTTCTTGCCAGCCACGCTGTGGAGTACTTGGACGCGTGTGATGGAGCATTGTCCTGCATGAAAATCATGGTTTTCTTGAAGGATGCAGACTTCTTCCTGTACCACTGCTTGAAGAAGGTGTCTTCCAGAAACTGGCAGTAGGACTGGGAGTTGAGCTTGACTCCATCCTCAACCCGAAAAGGCCCCACAAGCTCATCTTTGATGATACCAGCCCAAACCAGTACTCCACCTCCACCTTGCTGGCGTCTGAGTCGGACTGGAGCTCTCTGCCCGTTACCAATCCAGCCACGGGCCCATCCATCTGGCCCATCAAGACTCACTCTCATTTCATCAGTCCATAAAACCTTAGAAAAATCAGTCTTGAGATATTTCTTGGCCCAGTCTTGACGTTTCAGCTTGTGTGTCTTGTTCAGTGGTGGTCGTCTTTCAGCCTTTCTTACCTTGGCCATGTCTCTGAGTATTGCACACCTTGTGCTTTTGGGCACTCCAGTGATGTTGCAGCTCTGAAATATGGCCAAACTGGTGGCAAGTGGCATCTTGGCAGCTGCACGCTTGACTTTTCTCAGTTCATGGGCAGTTATTTTGTGCCTTGGTTTTTCCACATGCTTTTTGCGACCCTGTTGACTATTTTGAATGAAACGCTTGATTGTTCGATGATCACGCTTCAGAAGCTTTGCAATTTTAAGAGTGCTGCATCCCTCTGCAAGATATCTCACTATTTTTGACTTTTCTGAGCCTGTCAAGTCCTTCTTTTGACCCATTTTGCCAAAGGAAAGGAAGTTGCCTAATAATTATGCACACCTGATATAGGGTGTTGATGTCATTAGACCACACCCCTTCTCATTACAGAGATGCACATCACCTAATATGCTTAATTTGTAGTAGGCTTTCGAGCCTATACAGCTTGGAGTAAGACAACATGCATAAAGAGGATGATGTGGTCAAAATACTCATTTGCCTAATAATTCTGCACTCCCTGTATACTTTCTTTATAGTGCATTTGGGTACTGTATAGTGCATTTGCGCATGCGCGTGCGCAAAAATTATTTTGCCGCTATTTCGCATTGAAAAAAATAATGAATGGAGGTTGCAAATTCGAATAATACATCTGGTATGTCACTGTCTATGTTGTAGGACTATTTGTGCACTTCTAGTAAATATTTCTTGGCTGCAAATATGAGCTAAAAGTTTTTCAGGTTCGCCTGCCATTGAAATGAATGGGACCCGCTGCGAACTTGCGGTTCGCAAACATTTGATCACGTTAGCGCGATCGCGTCCGCAAACCGTCCTGGCAGATGTTCGTCCATCAATACTTACAGTATCCCCCAGTGTGTCACTAATCATGTTTTTCTTTCCTCTTTGTGTTTCTTCATACTTGCTAAAAACTCTGTTTTAATATTGGTTGGCGCTGTCTCCGAGTCAGGCTTGAAGTCAATGGGGCATCGGCCTTCTTGCTTCAAGTAAAGCTAGGCCTGCCCCTTACCCCTCCTCTCTACAATTAGATGGAAGAGCACGATCCCGGCATCATGGCAGCATGTACATCTAATTGTAGAGAGGAGGGGTAGGAGGCGGGCTTAGCTTTACTTGAGGCAAGGAGGCCGCTGCCCCCTTGACTTCAAGCCTGACTCGGAGACAGCGCCATCCAACATTAAAACGTTAACGTTATTAACAAGTATGAAGAAACACAAAGAGGAAAGGAAAATATGATTATCAACACACTGGGGGATACTATAAGGTACTGTGGTCGTTTAATATGCGTTTTGCAGGTGATGTTCAGCTCTTTAAATAAGCCAGAATTTCAGAGGAGCATGAATGGCCTGTAAGTCTCCTCACGCCGATTAAGGTGCTTGCTCCCCAAGGAGAGGTAGAACCCCCCCCCCCCCAAATCCTTCAGTAAAGAACTGTCCTGCTGTTAACCTGGTGTTATTATTCCCTGCACCAATACACTGCACTGTAATCTAGAACTACAACAATGGACCCTACCTTACCTAGTGAAAATTATATTCGCTGCAAAGCCCAATTTCCTTGTGCTTCATGGTAACTAATGAATTTTTTCTTGAAATGGAGATAAAAAATGTAATAAAAAATGTAATAAAAAACAAACTCACCTCATCCATTTGAGTGCAAAAAGGCCTCTGTGGCCTTCTTGCTGGAAGATCCTACGCAAAATCTTGTGCTCAGTGACGTGTAACATCACCAAGCTGGCCAGTGTTATGACATCATCACACACCGTGTGAGTTTCGTGCTGGATCTTCAAGCAAGATGGCCAAGGTGGCCTCTTCACACTCAAATGGATAAGGTAAGTACAATGTAATTTTTTTAAATGATTAACCACAGATAAGCCTTAATATTAATGTCAGATGCAGTGATCAGTGATGAGCTCAGTTCAATGACGGGGCCGATGCAATCGCCGTCCACGTTCATTATGCCCGCTATTTACAAAGAAATGCACATCAGGACGAAGTAGCTCGTCGCAAAGCTATTTTTTTGGCGGGGATTTGGCGAAGTCAGCTCTCAATTTACATGTACAATGCATTCAGAATGTCTTCAGACCCTTTCAGTTATTTTCTGTATGCCTTCTGACTAGGGTTGAGCGAACCCGAACTTTCCGAACTTTAGGATTTTTGGACCCCAGACCCGAACCTGAACTTTTCAGTAAAAGTTCGGGTTCGAGCTCAGTGTTCGGTGATTTATTGGCACTTTTTGAAAGCGTTTTACTCTTGCGCCCTTAGAAGCCATCACAGCCATGCCTACTAATGGCATAGCTGTGATTGGCCAGTGCATCATGTGATCCAGCCTCTATATAAGCTGGAGTCACGTAGCGCTGCATGTCACTCTGCTCTGATTAGTGTAGGATAAGATGCTGCTGCTGTGAGGGAGAGAATAAGAAAGAATCATGAATCAGAAGTGATTGTTAACTCAGCGATCTACATAGATTTAGTTTTGTGGGTGCGGTGCACAATATTTTTACCCTGCCCTGAGCCCAGTGACACAGAAAAATAACTTTTATCCGTCTGTTTGTTAGGTGGACGGAGGCGGACATTTTATGCAAACTCAGTGCACTAGCACAGCATATTTGCATTTGTGACATTCAAATCCAAGCTTGCTGCAATAATAATCTGGGTTTAAAAAAACACAAATTTTTGGCAATATCCCACATCTGGTTCCTTTGCAGCATTTGTCAGTGTGAAATACAAGCTTGCAATACTTCAATAATTTTCTGGGTTTAAAAAAACACACATTTTTGGCAATACCCTACATCTGGGGCCTATGCTGCATTTGTTAGTATGACATACAAGCTTACAAGCTAGAAATACTGCAATAATAATATGTTATTAAAAAAAACACCCATTTTGGGCAAAAAACTAAATTTGCAGTGTTTGCTGCATCTGTCAGTGTAAGATACACGCGTTAGATACTGCTGTTCTATTCTGTCATAAAAAAACACCCATTTTGGGCAATACCCTAAATCTGGGGCCTATGCTGCATTTGTTAGTATGACATACAAGCTTACAAGCTAGAAATACTGCAATAATAATCTGTTATTAAAAAAACACCCATTTTGGGCAAAAAACTAAATTTGCAGTGTTTGCTGCATCTGTCAGTGTGATATACACGCGTTAGATACTGCTGTTCTATTCTGTTATAAAAAAACACCCATTTTTGGCAATACCCTACATCTGGGGCCCATGCTGCTTTTGCTAGTGTGACATACAAGCTAGAAGTACTCCAATAATATTCTGGGCTTAATAAAACACCAATTTTTGGCAATACCCTACATCTGGGGCCTATGCTTCATCTGTCAGTGTGAAATACACACGTTAAATACTGGTGTTCTATTCTGTTATTAAAAAAACACCTATTTGGGGCAAAATACTTAATTTGCAGCCTTTGCTGCATCTGTCAGTGTGAGATACAAGCTTTAAATATGGCAATAATATTCAGGGTTTAAAAAAACACAAATTTTTGTCAATACCCTACATCTGAGGCCTATGCTGCATTTGTTAGTGTGACATTAGAAATACTGCAATAATATTCTGGGTTTAAAAAAAACACCCATTTTGGGCAAAAAACTAAATTTGCAGCCTTTTCTGCATCTGTCAGTGTGAGATACACGTGTTAGATACTGCTGTTATATTCTATCATTAAAAAAAAACACCCATTTTGGGCAAGATCCTAAATTTGAGAGATATGAGGAGAGCGTCAAATAAGGGACGTGGCCCAGGTCGTGGTGCTGCTGGTGGAGCTCCTGTTGCAGGGAGAGGACGTGGTCGGTCTGTGCCAGCTTCACGCACAAGTGAAACACCTTCCTCAGGTGCGAGTAGGCGACAGAACCTTCAGCGTTATTTGGTCGGGCCTAATGCGGCTCTACGAATGGTGAGGCCAGAACAAGTACAGGCGATAGTAGATTGGGTTGCTGACAGTGCCTCCAGTTCCTTTACATTGTCTCCCACCCAGTGTTCTGCTAAAAGATCAGAGTTTGCAACTGCAGTCAATGTTCATCAGTCTTTCACCTCACCCCCTTGCAAATCAGCCAAGCAGTCTGAGCCCAAAGTCATGCAGCAGTCTCTTCTGCTTTTTGATGACTCTGCTAGCAGGGTTTCCCAGGGCCATCCACCTAGCTCTGCCCCAGAAGTGGAAGAGATTGAGTGCACCGATGCCCAACCACTTATCTTTCAAGATGAGTACATGGGAGGACCATCGCAGCATGTCTCGGAAGATGACGAAACACAGGTATAAACCTTCTCGACCTAAGCACAACCTGCATGACCAGGCATCTAAGTGCAAAGCACGAGCTGCAGTGGATTAGACACCTCAAAAACCAAGAAAGTTCTCTGGCTCCTCCTGCTTCCTCTTCTGCTCCAGTCTCGGCCTCTTCATCCACCTCTGGAGTGACAGTGGCACTTGCCAGAGGAAGTACCCCCTACCCACCCGCGATCCCTGGCCCTGATTGCCAGCATTTCAAAATTACTGGCCTTTGAAATGCTGTCATTCCGTCTGGTGGAGACGGAGAGCTTTAAAAGCCTTATGGCGGTGGCTGTCCCACATTACATCGTGCCCAACCGCCACTACTTTTCCAGGTGAGTCATCCCTTCCTTGCACAACCAAGTTGGGGACAAAATCAGGTGTGCACTGCGCAATGCCATTTGTGGCAAGGTCCACCTAACTACGGATATGTGGACCAGTAAGCACAGTCATGGACGTTATATCTGCCTAACAGCACACTGGGTAAATGCAGTGGTGGCTGGGCCTGAGGCGGATTGCAGTTTGTCGCATGTCCTTCCACCACCGAGGATTGCGGTGCGCTTCAGTTTGCCTCCTGTTGCTTCCTCCTCCTACTCCGCTTCCTCATCCTCTACCGCCTCCTCATCCGGTCATCATAACACCTTCACTACCAACTTCAGCACAGCCAGGGTTAAACGACAACAGGCAGTCTTAAAACTTATCTGTTTGGGGGACAAACCCCACACTGCGCAGGAGCTGTGGACGGGCCTTGAATAACAGACCGATGAGTGGTTGTTGCCAGTAAGGCCTTAAGCCCGGCTTGGTGGTGTGTCATAATCTCGTGGCAGCTCTGGGACTAGCCGGTTTGACGCACATCCATTGCCTGGCGCATGTGCTGAATTTGGTGGTGCAGCGGTTCCTTAAAAATTACACCGATTTGTCAGAGCTGCTGCATAAAGTGCAGGCTGTCTGTGCATGCTTTCTGTGTTATCACCCTGCTGCTCTTTGCCTATCAGCGCTGCAGCTTAACTTCAGGCTTCCTTCTCACCGCCTCATATGCGACGTGCCCATAAGGTGGAAGTCCACCTTCCACATGTTGGCCAGACTGTGCGAGCAGCAGCAGGCGACAGTGGAGTTTCAGCTGCAGCATGCACGGATGAGTCGCTCTGTGGAACAGCACCACTTCACCACCAATGACTGGGCCTCCATGCGAGACCTGTGTTCCTTGTTGCGCTGTTTCGATTATTCCACCAACATGGCCAGTGCGGATAACGCCATTCTCAGCGTTACTATCCCACCTCTATGCCTCCTTGAATAAACGCTTCTGGCGATGATGGAAAAGGATGTGGCGCAGGAAGAGGAGGAAGAGGGATCATTTCATAGGGTTTCCGGCCAGTTATTCACAAGTCGCTCAGAGGGTGGGTTCCTGCACCCACAAATGCCAGGTACACAATTGTCCAGCCAGGGAACAGTTCTGGAGGATGACGAGGTGGAGGATGAGGAGGAGGAACCATGTTCACACCAGAGTGGCACCCAAGCCAGCTTATGACCATCACTGGTGCATGGCTGGGGGGATACAGAGGACACTGACGATACACCTCCCACAGAGGACAGCTTGTCGTTGCCTCTGGGCAGCCTGGCACACATGAGGGTTATCACAGGTTATATTTCCCAATGTTTTTGGGTGTACCCTAATTTAAACAAAAAATAATAAATAAAAAATTAAACCAAAGAACAGTGTAGGCTACCTCCTCCTCCACCGGCGCTTCCACCTACACTGCCACATCCACCCCCTCCTCAACCTCCTACTCCAAATGGACATCGTCCTCCTAGATTAAGATTATTATTTTTTATTTTTATGTATTTTATGTTATTTAACCCCTTAAGGACATAGGACGTACCGGTACGCCCTATTTCCCGAGTCCTTAAGGACCAAGGACGTACCGGTACGTCCTAACTTTAAAATCGGCATTCCGGCGCCGCAGGGGTTAATTTGAACAGGATGCCGGCTGAAATCATTCAGCCGGCATCCTGTTAAAACGCCAGGGGGGGTCATGTGACCCCCCCGTGTCGGCGATCGCAGCAAACCGCAGGTCAATTCAGACCTGCGGTTTGCTGCGCTTTTTGCATTTTCTGATCCCCGCGGTCCCTGACCGCGGGGATCAGAAACTTTAGAGTGCCTAAAATCAATATTGTGCACCCCCCCTGCACCCCTGCACGATTTGATGGCAGCGGGTGGTGCAGGGGGGGTGTCGCAGGCGGTGGGGGCGTTCCGGGAGGCGGGCGGTGCGGCAGGCGGGATCGCGATCCCCCGCCCGCCTCCCATTGCGTAATCGTTGGTGTACAGTGGGTATACCAGGGTGCCAGCACATTGCTGGCACCCTGGTATAAACGTCTGACATCGTTGATGCGATGTCAGCCGTTTAACCCTTTCCATACAGCGGTCCGTACGGACCACTGTATGGAAAAGGTTAACAGTAAGAGGGAGCTCCCTCCCTCTCCAATCGGGGGGCTGCTGTGCCTTTGCAGCCCCCCGATGGTAGAGGGAGAGAGCCCCCAGACAGCCCCCCGACAGCCCCGTCCTCACCCTTCCCCGTCTGCGAAGTTGTGGCAGACGGGGAAGGTTCCCATGGCAACAGGACGCCTGCTCAGGCGTCCTGCTGTCCATGGTGCTGAACAGATCTGTGCTGAAAGCATAGATCTGTTCAGTTTAAGTAAAATACAGTACAGAAACCTAATATTTTACAGACATCAGACCCACTGGATCTTCAAGAACCAAGTGGGTCTGGGTCAAAAAATTAAAAAAATAAGTGAAAAAAGTTAAGATAAAAAAAAAACATTTATCACTGAATAAAAATTAAAAAAATAAAATAAACTACACATATTAGGTATCGCCGCGTCCATAACGACCTGATCTATAAAACAGTCATGTTACTTTCCCCACACAGTGAACGCCATAAAAATAAAAAAATAAAAACTATGAGAAAATTGAAATTTTGCCCACCTTACTTCCCAAAAAAGGTAATAAAAGTGATAAAAAAAGTCGCATGTACGCCAAAATAGTACCAATCATATTAGGTATTGCCGCGTCCGTATCGACCGGCTCTATATAAATATCACATGACCTAACCCCTCAGGTGACCACCGTAAAAAAAAAATATATAAAACTGTGTAAAAAAAGCTATTTTTTGCCATCTTACGTCACAAAAAGTGTAATAGCAAGCGATCAAAAAGTCATATGCACCCCAAAATAGTGCCAATCAAACTGTCATCTCATCCCGCAAAAAATTAGACCCTACTCAAGATAATCGCCCAAAAACTGAAAAAACTATGGCTCTCAGACTATGGAGACACTAAACAATTTTTTGGTTTTAAAAATGAAGTTATTGTATAAAACTTACATAGATAAAAAAAATTGTATACATATTAGGTATCGCTGTGTCCGTGACAACGTGCTCTATAAAATTACCATGTGATCTAACCTGTCAGATGAATGTTGTAAATAACAAAAAAAAACGTGCCAAAAAAGCTATTTCTTGTTACCTTGCCGCACAAAAAGTGTAATATAGAGCAACCAAAAATCATATGTACCCTGAACTAGTACCAACAATACTGCCACCCTATTCCGTACTTTCTAAAATGGGGTCACTTTTTTGGAGTATCTACTCTAGGGGTGAATCAGGGGGGCTTCAAATGGGACATTGTGTCAAAAAACCAGTCCAGCAAAATCTGCCTTCCAAAAACCGTATGGCATTCCTTTCCTTCTGCGCCCTGCCGTGTGCCCGTACAGCGGTTTACAACCACAATGAGTTTTGTTTGGCTGTTAACCCTTGCTTTGTAACTGGAAAAAAATATTAAAATGGAAAATCTGCCAAAAAAGTGAAATTTTGAAATTGTATCTCTATTTTCCATTAAATCTTGTGCAACACCTAAAGGGTTAACAAAGTTTGTAAAATCAGTTTTGAATACCTTGAGGGGTGTAGTTTCTTAGATGGGGTCACTTTTATGGAGTTTCTACTCTAGGGGAGCATCAGGGGGGCTTCAAATGGGACATGGTGTCAAAAAAACTGTCCAGCAAAATCTGGCTTCCAAAAACCATACGGCGTACCTTTCACTCTATGCCCCGCTGTGTGGCCGTACAGTAGTTTATGGCCACATATGGGGTGTTTCTGTAAACAGCAGAGTCAGGGCAATAAAGATACAGTCTTGTTTGGCTGTTAACCCTTGCTTTGTTAGTGAAAAAAATGGGTTAAAATGGAAAATTTGGCAAAAAAATGAAATTCTCAAATTTCATCCCCATTTGCCAATAACTCTTGTGCAACACCTAAAGGGTTAACGAAGTTTGTAAAATCAGTTTTGAATACCTTGAGGGGTGTAGTTTCTTAGATGGGGTCATTTTTATGGAGTTTCTACTCTAGGGGTGCATCAGGGGGCTTCAAATGGGACATGGTGTCAAAAAAACTGTCCAGCAAAATCTGGCTTCCAAAAACCATACGGCGTACCTTTCACTCTACGCCCCGCTGTGTGGCCGTACAGTAGTTTATGGCCACATATGGGGTGTTTCTGTAAACAGCAGAGTCAGGGCAATAAAGATACAGTCTTGTTTGGCTGTTAACCCTTGCTTTGTTAGTGGAAAAAATGGGTTAAAATGGAAAATTAGGCAAAAAAATGAAATTCTCAAATTTCATCCCCATTTGCCAATAACTCTTGTGCAACACCTAAAGGGTTAACGAAGTTTGTAAAATCAGTTTTGAATACCTTGAGGGGTGTAGTTTATAGAATGGGGTCATTTTTGGGCGGTTTCTATTATGTAAGCCTCGCAAAGTGACTTCAGAGCTGTAGTGGTCCCTAAAAATTGGGTTTTTGTACATTTCTGAAAAATTTCAAGATTTGCTTCTAAACTTCTAAGCCTTGTAACATCCCCAAAAAATAAAATATCATTCCCAAAATAATTCTAACATGAAGTAGACATATGGGGAATGTTAAGTCATCACAATTTTTGGGGGTATTACTATGTATTACAGAAGTAGAGAAACTGAAACTTTGAAATTTGCTAATTTTTCCAAATTTTTGGTAAATTAGGTATTTTATTATGCAAAAAAATTAATTTTTTTGACTTTATTTTACCAGTGTCATGAAGTACAATATGTGACGAAAAAACAATCTCAGAATGGCCTGTATAAGTAAAAGCGTTTTAAAGTTATCAGCACTTAAAGTGACACTGGTCAGATTTGCAAAAAATGGCCTGGTCCTTAAGGTGAAAATGAGCCTGGTCCTTAAGGGGTTAAAGTCATTTCCCGATCCACATTTGTTTGCAGAGCACTTGCCATGCTCTTAACCACATTTTGCTGCCATTTGCAGCCCTCTAGCCCTTTCCATGACATTTTTAGAGCCATTGTAGTGCTCAAAAATTCGGGTCTGCATTGACTTCAATAGGGTTCGGGTTTGGGGTCAAGTTCGGGTCCGGACCTCGAACTTTTAAGTGAAGTTTGTCCGAACATCCAGGTGCCCACTCAACTCTAGTTCTGACATAATACTGTTAATAAGAGAGCTATCTTCTCCATTTGTACTGAAAATTCCTACATTTGAACCAGAAAACTGAATTACCAGAAAATGAGTAGTGTACTGATATTGCAGGGTGCGTGTAAGGGCAAGCAGAGCAGGGAGTCTATGATGTGAAGCTTCAGGCAAGAGCTGATAAGCATTGAGCAATGTTAGAGAAGGCAGCATCAATTATGTCATGTCATTTATCAAAGATATCCTCATGTAGAAGCAATTCTAAGAGAGAATAGCTCCATAATACAGAAAGCAATTGAGTATGGAACAAAGCTATCTCTGTTGTTCAAACTGAACTGGAAAAAAGTATAGATACTATGCATATCTATTACTGTCCTTATATGCAGCCCTTGTAATGGATTCAATCACATAAAGTGACATATCAAAATATGAAAGTATTTTACTTATCCAGTATGTATCTGGTTATCCACTTGTAGAAAAAAAGGGCAACAGGAGCCGCACAGCGAGAAAAGATGTAAGCGGAGTGCCAGCGGCTGTGAAGGCGGTCCCCCTCCAAGGCATACAATAAGAAAAAATTCCGCGGCACTTCCAAGGCGTAAAATGAAAAAAACATTTATTTACCAGACAGCAACGTTTCGATCCTTCTCTCTGGGATCTTTCTCAAGCAGTGATAACATATACTAGTATTGAGTGCTTTTTATACAGCTTAGCATAATTAATCAATCACAATTTCTTAATTCATATATATTCGTGAAATAATTAAAAAACATAATACAAACAAGTGAACATATATTTTGTGTCAATCATGTGTCCCATATATATGAGATATACATTTTATATAAAAAATAACACTTTATAATAAGATACAAATACAAATCGACATGATTCATGATTATAGCCACCTGATCATGATTTAGTAATAGTGAATGTACAGGTGTACCTGTTAAAAACACTCATAATCCAGGAAGGTCCTTCAGTGGAGGTGGGACACAGACCTCATGGAATTCGGCGTATCACTAATGTAATAGGTTATCCACTTGTCCGCCTGTGTTTGGTGAACATACCATGGCTGTGCACTTCTATGCCCCTGTTGGCTCATATCTTGATACGGTATGTCATTTTATGCAATTGAATCCATTACAGGGGCTGCATATAAGATTCCATATCAGGTGGATATGATATAGATTGCTATCTGCAGAACTTATTGCCCATGTGTATCACTACCCCATTAATGTATGTAAGGGGATTTCGTTTTTGGGCTTGCACAGACCTAGAGTCCATTTTACATAGCGCTCATCTGCACTGCAATTTGTAATTGATTTTATCTAATCACTGTATGTCTAATTTTGATATAATACAATAAAGTATGCATTTCAACTATACAGTGGGATGCGAAAGTTTGGGCAACCTTGTTAATCGTCATGATTGTCCTGTATAAATCGTTGGTTGTTACGATAAAAAATGTCAGTTAAATATATTATATAGGAGACACACACAGTGATATTTGAGAAGTGAAATGAAGTTTATTGGATTAGCAGAAAGTGTGCTATAATTGTTTAAACAAAATTAGGCAGGTGCATAAATTTGGGCACTGTTGTCATTTTATTGATTCCAAAACCTTTAGAACTAATTATTGGAACTCAAATTGGCTTGGTAAGCTCAGTGACCCCTGACCTACATACACAGGTGAATCCAATTATGAGAAAGAGCATTTAAGGGGGTCAATTGTAAGTTTCCCTCCTCTTTTAATTTTCTCTGAAGAGTAGCAACATGGGGGTCTCAAAACAACTCTCAAATGACCTGAAGACAAAGATTGTTCACCATCATGGTTTAGGGGAAGGATACAGAAAGCTGTCTCAGAGATTTCAGCTGTCTGTTTCCACAGTTAGGAACATATTGAGGAAATGGAAGACCACAGGCTCAGTTCAAGTTTAGGCTTGACCAAGAAAAATCTTGGATAGACAGAAGCGACGAATGATGAGAACAGTCAGAGTCAACCCACAGACCAGCACCATCATCTTGCTGCAGATGGAGTCACTGTGCATCGTTCAACCATTCGGCACAGTTTACACAAGGAGATGCTGTATGCGAGAATGATGCAGAGGTAGCCTTTTCTCTGCCACAGCACAAAAAGTGCCGCTTGAGGTGGGCTAAAGCACATTTGGACAAGCCAGCTTCATTTTGGAATAAGGTACTGTGGACTGATGAAACTAAAATTGAGTTATTTGGCCATAACAAGGGGCGTTATGCATGGAGGAAAGAGAACACAGCATTCAAAAAAAAACATCTGCTACCTACAGTAAAATATGGTGGTGGTTCCATCATGCTGTGGGGCTGTGGGGCCAGTACAGAGACTGGGAATCTTGTCAAAGTTGAGGGACGCATGGATTCCACTCAGTATCAGCAGATTCTGGAGACCAATGTCCAGGAATCAGTGACAAAGCTGAAGCTGCGCCGGGGCTGGGTCTTTCAACAAGACAACGGCCCTAAACACTGCTCAAAATCCACTAAGGCATTTATGCAGAGGAACAAGTACAACATTCTGGAATGGCCATCTCAGTCCCCAGACCTGAATATAATTGAAAATCTGTGGTGTGACTTAAAGAGAGCTGTCCATGCTCGGAAGCCATCAAACCTGAATGAACTAAAGATGTTTTGTAAAGAGGAATGGTCCAAAATACCTTCAACCAGAATCCAGACTCTCATTGGAACCTACAGGAAGCGTTTAGAGGCTGTAATTTCTGCAAAAGGAGGATCTACTAAATATTGATTTCATTTCTTTTTTTGTGGTGCCCAAATTTATGCACCTGCCTAATTTTGTTTAAACAATTATAGTACACTTTCTGTAAATCCAATAAACTTCATTTTACTTCTCAAATATCACTGTGCGTGTCTCCTATATGATATATTTAACTGACATTTTTTATCGTAACAACCAACGATTTATACAGGAAAATCATGACGATTAACAAGATTGCCCAAACTTTAGCATCCCACTGTATGTGTGGTTTTGTTAGTTTGGTGCGGTATACATTGTTACCACACATTATTATTTGTACTACTGTTTGGTGGTCCCATGTCCTGGACATAGTAAGTAGATTGGAGTGGTGTGAGGGATATAGGTGGGTGACATATGATGTCGCTGCACTTTACCCTTCCATTCCACATCACCTTGGCCTGGCATGACTGAAAAGACACCTTGATTTGTATAGCAACTGTATAGCAACTACAGACTTGCTCTAAGGAATTTTTGTACATGTCTGTAGAGTTCCTACTTAACCATAATTATTTTTCATTCAATGGCAATTTTTATTTGCAGACGAGGGGGGCATCTATGGGTGCAAAATTCTCCACCTCGTTATTAAATATTTTTATGTCCCATTGGAAAGAATTCTACCTTATGAGTGAGGACAATATTTTTTTGCCCTCTATCATATGGTATGGCAGACTTATTGATGACATTATTATGGTTTGGAACTCCACAGAGATGAATCGACAATTCACATATCAGTTATCTGCTAATGATATCCCATTTCTTGACATTATGTTGTCTAATAAGGGCAAAGAGGTGGTTAGTAGTGATGAGCATCAGGGGCAATATTCAAATTCGCGATATTTCGCGAATAGTTGAGCAAATATTCGTCATAAATTTGCAAATGTAAGAATTCACCATTGTTGTCTTGATTGTAAAAATCAGCATGTAATATGCACGCGCAATACAGGCGTGGGTCACTTTTGCTACATTTTTTAAGCTGCTAGAAGTTTCCTGAGACTGGAGAAAATGGTTGGCACGGCAGAACATTACAATAGCTTTATATGCAGATAGAGTTCTCCAATATATTCCGATTGCGCAAATCAGCAATTAATGATGCGCATATTTTGGCGCAATTCATGCAATTTCACATTTTAGCAGGTCTGAGTACATATTACTGATTGGTGCACTACACTGACTATCTCCCACTAACTATCTGTATTATATATATAAGCTAACTAACTATCTATCTAATGTAATGAGTGGAAAGCACAGAGCACAGCAATGACACTGCTCTCTCTCTCAGAACTGCAAAAAACAGCAGAAAATGGCTGCTGGGGAGGTTCTTATATAGTAAGGGGTAGGCAACTTTCCTATTGGTTGCTAAGCTCAGACAAAGACATTGCAGCCTTCTCATTGGCCCACAAGCAAGAAGCAGGGAGGGATCATGGGTTCAGATGAAAGAAAATCTAGAATATTCTTGAATACAAATATATAGCACTATATTCTAAAAGTGGCAATATTCGCTATTAAAATTTATGATTTGAATATTTGCGCCGAACACTAGTGGTTAGTAGGAATTTTAGGAAAAATACCAGTGGTAATACTGTATTACTTGTCTCATCTTTCCATCCTAGACACGTGATTAATAGAATTTAGTGAGAGCATTAGAATCTGTAGAAATTATTCTGAGGATTCTGTTTTTGAATAAGAGAGTATTGTATTGCATAGGAGGTTTAAGTAAAGAGGATATGGGGAGCGTATTCTCATGCAGGCAAGGGAAAAAGTCAAATACGTTGATAGACGGAAATTAACATGTCATAATTATGACTAAATTGTAAATAGCAAAAAAACTGTAACTAATGATTTTAGGCAAGTGAGGGTAGTAACTACATATAGCCCTCAATTCAATGAAAAACATAATATTATAAAGTAATATCTTCCTGTCTTATTTCAGGGTGATAGTTTACGTTCTATCCTGGACCTTGGGATTAAAATAGTCAGTAGAATTTGCACAAAAACTCACATGGTTAGATATAATGGGGTGATACGTTGTTATAGTAGGTGTAAGCTATGTAATTATATAAAAACAGGGAGAACTTTCACTTCTAGTGTTACAGATGATGCATATAAAATTAAAACTTACTGTATTTTTCACCCTATAAGACACACTTCCCCCCCAAAAGTGCATCTTATGGGGCGAATACTGCCATTTACACTAATACATCGCCGACCGCGATGTTGCACAGTGCGGCTGGCGGTGTATCAGCAGGGAGGGAGGAGGGGTGGCGGCTGGCATCTGGTGTAGAAATGGCAGCGGGGGCCCGATGCAGTCACTGTATTCTATTACACTGGCCCCGGGTCACTGTAGAATTAATAGGTAAAGTGTAGGCATAGGCGCTGTTTTAAACGATAGTAATCTTCTGCAGCATAGAGAAATCCATGTAATACAGTACTCCTGCAGGCAGGCCAGGCGGGCGGCGGCAGCGAAACGTCATTCACTACGTCACGTCCCTGCTCCACCTGCTTCATAAATTGGGAGGAGTGGGAGGAGCAGGCATATGACGTAGTGAATGACGTTATGCTGTCGTCGCCTGCCCGGCCTGCCTACAGGAGCTTCCATACTACATTGATTTCTCTATGCTGCAGAGGATTACTATAGTTTAAAACAGCGCCCATGTCTACACATTACCTATTAATACTACAGTGAGCGGGGCCCGGTGTAAAAGAATACAGTGACTGCACCGGGCCCTGCTGCCATTACACCAGATGCTGGCCCCCAGATGCTGACCTGTGGATGACACTGTTATGGGGTGGGGGGGAATCTGTGGATGACACATATATAGCATAAGATGCTATATTTGTGTCATCCACAGATCCCCCCATAGTAGTGTCATCCACAGATCCACCCCATAACAGTGTCATCCGCAGATCCACCTAAAGTAATAACCACAGATGCCCCATAACAGTGTCATCCACAGATCCCCTATAATAGTGTCATCCACAGACCACCATTAGTTCAAAACCCACCAAAAGCACACCTTTTTGTTCAAAATATTTTTCTTCTTATTGTCCTCCTCTAAAACCTAGGTGCGTCTTGTGAGCCGGTGCGTCTTATAGGGCGAAAAATACGGGTTTTAACTGTAGCACTAGTAATGTGATATATTTAGCTACAATCAGAAAATGTAACCTCCAGTATGTGGGGTGTATCTCGAACAGTCTTAAAGTAAGGATAAGAAAACACCTCTCTGATATTTCAAATGATAAATTAATAAAAATGTCCATGATTAGAGTTGAGCGAACCCGAACTGTAAAGTTTGGGTTCATACCGAACTTTACGTTTTTCGGCACCCGGACCTGAACCCAAACATCTACGTAAAAGTTTCTTGGCGCTTTTTGAAAGGCTGCACTGCAGCCAATCAACAAGCGTCATACTACTTGCCACAAAAGGCCATCACAGCCGTGCCTACTATTGGCATGGCTGTGATTGGCCAACTGCAGCATGTGACACAGCCTCTATTTAAGCTGGAGTCACGTAGCACCGCCCGTCACTTTGCTCGGATTAGTGTAGGGAGAGGCTGCAGCTGCTGTGAGGGAGAGATCAGGGAGAAATCTTATCAAGAACTGCTTTTTTTACTCAGCGATCTACAACAAATGTGTTTTGTGGGTGCAGTTCACAATTATTTTAAGCCTGCCCTGAGCCAACTACTGCTGAAAACAAACTTTTTTTACTTCAGTTTGTCAATATCAATACATAATCGGCAGCCATTTTATGCAACGATAGTGCACCAGCACAGGCTATCTGCATGTCTGCAAGTCCAGAAATACATCTTTTTGCTTACTGGGGTGAAAAAACCCTCTAATATACTGCACATCTGGGATTAGACATGCTTAAGTGACTGTCACATTTTGGACAGAAATACAGCTTTTTGGTTACTGGGGTGAAAAAACCCTCTAATATATACTGCACATCTGGGATTAGACATGCATAAGTGACTGTCACATTTAGGCCAAAAATACGGCTTTTTGGTTACTGGGGCTAAAAAAACCTCTGATATACTGCACATCTGGGCTTAGACGTGCATAAGTTACTGTGAAATTTAGGCCACAAATACCGCTGTCATATAGAGTAAAAAAAAATAAAAATTTAGTGCAATACCTTACATCAGGGTTTTTATTGGCGGTTAATTATTTTTAACAGACTTAACCACTTTTTACTTTGCTTTGTGAACGCTAACTATGAGGCAAACATCTAATAAGGGACGCGGTCATGGTCGTGGTGGTGGTATTGGTGGAGCCTCTGGTGCAGGGAGAGGACGTGGCCGTTCTGCCACAGCTACACGTCCTACTGAACCTACTACCTCAGGTCCCAGTAGCCGCCAGAATCAACAGCGATATTTGGTAGGGCCTAATGCCGTTCTAAGGATGGTAAGGCCTGAGCAAGTACAGGCGCTAGTCAATTGGGTGGCCGACAGTGGATCCAGCACGTTCCCACCCAGTCTTCTGCAAAAAGCACACAGGTGGTGCCTGAAACCCATGCCTATCCGTGCATATCGGGGAACCTGTCTGAGCCTCAAGTCATGCAGCAGTCTCTTATGCTGTTTGAAGACTCTGCTGGCAGGGTTTCCCAAGGGAATCCACCTAGCCCTTCCCCAGGGGTGGAAGACATAGAATGTACTGACACACAACCACTTATGTTTCCTGATGAGGACATGGGAATACCACCTCAGCATGTTTCTGATGACGAAACACAGGTGCCAACTGCTGTGTCTTTCTGCAGTGTGCAGACCGAAAAGGAGGTCAGGGAGGAAGACTGGGAGAAAACAATGCAGGAAACGATGAGGTCCTAGACCCCACATGGAATGAAGGTCGTGCCACTGACTTTCAGAGTTCAGAGGAAGAGGCAGTGGTGAGACCGAGCCAACAGCGTAGCAAAAGCGGGAGCAGGGTGCAAAAGCAGAGCAGCCGTCGCCAAAACAGTTTGACTGCTACTGGCCACCGTCACCAGGGACCGAGCACACCAAAGGCAGCTTCAAGGAGTTCCCTGGCAAGGCACTTCTTCACACAATGTGCTGACGACAAGACCAGAGTCGTTTGTACGCTGTGCCATTATAGCCTGAAGCGAGGCATTAACTTTCTGAACCTTAGCACAACCTGCATGACCAGGCATCTACAGGTACATGCAAGACACGGGCTGCAGTGGAGTAAGCACCTTCAAAACCAAGAAAGGGCTCAGGCCCCTCCTGCTCCCTCTTCTGCTGCTGCTTCGGCCTCATCCTCCGCCTCTGGAGGAACGTTGGCACCTGCAGCACAGCAAACAGAAGATGTGCCACCAACAACATCACCTCCGTCACCAAGCATCTCCACCATGTCACACAGAAGCGTTTCACACGGAAGCGTTCAGCTCTCCATCTCACAAACCTTTGAGAGAAAGCGTAAATTCCCACCTAGCCACCCTCGATCCCTGGCCCTGAATGCCAGCATTTCTAAACTGCTTGCCTTTGAAATGCTGTCATTCAAGCTGGTGGAGACAGACAGCTTCAAACAGCTCATGTCGCTTGCTGTCCCACAGTACGTCGTTCCCAGCCGCCACTACTTCTTCAGGAGAGCCGTGCCCTCCCTGCACAACCAAGTATCGGATAAAATCAAGTGTGGACTACGCAACGCCATCTGTGGCAAGGTCCACCTAACCACAGGTATGTGGACTAGTAAGTACAGCCAGGGATGCTATATCTCCCTAACTGCACACTGGGTAAATATAGTGGCGGCTGGGCCCCAGGTGGAGAGATGTTTGGCGCACATCCTTCCGCCGCCAAGGATCGCAGGGCATCATTCTTTGCCTCCTGTTGCCTCCTCTTCCTACTCGGCTTCCTCCTTCTCTTCTACCACCTCCTCATCCGGTCAGCGACAGACCTTCACCACCAACTTCACCACAGCCAGGGGTAAACGTCAGCAGGCCATTCTGAAACTGATGTGTTTGGGGGACAGGACCCACGCCGCGCTGGAGTTGTGGCGGGGTATAGAACAACAGACCGATGAGTGGTTGCTGCCAGTGAGCCTCAAGCCTGGCCTGGTGGTGTGCGATAATGGAGGAAATCTCGTTGCAGCTCTGGGACTAGCCGGTTTGACGCACATCCCTTGCCTGGCGCATGTGCTGAATTTGGTGGTGCAGAAATTCATTCACAACTACCCCGACATGTCAGAGCTGCTGCATAAGGTGCGGGTCGTCTGTGGGCGCTACCGGCGTTCTCATCCTGCCGCCGCTCGGCTGTTTGCTCTACAGCGTAATTTCGGCCTTCCCGCTCACTGCCTCATATGCGACGTGCCCACCAGGTGGAACTCCACCTTGCACATGCTGGAGAGACTGTGTGAGCAGCAGCAGGCCATAGCGGAGTTTCAGCTGCAGGACGCACGGGTGAGTCGCACTGCAGAACAGCACCACTTCACCACCAATAAATGGGCCTCCATGCGAGATCTGTGTGCCCTGTTGCACTGTTTCGAGTACTCCACCAACATGGCCAGTGGCGATGATGCCGTTATCAGCGTTACAATACCACTTCTATGCCTCCTTGAGAAAACACTTAGGGCGATGATGGAAGAGGATGTGGCCCAGGACGAGGAGGATGAAGAGGGGTAATTTCTAACACTTTCAGGCCAGTCTTTTAGAAGTGGCTCAGAAAGAGGATTTTTGCAACAGCAGAGGCCAGGTACAAATTTGGCCAGCCAGGGCCCACTACTGGAGGAGGAGGAGGATGGAGATGAAGCATGTTCACAGCGGGGTGGCATCCAACTCAGCTCGGGCCCATCACTGGTGCGTGGCTGGGGGGATACGGAGGACGCAGGCGATCCGCCTCCCACAGAGGACAGCTTTTCCTTACCTCTGGGCAGCCTGGCACACATGAGCGACTACATGCTGCGCAACTACAGCATAGTTGCCCACATTTTAACGTGTGCTGACTACTGGGTGGCCACCCTGCTGGATCCCTGTTACAAAGACAATGTGCCGTCCTTAATTCCCTCACTGGAGAGCGATCGGAAGATGCGCGACTACAGGCGCACGCTGGTAGACGCGCTTCTGAGAGCATTCCCGACTGACGCTGGGGGACAAGTAGAAGCACAAGGCGAAGGCAAGGAAGGAGGAAGAGGTCGCCAACGCAGCTGTATCAGCGCCAGCCCCTCAGAAGGCATGGCAAGGTTAGCATGGCCGACATGTGGAAAAGCTTTGTCACCTCGCCGCAACAACCGGCCCTAACTGCTGATATGGAGCGTGTTAACAGGAGGCAGCATTTAAACATGGTGGAACAGTACCTGTGCACACGCCTACACTTACTGACTGATGGTTCTGCCCCATTCAACTTCTGGGTCTCCAAATTGTCCACATGGCCAGAGCTTGCCCTGTATGCCTTGGAGGTGCTGGCCTGCCCTGCAGCCAGTGTACTCTCTGAAGGTGTATTTAGCACGGCAGGAGGCGTCATTACAGACAGACGCAGCCACCTGTCCACAGCCAACGTGGACAAGCTCATGTTTATTAAAATAAACCAGGCTTGGATCCCACAAGACTTGTCTGTACCTTGTGCAGAATAGACATTTATACCACCATTAAACATACATTCTTGTACTCAAGTCAAGTGCAATGATTCTTTGTTTTATATTTTTTTATTTGTCCCAATATTTTGGGGGCTACCTACCCCAATAAAAAAAAAAAAAACATTTTTGGCTACCTCTTCCTCCTCCATTGCTGCCTCCACCTACAACACCATATTCACCGCCTCCTCAACCTCCGACTCCATATCCACCTCATTCTCTGAGTTGCAGGTTAATAATTTGTAATTTGTTGTTATTTTATTTCATTTTAAGTTATTTCCCTATCCACATTTGTTTGCAGAGCAGCTGCCATGCTCTTAAGCACATTTCACTGCCTTTTACATCCCTCTAGCCTTTTCAAGGACTATTTTAGAGCCATTTTAATGCAAAAAAGTGCCAATTTTAGTGCCCTAAATTAAAGAAAATCTTATTTTCAATTGTCGGGTGACATTTTACAATTTTTGGCGTATACAAACCCCTGCTGTGCCTGGGTGACAGGGGCTTAAATCTCAAAAAATCCTCTGTTCTATTGCTGGGTGACATGAGGCCCCTTTTGCCGTGAATGAACCCCTGCTGTGCCTGGGTGACATGGGCCTAAATCTCTAAAAATCCTCTGTTCTATTGCTGGGTGACATGGACCCCCTTTTCCCGTGAATGAACCCCTGCTGTGCCTGGGTGACATTGGCCTAAATCTCTCAAAATCCTCTGTTCAAGTGATGGGTGACATGAACCCCCTTTTGCTGTGAATGAACCCCTGCTGTGCCTGGGTGACAGGGGCCTAAATCTCTCAAAATCCTCTGTTCTCTTGCTGGGTGACATGAACCCCCTTTTGCCATAAATGACCCCCTGTTGTGCCTGGGTGACAGTGGCCTAAATCTCACAAAATCCTCTGTTCTATTGCTGGGTGACATGAACCCCCTTTTGCCGTGGGGCACCGCCAGCACCTGAGAAGGCAGGGTTAGCATGGCCCAAATGTGAAAAAGCTTTGTCAGCGTTGGAGGTGCTGACCTGCCCTGCAGCCAGTGTATAGTGTGAACGTGTGTTTAGCAAGGCAGAGAGCATTATCACAGGCCACAGCCAATGTGGACAAGCTTACGTTTATTAAAATGAACCAGGCATGGATTCCACAGGACTTGTCTGTACCTTGTGCAGAATAGACATTTATACCAGCCTTAACCATCCATTCTTGTACTCAAGTGCACTTATTCTTTGTTTTATTTTTTTATATGTCCCAATATTTTGGTGGATACCCCAATTTAAAAATAAAAAAACACAAATCAGTGTTGGCTACCTATTCCTCCTTCACCGCCGCTTCCAACTTCACCGCCACGTCAACCTACACTGCCACATCCACCGCCTCTTCCACCTCCTACTCCTAGATCCAGATTGTTATTTTTAATTTTTCAGTATTTTATGTTATTTTAAGTCATTTCCCTATCCACATTTGTTTGCAGAACAGTTGCCATGCTCTTAAGCACATTTTGATGCCTTTTGCAGCCCTCTAGCCCTTTCCAGGACTATTTTAGAGTCATTTTAGTGCCCAAAAATTCGGGTCCTCATTGACTTCAATGGGGTTCGGGCTTGTGGTCAAGTTCGGGGCCCGAACCCGAACTTTTTTTTTAAGTTCGGCTGAACTCGTCGAGCCCGAACATCCAGGTGTCCACTCAACTTTATACATGATATCACGACAATTCAGGGATGTCCATAAGGAAGTTCTTACTGATCTAGATATCATGGGCATTGGGAGGGTTTTAGAACCCGCTTGGTTCTTAAACATAACCTGGTTATTATTAAGAACCAAGCGGGTTCGAAACATGTAAACCTGTTTGGAGGTGTGGTGAGGTGATATCCACGGTTGAAGTAGTTTATTTATGGCTGTTCAATAAAGACAGACTACACAAGATTATCCAGTGCTGGAGTGCTTTCCTTTTCGCATTTACTACGGGAGTCGACCTTGACTTACTTTGCGCACGGAGTTCAACTGGGTGAGCTGGATTTATCTTTGAAGAAAGGTGAAGAAAAAAACTGCTTTTTTTGCACAGCTTTTATTTTATTTTTTACAGGTTCACCTGACGGGACAGTTCATGTTATATTTTTATAGAGCAGGCTGGAGTTTTCACTGATGCCAGTGCACTCTGCCATGATAGCAGCTGACAGTGACAGCCAGACCCATGCCCTGATCGGACGGGCACAGCTCCTGCACCTGCCCAATCAGCCCACCATACCTGTACAGAGCTGGGACTTAAGTCACGTCCTGCAGCGCCGTACAGGTACGGCACTGGTATCCTACAGGTTAATAAGCCTGGCCCTTTTCCATCCATATTTGGGCCCCTTGTAAATTTCTGCCCTGGCACTGGCTTGTAGCAGCCTTGCAACTCGTCAACACCCCTCCCCCAGCAAAGCCCTTAACTAAAAAAAAAAAGCTCTCTAGTCCAGGCATGCTCAACCTGCAGTCCTCCAGCTGTTGAAAAACTACAACTCCCAGCATGCCCGAAAAACTTACAGCTATCAGCCTACAGCAAGGCATGGTAGGAGTTGTAGTTTTACAACAGCTGAAAGGCTGCAGGTTGAGCATCCCTGCTCTAGTCTGCTGCCTCTTGCCTGCACAATGTTCTGCCACAGTGCCACTGTGACTGTCTGCACCACTCCTGCCACACAACACAGTGCCACTGTGACTGTCTGCACCACTCCTAACTGTCACAGTGCCACTGTGACTGTCTGCACCACTCCTAACTCCCACACACCACAGTACTTTCTGCAGGCTCAGCTCGGCAGCAGTGTATCTGCAGACACCCACTGTGACACACACAACACTGGTGAGGTGGTCACTTCACTAGAAGGCATAGGCTGCACAGCACAGCCGTTTTCTTGCTCAGGAGCACTGGAGCAAGTGGCTACAAGGAAGATGGGAGGTTTTCCCACCTGGAAGGCGAGCGGCGGCCAGCGGCGAGCATACAAGTGAGACATTAATAGCTGTGTGTTGAGTTATTTTGAGGGTACACCAAATTTACACTATTATACAAGCTGTAGACTGGCTACTTCACATTGTATCAAAGTGTCATATCTTCAGTGTTGTCGAATGAAAATATATAATATTACATATACAAAAATGTGAGGGGTGTACTCAATTTTGTGAGATCTTGTAAATTATTGCTATTCAGGATGCTGATAGTAATTGGTAAACACCTTTAATGTGGCCTTATACTTATATTTGGTAGGCCAAAAAACCTGAAAGAGCAAGACATGGTTGGCTAGAAAGAAAAGTGTGACCCCTGATTGCATAGGCTTTTACAACTAGTACTAAGAAGAAGAAAGGGGGGGGGGGGGGGGGGTTGTAAAACTGAATATACCATAAAATGTCAGATTCCTTTGAGATCAAAGGTGTGTGCTACAGTATTAAAAATATGAAGGCTCAAATATCATGTAACTAGATATTGCTGTCTGAATGAGAAACAGGTACAGAAAAACTTTCCACAGATGAATCTATCAAATATTTTTGAAATGCTGGACAAAGAAATACAATACAGTAGAGAAAAACATCAAAATGACAGCAAATAAGCAGTCAGGAAGATCTGCGATAGCTGTAATGTATTGCAATATGCATGAAGGTTGACAGAGTAATAGAAAAGACAATAAACGTGTTCAGGGATATGTATGCACCATATAGCTTACCTCACCTAAAGTTTTCACCCATCCTTCTGATCTTATTAATGAGTTCATCTATTCATATCTTTCTTTCGATGGCTGTGACAGTGTTCAAAATAGAAATCTGTGCTCAAATCACCCACTTTGCTCCTCTATTGAAGTGAGAGAGATTAAAGTTATTGCTTTAAAATTATTGCTTTTTCTAATTTGCTATAAAATAGACACAGCGTAAATCCATCTTAACATTAATGTTGCTATTTAGTGCCATAACAATATACCGAGAATTTTGTATGGTAAGCTGCATAGATCTGTCATATACATACATAATTACGGAACACAGATCCATCAATTGCAAACAATAGCCTTACAGTGTTGATCCATAGTGATGTCCCAAACTATTCGTCGGTGAACATTTCCCGGCGAACTTAGCTTGTTCGCGTTCACCGCGGTGGGCGAACATATGCGATGTTCGGTCCGCCCCTTATACATCATCATTGAGTAAACTTTGACCCTGTACCTCACAGACAGCAGACACATTCCAGCCAATCAGAAGCAGACCCTCCCTCCCAGACCCTCCCACCTCCTGGACAGCATCCGTTTTAGATTCATTCGGAAGCTGCATTCTCAGTCAGAGGAGGGACAGTGCTGCTGCTGCTGATTCAATAGGGAAAGTGTTAGCTAGGGCATTGTTCTGTGTCCACAGACTCATCTGCTGTAAGGACAGCGTCCTGACAGCACCCCAAAAAGCCCTTTTCAGGGCTGGTATATCAGTCTGCTTGTTTTATATATATATATATATATATTGCAGTTGCCTGGCTGCCCGTGTGTGAGAGGCTGCAGGCTCAGTCACAGACAGTACAGTGTGCACAGTGCACACCATTCAAACAGGGTGTGACAGAAAATATCTTGCAGATAAAAAAAATTCAATTTAATATTTTTCTGTGATATAATCCCAGTTGCAAGCCAGTGTGTGTCTGGCCCCAGACTGTACTGTGGAAACTGGCTAGGCCTCCACTCATACCGTTACAGGGTGTCACTCACTCACAAATACCTTGTAGATAAAAAAAATTCAATTTTATATTTTTCTGAGATATAATCCCAGTTGCAAGCTAGTGTGTGTCTGGCCCACCGACTGTACTGTGGCCACTGGCTAGGCCTCCACTCATACCGTTACAGGGTGTCACTCACTCACAAATACCTTGTAGATAAAAAAAATTCAATTTAATATTTTTCTGTGATATAATCCCAGTTGCAAGCTAGTGTGTGTCTGGCCCACCGACTGTACTGTGGCCACTGGCTAGGCCTCTACTCATACCGTTACAGGGTGTCACTCACTCACTCACAAATACCTTGCAGATAAAAAATAAATCAATTTCATATTTTTCTGTGATATAATCCCAGTTGCAAGCCAGTGTGTGTCAGGCCCACACAGACTGTATTGTGGCCACTGGCTAGGCCTCCACTCATACCGTTACAGGGTGTCACTCACAAATACCTTGCAGATAAAAAAGATTCTATTGAATATTTTTCTGTGATATAATCCCAGTTGCAAGCCAGTTTGTGTCTGGCCCCAGACTGTACTGTGGCCACTGGCTAGGCCTCCACTCATAACATTACAGGGTGTCACTCACTCACAAATACCTTGCAGATACAAAAAATAATATTTAATATTTTTCTGTGATATAATCCCAGTTGCAGGGGGGCGTGGCTAGCTGCTAACCGGGACAGACGTCCATCTCAGCAGCTCTGGCAGAGTAGTTCTATTCTAACCCCATCCGTCGCTTATATAAAGTTTTTTAGCCTCATTTGGGCTCTCAGGAGACGCGGCTTAACATCTACCCCATTTTGAGACCTTTCTGGGGCCAAAAGACCGCTCCGATCCGGAGCTTTGAGAGAGGCCTAGCGGAAAAGAAATCCCCGGCCTAGATTTGAGGCAGCGTGGGGCCGTTTACAGCTCCTTTCCTCCACTCCGGCGGGCAAGAATAACTCTGCCGCAAGCCCAGTGCATGTTCGCTGGTGCTGCCGAATAACACCTGCCCCTTATTGGAGATCTGCCTGGGATCTACAGACTGCATCGATCCGGAGGGAGTGAGGCCTAGCGGTGTGGAAGTCCTCGGCCTGGACTTGTGGTGGAGCGGAGCCTCCTGCAGAGCGCCCTGGCGGCGCCGGTCGGCAAGAAGAGTCAGTACTGCACGCCTGGGACAAGGTAATCATATATACACATCGTGCCTACCTCAACCCAGCAGCATTAAGACTATAGCACCGCGCTACGGCTGTCTCACTGAGCGGGCGCCATCTTAGATACCCGACCATAGCAATCATATGATCTGTCACCAGCGATTGCTATATCCCTCAGGACAACATAAAAAACGTACCGGTCAGCTAGTGTGAGATCGTTATTGAAGAAGTCTGACTGTCATAAGCGCTGCTGGTCACCTAGCTGTTTTGATTGCAGTCAGCTGCAGTCTTTTTCTACATATAACAGCTTCCCAAAGCCCACAGTGCTTGCTAAGTGTTGGACCTGAGTGATCTTACAGTACAACAGATCCTCCTGAAGATTGGGGCCAAAACTGGATGAATGTCTGATGTTAAAGATTGCCTTTACTGCTTATGCTCATTTAAAGAGACAGTACCCCATCAGTAACAGCTTGTGAGAACTCTTCAGAACGGCCACTCTCTCTGGCAGCACTGCAAGGAACTTTATACTGTTGATGCACATATTACTTTAGCACGGCAGCCAATTGAAGGGTGACTACCTAAAGGAGAGAGGGGGAGAGAAGAGAGAAAAGCTAATTTCAGAAGCTCCCCTTGCTTAGAGTCGCTCCCTCCTGTAGAACCCGTACTGGTGTTAAATGATTATGTGAAGTGCTAGCAACTCCCTCACAGCTCTCTTTTATTAGCAAACCGGACCTGAAGATGGTCAAGATCGGAGGCCAAAAACCCACTGACCAGGCTGGTCCCAACAGATCGCTGAGCCAATCCGGCGAAATGGAGAAATTTATTAAGAAGGCGGCGGCTGTGGCAGTGAGCAAAGAATCCAAAGTGACTCCTGGAACACCTCGCTCCGGCTACAAGCAAGCAACAACTACAGGCGCCGATAAAATAGAAGATGACTCCGGTGACACAGATCGCCTACCCATCTCCAGAGCTTTCCTTAAAGAAGCCCTAGCTGATGCGTTAGGACCCCTCAGCCTGGACCTCTCTTCCATTAAAGAAGATATGCGCCATATAGGCCGCAGAGTGGAGGTGTTGGAAGACACCCAGGCCACAGTTTTGCAACACCAGAGTGAAATGGCTTCTAGCTTGTCCCTCGCCCAGAACCACATCAACATCCTGTACACTGCAATTGAAGATCAGGAGAACAGGGGCAGGAGAAACAATCTCCGCTTTAGAGGCATTCCGGAATCTATTTCTGCATTGGAAGTTCCTGAAACAGTTGTCCAGATCTGTCTTAAACTCCTGGGTCCTGACTCTGCGCACGAGGTCCTAATTGAAAGAGCTCATAGAGCGCTGCGCCCCAAGCCACAAGCCGGTGAGCCCCCTAGAGATGTTATCTGCAGATTTCTGAATTTTCCGGTGAAGGAAGCAATCCTGGCTGGATCTAGGAACTCTGATACTGTGGACTGGGAGGGCAACCCCATTTCTATTTATCAAGACCTGGCTCAAACCACCCTGAAGAAACGAAAGATGTTGAAGCCACTTACTGATCTACTGCGACATCGTAGGATCTTATACAGATGGACATTTCCATTTGGACTTTCCTTTCTCCATGATGGGCGTCGTGTCCACATCGCTTCCTACAGTGACTTGAGTAGAGCCTACGATCTTCTCCAGATTCTGCCGCTGCCTATAGAGAACTGGGACTTGGCCCAAAACTTGTCAACTTTACCAAACCTCCCTACGGTGACTCCGTGGGAACCTCTCCGCACCCCTAAATCTCAAAGATCTAGAAGGGGGAATGCTGCTTCTACTCCTAAACGCCTGTCTTTAGCACATAATTGATACCCTTCTGATCTCTCTTCCTCTTCCTCTACCTTTCTTTATCCCTCCTTCCCCTTTAAATGAGATCACTTAGGTCTCAGCCCTTTATTTTTGATATTTTTGATACTATAATATTATTCTCCACACTACTTGGCTCTAACCCCTGAGTGGTGATCTAGGAATTTGTTAATTTACTGCCCTTGTTGTTACCTTTTCTCCACTCAGGGTGCAAAGGATATACAGTAGGGACTTCCGTCCCATCTGTCTGAAAGCTATTATAGCTTTATTTCTGATTGATAGTTTGTGCTTTACCAGATAACATATCATGTCCCTTCCCTCCCTTCCACTTTCTCTTTATCACCTATTCCCCCCCTCCCCCCCCCCCCCGCATATGCTCACAAAGTTGAAAGCCTAACACTACTGTTGTCTTCTGGCTTGACACAATTCTTAAGTCACTCCGAATTAACCCTCCGGTTCTACTAACTCCTTAGAGGGATTTGCTACCCAATGATATTCTTTCATATTTCCCTCCCCCCCTACATCACATCACTCTTGCAGGGAACTATAGTTGTCATGTTCCCTCCCTCTAACTACTTTATTAACCATTTAAGATTGCTTTTTATGGTTTTGTTCTTTATGTTTGGTTTATGTTGTTTTGACAGGTGCTCAAGGTTTTCAGTGATTGCTCCCCTCACGAGCGGTTTCGACATGGTGTTGGTTGAGAAGACATGGTCCTGGAATGGCTTGAGATGGTGGTCTCGTATGCGCTTCTCTTGTGGTGGTACCCTCCTCCCCCTCCTGTGGTCGGCTGGTATCCCCCTAGCTGGTATGCCATTTGGGTTCTGCTCCATTCTTTTCTCCTTACTCAAAAATGTCTGACCTTAAATTGGTATCCTATAATGTTAAGGGCTTAAGATCTCCCGCCAAGAGAAGCCAAATCTTCTCCATGTTGCATAAAGAGAAATGCTCCGTGGTCTTTCTACAGGAGACCCACTTTAAGCATGATAGATACCCCGATCTCTCCTTTTCCAAATTTCCCTGCTGGTACCATTGTGGAGCTGGGGGTGCCGCCTCAAGAGGAGTCAGTATAGGTTTCCGTAGAGGACTCCCTTTCCAGTATATGTCCCATATGCAAGACCCAGATGGTAGATATCTTATTCTCAAAGGCAAAATAGGGCAAGACTTGTACACTTTTGTTAATATTTATGCCCCCAATTCGGACCAGGTCAGTTGGCTCTCTAGTATCTTGTCCCTCGCAGATTCACAAGGAGAAGGATTCATGATCATTGCAGGAGATTTTAACCTGGCCTTTAACCCCCTTATTGACACTTCGTCAAAGAAATCATCTACTTCTACAAAAGCCCTCAGTCTACTGCGCACTAAATTATTCAACATGGGTATGGTTGATGTATGGCGATGTCATAATCCTGACTCAGTGGACTTCTCCTTTTACTCCTCGGCCAACTCCTCGTACAGCAGGATCGATTATATTTTAGCCCCAAAAGAGAAACTTCAGCTCTGCTCCTCGGCCCGAATTGGGGACATTACATTGTCTGACCACTCCCCTATCTATTGTTCTATACATCCTGAGGTTAAAAGCAATAGGTACACAAACTGGAGATTTAATGAGTCCTTGTTGGGAAACTCCAAGCATAAGGCACAAATATTATCCTTCCTTGAGGAATATTTCAGATTGAACAATACCCCTGATATATCCCCCCAGATCCTCTGGGATGCCCACAAGCCCTATATCAGAGGCAGGCTGATCAGCCTCTGTTCTTTTTTAAAGAGAGAGTCTGAGAAGCAGCTTAATGCATTACTGGCCAAAATCCATACATTGGAAAAAGCGCATAAGCGGTCCTTGCTCGACCATCAGCTAACGGAACTCTCTTCTCTTAGGACGCAATTAAAGAATTTGCTAAATGAGCGCTCTGCCAAGTTTTACTTGTCGGCGCAACAAAAAACCTTTGCTCATGGAAATAAAGCGTCAAAATTCATGATGCGAAGAATAAAACAGAGAAGAGATTCCCGTTATGTGCAAAGCATTAAATCTCCTCAGGGTATTCAGCTTTTCAAAGCTGAGGATATTGCGGAACAGTTTAAACTGTTCTACGAATCATTATATAATCTCCCTCCTTCTGCCCTTCCGAACTCTTCTTTAGATAGAGAGGCCAATATCAGGTCCTTTCTGGACACTCTCAATCTCCCGTCACTAACCATTACACAGCAGGAATCCCTGTCCAAACCATTTACCCCTCTTGAATTAACATCGGCCATCAAGTCTACCCCTAAAGGGAAAAGCCCCGGCCCCGACGGTCTCCCTATATCTTATTACTCTGCCTTTGGGGAATTATTACTCCCTTTTATGCTTCCCATCTGCAACCGTACATTAATGGGTCACCCTCTTTCTCCCGACATGACGAAAGCCACAATCACAATAATCCCTAAAGAGGGCAAAGACCTCACATCATGCTCCAACTACCGTCCCATATCCTTACTCAATGTAGACCTCAAACTCATCGCAAAAATGCTTGCTACGAGACTGCAAAACTTTCTCCCCCAATTGATCCACTCTGATCAAGTGGGATTTGTCAGAGGCCGGGAAGGGAAGGATAATACTGCTAAAATCCTCAATGCTCTGTTCTATGCCTCCCATAAAGCCATCCCTCTGGTCATGATTGGCACGGATGCCGAAAAGGCATTCGATAGAATAGACTGGACATACATCAGGATGACCCTCTCAAAATTCTGTCTGCCTATACAATATATAAATGCCGTGTTTTCTATGTATGAGCATTCTTCGGCATCCGTGTCAGTCAATGGGCTTATGTCTTCCCAGTTCCCAATAAGAAATGGCACGAGACAAGGCTGCCCACTTTCCCCCCTTATATTCGTTCTAATAATGGAATCCCTCCTACAGGCTCTCCGGCAAGACAAGGAAGTCAAGGGTTTGTTGGTTGGGCACCATGAGTTTAAACTAGCAGCCTTTGCAGACGACCTACTGATCCTAACCACCAACCCCCACACCTCCATGCCCAGAATTATATCGAAACTCTCCTTATTCGGTTCTTTATCCAACTTCAAGGTTAACCCTTCAAAGTCTCAAATTCTCCATATGGGTTTATCTCCCCTAGCTCTTTCATCCCTCCGTATAAACTCCCCATTTAATTGGCATACCCAACTATTAACTTACCTGGGAGTCAGGATCTCCCCTCACCTGTCGGAACTATTCAGCTTGAATTTCAAACCTCTCCTAGCATCTATACAAACCCAAATAGATTCGTTAGATTTTCCATACCTATCTTGGTTTGGAAGGAAAAATATTTTAATGTCCCTAATTATCCCCAGACTCACCTACTTAATGCAAGTACTCCCTATAGAAATTCCCAAATCTTTCTTTGCTACTCTAAATAAGCTTATAAGAAAATTTATTTGGAGCGGTAAACACCCACGCATCTCATTCCTTACATTAACTAAACCTAAAGCTAGGGGCGGTATTGGACTTCCCGACCCAGAGACATACATGAAAGCTATACAGCTTTCTCGGGTTGTTGACTGGATTAGACATCCCCCTCATAAATCCTGGGTCATACTGGAAAATGCCTTCTTATCCTCCCCCATTAGGGCTCTTGTACTAGCTGACAAACTACCCCCCTCTCTTGGCTCCATTTCGAATCCTCTTACTCGAAATACATTAAAAGTTTGGAAAAATTTCTCACTCTCGTCTAAGGTTTTAAATTTGCCCTCTCCCCTTCTCCAGATAAGAGATCTTGTTAATTTAGCTCCTAAGGACTTGAGAGATAGCAGCCCCCTGGCTATACGTTCCCTAGACGCTCCTGTGTCCCAGCTCCTGGACCCAAACGGGTGTGTACTCTCAGACTTGGAAATTGGTCAAGTCTTAGGCACTCAGATCCACAACCCTGTCCTTATGAGCTTCATTAAAACCGAATCTCTCCTCCTTGCAAAAAAGACCTCCTCTTCCGACAATATCTGTTGGTTCGAAGAATTGATCAGTAACAAGAAATACCCTCCTAAAATTGTGTCCACAATCTATAGACACCTGATGTCCCCCTCCTCTGCTCCCAAACCTGCGATAATTGGTTTGTGGGAAAAAGACCTCCAAAGAACCCTGACACCTCTTGAAATAGCCAAAGCTCTAAATGCCCCACATAAGCTCTCCAGGTGTGTGCGTATCCAGGAAAACAGTTATAAAATCCTCATGAGGTGGTACAAGACTCCTGATAAGACTTGCCTATACAACCCTCCAGCCTCAGATAGATGCTGGCGATGCTGCAAAACCAAAGGGTCGTTTCTACACATCTGGTGGTCTTGCGAGCTGATCAACCCGTGGTGGCTTACCTTGATCGGATTGTGCAACCAGATCTGTCAGACTTCCTTCCCCTGCTCACCGGATATGGCTCTATTATCCCTAGGACTAGGGGGGGTTAACTCACGTAAGTTCACTCTCTTTTCGCTTTTAATAGCTGCGGCCAGATTAATTTTACCAACTCACTGGCTGTCCTCTGAAGTTCCTAGTGTGGAACAATGGTCAAATAGAGTTGACCAGATCTACAGAATGGAGGAGATCTCCCACTGGGAATCCCGCACCAGACACACCTTTCTCCAAATCTGGTCCCCTTGGAAAGCCTATAGGAATTTCCCTTAACTCTTCTCCTCTGCCCCCTAGTTCCTGGGCCACTGTCTCATTCCAATGTCGCGTTACAATGCCTCAATACCTTGTCTTCTTACTAATGGCTCTCATTCCTGCACCGTGTCGATATAACCCTCAATAATGTTATTGTCAATACTATTGTCAACACTATTACCTTACCATCCTGTCACAAAGTTTGGTTAACTTAATGTTATTGTTTATCCTTACTTGACATCTGCTCTTATGCGGCCTCCCAGGCCTTTCTTCGTGTGTGCAAAAGCACAATGTATTTTTTGCATTTTGGAACGTCAATACCACATATGTACAACTTTCGATATTGTATACTAATCAATGCTCTCTGTTATTATTATAACTATGAAAATATAAAAACAATAAAAATTGTTAATAAAAAAAAAAAAAATAATCCCAGTTGCAAGCCAGTGTGTGTCTGGCCCACACAGACTGTACTGTGGCCATTGGCTAGGCCTCCACTCATAGCGTTACAGGGTGTCACTCACTGACAAATAATTTGCAGATAAAAAAAATTCAATTTAATATTTTTCTGTGATATAATCCCAGTTGCAATCCAGTGTGTGTCTGGCCCCAGACTGTACTGTGGCCACTAGCTAGGCCTTCACTCATACCGTTACAGGGTGTCACTCACTCACAAATACCTTGCAGATAATAAAAATTAAATTTTATATTTTTCTGTGATATAATCCCAGTTGCAAGCCAGTGTGTGTCTGGCCCACACAGACTGTACTGTGGCCACTGGCTAGGCCTCCACTCATACCGTTACAGGGTGTCACTTACTCACAAATACCTTGCAGATAAAAATGAATTATATTTAATATTTTTCTGTGATATAATCCCAGTTGCAAGCCAGTGTGTGTCTGGCCCACACAGACTGTACTGTGGCCACTGGCTAGACCTCCACTCATACCGTTACAGGGTGTTACTCACTCACAAATACCTTGCAGATAAAAAATAATAATATTTTTCTGTGATATAATCCCAGTTGCAAGCCAGTGTGTGTCTGGCCCACACAGACTGTACTGTGGCCACTGGCTAGGCCTCCACTCATACCGTTACAGGGTGTCACTCACTCACAAATACCTTGTCAATAAAAAAATTCAATTTAATATTTTTCTGTGATATAATCCCAGTTGCAAGCTAGTGTGTGTCTGGCCCCAGACTGTACTGTGGCCACTGGCTAGGCCTCCACTCATACCGTTACAGGGTGTCACTCACTCACAAATAACTTGCAGATAAAAAATAAATCAATTTAATATTTTTCTGTGATATAATCCCAGTTGCAAGCCAGTGTGTGTCAGGCCCACACAGACTGTATTGTGGCCACTGGCTAGGCCTCCACTCATACCGTTACAGGGTGTCACTCACAAATACCTTGCAGATAAAAAAGAATTCTATTTAATATTTTTCTGTGATATAATCCCAGTTGCAAGCCAGTGTGTGTCTGGCCCACACAGACTGTACTGTGGCCACTGGCTAGGCCTCCACTCATACCGTTACAGAGTGTCACTCACTTACTCACAAATACCTTGCAGATAAAAAAAAATCAATTTAATATTTTTCTGTGATATAATCCCAGTTGCAAGCCAGTGTGTGTCTGGCCCCAGACTGTACTGTTGCCACTGGCAAGGCCTCCACTCATACCGTTACAGGGTGTCACTGCCCACTACTAATATAGGGTGACACAGTACCTTGCATGCATAGTACCACTTATCTAAAAAAGAAAATGACAGGCAGAGGCAGGCCACCCCACAGGGGCCGTCGTGGTCGTGGTGCTGTGATTTCCATTGACCCTGGAATAATGCCCAGTGTTCAGAGGCCATGTACCCTGAACCCAAAAAATTCGGAGAAAATAGTTGACTGGCTTACACAGGACACCCAATTTTCAACAGTTTCCGCTAAGAACCTTGACGCACCATCCTCCTTCAGCTCAGCTTTGGTCACCTGCTCTCAAGTTACCACTCTCCCGCCCGCCACCGCCACCACTACTACCACCACAGCCACCACAGCTGCTTCACTTGATCCCTCAGAGGAGTTATTTACACATCAGTTGGATGAAATTAGTGATGCGCAACCATTATTGCCAGAGGATGTAGATAACAGAGATATGTCTCAGTCAGGCAGCATTACACACATGGACATACAGTGTGATGATGATGATGTTGTACTCGCTGCTGCTTCCTTTGCTGAGGTGTCAGATACAAGTGAAGCGGTTGATGATGACAATGTGTCCGTGGATACCACGTGGGTGCCTGCTCGAAGAGAAGGAGAAGAGGAGGAAAGTTCAGAAGGGGAGACAGAGAGAAGGAGGAGACGAGTTGGAAGCAGTGGGAGGTCGTTGCAAGGAGCTAGTGGCACAGTCAGACAGCATGTATCGGCACCCGGGGTCAGCCAGACAGCACGCCAATCAACGCATGCTGAATGCCGTCATTGCAAAGCTCAGCAGTGTGGCATTTTTTTTGTGTGTCTGCCTCTGATAACAGCAATGCCATTTTCAACCTGTGCCAAAAGAAACTGAGTCGTTGGAAGTCCAACACCCACCTCGGTACAACTGCTTTGCGAAGGCACATGATCTCACATCACAAACGCCAATAGGATTAACACATGAGTACAACCAGCACACAAACTCAAAGCCACCATCCTCCTCCTGGTCCAGCATCTTCAGCCACGTCAACCACTGCTGTCCTCCTTGCCCCCTCTCAACCACCCGCCACTCCGCCTCTCACCTTCAGCAGTTCCATCTCATCTGCCCACAGTCAGGTGTCTGTAAAGGAAATGTTTGAGCGTAAGAAGCCAATGTCACAGAGTCACCCCCTTGCCCGGCGTCTGACAGCTGGCTTGACGGAACTCTAAGCCTGCCAGCTTTTACCATACCAGCTGGTGGAGTCTGAGGCCTTCAAAAAATTTGTCGCTATTGGGACACCACAGTGGAAGGTACCCGGACAAATTTTTTTTTTCAAAAAAGGCAATCCCAAACCTCTACTCAATGATTGAAAAGGAAGTCATGGCATCTCTGGCATACAGTGTTGGAGCAAGGGTCCATCTGACCACTGATACCTGGTCTGCAAAGCACGGTCAGGGCAGGTATATCACCTACACTGCGCATTTGGTCAACCTGCTGACGGCTGCCAAGCATGGAATGCGTGGCTCTGCAGCGGAGTTGGTGACACCACCACGACTTGCAGGCAGGCCTACTGCCACCTTCTCTAATACTTCTACTCCATCCTCTTCTATAACCTCCTCGGCTGAGTCCTCTTCTGCAGCAGCGTCTGGCCGGATACGACAGGGTCACGCTGTCTTGGGGTTGACTTGCCTGAAAGCAGAGAGCCACACCGGACCAGCACTCCTGTCCGCCCTGAACGCACAGGTGGATCAGTGGCTGACCCCGCACCAACTTGTAATGACCGGTGTCACGCACAGGGAGGAAAACAGGGAAAGCCCTGCCCAAGGGAGAGGGAAAGGTGGTGACCCCTAACTCACCTTGCGGCTGGCACCTGACTGCCCTGACGTCCCTAGACGGGTTCCTCACCCGTGCGGCGATCACGTGCCTAAACCCTGGCTTTCCCTGAAATGAGCCCTAGATAGTGAACGGGCCGGTGGGATCGCTAGTCCGCACCACTGCACTAAGAGGGAAACACCAGGGAGAGGACAGATAAATACAGACAAACACAAACACCCAGGTGGACGACCACAGCAGTCCACAAAGGTCCAACAGGGATCCGGAGGGTAGCGTTCTGAATCAACAGTCAGAGAACGCAGCAACACAGCTCCAGTGGGTCAGGATAGATGTCCAGGCAGGAAGCTCTATCTCTGGCAACCAGAGAAGTGTGAGAGGGGAATATAAGGAGGTTTGGGAGTGCTGGACAAGGAACAGCTGAGGAGAAGGAGCTACGGATCCCTGAGTGAGCCAAAAGGGTTTGCAAAGCAAACTCAGAAAGCTACCATAAGGAAAACAGCCCTATCTTAAATAGAGCGTGCAGCCAACCGCTGCGACTTCCTGACCCCGGGTATAACGGAGTCAGGAGTGGTTCTCGATACCCTCGTGACACAACTGGAGATTGGCAAAGTGGTGTGTGACAATGGAAGCAATTTGTTGGCGGCATTGAATTTGGGCAAGTTGTCACATGTGCCGTGCATGGCACATGTGTTGAATCTCATCCTACAATGCTTTGTGTCTAAGTACCCAGGCTTACAGGACGTTCTCAAGCAGGCCAGGAAGGTGTGTGGCCATTTCAGGCGTCCCTACACGGCCATGGCGCACTTTTCACACATTCAGCTCCGAAACAGCATGCCACTGAGGCGCTTGATTTGCGACAGCCCGACACACTAGAATTCAACACTACTAATGTTCGATCGCCTGCCCCAACAAGAAAAAGCCATCAACGAGTATTTGTATGACCGGGGTGCTAGGACAGCCTCTGCGGAGCTGGGAATTTGTTTGCCACGTTACTGGACGCTCATGCGCAATGCCTGTAGGCTCATGCGTCCATTTGAGGAGGTGACAAACCTAGTCAGTCGCACCAAAGGCACCATCAGCGACCTCATCCCATCAGCGACCTCAACCATACCGGCAAGGACAGGACGCTTTACAGATGTGTTGTTGATGGAGGACATGAGGAGCTTTTTCAGTCCTACACATCGCCACAGCCCTTCGGGATCCAGCCTTAGAGAACGACTCGAACGACAGGTAGCAGACTACCTCGCCTTAACTGCAGATATTGACACTCTGAGGAGCGATGAACCCTTGACTACTGGGTGTACAGGCTTGACCTGTGGCCTGAGCTATCCCAGTTTGCGATAGAACTTCTGGCCTGCCCCGCTTCAAGTGTCCTGTCAGAAAGGACCTTCAGTGCAGCAGGAGGCATTGTCACTGACAAAAGAAGTCGCCTCGGTCAAAAAAGTGTTGATTACCTCACCTTTATTAAGATGAATGAGGCATGGATCCCGAAGGGACTAACAGTGGGGGATACATTTGACTAACAAAAGGCCTGATGACATGCCTTGGCCTCAAAATGGTCCCCACGCTGCTGTATTTAATGTCTGCATACCGGATGACTTTCGTGAATTCTCCGCCACCAACTAGGGTTCAAGCCGCAATATTTTAGTCACCTATCTGCCTGGAAAACATCAATTTTTCCGGCCACTGCTATAGCAGCGGCTGCAACAATAACATTGTTTTTCAGGCATGTGTATATGCCTAATTTTTCTGGCCTCTGGTGCTGCACTGTGGCTGCAAAAACAAAACAAAAAAAAGGCACATACATGTGTCAATTCCCCTTCGTGATCGGTACCTTGTTGTGGTGAAGGGGCTTGTGTATCACAATGAAGCGATCAGAACCTCTATGAGTGTGTTGGAAATGTTGCCACACCGCAGATGATAAGGCCGTTGCTTCATTATGATCAGACTGAAACCGAGCGGCTGGATTATTTTATATAGAAAAAAACATAAATTTTCATTTTTTTTTTAAGTGGTATGGGTTTTTAATACATAAAATAAAAATCATAATAAAGTCTCTTAATAGTTTATTAGAAATAATGAAGACAATTTAAAAAATCCCCATCAATTCCAATACAAAGCAAGTACAGAGCTCAGAACTAAATTATTTCAGGATGTCGTAATGGTTTGTTAATTCGACAATGGTTAATCAATTCGACACACGTCCCCGAATAGGGGATGTAACAGGGATTAAACTGATAGGAATAGTACTAGTTAAGACACCACTCATATAGGGTGTCACCGCACATTGCTCCATGCACGCACAGTGCCCCAACTTGGGAGTAAGAGGACCGACCAAGCTGCTTTTTCCATCTCCCGTTTCCTAAAATCAATTCATTCATTCATTTATGCGGTATTGGTACTTCTCAAGGTGTGCCAATGGGTTGTTGTCCGTCATCACGGTCACTTCTGCATCAGTCAGGTATTCTGCAAACCTTTCGGTCATGGCCCACACCAGTGCCAGTAGTTCCAGTTTAAAGGAACTATAGTTATCAGGGTTGCGTTCTGACTCTCTTAGGGATCGGCTCCCATAGGAGATGACTCTCTCTCGTACATCCTGGACTTGGGATAAGACGGCTCCCAGACCATGTAGGCTTCCATCAGTATACAGCAGGAATGGGGTATCAAACCGTGCGTAAGCCAGTATCAGAGCATTGGTTAGTGCCTCTTTCACTGCTTCAAAGGCCTCTTGTTGCTTGGGCCCCCAGTTGACGGGGCATTTCTTCGGGCCCCCAGCCATGCCTCTCAGCAAATCGTTTAACGGGCCCACTAGATGAGCGAATTTGGGTATAAACCTCCTGTAGTAGCCGACCAGTCCCATGAACGGCCGTACCTCCCGTAGCGTACTTGGCCGGGGCCACTTCTGAACGGCCTCCACCTTGCTGAGGGCCTGTTTCTATCTGCTGTCGGAACAGCTGGCATTTCTTTGGCTTGATCTTGAGCCCATGGTCTCGTAGCCATCCCAAGACTTGCCACAGCTTCTGGAGGTGATCTTCAAAGGAGGCCCCGAACACTACTATGTCATCCAGGTATATAAACACTGATTTGAAGTTGCGGTCCCCCAGACAGTGTTCCATCAATCGTTGGAATATCCCCGGAGCATTGGAGAGGCCAAAGGGCATCCGGTTGAACTCGTAGAGTCCCATAGGTAGAATGAAGGCCGTCTTGGCTTTGTCCTTCTTGGCCACCGGCACCTGCCAGTACCCACTAGCCAAGTCAAGGGTTGAGAAGAACTTAGCTTGGCTTAGAGCTGATAATGACTCTTCAATCCGCGGAAGGGGGTAGGCATCCCGGATGGTCTGAGCATTCAGCTTCCAATAATCCTCGCAGAACCGGAAACTCCCGTCTTTCTTCTGCACCAAGACTACCAGAGCAGCTCACGGACTTTGACTCTCCTGGATCACCCGGTTCTTCAACAAGCTGGCCACCATATCTTTCACCTCCTTATACATCTTAGGTGGGATCTGCCAGTAGCGTTTCCTGATCGGGGCAGCATCGCCGGTTGGGATTTCATGTTCGATGGCAGTAGAACACCCAAAGTCCTCATCCTGTCTTGAGAAGGCCTCCTGAAATTCCCAGAGGGTATCTTCCAGCAGCTTTTGTTCCCCGGTGATCAGGGTTCTGCAGTCCACCCCCATACGGGCCATGATCACTCGACCGTTCCACTCCGCTGTCGGGGTTTCCCTTGAATAGACCTCCACAACATTGGTCCAGGCTGATCTCCTATCCGACTGCAGCGTAAAGCCCCTTCGTCGAGAGATACCCCCTTCGGACACATAAACTTTGTCCAGCAGGGTGTTTGCGGGGACGTTAACTCGCAGCAGCGTATAGGCACACATCCGTCTTTCACAACGGCAAGGGCCCGGGCTACAGGAGGGCGAATCTGCGTTTCTTCTTGATAAGCGGGCTCGATCAGGACCTCCAGTCCATTCAGTCATCGTACAGCCCCTACTGGTAGCATTAATATTCGCTCCTGTTGAGGTCGGATCTTCAACTGAGTTCTCCGTGGCACCCTCACGTCTCCAATGGCCCGTCCGAACAGGTTACTCTTTTGTAGGCTACAGCTCCTCACCATTTGTTGTAAGACCTTCTGGGTAGGCCGGTGTGCGGTGGCCCGTTGCCAGTACTTCGGCCCTTCCTTGGCATAGAGTTGATGATCTAGGTCTCTCAGTATATTCCTGCCCAGGGTCACGTCCATTCCTTTCCGGGACGAATGGTCCACCAGCACGACCCCTTTCTTGCCGATGTCTTGCCCAAACAGTCGGACCCGCATCCAGACTATCCCTCGAACATCCATCTCTCTATTATCGGCAGCCATCAGCCTGATGACGCTCCCATCTTCGGGCTCCATCATATGCCCGAAGTGTCTCTCGAAGAACTCCAAAGGCATTAGAGTGCACTCTGACCCTGTATCAACTAGGCAGCAAACCTTTCGACCTTCCAGCTCGGCTTCTAATACAGGGCTGCTGGCATACAGATCACATTCTTCACGCAGAGGGCTTGACTTCAGGTGCACCGCTGCAGGATGCCCAGCTACTGCAGCGGTCGGAAGTTTAACGTCGGTTCTGACGCTACCTGTTCTGGGCACCCTCTGGCCATATGGCCGTACTTTCGGCAAACACAACAGAGGGGCCCCCTTCTGGCCGGCCCCTACCTTCATCTGGGACACTTCCACCCGAAGCCCTTTCAATTCCGCCCGCAGGGCCTGGACCACATCCTTTAAGGACTCCGATTCTTCAGATCCCGGCCGGTCCCTTGTAACATGAGCGTTATTCACCACTCTCGCTGCCGTAGGTATGGGCTCTTCCTCCCTCTCTACTATGGCTAAATAAACGCTGTAGAAGGTCATATCGGACATTGTTCGGGTCATCTCTTGTAATTTATCTTGTAGGAATTTATTGGAGAGCCCCACTATGAACTGATCTAGTAGAAGCCGGTCCACCTCCCGGAAGGCGCCCAGAGCCTCAGGGTCTCGTCGTTGTATCTCATTCAGTGTCTCCTGTAGGGCATTGGAATATTGCTTCAGGGTCTCGCCCTCTCGCTGGGGACGGTTAAAGAAGCGACTCTGTAACTGTCCCACTTTGTCCTGCCCCCCTTGGGCTCTCTCTAGCAGGGAGAAAATCTTCTCTAGGGTTTCTCTCTCAGAGTCAGGCCTTACCTTTACTGTCCACCTGACGGCCCGCAGTTCGGGGGTCAGGTTACACATTTTAACCGCACTTCGCACCCTTTCAGTCTAGTCCTGCAATGTCATATTGTTACCGTCATACTTTGTCAGATGACGCAGCAGTGCCCCTACAGGGATGTATCCTACTTGGGTAGCCATATTGTTGAGGACAAGCTGGACTTGCGCCTATGCACCATGGGCTGGGTCCTGATCCGGCACCACTGGCGCCGGGGGACAATCTATCGACGCGTTTCCGTCCATAACGGTCGCTGTATCCTGACGACTTTGCCAAGTTGTAAGCCGTGTACTGGGGTGGGCTCCCCAGAATACAGCGAAGTCACAGACAAGGAAAGCGACACTGACATCAGCTTGATATGCAAGAACAGAAAACTTTACTTAGACAACAAGTAGTAACATAAGCATCACCAAATCAATACAAACATGCATAGATACGCTATATCCAGGACCCACAGTCAATGTCCCTGCCTACTAAACAGGCCTAGCAGATGGTGGACACAGCAGAGCCTGCAAGTCGTGCTGTGTCGCTGCAGAGGACACCCCTAGCCAGTGGCAAATGCAGCAGAGCCTGCAATTCAATAACTGCGCTGCAGTCCAGTACAGTACAGCCTAGCAAAACTATATAATCCTAACTAGCTAACTAATTCGAGGCCTAGGCTAGTCTCTGTAACTTCAGGCGCCACACAATATACTACAATCAGTAACCAGGTGTACTGACCTGCGTCCGTTCTGGGCCCGAGGATACAGCTTACCAGAGATGCCCACCAACTTCTCAGCAACCGTGCGGCCTTGCTTGGTGATGAGGCCTTCTGTACACACACTGAACTGGTCTTCCTGGGGCAACCTCTCTTTCAAAAGAGCTGGATACAGAAAGGATATAACAGCTGCTCTCCTTCTTCTGAGTGTCTATTAACTGCCGGACATCTGCAAACCAGAATGGAATCGGATTCAGTCCCTCACAGCACAATCCTTCCACCAGGGGAGGGCTGGCAGCCTTAGTCCTGGGGGGGCAAATCCAGTCAAGTGGCCCATTTTAGCCCCGCCCATTATTAAAATCCCCTTCTACATATAAAAAGCCACTCCCAACAAACACTGTACAGCTGACATTCAATAGTTGAGGCCTGTCTCTACACATCATACGGAGAGGGGAGACCTGTCCTGGCTGCACTGCCTGCTTCACATTATACAATAAACAGCAGGCTACAGCCAGAAAGCTCCTCCCTCCCCAGATCCTGCACAAGGCCTGTGGTTTCCCCCACCATCTGCCACCTGCCCGTGGCCTTCTGCCCCCTTTCACCGTCCTCACCCAGCTCTGAATCCTCCTTCTGCAAATGGCAGGAGGTGGAGCCGGAGCATCTCCTCTCCTACATAGCACCACATACCTCTTACATCCAGTGATGTCACCTTTATTGTAGACTTTCATCTTTCTTTATCTTCTCCATTCAGACCAGACCGCCATGATGATTTTTCTGCCATCTCCCGTCTCTGCAGAGATTGAGAAACAGACATTAGTTTCCCACATTTCCATTATCTTCACATCTTCTGAACACCCTTTCCTGCCACCCCCAATACTATACTGCAGATAAAGTCCCCCTGGAAATACTGCTACCACACAGATAATGCCCCCAATGCTGTGCCCACAATACTATACTGCAGAAACAGTCCCCCTGGAAATGCTACTACCACTCAGATAGTGCCCCCAATACTGTGCCTGCTATGCCCCCAATACTATACTGCAGAGAAAGTCCCCCTGGAAATACTACTACCACACAGATAGTGCCCCCTTAAACAATTATTGGGACACAGTGATCTAAAAAATAACTGCGCCCATACACTAATAGTATAAAGATAATGTCCCCCAAAAATAATTGTGCTAAGCTGATACTATGCCAGGGTGCCCCCAAAGTAACAGTGCTCCCCAAAATCCCACCGATAGAAATAATTATCTGCCAGAGCTCACTTAGTAGTAATAATTCCCCTATAGTGCCCTAGTAATCATGTTCCTCATAGCACCCCAGTAGTAGTAAAGCTCCCTATAATCCCCCTAGTAGTAGTAATTCTCCCTATAATATGACGTACATGAAATACCCCTGCTTACTGCCCACAGTTGAGCTAATGTCCCCATAATGTAAGCCAGTATAAAATTCCCCTATATAGTGCCCCAGTAAATGCCCTCATAGTGCTCATCTCCCCCTTCCCCATAGTGTCCCCCATAATATGCCAGTAAAAAAATGCCCCTTCTTAGTGCCCCCAGCAGAAGCCCCTATAGTGCTCCTTTCCCCCACAATGTGCCAGTAAAAAATGCCCCTTCTTAGTGCCACCATATGCCCCAATAGTGCTCCACTCCCCCACAGTGCCCCCAAATAATGCCCCATAGTGCCGCTCTCCCCTACAGTGCCTCCCATAATTGTGCCAGTAAAAAATGCCCCCTTAGTGCCACCAAATGCCATAGTGCCCCCATAATGTGACAATAAAAAAGGCCCCTTTAGAGTCCCCAATTCCCCATAGTGCCCCCAAATAATGCCCCTATAGTGACACCAGATGCCCCATAGTGTCTCTCTCCCCTACAGTGCCCCCATAATGTGCCAATAACAAAAAAAAATTTAGAGCCCCCAGATACCCCCATAGTGCTCCTTTCTCCCATGGAGCCCCCCATAATGTGCCAGTAAGAAATGCCCCCATAGTGCCTCCCATAGTGCTAGCTCCCCTCATAATGCCAGCTCCCCCCATTGTGTCAGCCCCCCCATAGTGCCAGCCCCCCATAGTGCCAGCTCCCCCATAGTGCCAGCTCCCCCATAGTGCCAGCCCTCCCTATAGTGCCAGCTCCCACATAGTGCCAGCCCCCCATAGTGTCAGCTCCCACATAGTGCTAGCCCCCCATAGTGTCAGCCCCCTTATAGTGCCAGCTCCCCCCAATAGTGTCAGCCCCCCATAGTGCCAGCTCCCCCCATAGTGACAGCCCTTCCTATAGTGCCAGCTCCCCCTATAGTGCCAGCTCCCCCCATAGGGCCAACTCCCCCCCACAGCCATAGTGCCAGCTCCCCCATAGCCATAGTGACAGTTCCCCATAGCTGAGGACGGCAAATATGAAGATGAAGCGCTCATCTCCAACTGCCCGCCGCCACTGCTGCTTGTCACAATTACATCTGTGGTGATCGGCGGTGCGGCCCTGAGGAATTAAAAAATTAAAAACAATAAATTATTTGTTAAAGACAGCCCAGCGGCCGTTTTTTAAGGGCAGCCTGGGGGGCAATTGCCTCCCTGCCCCCCGGCTCAGCCCGCCCCTGCCTTCCACCATGCCAGATCAACACTTCCTGGTTCACTCACAGGCAGCAGCATGAGTCATCATCTGTTTTGCATATTCAAATCTCAGAGTGTGCTGGCTGTAGCTGCAAAACAGTGGCCTCTAGTGCCCGGAATGCCAAATAACAGTTTAAGTACAGACATTATGCAGAAATAGCTCTTTCACAATCTCACATAAGGCACAGCTCAATCTAAACCACAATTCTGGTACATATGCAATAATCATTGTACCCCAAATATCTATGGTTTCCACTACCAGCCTCAGGATGAGGGTTAGATAGAGTAGGCAAGTATATAGGATGACCTGGGTAGATATTCAATTAATGGGTTAGAAGGAAAGACAAAGCAATGTGCTGTTTACTTATGTACTGTACTGTGCTTATACATTTCAGATCCATCAATGTTCTTAGGTATAATCCTTCCCTGACCAATACACTCGCTTATACTGTACTATAAACACTAGTATATTTTTATTAATAATATTTTAAATAATATTTTACATTACGATATCAATATGACAGATCTCCCACATCCCATTGCATGTCATGGGTGAGCCAAGGTCATTTAACTATTGCATGTATAAAATCACCTTCATTTTTATTTATTTTTTGCCTATACTGCATTCTGGAGAGATGAAATGTAAAAACAAAGACTGAACAATCTATTTTAGGAAAGGCTTTTGTATTTTCCCTAAGCTAGTTCAATCAATAATTGTAATATCCTGACACAAACATTATTAGTGTGCCACAGGTAAATGTAACAGGGCAATCTAATCTAAAATGTCATTAAATTCTGTGAGTCATTCTTTTGTCATTATTTTGATATGTCATGGATGATTACAAATTGCATATAGATTTGGAGTCTGAAAAAAGTTCAGTCTGAGAAGCAAACAATTCAAGCAAAACTGCAGAATACAGTATATGCAGTATCATTGTTGCAGTGACCTCTGATGGGTGCTGAGTGGTAGTTGTGATGCTGATACGAGTGGTGGTGGTTTATAGGGGCTGTCCTCCTTCCAATGATCCATGGGGCCATGCAGTGAAGGAACACACCCTTCCTTCCTTTGTGGGATAAAGGGCTCCTTCCTTGCATTAGGTGGGGTGCTCTTGATTAGAAAAGCATATAGCAGCCTTCAGTATAGGAAAAAAAAAAAACACGGTGTGCCCCTGCAGGAGCTGTGTCCAAATGACTCTTTAGTGGAACAAAAGAAAGACATGGAGGCAGTGGCAATAAATTAGTGAAGAAAAAAGGTTCTTTTAAGCCATGTTGTGGCAGTGCAAACACATGCTTTTGAATAATTTCTGTTAGCTGTAGAAAGACTGTGCTTCACTATTAGGCTTGGTTCACACTTTACTTATTTGGTCGATTACGTGTGAAAAACACAGAACAGGTGCAGATCTTTTCATGATACCTTTCATGATCTGAGAGTAGGATCACCCCCCTGAACCCCAATTAACCCTTTGATCACCCCTTTGTCAATCACTAGTGAAAGGAAAAAAGTGATCAGTGGAAACTGTCACTTTTTTTTTTCACTGGTATTGACCGTTAGGTTTTAGGTATAGTTTAGGCCCCTTGGTTAGGTAGTTTAGGGATCGGTTAGCGCCCAGCCCACCGCACCGCAGTCCGTTATTCGCTGATTAGCGTATCGCTAATCAGCATTTGTACTTTTATAGTATCTGGAAGTGATCAAAACTGATCACGGTCAGATCTATAATTGTATTAGTGTCACTTTAGTTCGCCCTCCACCCAAAACGCAGTGTTTGCCCGATCAGGCCTGATCGGTCGCCCACACGTGCGTTCACCCACGCCCGCCCCACCGCAGTGACAAAAAAAAATTTTTTTTTTGATCACTGCACAATCACTTTACACGCGCTGCGGCGATAAAAAAAATCTGTTTTGATATTTTTTATCAACCGCAGTGACCTCCGGTACTTCGCTAGCCTCCCCTTTGTAAGACAGGCTTGCTTTTTTTTCTTGGGTAGTCTCAGGGAATACCCCTAAATTTAGTTGCCCAAAATGTCAAACAGGGGGTATTCTTCTGAAGAGGCCTACAGGCTTCTGACCCAGTCGGATGAGGAATGGGAACCCTCATCTGATGAATCCAGCGGGTCAGAATACGAACCTGTAGAAAGCAGTGGCTCTCTGACCCAAAGTTCGGACGAGGAGGCTGAGGTCCCTGATAGCACCAGGCGTACCTGGCCCCGTGTCGCTAGACCACAGGTTGCGCAGGATCCGCTTCAAGAGCAGCAGAGTGGGGCTGGTGCTGTCGGATTATGTGGTGAGGCATACACCAGCAGCCCAGCCCTCCCTGGACCTAGTACCAGCACGGCCGTACAACCTGGTGAAGTAGTGAGCACCAGAAGGGCAGTTGAAGCTGGTACGGTGGCACGTGCAGTAGTGACCCCGTCGCAGCCACCACAAAGACGTGCCCGTAGAGCCCCTAGAATCCCTGAGGTGCTGGCAAACCCTGATTGGCAGTCCCCAACTTCAGCCGCACCTGTAGTTTTCCCTTTCACTGCCCAGTCTGGAGTTCGGGTTGAGACAGCTCAGATCGGTTCGGCCCTGGGATTTTTTGAGCTGTTCTTGACTGCGGAGCTCTTAGACATAGTTGTGGCCGAAACAAACAGGTATGCCACACAATTTATAACCGCTAACCCGGGAAGCTTTTATGCCCAGCCTTTCCGGTGGAAACCAGTCCAAGTTTCCGAAATTAAAACTTTTCTGGGCCTCCTCCTCAACATGGGTCTAACTAAAAAGCATGAATTGCGGTCATATTGGTCCACGAACCCAATTCATCACATGCCCATGTTCTCTGCTGCTATGTCCAGGGCACGTTTTGAGGCCATCCTGCGTTTCCTGCACTTTAGCGACAACACCGCCTCCCGTCCCAGAGGCCACCCTGCTTTTGACCGGCTCCACAAAATTCGGCCCCTCATAGACCATTCAATCTGAAATTTGCAGATTTGTATACCCCAGAGCAAAACATCTGCGTAGAAGAGTCACTGATACATTTTACCGGGCGCCTTGGCTTCAAACAATACATCCCTAGCAAGCGCGCCCGGTATGGGGTCAAATTGTATAAGCTCTGTGAAAGGGCCACAGGCTATACCCACAAATTTCGGATCTATGAGGGAAAAGATCAGACCCTGGAGCCGGTCGGTTGCCCTGACTACCTGGGGAGCAGTGGGAAGACAGTTTGGGACTTGGTGTCACCCTTATTCGGCAAGGGGTACCATCTTTATGTGGACAATTTTTACACAAGTGTGGCCCTCTTTAGGCATTTGTTTCTAGAACGGATTGGCGCCTGTGGTACCGCGCAAACTAGTCGCGCGGGCTTCCCCCAATGGCTCGTTACCACCCGTCTTGCAAGGGGGCAGAGGGCCGCACTGTGTAACGAAGAACTTCTCGCGGTGAAATGGAGAGACAAGCGTGACGTTTACATGCTCTCCTCCATTCACGCAGACACGACAATACAAATTGAGCGAGCAACCCATGTCATTGAAAAGCCCCTCTCAGTCCACGACTATAATTTGCTCATGGGAGGGGTGGACTTCAATGACCAGATGTTGTCTCCGTATTTAGTTTCCCGCAGAACCAGACGCTGGTATAAGAAGGTGTCTGTATATTTAATTCAATTGGCTCTGTATAATAGTTTTGTTCTCTACAGTAAGGCTGGGAGAACTGGATCCTTCCTCAAATTTCAGGAAGAGATCATAGAGAACCTCCTGTACCCAGAAGGTTCCGTGGCCCCATCCATCAGTGTAGTTAGCCGTCTACACGAGTGACATTTCCCCAATGTCGTTCCTGGTACCTCAACCCAACAGTCACCCCGAAAAAGATGTTGTGTCTGTAGCAGGAGTGGAATAAGGCGTGACACCCGCTATTTCTGTCCTGACTGTCCTGACCACCCTGCCCTATGCTTTGGAGAGTGTTTCCGGAAGTACCACTCACAGGTACACTATTAGCATAGGGATCATCTCACCAGGACAGGCACACAGGGCTATTAGGGCCCATTCACTCACACAGCTGCTGCAAACGTCTCCTTTCACCTGGGACAAAGTACATAACGAACTTCGCCACATCTTTGGGCGCTTTGCGCTTTGCACATTGACCCATGGGGAAAGAGAGGTTTGTTCTATAAAGGTAAAAAAAAAAAAAAACACCAGTAAGCAAAAAGGTTAATGTTCAGTTAAAAAAGTTAAAGTTTATATATTCTGTTCCAAAGTTAATAAAATTATTGCGTTGCGGCCTGGTTTTTTCTTTTTTTTTTTTTTTTTTTTTTACCTTCCAGGTGGACCAACCGATCGACTAGCTGCAGCACTGATGTGCATTCTGACAGAAGCATTGCGCTGCTGTCAGATTACATGCAAGTCGGTGTATGCGGCGCTGCAAGACGAGATTTCTACTGTGCAGTAACAGATACATTTGCCAAGGCATACGAGCTGAGGAGGAGGCGGCGTTCCTATGCTTTGGCAAACACTTTGTATATATATATAAAAAATAAAAAAAAAATCCCGGCAATGATTTATTCATCCACATCGATTGATGTGAATGGAGAAATCTGGTTTGCCAGGGCATACGAGCTAAGTGGGTATGAATGTTGGGCGGAGCTCCTATGTCCTGGCAGACGCCTTTCCCCTCCTTTTTTTTTTTTGGCAGAGATTTTTTCATCCACATTGATCGATGCGAATGAAGAAATCTGTGCCGTTCATTTTTTTCTTTCAGCCCAGAGGCTGAACGGAAAAAAAAATCTCATTACCTGTATGCTCAATATAAGGAGAATAGCAGAAACTCCTAATGCTGGCCATACATGTAATGATTGCGGAGACCCTCAAATGCCAGGGCAGTACAAACACCCCACAACTGACCCCATTTTGGAAAGAAGACACCCCAAGGTATTTGCTGAGGGGCATATTGAGTCCATGAAAGATTTAAATTTTTGTCCTAAGTTAGCGGAAAGTGAGACTTTGCGAGAAAAAACAAAACAAAAATCAATCAATTTCCGCTAACTTATGCGAAAAAAAAAAAATTCTAGGAACTCGCCAGGCCCCTCATTGGATACCTTGGGTGTCTTCTTTCCAAAGTGGGGTCACATGTGGGGTATTTATACTGCCCTGGCTTTTTAGGGGCCCTAAAGCGTGAGAAGAAGTCTGGGATCCAAATGTCTAAAAATGCCCTCCTAAAAGGAATTTGGGCACCTTTGCGCATCTAGGCTGCAAAAAAGTGTCACATATCTGGTATCACCGTACTCAGGAGAAGTTGGGGAATGTGTTTTGGGGTGTCATTTTACATATACCCATGCTGGGTGAGATAAACATCTTGGTCAAATGCCAACTTTCTATAAAAAAAAAAATGGGAAAAGTTGTCTTTTGCCAAGATATTTCTCTCACCCAGCATGGGTATATGTAAAATGACACCCCAAAACACATTCCCCAACTTCTCCTGAGTACGGCGATACCAGATATGTATTTTGAAAAGAAGACACCCCAAGGTATTCCGTGAGGGGCATGGCGAGTTCTTATAATTTTTTATTTTTTGTCGCAAGTTAGTGGAATATGAGACTTTGTAAGGAAAAAAGAGAAAAAAAAAATAAAATCATCATTTTCCGCTAACTTGTGACAAAAAAAAAATATTCTAGGAACTCGCTGTGCCCCTCACGGCATACCTTGGGGTGTCTTCTTTCCAAAATGGGGTTACTTGTGGGGTAGTTATACTACCCTGGCAATTTAGGGGCCCATATGTGTGAGAAGTACTTTGCAATCAAAATGTGTAAAAAATGGCCTGCGAAATCCGAAAGGTGCACTTTGGAATATGTGCCCCTTTGCCCACCTTGGCAGCAAAAAAGTGTGACACATCTGGTATCGCCGTACTCAGGAGAAGTTGGGGAATGTGTTTTGGGGTATCATTTTACATATACCCATGCTGGGTGAGAAAAATATCTTGGTCAAATGCCAACTTTGTATAAAAAAATGGGAAAAGTTGTCTTTTGCCAAGATATTTCTCTCACCCAGCATGGGTATATGTAAAATGACACCCCAAAACACATTCTTCAACTTCTCCTGAGTACGGCGATACCAGATGTTTCACTTTTTTGCAGCCTAGGTGGGCAAAGGGACCCACATTCCAAAGTGCACCTTTCGGATTTCACCGGTCATTTTTTACACATTTTGATTGCAAAGCACTTCTCACACATATGGGCCCCTAAATTGCCAGGGCAGTATAACTACGCCACAAGTGACCCCCTTTTGGAAAGAAGACACCCCAAGGTATTCTGTGAGGGGCATGGTGAGTTCCTAGAATTTTTTATTTTTTGTCGCAAGTTAGTGGAATATGAGACTTTGTAAGAAAAAAATAAAATAAAAAAATCATCATCATTTTCCGCTAACTTGTGACAAAAAATAAAAAGTTCTATGAACTCACTATGCCCATCAGCGAATACCTTAGGGTGTCTACTTTCCGAAATGGGGTCATTTGTGGGGTTTTTCTACTGTTTGGGCATTGTAGAACCTCAGGAATCATGACAGGTGCTCAGAAAGTCAGAGCTGTTTCAAAAAGCGGAAATTCACATTTTTGTACCATAGTGTGTAAACGCTATAACTTTTACCCAAACAATTTTTTTTTTTGCCCAAACATTTTTTTTTAATCAAAGACATGTAGAACAATAAATTTGGCGAAAAATTTATATATGGATCTCGTTTTTTTTGCAAAATTTTACAGCTGAAAGTGAAAAATGTCATTTTTTTGCAAAAAAATAGTTACATTTTGATTAATAACAAAAAAGTAAAAATGTCAGCAGCAATAAAATACCACCAAATGAAAGCTCTATTAGTGAGAAGAAAAGGAGGTAAAATTCATTTGGGTGGTAAGTTGCATGACCGAGCGATAAACGGTGAAAGTAGTGTAGTGCCGAAGTGTAAAAAGTGCTCTGGTCATGAAGGGGGTTTCAGCTAGCGGGGTTGAAGTGGTTAAAAAAATAAAAAAAAATTTAAAACAAAAAAGCAGTGTAGGCTACCTCCTTCTCCTCCACCGCCGCTTCCACCTTAACCGCCACATCCACCGCCTCCTCAACCTCGTCCTCCTAGATCAAGATAATTAGTTTTAATTTTTACATATTTTATGTTATTTAAAGTAATTTCCCTATCCACATTTTTTTTTGCAGAACACTTGATATGCTCTTAACCACATTTTGCCTGCATTTGCAGCCCTCTAGCCCTTTCCGTGACATTTTTAGAGCCATTTTAGTGCTCAAAAGTTCGGGTCCCCATTGACTTCAATGGGGTTCGGGTTTGGGGTAAAGTTCGGGTCAAGTTCGGGTCCAGAACTCAAACTTTTTTGTGACGTTCGGCCGAACCCAAACATCCAAGTGTTCACTCAACTCTAGAGGTGAGCTTTAACTCTGCGTAAATGAAAATTGTGGTTGCTTTGGAGATGCAAATATAGTTGATATCTTGCCTTTTTAAGTTTTAGCAGAACATCATTTTGAAGTTTTTTTTGGTATTCTTCATCTAATGTGTTAATGTTTGCTATTAGTGCATAAGTAGCCTTGGACCTTTTTTTTTTTTTGAACAGTTGCCATTTTCAGAAATTGACCTCTCATGAAGCCTTTATGGGCACACCATAGTATAATATTCCAACTGAGTTGACATGTTCGATTCTTGGAAGGCACTATTGGTTAAGAGTGAGTTATTTAAACGCCAGGGAGAGACATAGGGGGAGTTGAATTGTTATTTTATTTCTCGGATAATAGGGGCATGGTCAGACCAGGTTATTGGAAGAATAGTTACTCTAGAGGTTTTTTGCAGCATCCATTTATCAGCTACAAATAAGTATATTCTAGAATAGGATTTATTTGGCTTGGAAAAGAAATATAATCTTTCTCATTTACATACATAACTCTCCAAATATCAAACATGCCCTCAGATCTGAGAAGATTTTGGGAACATTATTTTTGTCTATAGTAGGGTCAGGTGGAAGATTAAAATCACTACATATTAATAGTGAACCTTGCTTAGTTTCTGAGATTGAGTTCAAAACTCTCCTGATAAAACATAATTGGTTTCAGTTAGGGACATATAGCTTTGCAATAGTGTACAGAACATTATTACTACATTAGTACATACTATAATAACATATCTACCATTCTCGTCTATTAATTGTTTGTGTATTGAAAAGCAGTGTTATGACCAAACCCCACAGCCACCCCATTTTTTTTTTATGAACCGCATGGGAGTAGTAAATATATGGATATGACGGATGTTGCAGGCGATAAGCATCTTTAATGTTTAGATGACTTTCTTGTAGACACAATGTCACATTTTTGTTTTTTCATCTCAGACCAAGCTAAAGATCCTTTGAAGGGACTATTAAGTCCCTTAACGTTAAAATATAGGATTTTAAGTCCCATGTTGTTATTCAAAATGGGGGGCTTTGTGCTATATCATATATATTGTTAATACGTTTCACAAAACAATCTGAGAATACTTACAGTAAGTAAGAAGTTGGTACTTCCAGTAGTTTACAGTAGAGGTTTCCAGATGTGGCTTAATATTGTTGATCTTCATTTATCTTGATTGGGTGAGTCCCCGAGGCAAGTAGTTGATTGAAGGTGCAGAACCCAACTGTTGCCCTGAGAAAAAAGGTAAGAAGAAAAACAAGCAAAACAACAGAGTCTAAATAACAAAACTAGGGTTACTCATATAAACTGTCATAGTTATATGACGGGAAGCGTGAAAAGGTGGACAAAGAGCTTCAGTTGAAGAGAAAAGCAGGTATGTTATGGTCACATAACACTTGAGGCACTTTTGTGCACCAAGCAATTGCCTTAAGGCTTTATTTGAGTTCATAGGCAGAGGAGAGATATAGGATAAATTTAGCTTCTGGGTGATGATGGTCCCACTTTTGTCCACTCCTGGGAAAGTGGGGTAGGTTTCTTCTTAGGAGGGGATTTAGGTAGTTCATTGTCACGCTCTTCTACGGTTTCGAGGGCCCATGTTTTAATGGTTGTTTCTGCATCTTTTGGGGTGAGAAATATGTGTGGCTCCATTCTTGCGTACAATCAGTCTTACAGCAAACACCCATTTGTAGGGAGTGTTATGGTGCCTTAATACAGTATTTTTGTATAATTTGAGAATTCTCTCCTCCTTGACAGTGTAGCAGGGGACAAATCTGAAAATAAAGTTATTTGCTGAAAATGTTCTGGTACTGAATTTTTTTGGCCAGATGCTTTCAGTAGTGCCTCTTTTACATGGTAATAATGAATTCTGGCCAAAACATCAAGAGGTAGTTGAGAAGGTATGGTTTGGGGTTTGGGGACCCTATAGGCCCTATCGTTAAATCTTTATCTGATAATTCAGGAAGTAAAGCCACAAATAGGTCTTATTATTTTTTATTCTTGAAGCTGAGAATCTGTTATTGATTCAGGAATGTTTCTGAAGTGAATGGTATTTCTCCTGGATTGATCTTCCAGGTCAGCTATTTTTAATTTGATAGCTGCAATATAATTTTCCATTGCGTTACTAGTGTCCACCAAGCTGTTATGAGCTAAAACAAATTCATCCATTTTATCTTCTAGATGTGTTGTACGTTCCCCAATTGCCACTACATCTGCATGTATAGCCGCTACAGCTTCCTTTATGTCATGGTGAATGGAATTTTTTAGCTCCTGAAAAATGGCTTTAATTTCATGAAGGGGGATTTGTGTGGATGGCGTGCTTTTCTGAGTATCCCTTTGTTTAAAGGTAATAGGAGATACAGCAGTACTCACTGTTAGAGGGTCACTTTCATATTCATATAAGAGGTGCTGATGATTCATCAGGGTTTTTCAGAGACTTGGAAGGAGAAGTGCTGTGAATGAACTTTGCTGGCGATGCGCAGTCTGAATGGTGGGAGTCGGCGCCATCTTGTGAGCTTGCTTGCGCTGGATGGAAAAAGGCAGTAAGTTTAGAAAGCGTTGCACCATTCTTTTTCCCTCTGGGCATGATGGTAGTTTGTCCTGGTGTTGCCAGGGTTGCTTTGCGGTGGTTTTTGCTTTATTTAGCCTCTTCTGTGATTAATTGCATGAGCTGCTGTGAGTGCTTGGTGCAGAGCTCCTCTCCTATGCGTCCTCTCCGCTCGGCATCTGGCCATGCCCCCTGCATTATTTTTTTAATGTTGTATTCAATGAGAGATGGATGGAAATGCAACATAACATTTATATCCGTTAAACATACTGGCGACTGTAGTCCAGTGGACTTCAACAAAATAAGTCATGAATCCTGTTGTTTTGAGTGGCTGTTGGGTATGTGAAGCAGCATCCTCTCCACACAATGCTTTCCCTTCAGGGATTACACAAACACATTATATATAGAGATGAGCGAATCAAAGTTGATGAAGTGGAATTCGATCCGAATTTCAGGAAAAATTTGATTTGCACCGAATGCGAATTTCCTCACGCTTCGTAACGAATTGCTTTTTTTACCTAAAATGTCTGCTGCACATGTTAGGACATGTAGCAAGGAACTCTGGGAATGAGGGACCACCCAAAATGCCATGCATGCAGCCAATCAGAAGACAGCCAGCCCTGTGATGTCCCAGCTCTATAAAAAGCCTCAGCCATCTTGGATTCAGCCATTTTCCAGTGTACGTAGTTGTCATGGAACCATGAACCAGACGTACAACAAGAGATGAGTGGAAATAAGAAGGCTTTATTGAAAATAAAGCTGTAATGCAAAAGTCCAAACGGATGGCTAAACCGAAGCAGGGTCTTGCGAAACCAGAGATCAGGAACCAGAAGGGTAGTCAGATGAAGCCAGGATCAGGAACCAACAGGGTAGTCAGACGAAGCCAGGATCAGGAATCAGCAGGGTAGTCAGACGAAGCCAGGATCAGGAACCAGAAGCAGCAGCAGTCTTAGAAGCATGTGAGCACAGGAGGACCAAGCAGGGAACTGAAGCCACAGACCTCCTATATATATGAGCTAGGCATCCAGCTCCTCCCAGTGGGAAGGAGGAGCCGCAGGGTGGGAGGCTACAAGAAACCCAGAAACCAAGATGGCCGCCAGCACATGTCAAACGAAGGAGAACAGCAAGGAGGTAAGACCATGACAGTACCTCCCCCTCAAGGGCCCCTCCTCCGCGGAGTAAGGAACGGTTTCTGAGGGAAGCGTGCGTGGAAGGCTCGGAGCAAGGCAGGAGCATGGACATCTGCGGAGGGAACCCAGGAACGCTCCTCTGGACCATAACCACGCCAATGGACCAAAAACTGCACCCGGCCGCGGACCAGGCGTGAGTCCAGGATATTGCTCACCTCATACTCCTCACGATTGCCCACTTGGACCGGACGAGGCCGAGGAATCGAGGAAGTAAAACGATTACACACCAGTGGCTTCAAGAGGGAGACATGAAACACGTTGGAGATCCGCATGCCAGGAGGAAGCGCAATGGCATAGGCTACCGGGTTTACCCTGCGAAGCACTCGGAAGGGACCAACAAAGCGAGGCGCCAGCTTGGGGGTGGGCACTCGAAGGTTGAGGTTGCGGGTAGACAACCATACGCGGTCTCCGACCTGGTAGGAAGGAGCGGGCGCTCGTCTGCGATCAGCCTGGAGTCTCTGGCGCTGCGCAGAGACCTCAAGGGACCTCTGGATCTGTACCCAAGAAGCACGTAGGACGGAAAGGTGATCCTCCACAGCCGGAATATCCTGGGGAGAGAATACCTCCGGTAACACGGCAGGTTGGAACCCATAATTGGCCATGAAGGGAGACGTCCCAGAGGAAGAGTTCACCGCTGTGTTCCTGGCAAACTCAGCCCAAGGCAGGAGGTCAACCCAATTGTCTTGGTGATCGGAGACATAGCAACGAAGGAATTGCTCCAAGGCCTGATTGGATCGTTCTGCGGCCCCATTGGACTGAGGGTGGTAGGCCGATGAGAAAGAGAGATGAATCCCCAACTGGGAGCAAAAGGCGCGCCAGAACCTGGACACAAACTGACTCCCCCGATCCGACACAATCTCCTTGGGCAAACCGTGCAACCGGAAGACCTCCCTGGCAAAAATCGAGGCCAACTCTTGTGCAGAGGGTAACTTCTTGAGAGGTACACAGTGGCACATTTTGGAAAACCGATCCACTATCATGAGAATGACCGTATGGCCTCGGGATGCAGGGAGGTCCACAATGAAATCCATCCCCAGGTGTGACCATGGACGCTCCCCGGTGGCTATGGGTTGCAAAAGGCCCAACGGAAGGTGCCGAGGGGACTTACTCTGGGCACAAACGGAGCATGCCGCTACATATGCGGCGATGTCGGAACGTAGAGAAGGCCACCAGAACAGACGTGAAACAGCCCAGGACAGCTGATTCTTTCCAGGATGCCCCGCGGCCTTGGAGTTATGGTAGGTTCGCAACAACCGAGTGCGCAACTCCTCAGGCACAAAACACCTGCCGTTGGGTCTCCCAGAGGGAGCACCAGATTGAGCCGCCAAAATCTGCTCACCCAGGGGAGAGGTCAGGCTGGTGCGAATGGCGGCCAGGATCTGATTCGGAGGTATGACCGAAGTCGGAATCGACTCCTCCCCGGACAGCTCGGAGTACTGCCGTAATAAGGCATTCGCTCTGATGTTCTTGGAACCGGGTAGGTAGGAGACCACGTAATTAAAACGTGACAAGAACAGAGCCCATCTGGCCTGACGTGGTGTCAATCTCTTGGCCTCAGAGAGGTAGGTTAGATTCTTGTGGTCCGTCAGGATGAGAACCGGAACCACCGAGCCCTCGAGCAAGTGCCTCCATTCTTTAAGGGCCTGCACGATGGCCAATAACTCCCTGTCACCAATCTGATAGTTGCACTCCGCGGAAGACAGTTTCCGGGAGTAAAACCCACAAGGAAGTAGAGGACCCTCTGGTGTTCTACGCTGAGACAGGAGGGCGCCTACTCCCGTCTCAGACGCGTCCACCTCGAGGACAAACGGCAACCCAGGGTTGGGATGCGACAGAATCGGAGCCGACACAAAGGCGGACTTTAGAGCCTCAAAAGCTCGGATGGCCTCGGGCGGCCAGACCTGGGGATTACTGCCCTTCCTGGTCAGATCCGTGAGAGGCTTGGCTAGCATGGAAAAGTCTCTGATGAACTTCCGATAATAATTGGCGAAGCCCAAAAAGCGCTGCAGGGCACGAAGACCACTGGGCTGGGGCCACTGTAAGACAGCCGAAACCTTCTCAGGATCCATGGAGAACCCCTCAGCGGAAATGATGTAACCTAAGAAGGTTACCTGGGATCGGTGAAATTCGCATTTCTCAAGCTTACCGAACAGCTTGTTCTCTCGTAACCGTTGCAACACTCGTCTGACATCCAGAATGTGGGCCTCCATGGATTCAGAATATACCAAGATGTCATCCAAATAGACCACCACACACTGCTGCAACAGGTCACGGAAAACATCGTTGATGAATTCCTGGAAGACTGCGGGCGCATTGCACAACCCAAAGGGCATAACCAAGGATTCATAATGACCGGTCCTGGTGTTAAACGCGGTCTTCCACTCATCGCCCGCCTTGATCCTTACCAGGTTATATGCCGCCCTCAGGTCGAGTTTGGTAAAGACCGTGGCCCCTTTGAGGCGATCGAACAGCTCGGAAATCAAGGGTATCGGGTAAGCGTTCTTGATCGTGATGCGATTGAGACCCCTGTAATCGATGCAAGGCCTCAACTCACCGCCCTTCTTTTTCACAAAGAAAAATCCAGCCCCTGCCGGGGACGAGGATTTGCGAATGTGTCTGCGTGAAAGCGCCTCCCTCGCGTACTCCTCCATGGCCTCATTCTCCGCTACCGACAGTGGATAGACTTTGCCACGAGGAGGAACGGCACCAGATTGTAACTCTATGGCACAATCGTATGGGCGGTGCGGAGGTAGGGCAACCGCACGCACCTTATCGAATACATCCCGGTACTCCTCGTATTCAGGAGGCAACAGAGATTCCGAGGAAGTACACAGCAACTTGACAGGCCCATGGATGCAACTAGCCCCACACTGCGGTGACCACGAGAGGATCTCGGCCGATTTCCAATCGAAAGTCGGATTATGCTTCTGGAGCCAGGGGTACCCCAAGACCACCGAGTAGTGTGGAGACGAAATAACCTGGAGACAGACCGACTCTCTGTGAACGGCACCAATGGCCATCCCCACTGGAAGGGTCTCATGAGTCACGTGTGGCGGCAGAAGGGGTCTGCCGTCTATCGCCTCAAGAGCCAGTGGAGAACCTCGAGGCTGCAGAGGAATGGAATTGGCAGCAGCGAACACACTATCAATGAACAAACCACCAGCACCAGAGTCCACCAACGCCTGGGTCGTCACCGAGCCCCCGACCCAGGAGAGGACAACAGTAATCAGTGGTTTGTCAACACGGGAAACCGGGGACGAGGAGACTCCACCCAAGATCTGCCCCCGACAGGATCTCAGGTGCGAGCGTTTCCCGGACGGTTCGGGCATGCCAACCGAAAATGCCCACCGAGACCACAGTACATGCATCGGCCCTCGCGTCTCCGGAGTACCCTCTCCCCCTCGGACAGGCGAGCAAACCCCAGCTGCATGGGTTCACCCCCAGACAAGTCATCCCCAGGAGGCGTGGGAGGAGAGGGAGGCACGGGTGGGACAGCAAACGCAGGCACCAATCTGTTAGAAGGCCTCCGCAGGCTCTCCTGAAAGGAAGGTCTCTCCCTGAGTCTGGTGTCAATCAAAATCAGGAAAGAAATAAGAGACTCGAGCTCCACAGGTAGGTCCTTAGCTGCAACCTCATCCTTCAAGGCATCCGAGAGACCATGAGAGAAAGCAGCGACCAGAGCCTCATTATTCCAGCCCACCTCTGCTGCCAGGGTACGAAACTCAATGGCGTATTCAGCTACGGATCGTGAACCCTGTCTGATGGACATAAGGAGCTTCGCAGCAGAGGCAGCACGAGCCGGCACATCGAATACCTTCCGAAGAGAAGCAACAAAACCGGAAAACTCGGCAACCACCGGATTGTTGTTCTCCCATAAAGGGCTGGCCCAGGCCAAGGCCTTGTCCGAGAGCAGCGAGATCAAGAAGCCCACCTTTGATCTCTCAGTAGGAAAGGCATGTGGCAGCAACTCGAAGTAAATGCCCACCTGGTTAAGGAAACCTCGGCACTGAGTTGGCTCTCCCCCAAAGCGCTGTGGAAGGGGGGCAGAACCGGTCATACCCCGAAACACCGCAGGCGCAGCAACAGGTGTCGGGGTAGACTCTGGCGCAACAACCGGAGCGGCAGTAGGAGCGGGCCCAGGAGCGACAACCGACCCATCGGCAACGGAAGCTAAATGAGCCGTGCGTTCAAGCAGGGTTTGCAACGCCACAGCGAACCGACCCAACAGGTGATCCTGCTGATCAAGTCTGGCAACCAGCGTAGGTAGCGAGGATGGCCCTGTACCGTCAGAATTCATGGCTTGGTCCTAATGTCATGGAACCATGAACCAGACGTACAACAAGAGATGAGTGGAAATAAGAAGGCTTTATTGAAAATAAAGCTGTAATGCAAAAGTCCAAACGGATGGCTAAACCGAAGCAGGGTCTTGCGAAACCAGAGATCAGGAACCAGAAGGGTAGTCAGATGAAGCCAGGATCAGGAACCAACAGGGTAGTCAGATGAAGCCAGGATCAGGAATCAGCAGGGTAGTCAGACGAAGCCAGGATCAGGAACCAGAAGCAGCAGCAGTCTTAGAAGCATGTGAGCACAGGAGGACCAAGCAGGGAACTGAAGCCACAGACCTCCTATATATATGAGCTAGGCATCCAGCTCCTCCCAGTGGGAAGGAGGAGCCGCAGGGTGGGAGGCTACAAGAAACCCAGAAACCAAGATGGCCGCCAGCACATGTCAAACGAAGGAGAACAGCAAGGAGGTAAGACCATGACAGTAGTGCAAGGAGAGACGTCAGCAGTCACTAGGGACAGTGGTAGAAAAGACTTTAAAACTTTTATTTTGCTGTATAGAAGTTCAGGGAAAGGATATGGAGGAATAATTCCACAGTATTGAAGCAGAACAGGGTTTAGTAGGGGAGTTTACAGGCTGGGTAATAGGAACAATCCTATTACACCTTGCTACACTGACTGCGGATCCAAATTGCCATTATACAGCTCTGTTATTCCAGCAAACCTTGTTATTGGGGTGCAAGTGCCGTTTGATACAGCCATTAACAGGGTTTATTAAATGGAAATATTTCTATGTCTTATTTGCCCTTGTGCGGTGCAGTTATATGTTCTAAAGCTTTTTTTTGCTTGTATTAGTGGGAAAAAAGTATATATTTGCCATTCAGCGGTGCAGTTATATGTTCTAAAGCCCTTTTTGGCGTGTATTAGTGGCAAAAAATATATATATTATTTGCCGTTCAGCGGTGTAGTTATTTGTTTTAAAGCCTTTTGTGGCGTGTATAAGTGGAAAAAATAAGAGCCTATTTGCCGTTCAGCGGTGCAGTAATATGTTCTGAAGCCCTTTTTGGCATGTATTAGTGGAAAAAAATATATATTACTTGCCATTCAGTGGTGCAGTTATATGTTCTAAAGCCCTTTTTGGCGTGTATTAGTGGCACACAAAAAAAAGTATTTGCCGTTGTGTGGTGAAGTGAGAAAATTACAGCCCTTTTTGGCGTGTATTAGTGGCAAAAAAATTAATATTTTCTGCTCAGTGGTGCAGTTATATGTTCTAAAGCCCTTTTTAGTGTAAATTAGTGTCAAAAATATATATATATTTGCTGTTCAGCGGTGCATTTATATGTTCTAAAGCCTTTTGTGGCGTGTATAAATAGAAGAAAAATAAGGGCCAATTTGCCATTCAGCGGTTCAGTTATGTGTTCTAAAGCCCTTTTTGGTGTGTATTGGGCTACTTTCACACTCGTGTTTTGGTGCAGATCCGTCATGGATCTGCACAGATGGATCCGCACCGATAATACAACCGCATGCATCCGTTCAGACCGGATCCGTTTGTATTATCTTTAATATTGTCAAAATGGATCCGTCTTGAACACCATTGAAAGTCAATGGGGGATGGATCCGTTTTCTATTGTTCCAGAGCGGAATGCCGGCGGAATGGAGGCAAACTGATGCATTCTGAATGGATCCTTATCCATTCAGAATGCATTAGTGCAAAACTAATCTGTTTTGGACCGCTTGTGAGAGCCCTGAAACAGATTTCACAAACGGAAACCAAAAGGCCAGTGTGAAAGTAGCCTTAGTGGGGAAAAAAAGGGCTTATTAGCCGTTCTGTGGTGAAGTGAGAAAACAGCAGACTTTTTTAGGGTGTTTTAATTTCCTTTTTTATTTATTTATTTTAACTAACAGTATGTCAGACAGAGAAGTGCCAGGCCTTGCACAGGGGAGTGGCAGAGGCCTAAATGTTTCTGGCGCAGGCACAGGTCGCAGCAGAGTAAGGGGGAGCGGAAGCAGGAGATGCAGCAAGAGGCCTGAGCTCCAAGTGTCATCTAGCGGTCGTGTCTTGACCAGCAACCCAGCGGTTCTTGAATGGTTGACTCGGTCATCCACTTTGTCCGAAGTGACATCAGACAACTCCAGCCAAGAGTCGGCGTTGCCGTTGCCCAGGAGCAGGCGTTGGCGTTGCCCAGGAGCAGGCCCTGTGCCCTCACCTGTCCTCAATCTGCTTCTGTCCTTTTTATGTTCCCTCAGCCAGACAAGTATTATATGCTGTGGGCACAGCTACACTATACAGCGAGGATGAGCTACTAGAGGACAGTCAGCAGCTACTGACCAGCCAAGATGTGGAGGAGACCTCCGCCGCTTCCTCCAGTAGGCAGACAAGTACTGATTAGGAGAGTGGCGTGGTAGCAGGTGTGATCGGTCAGGCTACTGACTCAGAGACCGTTGAGAAGGACATCAGTGACATGCAGACAGTAATCGATAATGATGATGTAGCTGATCGCACTTGGGAGCCAGGTGAATTAGGGGCTTCATCGTCATTGGGAGAAGAGGGTGGCAGCTTGCCCGTGAGGCAGCAGCGGAGCCAGCAAGTCGCTAGCGTGGCTGGGAGTCAGCAGGATACCAGCAGTGGGAGGTTGGGAGCTAAATGTGCTCGGGGTAGACCACCCGCTCCGCAGGAGCCTACCTGCCTGGAAAGTAGTCGTGCAAGGGTTCACGGAAACAGCGACGGTAGCAGTTAGTCAGTGCGGAGTGTTGGGGGTAAAATCACCTACTCGGCGGTGTGGCAGTTTTTTGTCGGTGGAGGTGAACATGGCCATTTGTAGAATCTGGTTGATAATAAAATGGCTGCACAACATTTGACATACAAACAATAGAGATGAAAGTGGTATTATACTACTAGAAATGGAAAAATAGAAGCTCTTTGCTCATATTTTTGATCAAACGTGTGTCGGGCCCATCTACCAAGCGTCAACGTGGCTTCCGCAGATGGGTTTCTAACACTAATATGTGGCAGGCGCAGCACTATGAAGTGCCTTTTACCATGTGGCATTAGAAGAATTTTTATATCTCTGACTTTTAGTCTAACCACACTGTCTATTAATCTGTAATTCCTCTAGCGTCGTTCTATGGAAACAGTAGGTTTAAAGAGCACACCAAATGCTTGAAATAACTTATTTTTTTACTTCAACTTTTCTTCATATAACACTGCCGCCTCCGCAGCAGATAGTCCATGTACATAACATGTGTTGAAAAGATGCATAAGATGGTGGTTCAACTGTTCAATCTTGTCATTCAACATAACATGGTGGATATACACTCACCTAAAGAATTATTAGGAACACCATACTAATATGGTGTTGGACCCCCTTTTGCCTCCAGAACTGCCTTAATTCTACGTGGCATTGATTCAACAAGGTGCTGATAGCATTCTTTAGAAATGTTGGCCCATATTGATAGGATAGCATCTTGTAGTTGATGGAGATTTGAGGGATGCACATCCAAGGAACGAAGCTCCCGTTCCACCACATCCCAAAGATGCTCTATTGGGTTGAGATCTGGTGACTGTGGGGGCCATTTTAGTACAGTGATCTCATTGTCATGTTCAAGAAACTAATTTGAAATTATTCGAGCTTTGTGACCTGGTGCATTATCCTGATGGAAGTAGCCATCAGAGGATGGGTACATGGTGGTCATGAAGGGATGGACATAGTCAGAAACAATGCTCAGGTAGCCCGTGGCATTTAAACGATGGCCAATTGGCACTAAGGGGCCTAAAGTGTGCCCAGAAAACATCCCCCACACCATTACACCACCACCACCAGCCTGCACAGTGGTAACAAGGCATGATGGATACATGTTCTCATTCTGTTTACGCCAAATTCAGACTCTACCATTTGAATGTCTCAACAGAAATCGAGACTCATTAGACCAGGCAACATTTGTCCAGTCTTCAACAGTCCAATTTTGGTGAGCTTGTGCAAATTGTAGCCTCTTTTTCCCATTTGTAGTGGAGATTAGTGGTACCCGGTGGGGTCTTCTGCTGTTGTAGCCCACCTTTCTTTCCCATTCTGACATTTAGTTTGGAGTTCAGGAGAGTGTCTTGACCAGGACCACAACCCTACATGCATTGAAACAACTGCCATGTGATTGGTTGACTAGATAATCGCATTAATGAGAAATAGAACAGGTGTTCCTAATAATTCTTTAGGTGAGTGTATTTCTCTCTTGAGTATCTGTACTCTCCCTTTAAGGCGTCTTTCACACTACCGTTTCTTTTTTCCGTTTTGCGAGCCATTTTTTGCGTTCCGTATACGGTCCGTATACGGTCCGTATACGGAACCATTGAAATGAATGGTTCCGTATACGGACCGTATACAGAACGCAAATAACGGCATGCAAAATGGAAAAATGAAATGGTAGTGTGAAAGAGGCCTTAAAGTGAGAGTACAGATACTCAAGAGAGAAATATATCCACCATGTTATGTTGAATGACAAGATTGAACAGTTGAAACACCATCTTATGCATACCATCATTTTGTGATAAAAAAAACTGAATTTACTCCGTATGCATTCCGTTTCCGTATTTCCATTTTTCCGTTCCGTTGAAAGATAGAACATGTCCTATTATTGCCCGCAAATTCCATGGCTCCATTCAAGTCAATGGGTCCGCAAAAAAACGGAACACATACGGAAATGTCTTCCTTATCCATTCTGTTTTTGCGGAACCATCTATTGAAAATGTCAGCCCAATTTTCTCTATGTAAATACTGTATATGCCATACGGAAAAACGGAATGGAAACAGAAACACAATGGAAACAAAAAAAACTGAACAATGGATCCGTGAAAAACAGACTGCAAAACACTGAAATAGTGTAAAAGAGGCCTAACTTATTTAAGCACTTTATGATCTCTCTGAGAGGTACAGTTACAAGAAAAAGCATGTGAACCCTTTGGAACGATATGGATTTCTGCACAAATTGGTCATAAAATGTGATCTGATCTTCATCTAAGTCACAACAATAGACAATCACAGTCTGCTTAAACTAATAACACACAAAGAATTAAATGTTACCATGTTTTTATTGAACAAACCATGTAAACATTCACAATGCAGGTGGAAAAAGTATGTGAACCCTTGGATTTAATAACTGGTTGAACCTCCTTTGGCAGCAATAACTTCAACCAAACGTTTACTGTAGTTGCAAATCAGACGTGCACAACAGTCAGGAGTAATTCTTGACCATTCCTCTTTACAGAACTGTTTCAGTTCAGCAATATTCTTGGGATGTCTGGTGTGAATCGCTTTCTTGAGGTCATGCCACAGCATCTCAATCGGGTTGAGGTCAGGATTCTGACTGGGCCACTCCAGAAGGCGTATTTTCTTCTGTTTAAGCCATTCTGTTGTTGATTTACTTCTATGCTTTGGGTTGTTGTCCTGTTGCAACACCCACCTTCTGTTGAGCTTCAGCTGGTGGACAGATGGCCTTAAATTCTCCTGCAAAATGTCTTAATAAACTTGGGAATTCATTTTTCCTTTGATGATAGCAATACGTCCAGGCCCTGACGCAGCAAAGCAGCCCCAAACCATGATGCCCCCACCACCATACTTCACAGTTAGGTTGAGGTTTTGATGTTGGTGTGCTGTGCCTCTTTTTCTTCACACATAGGGCCAGATTTATCACGACTCTGACAGCTCACTCCACTTTCACATATGGCTAAAGTCAGTTTTAGCCAAGTCAGATTTATAATCGCCCCTTTAAGACTGTAATAAATGTGGTTTGACGGTAGCAGTTTATCCGTCAGTAAGCAGCTTTACAAAAGTCGCACATCTTTATGAAAAAGTCGCATGTTCTATTAAAAAGTCTCATAAGATAAGCATGGTCCTCACTGGAGTGAAGTTGCGACTTTTTTGCGACTTTTTTGCGACTTTTTTGCGACTTTTTTGCGACTTTTTAAAAAAGTCCCAATAGTAAATCTGTCTAGAGATTCATTTACATACGAAAACACGCCCACTTTCAGAAAACTGGCGAGCATAGTGCAGAGCAGAAAAAAGTCGCAAATTTGTGCGCAGTTTTAGCCTTTGGGACTTTTTTCCGACTTTTCCACTCCACAAAAGTGACTTTGCCTAATGATATATCTGGCCCATAGTGTTTTGTGTTTCTATAAAACAACTCAACTTTGGTTTCATCTGTCCACATAATATTTTGCCAGTACTGCTGTGGAACATCCAGGTGCTCTTGTGCAAACTGTAAACGTGCAGCAATGTTTTTTTTTGGACAGCAGTGGCTTCTTCTGTGGTATCCTCCCATGAAATCTATTCTTGTTTAGTGTTTTACGTATCGTAGATTTGCTAACAGGGATGTTAGCATATGCCAGAGACCTTTGTAAGTCTTTAGCGGACACTTTAGGATTCCTCTTGATCTCATTGAGCAGTCTGCATTGTGCTCTTGCAGTCATCTTTACAGGACGGCCACTCCTAGGGAGAGTAGCAGCGGTGCTGAACTTTCTCCATTTATAGACAATTTGTCTTACCGTGGACTGATGAACAGCAAGGCTTTTGGAGATACTTTTATAACCCTTTCCAGCTTTATGCAAGTCAACAATTCTTAATCGTAGGTCTTCTGAGAGCTCTTTTGTGCGAGGCATCATTCACATCAGCCAATGCTTCTTGTGAAAATCAAACCTAGAACAGGTGTGCATTTTTTATACGGCAGGGCAGCTGTAACCAACACCTCCAATCTCATCTCATTGATTAGACTCCAATTAGCTCTCGGATATGTCATTAGTCTAGGGGTTCCCATGCTTTTTTCACCTGCACTCTGAATGTTTACATGGTGTGTTCAATAAAAACATGGTAACATTTAATTCTTTGTGTGTTATTAGTTTAAGCCAGGCATCCTCAATCTCCGGCCCTCCAACTGTTGCAAAACGACAACTCCCAGTTATACAGTATATAACGCATATAAAATACTGTATGTACCCTACCCTGCTATCTCTCCTCAGTTATATTACCCCCTGTATATAATGTACCTTGCCTGATACCCCTGTATAATGTACCCTGATAGCCATCCTCAGTTATATTACCCCTGCATAATGTACCCTGATACTCCTCCTCAGTTATATTACCCTTGTACAATGTACCCTGATACCCCTCCTCAGTTATATTACCCCCTGTATAATATACCCTGATACTCCTTAGTTATAGACAGAGCATTTCTTCTGCTCACACTGTCACTGACAGCTTGACGGGGACATCTCTGCTTGTCTTTCTCTTTGTGCCTCGGGAGCCTGCATGTGTGTGAGCGCCCACAGTGTTTTGTGTGAGTCTGCGGTAAGGTGTTGGGGTCCTGTGTTGTTTCTGTGGTGCGGGGGGAGTGCTGCGATCTGCCTCCTCAGTGCAGAGTGTGATCAGATTGGCCCTGAGCTGCCTGACCCCCAGGAAGACTTGCAAAAGACCAGTGTGTGTAACTGATCAGATCTGAGGGCCCCAATGAAAACAAATCATTTACTGCCCTGTGTGGTCAAAGACTATTACCAGGGATTCTATATCCACAAGGGTCTGGCACACCGCTATCTTTATAGAAGACCTTACCAGTACTTCAGACAGTCTATTATATTATATGTGTTAGAGTCTGTTCTATAAGCACCACATTATTTTCTGTCCCCCGCCACAAAACAATCTGGAAGTGCCCCTCCCGAAACTAGGCTCTGGTTCCGCCACTGATATGCACCCGTGACTATGAATATGAATGTGCTAGTCTAAATTTTCTTGTAGTATATATTAAGGGTAGCGGCCTCTTGTAGACAGAGCAACGCCCATCTGCCTGAAGTTTCTGGGCAGAGTATAAATGTACAAACCGGATTCCCAAAAAGTTGGGACACTAAACAAATTGTGAATAAAAACTGAATGCAATGATGTGGAGATGGCAAATGCCAATATTTTATTTGTAATAGAACGTAGATGACAGATCAAACGTTTAATCCGAGTAAATGTATCATTTTAAAGTAAAAATACGTTGATTCAAATTTTCACGGTGTCAACAAATCCCCAAAAAGTTGGGACAAAGTAGCAATAAGAGGCTGGAAAAAGTAAATTTGAGCATAACGAAGAGCTGGAAAACGAATTAACACTAATTAGGTCAATTGGCAACATGATTGGGTATAAAAAGAGCTTCTCAGAGTGGCAGTGTCTCTCGGAAGCCAAGATGGGTAGAGGATCACCAATTCCCACAAAGTTGCGCAGAAAGATAGTGGAGCAATATCAGAAAGGTGTTACCCAGCGAAAAATTGCAAAGACTTTGCATCTATCATCATCAACTGTGCATAACATCATCCAAAGATTCAGAGAATCTGGAACAATCTCTGTGCGTAAGGGTCAAGGCCGTAAAACCATACTGGATGCCCGTGATCTCCGGGCCCTTAAACGACACTGCACCACAAACAGGAATGCTACTGTAAAGGAAATCACAGAATGGGCTCAGGAATAGGGATGAGCGAACTCGAACTGTATAGTTCGGGTTCGTACCGAATTTTGGGGTGTCCGTGACACGGACTCGAACCCGGACATTTTCGTAAAAGTCCGGGTTCGGGTTCGGTGTTCGTCGCTTTCTTGGCGCTTTTGTGACGCTTTCTTGGCGCTTTTTGAAAGGCTGCAAAGCAGCCAATCAACAAGCGTCATACTACTTGCCCCAAGAGGCCGTCACAGCCATGCCTACTATTGGCATGGCTGTGATTGGCCAGAGCACCATGTGACCCAGCCTCTATTTAAGCTGGAGTCACATAGCGCCGCCCGTCACTCTGCTCTGATTAGCGTAGGGAGAGGTTGCGGATGCGACAGTAGGGCGAGATTAGGCAGATTAACTCCTCCAAAGGACTTCACTTGATTAATCGATCGATCTGCAGCTGTGCATCATTGAGCTGCTGAAATTCAAATGCTCACTCACTGTTTTTAGGCTGCCCAGACCGTTTGTCAGTCACTTTTTTCTGGGGTGATCGGCGGCCATTTTGTGTCTTGTGCGGTGCTGCGACCAAGTGCATCCAAGCTGCGACCAAGTGCATTTAACCCTCAATGGTGTGGTTGTTTTTTGGCTAAAGCCTACATCAGGGTGAAGCTGTCACACCAAGTGCATTTAACCAGCAATAGTCTGTTCATTTTTTTGGCCATATACTAAATCAGGGGCAAGCTGCGCCTGTCACCAAGTGCATTTAACCCTCAATGGTGTGGTTGTTTTTTGGCTAAAGCCTACATCAGGGTGAAGCTGTCACACCAAGTGCATTTAACCAGCAATAGTCTGTTCATTTTTTGGCCATATACTACATCAGGGGCAAGCTGCGCCCGTCACCAAGTGCATTTAACCCTCAGTAGTGTGGTGCGTCAAGCTGTGACACCAAGTGCATTTAACCAGCAATAGTCTGTTCATTTTTTGGCCATATACTAAATCAGGGGCAAGCTGCGCCCGTCACCAAGTGCATTTAACCAGCAATAGTGTGGTTATTTTTTGGCCATATCCCAGTCTAATTCTGTCACTAAATCCATACCGGTCACCCAGCGCCTAAATACTAGGCCTCAAATTTATATCCCGCTAAATCTCTCGTTACCGCTGTCCTGTTGTGGCTGGGAAAGTTATTTAGTGTCCGTCAAAGCACATTTTTTGTTCTGGGTTGAAGTACAATTCCCAATTTAGCAATTTCATAATTTAGTGGTTCCTGCTATATCAGAGCTATTTGAAATCTATCCCTAAAAGGGTATATAATATTCAAGGTGCACATTGGGTCATTCAGAATAACTTCACACACACCCGCTACTGTGTATTTCCAAGTCTAATTCTGTCACTAAACCCATACCTGTCACCCAGCGCCTAAATACTAGGCCTCAAATTTATATCCTGCTAAATCTCTCGTTACCGCTGTCCTGTTGTGGCTGGGAAAGTTATTTAGTGTCCGTCAAAGCACATTTTTTGTTCTGGGTTGAAATACAATTCCCAATTTAGCAATTTCATAATTTAGTGGTTCCTGCTATATCAGAGCTATTTGAAATCTATCCCTAAAAGGGTATATAATATTCAAGGTGCACATTGGGTCATTCAGAATAACTTCACACACACCCGCTACTGTGTATTTCCAAGTCTAATTCTGTCACTAAACCCATACCTGTCACCCAGCGCCTAAATACTAGGCCTCAAATTTATATCCTGCTAAATCTCTCGTTACCGCTGTCCTGTTGTGGCTGGGAAAGTTATTTAGTGTCCGTCAAAGCACATTTTTTGTTCTGGGTTGAAATACAATTCCCAATTTAGCAATTTCATAATTTAGTGGTTTCTGCTATATCAGAGCTATTTGAAATCTATCCCTAAAAGGGTATATAATATTCAAGGTGCACATTGGGTCATTCAGAATAACTTCACACACACCCGCTACTGTGTATTTCTAAGTCTAATTCTGTCACTAAACCCATACCTGTCACCCAGCGCCTAAATACTAGGCCTCAAATTTATATCCTGCTAAATCTCTCGTTAACGCTGTCCTGTTGTGGCTGGGAAAGTTATTTAGTGTCCGTCAAAGCACATTTTTTGTTCTGGGTTTAAATACAATTCCCAATTTAACAATTTCATAATTTAGTGGTTTCTGCTATATCAGAGCTATTTGAAATCTATCCCTAAAAGGGTATATAATATTCAAGGTGCACATTGGGTCATTCAGAATAACTTCACACACACACGCTTCTGTGCATTTCCAAGTCTAATTCTGTCACTAAATCCATACCGGTCACCCAGCGCCTAAATACTAGGCCTCAAATTTATATCCCGCTGAATTTGAATACAATACATTGGGCCAAATAATATATTTGTTGTTGTGGTGAACCATAACAATGAGAAAAACATCTAGTAAGGGACGCGGACGTGGACATGGTCGTGGTGGTGTTAGTGGACCCTCTGGTGCTGGGAGAGGACGTGGCCGTTCTGCCACATCCACACGTCCTAGTGTACCAACTACCTCAGGTCCCAGTAGCCGCCAGAATTTACAGCGATATATGGTGGGGCCCAATGCCGTTCTAAGGATGGTAAGGCCTGAGCAGGTACAGGCATTAGTCAATTGGGTGGCCGACAGTGGATCCAGCACGTTCACATTATCTCCCACCCAGTCTTCTGCAGAAAGCGCACAGATGGCGCCTGAAAACCAACCCCATCAGTCTGTCACATCACCCCCATGCATACCAGGGAAACTGTCTCAGCCTCAAGTTATGCAGCAGTCTCTTATGCTGTTTGAAGACTCCGCTGGCAGGGTTTCCCAAGGGCATCCACCTAGCCCTTCCCCAGCGGTGAAAGACATAGAATGCACTGACGCACAACCACTTATGTTTCCTGATGATGAGGACATGGGAATACCACCTCAGCATGTCTCTGATGATGACGAAACACAGGTGCCAACTGCTGCGTCTTTCTGCAGTGTGCAGACTGAACAGGAGGTCAGGGATCAAGACTGGGTGGAAGACGATGCAGGGGACGATGAGGTCCTAGACCCCACATGGAATGAAGGTCGTGCCACTGACTTTCACAGTTCGGAGGAAGAGGCAGTGGTGAGACCGAGCCAACAGCGTAGCAAAAGAGGGAGCAGTGGGCAAAAGCAGAACACCCGCCGCCAAGAGACTCCGCCTGCTACTGACCGCCGCCATCTGGGACCGAGCACCCCAAAGGCAGCTTCAAGGAGTTCCCTGGCATGGCACTTCTTCAAACAATGTGCTGACGACAAGACCCGAGTGGTTTGCACGCTGTGCCATCAGAGCCTGAAGCGAGGCATTAACGTTCTGAACCTGAGCACAACCTGCATGACCAGGCACCTGCATGCAAAGCATGAACTGCAGTGGAGTAAACACCTTAAAACCAAGGAAGTCACTCAGGCTCCCCCTGCTACCTCTTCTGCTGCTGCCGCCTCGGCCTCTTCTGCTGCTGCCGCCTCGGCCTCTTCCTCCGCCTCTGGAGGAACGTTGGCACCTGCCGCCCAGCAAACAGGGGATGTACCACCAACACCACCACCACCACCTCCGTCACCAAGCGTCTCAACCATGTCACACGCCAGCGTTCAGCTCTCCATCTCACAAACATTTGATAGAAAGCGTAAATTCCCACCTAGCCACCCTCGATCCCTGGCCCTGAATGCCAGCATTTCTAAACTACTGGCCTATGAAATGCTGTCATTTAGGCTGGTGGACACAGACAGCTTCAAACAGCTCATGTCGCTTGCTGTCCCACAGTATGTTGTTCCCAGCCGGCACTACTTCTCCAAGAGAGCCGTGCCTTCCCTGCACAACCAAGTATCCGATAAAATCAAGTGTGCACTGCGCAACGCCATCTGTGGCAAGGTCCACCTAACCACAGATACGTGGACCAGTAAGCACGGCCAGGGACGCTATATCTCCCTAACTGCACACTGGGTAAATGTAGTGGCAGCTGGGCCCCAGGCGGAGAGCTGTTTGGCGCACGTCCTTCCGCCGCCAAGGATCGCAGGGCAACATTCTTTGCCTCCTGTTGCCACCTCCTCCTTCTCGGCTTCCTCCTCCTCTTCTTCCACCTGCTCATCCAGTCAGCCACACACCTTCACCACCAACTTCAGCACAGCCCGGGGTAAACGTCAGCAGGCCATTCTGAAACTCATATGTTTGGGGGACAGGCCCCACACCGCACAGGAGTTGTGGCGGGGTATTGAACAACAGACCGACGAGTGGTTGCTGCCGGTGAGCCTCAAGCCCGGCCTGGTGGTGTGTGATAATGGGCGAAATCTCGTTGCAGCTCTGGGACTAGCCAATTTGACGCACATCCCTTGCTTGGCGCATGTGCTGAATTTGGTGGTGCAGAAGTTCATTCACAACTACCCCGACATGTCAGAGCTGCTGCATAAAGTGCGGGCCGTCTGTTCGCGCTTCCGGCGTTCACATCCTGCTGCTGCTCGCCTGTCTGCGCTACAGCGTAACTTCGGCCTTCCCGCTCACCGCCTCATATGCGACGTGCCCACCAGGTGGAACTCCACCTTGCACATGCTGGACAGACTGTGCGAGCAGCAGCAGGCCATAGTGGAGTTTCAGCTGCAGCACGCACGGGTCAGTCGCACTACAGAACAGCACCACTTCACCACCAATGACTGGGCCTCCATGCGAGACCTGTGTGCCCTGTTGCGCTGTTTCGAGTACTCCACCAACATGGCCAGTGGCGATGACACCGTTATCAGCGTTACAATACCACTTCTATGTCTCCTTGAGAAAACACTTAGGGCGATGATGGAAGAGGAGGTGGCCCAGGAGGAGGAGGAGGAGGAGGAGGAAGAGGGGTCATTTTTAGCACTTTCAGGCCAGTCTCTTCGAAGTGACTCAGAGGGAGGTTTTTGGCAACAGCAGAGGCCAGGTACAAATGTGGCCAGCCAGGGCCCACTACTGGAGGACGAGGAGGACGAGGATGAGGAGGAGGTGGAGGAGGATGAGGATGAAGCATGGTCACAGCGGGGTGGCACCCAACGCAGCTCGGGTCCATCACTGGTGCGTGGCTGGGGGGAAAGGCAGGACGATGACGATACGCCTCCCACAGAGGACAGCTTGTCCTTACCCCTGGGCAGCCTGGCACACATGAGCGACTACATGCTGCAGTGCCTGCGCAACGACAGCAGAGTTGCCCACATTTTAACCTGTGCGGACTACTGGGTTGCCACCCTGCTGGATCCACGCTACAAAGACAATGTGCCCACCTTACTTCCTGCACTGGAGCGTGATAGGAAGATGCGCGAGTACAAGCGCACGTTGGTAGACGCGCTACTGAGAGCATTCCCAAATGTCACAGGGGAACAAGTGGAAGCCCAAGGCCAAGGCAGAGGAGGAGCAAGAGGTCGCCAAGGCAGCTGTGTCACGGCCAGCTCCTCTGAGGGCAGGGTTAGCATGGCAGAGATGTGGAAAACTTTTGTCAACACGCCACAGCTAACTGCACCACCACCTGATACGCAACGTGTTAGCAGGAGGCAACATTTCACTAACATGGTGGAACAGTACGTGTGCACACCCCTCCACGTACTGACTGATGGTTCGGCCCCATTCAACTTCTGGGTCTCTAAATTGTCCACGTGGCCAGAGCTAGCCTTTTATGCCTTGGAGGTGCTGGCCTGCCCGGCAGCCAGCGTTTTGTCTGAACGTGTATTCAGCACGGCAGGGGGCGTCATTACAGACAAACGCAGCCGCCTGTCTACAGCCAATGTGGACAAGCTGACGTTCATAAAAATGAACCAGGCATGGATCCCACAGGACCTGTCCGTCCCTTGTCCAGATTAGACATTAACTACCTCCCCATAACCATATATTATTGGACTCCAGGGCACTTCCTCATTCAATCCTATTTTTATTTTCATTTTACCATTATATTGCGAGGCTACCCAAAGTTGAATGAACCTCTCCTCTGCCTGTGTGCTAGGCCTAAATATATGCCAATGGACTGTTGCAGTGGTGGCTGACATGAAGCCTGATTCTCTGCTATGACATGCAGACTAATTCTCTGCTGACATGAAGCCAGATTGTCTGTTACGGGACCTCTCTGCTCTGCCTGTGTGCTAGGCCTAAATATATGCCAATGGACTGTTGCAGTGGTGGGTGACGTGAAGCCTCATTCTCTGCTATGACATGCAGACTGATTCTCTGCTGACATGAAGCCAGATCGTCTGTTACGGGACCTCTCTGCTCTGCCTGTGTGCTAGGCCTAAATATATGCCAATGGACTGTTGCAGTGGTGGGTGACGTGAAGCCTCATTCTCTGCTATGACATGCAGACTGATTCTCTGCTGACATGAAGCCAGATTGTCTGTTACGGGACCTCTCTGCTCTGCCTGTGTGCTAGGCCTAAATATATGCCAATGGACTGTTGCAGTGGTGGGTGACGTGAAGCCTCATTCTCTGCTATGACATGCAGACTGATTCTCTGCTGACATGAAGCCAGATCGTCTGTTACGGGACCTCTCTGCTCTGCCTGTGTGCTAGGCCTAAATATATGCCAATGGACTGTTGCAGTGGTGGGTGACGTGAAGCCTCATTCTCTGCTATGACATGCAGACTGATTCTCTGCTGACATGAAGCCAGATTGTCTGTTACGGGACCTCTCTGCTCTGCCTGTGTGCTAGGCCTAAATATATGCCAATGGACTGTTGCAGTGGTGGGTGACGTGAAGCCTCATTCTCTGCTATGACATGCAGACTGATTCTCTGCTGACATGAAGCCAGATTGTCTGTTACGGGACCTCTCTGCTCTGCCTGTGTGCTAGGCCTAAATATATGCCAATGGACTGTTGCAGTGGTGGGTGACGTGAAGCCTCATTCTCTGCTATGACATGCAGACTGATTCTCTGCTGACATGAAGCCAGATTGTCTGTTACGGGACCTCTCTGCTCTGCCTGTGTGCTAGGCCTAAATATATGCCAATGGACTGTTGCAGTGGTGGGTGACGTGAAGCCTCATTCTCTGCTATGACATGCAGACTGATTCTCTGCTGACATGAAGCCAGATTGTCTGTTACGGGACCTCTCTGCTCTGCCTGTGTGCTAGGCCTAAATATATGCCAATGGACTGTTGCAGTGGTGGGTGACGTGAAGCCTCATTCTCTGCTATGACATGCAGACTGATTCTCTGCTGACATGAAGCCAGATTGTCTGTTACGGGACCTCTCTGCTCTGCCTGTGTGCTAGGCCTAAATATATGCCAATGGACTGTTGCAGTGGTGGGTGACGTGAAGCCTCATTCTCTGCTATGACATGCAGACTGATTCTCTGCTGACATGAAGCCAGATTGTCTGTTACGGGACCTCTCTGCTCTGCCTGTGTGCTAGGCCTAAATATATGCCAATGGACTGTTGCAGTGGTGGGTGACGTGAAGCCTCATTCTCTGCTATGACATGCAGACTGATTCTCTGCTGACATGAAGCCAGATTGTCTGTTACGGGACCTCTCTGCTCTGCCTGTGTGCTAGGCCTAAATATATGCCAATGGACTGTTGCAGTGGTGGGTGACGTGAAGCCTCATTCTCTGCTATGACATGCAGACTGATTCTCTGCTGTACATGAAGCCAGATTGTCTGTTACGGGACCTCTCTGCTCTGCCTGTGTGCTAGGCCTAAATATATGCCAATGGACTGTTGCAGTGGTGGGTGACGTGAAGCCTCATTCTCTGCTATGACATGCAGACTGATTCTCTGCTGACATGAAGCCAGATCGTCTGTTACGGGACCTCTCTCCTCTGCCTGGGTGCTGGGCCTAAATATATGACAATGGACTGTTGCAGTGGTGGCTGACGTGAAGCCTCGATTCTCTGCTATGACATGCAGACTGATTCTCTGCTGACATGAAGCCAGATCGTCTGTTACGGGACCTCTCTCCTCTGCCTGGGTGCTGGGCCTAAATTTATGACAATGGACTGTTGCAGTGGTGGGTGACGTGAAGCCTGATTCTCTGCTATGACATGCAGACTGATTCTCTGCTGACATGAAGCCAGATTCCTCTGTTACGGGACCTCTCTGCTCTGCCTGTGTGCTAGGCCTAAATATATGCCAATGGACTGTTGCAGTGGTGGGTGACGTGAAGCCTCATTCTCTGCTATGACATGCAGACTGATTCTCTGCTGACATGAAGCCAGATCGTCTGTTACGGGACCTCTCTCCTCTGCCTGGGTGCTGGGCCTAAATTTATGACAATGGACTGTTGCAGTGGTGGCTGACGTGAAGCCTGATTCTCTGCTATGACATGCAGACTGATTCTCTGCTGACATGAAGCCAGATTCTCTGTTACGGGACCTCTCTCCTCTGCCTGGGTGCTGGGCCTAAATATATGCCAATGGACTGTTGCAGTGGTGGCTGACGTGAAGCCTCATTCTCTGCTATGACATGCAGACTAATTCTCTGCTGACATGAAGACAGATTCTCTGTTACGGGACCTCTCTCCTCTGCCTGGGTGCCGGGGCCTAAATATCTGAGAATGGACTGTTCCAGTGGTGGGTGACGGGAAGCCAGATTCTCTGCTATGGAACCTCTCTCCAATTGATTTTGGTTAATTTTTATTTATTTAATTTTTATTTTAATTAATTTCCCTATCCACATTTGTTTGCAGGGGATTTACCTACATGTTGCTGCCTTTTGCAGCCCTCTAGCCCTTTCCTGGGCTGTTTTACAGCCGTTTTAGTGCCGAAAAGTTCGGGTCCCCATTGACTTCAATGGGGTTCGGGTTCGGGACGAAGTTCGGATCGGGTTCGGATCCCGAACCCGAACATTTCCGGGATGTTCGGCCGAACTTCTCGAACCCGAACATCCAGGTGTTCGCTTAACTCTACTCAGGAATACTTCCAGAAACCATTGTCAGTGAACACAATCCACCGTGCCATCCGCCGTTGCCAGCTGAAGCTTTACAGTGCAAAGAAGAAGCCATTTCTAAGCAAGATCCACAAGCTCAGGCGTTTTCACTGGGCCAGGGATCATTTAAAATGAAGTGTGGCAAAGTGGAAGACTGTTCTGTGGTCAGACGAGTCACGATTCAAAGTTCTTTTTGGAAATCTGGGACGCCATGTCATCCGGACCAAAGAGGACAAGGACAACCCAAGTTGTTATCAACGCTCAGTTCAGAAGCCTGCATCTCTGATGGTATGGGGTTGCATGAGTGCGTGTGGCATGGGCAGCTTGCATGTCTGAAAAGGCACCATCAATGCAGAAAAATATATTCAGGTTCTAGAACAACATATGCTCCCATCCAGACGTCATCTCTATCAGGGAAGACCCTGCATTTTTCAACAAGATAATGCCAGACCACATTCTGCATCAATCACAACATCATGGCCGGTAGGAGAAGGATCCAGGTACTGAAATGGCCAGTCTGCAGTCCAGATCTTTCACCTATAGAGAACATTTGGCGCATCATAAAGAGGAAGGTGCAAAAAAGAAGGCCCAAGATGATTGAACAGTTAGATGCCTGTATTAGACAAGAATGGGAGAGCATTCCTATTTCTAAACTTGAGAAACTGGTCTCCTCGGTCCCCAGACGTCTGTTGAGTGTTGTAGGAAGAAGGGGAGATGCCACACAGTGGTGAAAATGGCCTTGTCCCAACTTTTTGGGGATTTGTTGACACTATGAAATTCTGATTCAACATATTTTTCCCTTAAAATGGTACATTTTCTCAGTTTAAACTTTTGTTCCGTGATGTATGTTCTATTCTGAATAAAATATTAGAAGTTGGCACCTCCACATCATTGCGTTTAGTTTTTATTTACGATTTGTATAGTGTCCCAACTTTTTGGGAATCCGGTTTGTAGCCGATTCCTACACTGCCCTTAATTTGTAGACTTAGGTAAGTCCAAGAGAGGCGATATATTAGTGTTAGGTATCCATGTGTGGAAGCCACCTTGACGCCTTATAGATGGGCCCGATACACGTTTGATCAAAAATGTGTGCAAAGATCTTCTATTTTTCCATTTATAGTAGGCCTCCTCCTGATGCTGCTGCTACCTCAACACTGTCATTGGGCCACTCTGTGGTCTCCTCATGCTGCTTCCACCTCACCACTATGTCATAGGATCACTCTGTGGACTTCTCATGCTGTTCCCACCCTCCCCACTTCATGACTGGGCCACTATTTTGCCTTTCAGCCTGGCTGACATCATCATTTATTTTACCTTTCTTCTGATCTTTCAGAAGGAAGGAAAAATGAAAGGCACAACAGATCCTGTCTATGTACCAGCTGTAGGGCCAGCATGATATGGTCCCTATTTTGCATCAGAATTGACTTATGATTTGGTAGACAAAAGCAGGAGTGGGTACAAAACACAGAAGACATGCAAATATTTAATTTACGTGCCATCTCTGTTATGGATCCACTCCTGTTTTTTTTTTTTTTGCTTTAGTAATACTGATGGATTACTGACCAAATGCTGACTGAGTGAAGGCGGATGGTCCACAGACAGGATCAATTTTTTTGGGGTTATTCTTCTTACAGATTGGAGGAAGGGCAAAATAATCAGTGACGTCAACTAGAGATGGCCTTGCGGTTCGCCCAGTGGTCGTTTCGCAGCAAATTTTGCTGAACATGCGAACATATGGCGATATTCGCGCGGCCCCCAACCCTATAACAGAACCCGATCTGGCAGCCATTTTAGATTATGTGTTTTGCCAATGTAAGGAGAGGTTGCATTTTGGAGCAGGAACAGTTAGGGAAAACAAACGCTAGCTAATAGGGCCACAAAAGTCATTTTAAGGACTGTTATAGGTGTGCTATCAATAGGTGTGATATACTTATAATATACTTTCTAACATAGAAATTATATTATAGTGTATTTGAGGAACAAATGCTATTGGAGTAACTAATTGCAACGTGTGTGATATACCTGTTGCCGCCAAAAAAACTCAGCTTCAGCACTGCGATATACCTTCTTCCACAAAATCCTGATTGAGGGGGTGCTATTTACCTGTTTCCACCAAATATTGATTGAGTGGTGTGTAGGAAGACGCAAGGGTACATAGTTGACGGAAGGTATGTGTCACCGAGGTTCCTGGCCTCAGTGAAGTAAGAGCCAGTATTTTCAAGTGTCAGCGGCAGCTAGTGCTGGTTGGCACGTTGCTATTTTACTATGACTGCAAGCTGATCCGGGCCGGCTCTTAATGGGAGTAGCCAAAGTGCTGGGTGGGTGGCTTCTCCCCACGCTCGAGGACGGGTCTTTACTGGCCTATATCAAACCCAGCCAGCAGTCTAAGCTAGGTGTGGATTACTCCTCTCTGACAGTGGAGCGCTGTCAGTCCCTGTGTGTTTTGGGATCTGAAAACTTGTGCCGTGCAAAAGGGCTGGGAGCCGCATGCTAAAAAACAGGCCCCTAAAGCCTGCTGTAGACCACAGGTGGAGAAACTGCAAACCAGGTGATTTTTTTTTTTGTTCTGTGGACTTTTCATGGTGTGAACAAACACCTAGACTGCAAAATGTCACTTTTTGTTTTTCCTTATGTGTGAATAAAACAGTTTAACTTAAGGACTTTGTGGTTGCCTCTATACTGCGTCCGCTAGCCTGTCTACCAGAGCAAATCCCCACAGGTGCTGTATACCAGTTTCCGCCAAATACTGATTGAGGGGTGCTATTAACCTTCTTCCACAAAAAACTGATTGAGGGGTGCTATAGCTATATACCTTCTTCCACCAAATACTGATTGAGGGCTGCGATACACCTGTTTCCACAAAATACTGATTAATGGGTGCCATATAGCTGTTTCAACCAAATACTGATTGAGTGGTGCTATATACCTTTTTACACAAAATACTGATTGAGGGGTGCTATTGTTATATATCTTCTTCCACCAAATACTTATTGAGGGCTACAATACACCTGCTTCTACAAAATACTGATTGAGGGGTGCCAAATACCTGTTTCCTGCCAACTACTGATTGAGGGGTGTCATATAACTTCTTCCACAAAATACTGATTGAGGGGTGCTATTGCTTTATACCTTCTTCCACCAAATTCTGATTGTGGTCTGCAATATACCTGCTTCCACCAAACACTGATTGAGGGCTGCGATATATCTTTTTCCACAAATACTGCTCTTCTCTGCGAACTTATGCAGAGGGTCATTTAGAAAATGACAGGTAGAGGAAGAGGCAGACTGTTCCACAGGGATGTTAGGGGTCGGAGCCTAAGTGGGAAGTTGGAGAAGGTGCTTGCGATAACTTCAAAGGGCACACCAGAGTTGGTTTAGTGGCTCACTCAGCCTTCTGATTCTGCACCCTCCTCATTCACCTCTTGATCTGGATCATCCTCACTCTCTGCTGTGTGCACCCCCACCACCATAGTCCCTCCACTCAAGTCAGTGGAATTATTTTCCCATCCAATTCCAGACCTTACCGATGTGCTGCCATTCTTGGCATCGGAAGAGGAGGTAGCAACGGCCGCCAACCTGCTGTCTGACGACAGTACCCAGATTAGCCCAGGAAGGGTGGTCCCCGCTGTTGCTGCCTACTCCAAGATCTCTAATGACAGTGGTGGTGAAAGTGACGATGATGATGTGTTGATGGACGTCAAGTGCGTGCCCAAAAGAGAGGAAGAGGAGGGGAGTTCAGAGGGAGAGACGGAGCAGCAGATAGGGAGGAGAAGGAGGAGAAGCAGTCAGAACTCTCAGTGCACAGGAGGCAAAAGCAGACTGCAAATGTATCTGGCCTTCCATCACTGAGCCCAGTGGTAGCAACGCTGTCAGAACCCACAAAGCCACACTCATGACACTCCATGTCCTGCCTCTTCTCCTTCTCCTCTCTTCTCCCATTTATCCTCCACTCCACCTTCCACCGTGCCGCCGTTGCCTTTATCTGGCACAAGGCAGGATACAAAAACGTGGAGTGCTGCACATTTGTATATATCAAACCGATAGTAAATAAAACATTTCTAGGCTCCAGCAGGGCACATTTTTGAGAGTTTCCCTTTAAGACACATAAAAATGGCCCCTGATTAAAATATATATTTTTTGTGTGAATTTTTGCCAATGACCCCCCTCTGGTATATTACTGTCCATGTTGTGGGACTATTTGTGTACTTCTAGTAAGTGTTTTCTGGCTGCAAATATGACTTGAAGGTTTTTCAGGTTCGTCTGCTATTAAAGTGAATGGAGCCCGCCGCGAACGCGCAGTTCGCTAACATTTGATGGTAAATGCGCATTCGCTAATCGTCCCTGCCGATATTCATCCATAACTAAGGTCAATACAAACTTACTGCTGCCACCCTTTCCACTCTGTCGGGGGGGGGGGCTCTACTTGTATAAGAGTTTAATAGAACAGGTTATGTAGACATCTATGTGGAATCAGCTGACTGGCCCAGTGACTGCCTAAATAAGTGAAGTGTGCAGTGATTCTAAGAGCGATGCCTGTCATCTGCATGTCATACTGACTCACAGTATTGTTTCACTACCAAAGCAGACTCCCTATGTGTGTTACTGCAAGGCACAGTGTTCTACACCACTATAAACGCTCTCTGCGGCCAGGAAATAGCGGTTTTGTAACGCGATTCGCCACTAATAAGTTTGGATCGATCCCAATTTATTTTATTTTTTTATTCTGCAAACCGGCTGAATCAAATTTTATTTAAAATTTGCTCATCTCTAATTATATACACACATGTACATGCTGAACATATTACACATATTCACTTCGCCTGGAGAGTTGTCTCATCCTAGCAAAGAAGAGGAGTGGTGCTTAGCGGAGCAGGGCCTGCTTTCTACGTGAGCTGTTCTCTGTACACTCCCTGCTGCCACTCTGCTACCTTGGTTGGGCATCGTTTTCTGCAGCGTTCTTATAACGGGCCTTCTGTTTCCCATCCTCTGCCAGGCTTCGGCCTGCTCTTGCTGGCAAGGCTCCTCTTTTCTGATCATAGGGTACGCATGCTTGCTCCCTTCAGCTATTAAAGGGCCAGAACACATGCAACCTAATTCACACAAACCTATGGCTGGCCCCACTTTGCTGACTGACCTGTGTCTGACCTTGTATCCTACACTGCCTGGTCTGACCTCGGACTGTCCCTGACTATGGTTTTTGTGTTAACTCTTGGTGCCCCTGAGTAGGTGAGTGGTCAACGACCAGGTTGTCCAGATCTCCGTATACAGGTTAAAGGGAAAATACCAGGGGATTGCCATGATAACACCCTTACAACTTTAGCTTTAGCCCAAAGTCAAATCTGCTGGTTGACTCCACACCCACTGCCATAACACTACTTACCAATTTCATAAATACTAAGATATACAAAATATTTTTTAATACTTTTTACTACAGTGTTTCATATTTTTTTTATTTTCATTCTGTTTTTTTACTGCATACCCATCCAAACATTTTGTCTGAATTATTCAAATAGCTATTCTATCATTGTAAATTAATACAATGTTAAGGAGAAACTATTTCACTGTTGTCACTTTCTGCGCACATTACTTTATTTGAAATGATAAAATAAATTTAGACTAATTGTAACTCCTGAATCTTAGCATCTGTCAAGTTATGAAATGATAGTAAACTATACTAAATGACAACATGGCGAGTTCAATTATAGAAACATGGCGGCTTTTGATGCAGTGTGAAAATTGTAATTGAATACTTCAATTTATTTGCTTATTAAATACAATAAAATCAAATGAGTCTGCATCTGAAGAATTATTATATTCTATTAGCTTTCTCTTTTAAAAGTGCAAGTGAAAATAGATTTACTTCCATGAATTCCTGCTGAAACTCAGTTGTGGCCATGCCATAGATCATAAGCTTCTCGGTCAGACATAACAAGTCCTCTAGAGCAAATAATGTTATTTGTAGCTCTTTGGAAAATCCTCTAACTCAGATTTCCTAATAGGGTATTTAAAATAGGCTTTCTAATCTTGACAATTGCTTTAGAGGTGTTGCATTAGAGCTAAAAGAAAACATGGCTGCTTTTTCACAATAACAGCTCCCTAGTTGTCCATGGGTTGGCGGTCATTTATGTTACTGTAGGTTCTGCATTTTTGTAGTATGTTATAGTAGTCACTGACAGTTTTAACACAGCACTAGAACTTGTTTCTATGACAGTATTTATTAATTTGCTCCAATATTCTCTATTCAGGACAACATAATTCCAGTTACATTTTTCATTTTAGTTCAATCAATTTACTGTTAATATCCAACATAAGCCAGTTAATGTTTGTTCTAAGTTTATGTTGCCTGATCATACATCCTGCTTAAGCCCTCAACTCACTCCTGGCAATGTACAACTGTTTCAGTGCTGCGTTTCTTTAGTCTTTGTTTTCTCACCAGCTGCTTTTGTGTGGTGTTTGCAGATGGTTCAGTGGGCAGATGGGTTTGGAAGATCATACTTATAGACATGCAGCAAATCAAAACCCAGGATCATCTGCAGCTTCAATTATCAAGGTCTGCCTTGATGTCAAAGGCAAACAAATCCCTATCCAGCAATATGCTTTGATTGCTAATTAATGCAAACAGATTGTTGTCTTCACTATACACAATAACGTATCAGTGACCAAATGGCTTACAACAATTTCAAGATGCCGTTCCACAGCCAAAAGTGCTCTGTTAATACAAAGTCTGACAGCAGACTGTGTATTTTCCATTAAAAGTCATATTGCTTAGGGCATCTGCTAAACTACCCACTGAAAATCCAAATGTTCTACCTGGACAAATACAATGCAAAAATCATAACAGAGTCATAATATGGTAATTTGAAAAAACAACATCATATACACAGAGGTTATAAAATGTAGGCACCAAAGAACAGAAGGCAGCCAAGCAGTTAGGCTACATCTAGATAATATCTACTTACCCTAATGTTCTCTCAGCCTCGGTGCCTAAGATAACTTTGTAAATGATGACCCTTGATTTGTTCCGAATAGCAGGTTGTCTCCAAACTAGGGTCACACATTCACTTTACAGTTATTTTACCTTTTTTTTACCCATTAAAAGTTGTATGTGCCAATCAAGTGAGACATAAACGCTGAATTTATTAGACAGTTGTGCCTGCTACCTAGGAATATTTATAAAATTGTGCTCGCTGCATAACAGTGACTATAAAATACATTGAACCAAATGTAGAAAGGTTTGCAGCACTCGTCCAGTTCAAGCAGTAGGTGTTTAGTGATTTATTTAGTTACTCTAATCAATCAGATTTCATATATGTACATATACAGCATTAATCAATAATCATTGTTTGTAAATATATAAAAATTTATAATAAATAATTAATGAATTCCTGTAAATCCATCATGAGTTATTCAAATTGGCGAATCTTTCATTTGCTTTTTGTAAAATAATGAAAAATGTATTAATACTGTAAATAAATAATTAAATACTGATGGGTCCTCTTTATAATAATGAATTTTGTAAACCTTGCTATATAGAATCCATACCAGTCAGATTGATTAATAGTTCATCAGTAGTTGTTGGTAATTATTCCACATGTATATATACAGACGTGGACAAAATTGTTGGTACCCTTTGGTCAATGAAAGAAAAAGTCACAATGGTCACAGAAATAACTTTAATCTGACAAAAGTAATAATAAATTAAAATTCTATAAATGTTAACCAATGAAAGTCAGACATTGTTTTTCAACCATGCTTCAACAGAATTATGTAAAAAAATAAACTCATGAAACAGGCATGGACAAAAATGATGGTACCCCTAACTTAATATTTTGTTGCGCAACCTTTTGAGGCAATCACTGCAATCAAACGCTTCCTGTAACTGTCAATGAGACATCTGCACCTCTCAGCAGGTATTTTGGCCCACTCCTCATGAGCAAACTGCTCCAGTTGTGTCCGGTTTGAAGGGTGCCTTTTCCAGACTGCATGTTTCAGCTCCTTCCAAAGATGCTCAATAGGATTGAGGTCAGGGCTCATAGAAGGCCACTTTAGAATAGTCCAATTTTTTCCTCTTAGCCATTCTTGGGTGTTTTTAGCGGTGTGTTTTGGGTCATTGTCCTGTTGCAAGACCCATGACCTGCGACTGAGACCAAGCTTTCTGACACTGGCTAGTACATTTCTCTCTAGAATTCCTTGATAGTCTTGAGATTTCATTGTACCCTGCACAGATTCAAGACACCCTGTGCCAGACGCAGCAAAGCAGCCCCAGAACATAACAGAGCCTCCTCCATGTTTCACAGTAGGGACAGTGTTCTTTTCTTGATATGCTTCATTTTTTCGTCTGTGAACATACAGCTGATGTGCCTTGGCAAAAACTTCGATTTTTGTCTCATCTGTCCACAGGACATTCTCCCAGAAGCTTTGTGGCTTGTCAACATGTAGTTTGGCATATTCCAGTCTTGCTTTTTTATGATTCGTTTTCAACAATGGTGTCCTCCTTGGTCGTCTCCCATGTAGTCCACTTTGGCTCAAACAACGACGGATGGTGCGATCTGACACTGATGTTCCTTGAGCATGAAGTTCACCTTGAATCTCTTTAGAAGTCTTTCTAGGCTCTTTTGTTACCATTCGGATTATCCGTCTCTTAGATTTGTCATCAATTTTCCTCCTGCGGCCACGTCCAGGGAGGTTGGCTACAGTCCCATGGATCTTAAACTTATGAATAATATGTGCAACTGTACTCACAGGAACATCTAGTTGCTTGGAGATGGTCTTATAGCCTTTACCTTTAACATGCTTGTCTATAATTTTCTTTCTGATCTCTTGAGACAGCTCTTTCCTTTGCTTCCTCTGGTCCATGTCGAGTGTGGTACACACCATATCACCAAACAACACAGTGATTACCTGGAGCCATATATATAGGCCCAATGGCTGATTACAAGGTTGTAGACACCTGTGATGCTAATTAGTGGACACACCTTGAATTAACATGTCCCTTTGGTCACATTATGTTCTGTGTTTTCTAGGGGTACCATCATTTTTGTCCATGCCTGTTTCATGAGTTTATTTTTTTACATAATTCTGTTGAAGCATGGTTGAAAAACAATGTCTGACTTTCATTGGTTAACATTTATAGAATTTTAATTTATTATTACTTTTGTCAGATTAAAGTTATTTCTGTGACCATTGTGACTTTTTCTTTCATTGACCAAAGGGTACCAACAATTTTGTCCACGTCTGTATCTTCAGTGATTAATAGTTCATAAATAGAACATATGAAGTTGATCAATAATTCACAGTGAATAGTAATACATTACCACCCAATAGATTTTTCTCCTATTGGAGGTCTCTAGGCAATATCTTAGAGTCTCCTTAGACCGCCACACTGCTAGCTGTACCAAAGTTTTCCATATTGGGACTGCTACATTGGTACTGCTCGGATTGATTCAGAGTCTCATGTGTCTTCCCAAGTGGTTAGTAATGTTTCTCTTGCCAGCCTCATCTTTTCCCTTATTATGGAGGGCTCTGCGTTCTGGGCTGTCTTCTAAACGTTCCAACTAATTTCGTTGGACATCAGTCCAACTCATCAGGGGACCTATTAGTAATAGGCTCAGTTTCAGTTTCAGAGGTGGTGATCCCTGTGTTGGGCTGTGTTTGTAGCTGCATACACAAACCCAGGCTCACCTCTTAACACTGGCCTACAATACAAACATCCAATGCAAGAGGGAAAGTGAATCCCATAAAGGTAATGCATTAAATCACATAAGTCTCAATACTCATCTTTGCCCCCCATGTCTCGATCCACACGGATGCAGCTGTAAAATGGCTTGTAGTAAAAAAGATTCTGATCAGGCGCAAAATCACAGGTTCCAATACGTCTCTGTAGGTGGATCTTCTTTATTTACATAATAAGTAAAAGATGTGTAAAACAACGCGTTTCGGAGCTCAAATTGTCCCCTTCATCAGGTTAACAGGTAGTCACAAAAATGGCTTGTGACAGCAAGATGGCTTGTGGCAGCAACATTGCCACATGTAAAGTGGCGCTTTTTAAAGGACGCCATGAGCGCAGACCCGCCCCCTCCCCTCAGCGGTCAGCTGTCCGTCACGTGACCGAGTCATGTGTATAGCTCGATGATGCGCAAAGACAGCTGCCGCCTTCCCCATTGAATCACGTGACCGCCGGGCCTACCGATCATGTGTAAGGCTCGGTGATGCGTGCACCACGTGACCCTGGGGGAGTGACGTCTGGGAGGGAGTGTCCCTTCCCTCTTATCGACGGAGGCAGATATAGACTGGAGGCAATGGGGACCATCACCGCGGGATAACAGTGCCCCCTCCCTCCTTTGCTATTGTCATTGTAGATAATACGGTAATGATAGAACAGATGCACTATGTTATCATATACAGATTATGCGCTATAGAGCATTTTAGACGGCGTAAGGAAAATTAACAGCTCCCCTAAATGACCACAATCATAGCTAACCAGCAGAGGGGTCATTCAGACCTCTGAGAAATACATATTTGAGGGAGGGGAGATTATTTAGGAAATAATAATTGTGAGACTTATGATACCAGATTTTTTCACTAAGCAGTGACCAATGCGCAATTTGGTCGTGCTACAAGCTGAGTAGTTAATTGAGACAGAGCATGGCTGGGTTTTTGGCAACTGGACTTGACAAAAATCTGTGGCTATCAGAGGCAGGGTCTTCTCTGAGAAAACACCGACGTTAACAAAATATGTGCCCTCTTTTAAGGTGATTTTCAAAGGAGTTGACCAAAACTTATAAGGACCAAATATCGTCCTGGTGGGACGTTCAGTCCCTTGAAAATGACCTTAAGCACAAAATTAGTTCCAAGAGGACTGAGAATTACACTCACTCCAGGGACTAGATGCAGAACTACAACCTTAATGCGAAAGTGGGAGGAGGAAGCTACAAATAGCTACCTCCGCTTTATGCATCTACTTCTGGAGGAGAAAAAAGCGACCCTAGCAACTGTGGAGAGTAAACTAAGGGAACAGATTGAGAAGACACAAAAATTTAAACAGAAACCTGACTATTTGAAAAAAGAAACACAATGCAAAAACACCTTAGAGAAATAACAGTATAATCTTAAAGAAAGAAAGCACCGACAATTCAATCGTGATCTGCAGGACTTCAGAGAAAACCGGGTATACACAAGTATTGAAAGAGGTGGGACTTAGAAGAAAAGAGACTCTGAGACAACCTTGAGTGATACTGATTTCTCTGAAAGGGAAAAAGAAAGAGAAGGGTTTTCAAAAATTAGAGGGAGAGGACGCCAAAGGGGTAGAGGTGGAAGACAAGGGGGACAGGAAGAAACAGGTCCCCTGTTTTTTAGAACAGGGAAAGCCCTACCTGTTAAGAGTGCTGCAATCCACCCAGATCCCCACCTCACACATCGAATCTCCCATCTGCAACCACGGCAAATCCAGCCAGATGCTGAATCTTTCGTCCAGACCATTACAGAAGGCAGAAATGGCGATACTGAGCAAGGGGCTATCCTTCGTGCCAGTGTTATTTAACCTTTTTACCTGGATAAAGGATCTAAATCTGTTTGCAAGGAAACTGCGATGGCGTAAACATTTTGCCATGGTTGAGAGGAGAGAAAGTAAAGAACTAGGTATCCCTCATGAGATACTGCAAGATGTACATATACTTTATAATCTAGGGGACGATGCACCCCAAGAAGGAAAAGGTCCTTTTACGATGCTTAAACAGAAGAGCTGTAGAATGCCTCCAGTGGGCGATCCATCATGTATAGATGTCTTCCTTAACTGTGTATCCCGAGAGCTAGAGGGGCTTGTAAATAATCCATATAGATTTAACTGTACAAAGGCAGAATTTAAGTCTATTTCCTCCCTAGAACAGGACGCTAGCATAATTATTAAACCCTCAGACAAAGGGGGAAACATGGTAGTCCTGGATGTGGCCCAGTAACAACAGATGCATCTGGGTCTCCTGCAGGATAAGGACACATACGAGAGGCTTAAGGTGGACCCCACTACCATCTACCAAAAAAGACAACGCAATCCTACAGAAAGCCAAAACTGAGGATCTTATCTCAGCTGAGGAATTAGAATTTATACAGTGCAGACATCCCACAATAGCAACATTCTATAGCTTGCCGAAAATTCACAAGGGGACGTCCCAATTAAAGGGTTGTCCCATTGTATCGGGCATCAACAGCTTGAGCCAGAATGCTGGAGTATACATTGACTCTATTCTGGCACTGTTTATGACTCTCCTACCTCAGAGATACTAGGGATCTGCTTGGTCGATTGGAAGGGGTGGTCATTGAAAGGGAGACACTCCTGGGGTCGATCGATGTGGAGGCTCTTTACTCCTCTATCTCACACCAACTTGGGATCAGGGCAGTAGGTGACTTTCTGAACACCAGGGGCTGTCAATTCAGGGCACACAACTGTTTTGTGTTGGACTTACTTGAGTTTACACTCTGAAAATTGTTTTCTTTTTGATGGGACCTTCTACCACCAGCTCAGGGGCACGGCGATGGAAAGTCCTTGCGCCCCATCATATGCAAACCTGTTCATGGGCTGGTGGGAGAGAAACATCGTCTTTGTAGACCCACCTATCCATCAGATAGTGGACGTCGTCATGTGGACAAGGTACATAGATTACGTCTTTGTGGTGTGGAGAGGAACCAAAATTGGTTTTGACAAATTCCTACAGGTGATTCATCAAAATGACCTTGGGCTATGCTTTACGTGTGAACTAGGAGAAGACACCCTGCCCTTTCTTGATATTGAAATTGCAAAGGGTTCAATGGGGGAAATATACACAAAAACATACAGAAAACCCACTGCAACCAATTCCCTCTTTAGGTGGGACAGCCATCATCCTGAGCCACTGAAGAGGGGAATACCAGTGGGCCAATACCTTAGGATAAGGAAGAACTGCTAATCCCTGGTCAATTTTAAACTGCAGGCAAGAAATTTGGAGCAAAGTTTCCTAGATAGAGGATATCCCAGTGCGGTTCGAAGAAAGGCCTACCAAAGGGCACTGCAAAGCAATGGAACAGAACTTCTACATCCCCCGCCCTGACAAGCAGGTGCTAAACCAATACGCCACATTACGGTGGAACCAACGAGGTCAAGAAGGTGATGTCGAAACACTGGGAGATACTTGGAGATATGCGGCCTTGAGTATGTAGGTAATACTACCCGTGAACTCAGAAGGCATGTGGGTGAACATGTGGGAGACATGCGACACGGGAGAGATACCCTCTTGGCAAAGCATGTTGCGAGTCATCAAGGGGGTATGCTCTCGAGTATTAAATTCATGGGCATAGAAGTAGTGCCGTATCCGAAAAGAGGGGGAGACTGGGACAGAAGAGTTTTACAGCGTGAGACATAGTGGATTTTCGAACTGAAAACTATGCACCCGGGAGGGCTTAATGAGCAGCTATTATATGGCTGCCTTATCTAGCCTCAGTCCATCAAACCCCCTGCTCTTTTTTTTTCTTTTTACTCTGATCTCCTAGGTTGGATATATTCATCCATTTCAATTGATTGCCCTCCCTTGTGTATTATCCCCATGGCCGGCAGGCATGGGGGAGTGCGCATTGGAGGTGGGTTGAAATCTGGACGTTGCTGTAGACTATGATTGCCTAAAAAAAAATCCCCTCCCTCAACTATGTATTTCTCAGAGGTCTGAATGACCCCTCTGCTGGTTAGCTATGATTGTGGTAATTTAGGGGAACTGTTAATTTTTCATATACTGACCTTAGGCTATAACATACTGTATAATCTTCTCATATGCTACCAGTGCGATTCTCATTAACTATTGCATGGAGTCTCCAACAGGATATACTCCCAAATGCAAAGAAAAGGACCTTGCTATAGCATTCCCACCAATGGCAAGAGGGGCCTGGATGTATTTCTGGAGCGTAATATTATTATAGGCTATAGCTACTAGAGAGGGGTCGTTGATCCAGGGAGTTAGTCTGATTGCCTGATTGGAGTCGGGAAGGAATTTTTTATTCCCCTAAAGTGGGGAAAAGTGGCTTCTGCCTCACAGTTGTTTTTTTTTGCCTTCCTCTGGATCAACTTGCAGGATAACAGGCCGGACTGGATGGACAAATGTCTTTTTTCGGCCTTATGTACTATGTTACTATTTTACTAATGTCATGAATAACAGGATCATTGGTGGTGCAGAATGAGCATAAGGAAAACAAATACTGACCAGGAGCAGAAGGGGAGAAAGAATTCCTACAGCCCGCTGTGTATATGTGTGTGCCTAATCTGCAATCAAGCTCAGTGCCATCCGTCATCTTGTGAAAGCACATGGTCGCACAAGCTTACTGCACTTCAGGTGAATGTTGAATACTGTTTCTCTACATTGCATTGTGTTACCTCACCTGTCTAAGCTGCTGTTCGTCTTCATTAAAGAGACAGTATAATTTTTTGCAAAACCGTAAAAAATGTCTAGATAAGACTCTGAACACTCTTTTATGGCTGAGCCAACAGAGATACATCATGCCTCTGAACCGGCAGACGTACAGGGAGCAGATTCTGCACATACTGCCAAACAGAGTGTAAGACCCAAACGTACAATAAAACCAACACAGAAACTCAGAGAAAACTATAAAATCAATATAGATGAGTTCTTCAGTAATCTGTCATACCTCTGGGACAGAACCTCACACCGCATGTCAGTTTTGTCACACTCTAATGATCAACCAGCTAAAATAAGAGACTCTATAAATCACCTATTTTCTGTGTATGTACGCTACCAGCAGCTGTCTGCAAAATACTCAGCTTTCTTGCAGGACTCTAATATAGAGGATTCTTCAGCGGAACTGGCCAGGACTGATGCACTGATCAAACAAAGGGATCTCGCAGTGCAAAATGCTAAGTTTAAAGGGGTATTCTCATCTTAATGAGCACTGTTAAATCTGTTAATGATTTGACAGTGATAATTTTTCTAAATACATTTTATTACCTAATTCCCACCCTTTTTTTAGAAAATAAGTCCCCTCTTACCTGATGTTGTCTTTGGTCTCCCCTGGTTACGGCCACCTCTCCTGTCGGATCACGCCGGGCCGCACTTGTGCAGAAGTACTGAAGATTCTCTCCTGTCCGGGCCGCTCAATGTCCTGAAGCGCGCAAGCTGCCGCGCATGCGCCATGATGACTTCTTCCTGGCCAGTATAGTACAGAGCTGCGAACAGCGCACTGCCTGCTCTGTACTATACAGGCCAGGAATAAGTCACCATGGCGCATGCGCGGCGGAGTGTGCGTTCAGGACATTGCGCTGCCTGGAGAAAATCTTCAGTCTTCTGCGCAAGCGCGGCCCGGCGAAGAATCCGGGAAGTGAACGTCGCGCTCAAGGGAGGTAAGTATGAAAAGGGAAGATGAGAATACCCCTTTAAGGCAGAACTCCGCATTACTCAACTGTAGGAGACCAGATCTCACAGATCCACCTCAACCAAGCGCACTGCACTTTCTTCCAGATCTTTCCGTTCCAGAAGATAAACATTAAGCGACAAGTTAATAGAGGCCCGCGCTGATGCCGAATCAAAAATGCGCAAAGATCCTTTACCAGAAAGCAAGCAGAGATGGAAGCTCAAAAGGTCAGCTCATCAAGCAGATATGGAAGCTCAAAGAGCAGCTCATCAAGCAGAGATGGAAGCTCAAAGAGCAGCTCATCAAGCCAAGATGGAAGCTCAAAGCAAAGCTCTCCAAGCAGAGGCAGATTCACAAATAAAGATTCTGCAAATGGAAGAGGAGGAAGCATCTTCCTTAGCAAGGCTGAAAGTCCTTGAACAAGCAATGGGACAAAGTACTAATTCAGACTGCCCTATCCCAGCAGAACTGGAAGATCCAGCTGAACGCACCAGTGAATACCTTCTAAAGTATAACACCTGCAAAGACAGTCATCTCCTGTACCTTCTATTAACAACACTGTTCTGACTACCAACGCAGAGACCTATCAGCTCTATATGTCTGAGCCTCTTCAAGTCTACAACGTAAGTACATCTATGCAGCAAACCGGATCAACTCATGTCAACAACAAGGTGACTTCCAGTGATAAGCCGCAGCTCAAACCAAAGCCAGCACAAGCCTTAGAGACTACACCACAGTTAAATGCTCATGCAACATCATTTTACCCTGGTAAACCTCATCCTACATCACCAGAGAACTTTCACACCCATGGGGTTCCACACATTACTTTCACACCAAGGAGTGAGAGACCAGACAATAACGACTTTGCCAGATACATGGTATGCCGTGAGCTCATTAACACCAGCCTCTCAAGGCTTGATGACTGTACAGAGAGCTAATTGGCCTGGAGATCTACCTTCAAGGCTACTATTGCCAATCTCAACCTTACTGCTAAGGAAGAACTTGATTTGCTCATAAAATGGCTGGGACCAGAATCTGCAGGTCGTGTTAAAAGACTTAGAACAGTACATGTTGACCGACCTAGATGCAGGTCTTGTTGCTGCATGGGCAAGACTTGAGCAAGCCTATGCTAGCTCTGAAGCCATAGAAAGCGCTCTATTCAAGAGACTGCAAAACTTCCTAAAAATAGGGAACAAAGACTATTGCAAGCTCCAAGATCTAAGTGACCTCCTCATGGAGCTAGAGTTGGCAAAGACTGACCCACTGTCTACCTGGACTAAGCTTCCTGGACACCACTCATGCTGTCAACCCAGTGGTGTCTAAACTGTCATACGGCCTACAAGAGAAATAGGCACAACAGGACTCAAGATACAAAAGAGACTACAATGTATCCTTTCCTCCATTCTCATACTTCTGCAGGTTCATTAGTGATCAAAAGACCAATAACCCCATAAGGAATAAGAGAGCACACATATAAAATACATGTAGTTTATTAAAGACACAATTTAATAACAATAAATATAACACAAAGGCACAAGGTAAGGGGGGGTGTGGTGGGGCGCCCCGTATATGGGACCAAAACCAACCACCCTCACATATACCTGACTAACAGGAAAAAGGATCACAGACACTGGGTATAAAACCGCATATAGGAAGCCTTTCTCGGCGAAACGCTGCGTCGAGGTGCAGCTCTGGTCACAGTCCTTGGTATCCGGCATACCATGGGTAATTTGTGTTTTTGTTTCATGCATGGCTAGTTTGTTATTTTAGCGCTATATATTGCTTAGACATAATATCCTTGCTTTGCCGCCTGTCTGTGATACCATTTGGTCATCTGTATTCATCTAATGGCCATTTACGTTACCCTAGGTGAGCAATTTTGCTATGTGTGACCACATTGACTCTCTCATTTTTTTTGCATGCAGCACACACATGTTTATAGGTTACTTTGGGCGAACTTACAGCTCTTCCATTAGTATGCGGTTTCAAACCCAGTGTCTGTGACCCTTTTTCCCTGTTAGTCAGGTATATGTGAGGGTGGTTGGTTTTGGTCCCGCACACGGGGTGCCCCACCACACACACCCCTTACCTTGTGCCTTTGTGTTATATTTGATGTTATTGAATTGTGTCTTTAATAAACTTACATGTATTTTATATGTGGGCTCTCTTATTCCTTATGGGGTTATTGGTCTTTTTTCGTTGGTTGGCTCAGTATATTATACTAGACCCCAGTGTATTTATACACCCATTTTGCAGGTTTTTTTCTTATAGGTTGGTCTAACTAATCATTAGTGATCAAGCCTGGATGAGAAACGATCCCAGCTTTAGCTTCAGTGAACCCAACCTGCCTGCTTCATCCTCACCATCATCAAGGTATGATAATACAGCAGCTAAACGTAGAGACTTAAATAGAGCAATATCTGTTAAAAGGCACAGACATCTCACCCTTCGCAACCTCACCTATTGATCAGGGCGTAGTGAATGACAGAGATAAAGACCCTAATCGTCAGTGTCCTTTTCACAAGCAGCCTCACCCTCTTAAGAAATGTTGTGAGCTTAGGGCAAAGACTTTAGAAGAGTGCAGGGAGATTCTCTGGAAACTTGGCATATGTTACACGTGCTGTGCTTCTTATAGCCATCTTGCTAAAGACTGTAAAGTTGTCATCAAGTGAACAGAATGCGGTAGCAACAAACATGTTACAGCCATGCATCCTACTCCATTTCCAGACAACTCACAGCAGCTTCCTACCTCCACTCCCGTCTCAAATCATGGCGGGCAGCAACAAGGTCATGCTCCAACCAAGGATAATGTCTCCTCTTCATGTACAGAAGTCTGTGGAGAAGGCATGGACCACAAATGCTGTGCCAAGATATGCCTAGTCAAGATATACCCAAAGAGTCATCTGAGAAAGCTGCTAGGATGTATGCCATAATAGATGAACAGAGCAACAGATCCCTAAATTCTTTGAGATCTTTGGCATAGAGGGTCACGCAACACCATATACTCTCAGAACCTGTTCTGGTCATGTAGAGACCTTCGGCAGAAGGGTTGATGGGTTCATGGTCTCTCATATCAATAAGGGAGAGGGCATACCCCTACCAACGTTAGTCGAGTACGACCAGATACCAGATGAAAGGGAAGAGATTCCCACTCCAGAAGCTGCGTATCAGCATCCTCATTTAAGGCACCTTGATGAGATTCCTGCAAAGGACAAGAGTGCTGAAATCTTAGTCTTGTTAGGAAGGGACATTCTCAGAGTACATAAAGTTCACGATCAGTGAGATGGGCCTGACAACACCCCTTATGCACAAAGACTTGACCTAGGCTGGGTAATAGTGGGGGATGTATGCTTGGACAGGATGTGTACGCCATCTGAGATCCCCTCCTTCAAGACTTATGTGTTGGGAAATGGACATGCATCCCACTTCAAACAGTGCCCTCACTATTATAAAGTAAAGGAGAAGCTTCTTGACATCATCCAAGTGATGACAACCTAGGTACCACAGTGTTTCGTACTACAAGTGAGGACAACAAAATAACCTTGTCAGTTGATGACAGAGAATTCATCAAAATAATGGATAAGGAATTATTTCAGGATGAGTCTAACAGCTGGGTTGCACCATTACCTATTCGTGCTACATAAACTGCCAACCAATCGTGAACAGGCTTTATTCAGATTCAACTCACTTCAACAAACACTAAGGAACAGGCCTGAAATGAAGAACCATTTCATCGCCTTTATGAATGAAGGCTTCCTCACTGTGACGTAGTCGGTGCAGGCGCAGTGAGGAAGCCGGCACCAGGATCGCATCATTCACTCACTGCGCCTGCGCCGAAGACAGAAGTGAACGGCGCAGGCGTGGGATTTCGCCAACGATGCAGGGAACAGTGGCATCAATCAAGAGGAACTGGGCGGGCACAACACTGGACCTGGGCGGAATACAGGGTGAGTGGACGGAGCCTCTAGGTGCTGATTTTACACCCATATAGCACCTAGAGGCTCATTAGCATATAATAAAAGTGCATTTTTTACAAAAACGGCTGCAGGGACTAACATTAGAAGCATACTGTTATGTAGTGCTAACATGGGCGCATCGCTAATGTCAGTCAGCTACATAACAGTATTTCTGGTGGTAGAAACCCTTTGATTTGGATGCTCCATTGCCATCTGACAAACTTTCAAAGTGGGCATCCTGGAAGCAATCTCTACACGCCTTAGATGGAATCCATATACCATGCTGCTACACCTCAGTTTCCCTTGCTACGAACCGGAGGAAAGAGCTTCACATCCCAGACACATCTACTGAGGCCATAGCGGCTGTTCCCTACCTCAAGGTGAGAGACTCTTCTACTCAAACCCACATAGGGTTTCTGTTTGGGAAAGCTAAGTTAGCACCTAAGCCTGAGCACACAATTCCTAGGCTTGAACTTTGCGGGACTGTGCTAGCTGTAGAAATCGCAGATTTCATATTACGAGAGCTAGACATTAAGATAGATGACACCAAATTCTACACTGACAGTAAGGTTGTTCTCGGCTACATATACAACCAGACTAAATGTTTCTATATCTACATTAGCAACCGTGTAGAAAGAATCAGGAAATCATCTAAACCTGAACTATGGCATTATGTCCCATATGAAATTAATCCTGCAGATCATGCTACTAGGCCAGTGTCTGCAAGTGGATTTGCAAATTCTTTCTGGTTAACATGTCCTGAATTCCTGCTGGAGCACACAGAAGAGACCACGGCTGATTTCTTCGGTCTTCTAGAACCTGACAAAGATCCAGAGACCCCAACTATCCTTACCCCAGTTACCCTGCTTACCCACAAGCTTGGGTCCGTTCCTGTTCCACCTGGAAACTTTAAAGACGGAAATCTGTGCTATGATCAATGGAAGCGAGTACAAAACCTTGCCAACCGCTTCTGAAATCGTTGGAAGATGGAGTATCTTTCCACTCTGCAAGGATGAAGGAAATTGCAACGACAGTGCCCTAACATGAAAGTTGGAGATCTTGTACTGCTCAAGGACCAGCAAGCCAAAAGAATCGAGTGGCCTATGGGACTTATTGTGAAGAGCATTCCTAGTGATGACGGTAAGTTAGGCAAGGTTGAGGTGAAAGTTGCAAGACAAGGGACTGTAAAGACTTTCATCAGGCCTATTGTGGAACTTATTCTGCTCTTGCCCTTTGGAGAATGAACATATTGTCTATGCTGCTGAATCCTGCCTGAAACTTCAAGCAAGAAGTGTTTGAACTTTACTTGATACACTTGAAGCCTTATATTTTAGTTGTTGCATAATATGCCTGTTCTCTTTATGTTTTTCAGGTCCTCGGACATCAAGCAAATTGCACTGTTGTTTATTTGCAATTATATAACTACCGTTATGGTTTAAATAATGTCCCACAGGATTAGAGCATGGCAAATGTGGTGCCAATATTCAAAAAGGGTCCAAAAACAGAGCTTGGAAACAATAGGCCGGTAAGTTTAACATCTGTTGTAGGTAAACTGTTTGAAGGTTTTCTGAGAGATGCTATATTAGAGCATCTCAACGGAAATAAGCAAATAACGCCATAACAGCATGGCTTCGTGAGGGATCGGTCATGTCAAACTAATTTAATCAGTTTCTATAAGGAGGTAAGTTCTAGACTTGACAGCAGCGAATCAATGGATGTCGTATATCTGGACTTCTCCAAAGCATTTGACACTGTACCACATAAAAGGTTAGTATATAAAATGAGAATGCTCGGACTGGGAGAAAACATCTGTAAGTGGGTAAGTAACTGGCTCAGTGATAGAAAACAGAGGGTGGTTATTAATGGTACACACTCATATTGGGTCACTGTCTCTAGTGGGGTACCTCAGGGGTCAGTATTGGGCCCTATTCTCTTCAATATATTTATTAATGATCTTGTAGAAGGCTTGCATAGTAAAGTATCAATTTTCGCAGATGACACTAAACTGTGTAAAGTAATTAACACTGAAGAGGACAGTATACTACTACAGAGCGATCTGGATAGATTGGAGGCTTGGGCAGATAAGTGGCAGATGAGGTTTAACACTGATAAATGTAAAGTTATGCACATGGGAAGGAATAATGCAAGTCACCCGTACATACTAAATGGTATAACACTCGGTAACACTGAAATGGAAAAGGATCTAGGAATTTTAATAAACAGCAAACTAAGCTGCAAAAACCAGTGTCAGGCAGCTGCTGCCAAGGCCAATAAGATAATGGGTTGCATCAGAAGGGGCATAGATGCCCGTGATAAGAACATAGTCCTACCATTTTACAAATCGCTAGTCAGACCATACATGGAGTACTGTGTACAGTTCTGGGCTCCTGTAAACAAGGCAGACATAGCAGAGCTGGAGAGGGTCCGGAGGAGGGCAACTACAGTACCCTGAAAGATTATTAAAATTAGGGCTATTCACTTTAGAAAAAAGACGACTGAGGGGAGATCTAATTAATATGTATAAATATATCAGGGGTTAGTACAGAGATCTATCCCATCAGCTATTTATCCCCAGGACTGTGACGAGGGGACATCCTCTGCGTCTGGAGGAAAGAAGGTTTGTACACAAACATAGAAAAGGATTCTTTACAGTAAGAGCAGTGAGACTATGGAACTCTCTGCCTGAGGAGGTGGTGATGGTGAGTACAATAAAGGAATTCAAGAGGGGCCTGGATGTATTTCTAGAGTGTAATAATATTACAGGCTATAGCTACTAGAGAGGGGTCGTTGATCCAGGGAGTTTTTCTGATTGCCTGATTGGAGTCGGGAAGGAATTTTTTATTCCCCTAAAGTGGGGAAAAATGGCTTTTACCTCACTTTTTTTTTTTTTTTTGCCTTCCTCTGGATCAACTTGCAGGATAACAGGCCAAACTAGATGGACAAATGTCTTTTTTCGGCCTTATGTACTATGTTACTATGTTAAAAATAGTGAAATTTTCAATGCCAGACGGGGAGTGTGCTACTACGCAGTTAAAATCTATATAGTTTAATTCATTGAACCATTCATATATTCTATATTTAGTTATATGCTTCCATCTAGTGGCCGTTTTTGGTATTGCACTTGTTATTCTTGTTTGTGATATCTGTGATTCGTTTCCTTTCATTGCTCCACCCCTTCTTCTGTGTACTTCACTTCCTGTATCTTCATACTGCTCCAGACATATGTACAGGTACACATTTATTTTCATGTACGCTTACGATAGCATCATCTTTTGACTGCACAATACCGGAATCTGTTTGTTCTGCTGTACTCTGTTATCTGGCTTACAGAAAAAATCAACTTACACAGATAAACTCAGTGTTGGTGAGTTCAAGATATCTGATAAGGATTGTCTGCAGTGATTATATCTGCTTATACAGGCCAGACATAGAGGTCTCACTAGGAAGAAATCGCTATTACAACAATCGGAGTCAGAATACACTGATACTGCTCCATGCACTCCGGAACCACCAGAAAAATCGGAGCTCCTTGCTATGAAAGACCAAGAGTATGTACTGTTGTCCGGAGAATATGTCACCTACCAGGAAACGGCCAAGGCTCACAGAGGATCCTCCAAAAGAGGGTGATCCTGCATTTCCAAGTTCTGCCACAGAAGGCCACCAAGAGATCGCAGATGAAATTTCTGCCAGAGTTATAGCTGCAGAGAGCACCAGAGCTCACAGTAACAGCAATGAGGATGTCACACAGCTTAAAGAAGGACTTTTGCACCCTCAAATATGGGACCTAGGAGCAGGGGAGGGCTAGCAGCCTTAGTTCTGGGGGGCAGATCCAGTCAAGTGGCCCATTTAGCCCCGCCCATTATTAAAAGCCCCTCCTACATATAATTGGCCACTCCCAGCAAACACTGTACAGCTGAAATTCTATTGTTGAGGCCTGTCTCTACACATCATACAGAGAGGGGAGGACCTGTCCTGGTTGCACTGCCTGCTTCACATTATACAATAAACAGCAGGCTACAGCCAGGAAGCTCCTCCCTCCCCAGACCCTGCTCAAGGCCTGTGGTTCCCCCCACCATCTGCCACCCACCCGTGGCCTGCTGCCCACTTTCGCCGTCCTCACCCAGCTCTGAATCCTCCTTCTGCAAATGGCAGGGGGAGGAGCCAGAGCATCTCTTCTCCTACATAGCGCCACATACCTCTTACATCCAGTGATGTCACCTTTGTTGTAGACATTCTCTTTCTTTATCTTCTCCATTCAGACAAGACCGCCATGATGATTTTTCTGCCATCTCCCGTCTCTGCAGAGTTGAGAAACAGACATTAGTTTCCCACATTTCCATCATATTCACATCTTCTGAACACCCTTTCCTCCCACCCCCAATACTATACTGCAGAAACAGTCCCCCTGGAAATACTACTACCACACAGATAGCGCCCCCAATTCTGTGCCCGCTGAGCCCTCAATACTATACTGCAGAAACAGTCCCCCTGGAAATACTACTACCACACAGATAGTGCCCCCATAAACAATTATTGGCACACAGTGCTCTAAAAAATAACTGCGCCCAGACACTAATAGTATAAAGATAATGTCCCCCAAAAATAATTGTGCTAAGCTGATACTATGCCAGGGTGCCCCCAAAGTAACAGTGCTCCCCAAAATCCTGTATAATCCTCTTCCGGCCTGTGTCCCTGCTGTGTGCTGCCCAGCTCAGGCGGCGCGTTGATAATGACGTCATCGCGCTGCCTGAGCCGGCCTCTGATAGGCTGTAGGCATTAGTGCCTGCGGCCTATCAGAAGAACAGGGGAGGGACACGCCTCTCCCTCCCCTGCCCCACAGTACAGCCATTTGTATTCGCTGTCCTGAGGACTGGCGATACAGATTAATATTGTGTGATCCATTGTGGAAGCGCTCATCTCCTACTGCCCGCCGCCACTGCTGCCCGCCGAAATTACATCCAGGGCCGCGCCACCTGTGGTGATCGGCGGTGCGGCCGTGAGGAATAAAAAAATAATAATTAAAAAAACATTTTTTTGTTAAAGACGGGCAGCCCAGTGAATGTTTTTTTAGGGCGGCCTAGGGGACAATTGCCCCCCGGCCCAGCCCGCCCCTGCCTAGGAGGAATACTTCATCCCCTCCCGGAGGAGACCTAATTCTGTGAGTAAAACTACCCACTGTGGGAATTACCTACTACCTTACGTGGATTATAAATGACTTTTTTTTCACTATATTGTATGTTGCAGTTTTGCAACGTTGCATGCATGCACCCAAAAAAAGGACTCAAACTTGTACCTGAGCTCAGGTGCCGCAATGTGATCCTATATGAATTTTGTATGGATTATGGTCTTTGCACTTTATTCAGGTTACCAGATAGTCAGCACTTAGTTGCTTAGTTATTATGGACTTGCCTCTGAGGATGTCTGGCACGTTCCAAGCAGATCCAACATTGCCATTGCTCATTGTGGACCCCCTCTGAGGACGGTAAAATACTAATGGTTCCTGAGTGACATAGCCTATTGATACACCAGTGAAAGCAAGTGGTAAAGTCAAAAGCAGGTCTAACTTCATGGAGGGAAACCTGCTGCTATTAAGAGAGACTGGAGTGCCTAACCCCATCCTCCTATTGTATATGTTGGAGAGCCTTGTGTTTAGCTAAGGTTAGTTGAGTCCTAAGGCCTTGTGCACTGCCTTCAGGAAAATTAGTGTGTAAAGGTGACGAAGCATAAAGCATTATAAGACCTTCTATCTGTGGGTGTATCAAAGCATGTGGAGGGACTATAGTATACGACATCCCCACGCTCTAGAGTGGTGACTTTGCATTGTGCGTACTTTAAGGAAGTACAGGTATTTAGTTGGTTCGCTGCGAGAGGGAGAACCGTTGCAAGACACCCTAACTCAGTCAGGTTCCAGTGGTAGCCGTCTTTTATGTCAGTCTCTGTAAGTCCGTTCCTAAGCAGAGTAATTCACGGCACTCAGAATTTGATGTGAATAAAGTAAATATTTTATTTGAAATGCCACTGGTGATTGTCAGTTACATAGGCCAACGTTTCGGTCCTCCCGGACCTTGTTCACAGCCTGTTAATTATAATAACACCAAATCAAGAAGAAGAAATAGCAAAGAAATAGCAAAGAACTACAACCATATAAAGGCAAATCAATAAATGTATATATATATATATATATATATATATATATATACACATATACATAATATACTATACTATATTATATTTTAGCACAAAGTATAAAAGTTCCGTAGGCGGCGCTCACCTGGTCAGTCTTGCAGTGGAAGCACGGACGGTGCTTGGAAGGGGCACCAGTTGCAAACTGTATGAAAATAAGACGGGATGTCCAGCTTTCCAAAAAAGACGTTGTTCTTTATTCCAAAATAACACAGGATAAAAGACAATCCAACACGGCAAGCAGGTCTACATGTTTCAGATACTCTAATACTGATCCTTATTCATGACACATTGGTTGCTGAATGGCTACATACTTAAATAGCTGAACTTCCTAGCACTCGCAGATGGTTTGGATTAGCAGGAGTGGACACACAAATTGGGTTCCGCCTACTATCCAAATGCCATGTGAGTATAAGGGCAAAGATACATATAGAAATAAAAAGTTGGATATGTCAAAAAACACATAAACTGTTTTAAAAGTATATCTGAGCAAAGATCAGTAATGCAGGATTAAATCATGTTTGCGATTTAACCCTGCTGGGACCCGGGATCCCATACAAAAAATCCAGTAGGATTCCCTGTTAAGGAGCTTTCTCTTATAGTCACCACCTCTAGCAGGAGGATTAACCCTTTCTAGGGCCTGTACCTAGTGGCGTCGCTAGAGGGGGGCGAGGGGGGGCAATTGCTCCCCCTATGTTGTCCCTTGCCCCCCCGGGTGCCCCCCCGCTGATTCCCCAGAGTGAATACTAATGAGCGCTTCCATTATAGAAGCGCTCATTAGTACCGAAGGACCAGGAAGTGGTGAACGCTCTGTACTCACCACTTCCTGGTCCTCGGCTGTCGGCTGTGCAGGGCTGCGCACAGCGTAAGGTCGCTCTGTGACCTCACGCTGTGCGCGCCAGTTTAGAGCACAGTCGACTGAGGAGAAAATGGCAGGCGGCATCCGTCCAGGAGCAGGAGAGGTAAGTGTTTTTATTTTTTATTTTATAAAAAATGTGGCTGCTGGGGGCATTATGGGGGCTAATAGGAGGCATATGAGGGCTAATTGGAGCCATATGGGGCATTTGGAGGCATATTTGGGGGCTAATTGGAGGCATATGGGGGCTAATAGGAGGCATATGGGGGCATTTGGAGGCATATGGGGGCTAATTGGAGGCATATTTGGGAGCTAATTGGAGGCATATGGGGGCATTTGGAGGCATATGGGGGCTAATTGGAGGCATATTTGGGGCTAATTGGAGGCATATTTGGGGCTAATTGGAGGCATATTTGGGGGCTAATTGGAGGCATATTTGGGGGCTAATTGGAGGCATATTTGGGGCTAATTGGAGGCATATTTGGGGGCTAATTGGAGGCATATTTGGGGCTAATCGGAGGCATATTTGGGGCTAATAGGAGGCATATGGGGCTAATAGGAGGCATATGGGGCTAATAGGAGGCATATGGGGCTGATAGGAGGCATATGGGGCTGATAGGAGGCATATGGGGGCTGATAGGAGGCATATGGGGGCTAATAGGAGGCATATGGGGGCATATGGGGGCTAATAGGAGGCATATGGGGGCTAATAGGAGGCATATGGGGGCTAATTGGAGGCATATGGGGGCTAATTGGAGGCATATGGGGGCATATGGGGCTAATAGGAGGCATATGGGGGCTAATTGGAGGCATATGGAGGCATATGGGGGCTAATTGGAGGCATATGGGGGCTAATTGGAGGCATATGGGGGCATATGGGGCTAATAGGGGGCATATGGGGGCTAATAGGAGGCATATGGGGGCTAATAGGAGGCATATGGGGCTAATAAGAGGCATAATGGGGCTAATAAGAGGCATAATGGGGGCTAATGAGGCATAAGGGCTGATATGGGGGCTAATGAGGCATAAGGGCTGATATGGGGGCTAATGAGGCATAAGGGCTGATATGGGGGCTGATATGAGAGGCATAATGAGGGCTAATATGGGGGCTGATATGAGAGGCATAATGAGGGCTAATGAGAGGCATAATGTGTCATCCACAGATGCCCCCATAACAGTGTGTCTTCCACAGATCCACCATAACAGTGCGCCTGTGCACTGACGAGAGACAGAAAGAAGGGGAAAGAATCCGTGGAAGCAAGCAGGGGACAGCACAGCAGACGACTGAGTAGCTTCTTTTGTAAGTAAATTGCTTTATTATAACTGTATCCCTGCATACCGCAATTCTCTCGTATTTTGTAATCTTATTGATATATACTTATTTTGTTTGTGCCCCCCCATTTTTGACTGTGGTATCTTTGTGCCCCCCCTATATATTGTTCCTAGAGTCGCCACTGCCTGTACCTGAAAACCTGCGGTGTCTCCCTGATGAGAGACCGCGAAATGTAGACTGGCCGCTGAAACATTTCTTTCTTTGGTATGTCGGATGTCTGAGAGGTGTTTAGAAATTCTGACTTTTAAACTATCGGTTGTTCATCCAATATATTGCAGACTGCATATAGAGCAGGTAATGCAATACACCACATAGTTTGTGTTGCAATTTACATATTGTTTGTTATTAACAGAATTATGAGTTGCTGTTGAGACAACTGTTGAGCCTGTTTTAATGTAATTGCAGCACGTACAAATGCGGTGGCGGCATTTAAATGTGCCTTTGTGTCTCAACCAAGCACTTTTTTCTTTTTTACTGGTGTCACTGTCAGTGAAAAGACTTGGGCTAATTTTTTGCGCAATAGTCGGTGCGCGACGTGCAATGCATCTGACACCTGCTGAGCTGATGTCAGACTACTGTTCGTCACCATTTAGAACAGATAGATGTTTAGTAACTATTGCGCAAATTTGTAAAAATTCCAAACTGTAGTTGGTGACGAAACAGGGAACATTTTTTGCGGCTGCATTGGTTTGTCTATTAATGCATGAAAGTAGGTCAGGTTGTGCTTTGTCCGGAAAAACAAGCCTGTCTCTGGGTCTATTTAATGTCTTGGCCCTAGCTCGATCTAAAGTCCAAGGAGGGTACCTGCGCTCTGCAAGTCTCATGGCCACTATCTCCATCTCCTTTTTTAATTTGTCATCTTTAGAACAATTTCTTTTGGCCCGAATAAATTCCCCTTTAGGGATATTACGGACCACATGTGGAGGATGGCAAGATGTGGCCATGAGAGTTGTATTACCTGACGTATCCTTGCGATAGGTACTAGAGTGGACTTGATGAGTTGCAGAGTCACCCTCCAAGGAGAGATCAAGAAAGGCAAAAGTGGTGATGTCATGTGAAATGGTAAATTTTAGACAGCAATGGTTATTATTGAGAAAGGTCCCAAAAGATGGCAGGCACGGCCGCAGTATCGCCTGACCACACGAACAGCAGGTCATCGATATAACGACTGTACCATCTCAGGGAGCCGCTCCAAGGGTTATCTGCTGAAAATAAAAAGTGACATTCCCACCATGCCATATAGATGTTTGCCATGGAGGGCGAAAATTTCGCCCCCATGGAAACTCCTGTCAATTGCAAGAAATAACGTTGCGAGAACATAGAGACATTATGTTTTAGCAGAAAGAGCACAACCCGACAAACAAAATCCTGGAAGGTAGGAGAAAAGTCAGAATAGACATTCAAAAACCAAACTAAGGAAACCATAGCCAAGTTGTGAGGGATGACCGTATATAGGGATGTAACATCCGCTGTGATCCAAGAGAAGTGCTGTTCCCATTTAAAATCATAAAATGCTTGCAGCACTGCTCTAGTATCCTGCAGATAGCCAGGTATGGATTGAACCAGCGGCTGGAGGATACTGTCCACCCAGGCGGACAATCTTTCTGTGAAGGAGCCTATGCCAGCGACTATGGGCCTCAGGGCTGGAGGAAAACCTCCCTTATGAATTTTTGGTAGGGAATGGAAAATTGGAACCACTGGATGTTGGATAAATATATAGTCCAGTTGTTTTTGGTTAATGAACCATGTTCCAAGCCATGAGTCAATAGTCGCAGCATCTCCTGTTGATAGGTGGGGGTGGGGTTGTGGTCGAGCTCAAGGTAGGTACTATTATCCTCTAACATAGCGAGTATTATATTTTAGTCTGCAAGTATAGACCAATAATTATTCTGATCATGGAGTAGTGATCACAGAAATAGTTCTACAGATTGTGCACACCAAAACATGAAAGGACATTCAATATCCAGGAAAGACTCAGACAAAAAGGAAAATCAAAGCTTATCAAAGATATTTTGGCAGATCATGGCTTCTATACAGCAGTAAATAGAAAAACAGGGAAATATTGAACAACAGGCCTCTATAGAGAATCACTATATGTACATAAAGAGACTGCAAAGGGTTAAATCAGGATTAATGGATCTATCTATGTATGTGCCACATTCCATATAGTGTATCTGTTAGCTAACCTGCTATATGAATATAAGGTATCCCAGCAATTTCAAACAATGGAGTATTAGGCACATATATAGACAATTGTATATAATATATAGTGGGCACTCAATAACTGGCGCTACACATCAGGTCCATCTAGTTATAATCACAGTATATTTATTCAACAATAATTACAAACAGTAAATATGGTAAATATTACAGTCTATCAATAGATTCCAGATATGCGAATGTGTATGATAAAAATCCTGTAAAACTGCTCATTAAAATTCACATGTATAAATCTAGGCGCTGAACTTAGCGCTTCAGAGAGTCTCAATCGTATAGCTCACTGCTAGGGAGTATAGTCCTCAGTCTCACTGAGTGTCGATGATAAGTTATTACTCACTCTTTGATGTCCGGCTGGCTTGTCTCTGCCTGTGGCGGCGTCCCACCACAGGTCAGTGCACTCACCCGACTTCCTTGCTGTATTATGGAGTGTCCTCCAATATTAAGTTTCCACGATACCGCTGCGGTAGTTGGCCACCTCCTCGTAGCTTACAGCTGTATGTCCCCACGTGTTGCTGGCGTCCTGCGTATTACCAGCGTTCCACGTGATCAGGACGTCAAGGTATCCTTGTTCATTAATTGGTTTAGGGTTCCTGTGGAGAATCGGGGGTGGTGTCAAACAGCCGTCTATGCGGTTTTGTGCGTAGCTGATCAGCTGATGTTTCCGATATAGTGAGGTGTCTTTTCAATATAAGGATCTCATCTGCTATACGCGTTTCAAGGTCTCAGACCTCTTCCTCAGTAGCTAGTTATGAGATCCTCTATTGCTTCCTTATATACCCAAACGGGTTACACCTCTTTTACTTGATCAAAGTTCATTATAAGATCTGGTTTGGATTAAAGTGGTTTTCGGATCTTTCATTATATTACTCAGCTGATATTGTCGCTCCTTAGTCAGCTTATAGATTGGAAATGTTTATTGTAAATTTTATTAAAATGTATTGTTATGAAGATATATATCGCAGTTAATAAGGTCTGTTGGAAGTATATTCAGATTATCAATCTATAAGCTGACTAAGGAGCGACAATATCAGCTGAGTAATATAATGAAAGATCCGAAAACCACTTTAATCCAAACCAGATCTTATAATGAACTTTGACCAAGTAAAAGAGGTGTAACCCGTTTGGGTATATAAGGAAGCAATGGAGGATCTCATAACTAGCTACTGAGGAAGAGGTCTGAGACCTTGAAACGCGTATTTGCAATACAACCCCTTTTAAAAAAAAATTTGCATTGCTATTTCCCAAGACCCGTAACTTTTTTATTTTGTTTTATATTTAGTTGTGTGAGGGCTTGATTTTTGGGGGATGACTTGTATTTTTCATTGGTATCATTTTGGAGTAAATGGCGCTTTTTGATAGCTTATTACGTTTTTTCAGTGGCAACTTAGAATAAATTAGCAATTCTGTATTTTTTTTATGGTGTTCACCATAGGGGATAGTTCACACGGTATTTGGGTAGTCTGGGTTGTTACGGACGCGGCATTACCAAACATATGGGGAAGATTTGTTTTCATTGAAAAGCATATTTTCAATGGAATATTTTTTATTTATTTATGGGATTTTTTTTCTTGAATAAATTTGTTGTTTTTTTTAACTTTTTTTTACCACTTAATAGTCCCACAAGGGGACTATAACAGACATACTTTTGATTGTTTAAAAATGCAATGCACTGTCCCTATAGTGCATTGCATTTTAACGGCAATGCTACTCTGACATTGACCAGCAGGCTGCGCCAGAAAGGTGCAGCCTGCTGGAAATCACTCAAGGCTGGCTGCAATTTCAGCAGTGTTAGGGCTCATGCACACAACCGTGGGGCAGCCGCATGCGGATCGCGGACCCATTCACTTGAATGGGGTCCGCGATCCGCATCCGGCGGTCCGCACAGCAAAAAAGTAGCGCATGCACTACTTTTTTGTGGTGTGGAGGCATGGCCAGAAACACAACGGAAGCACTCCGTAGTGCTTCCGTGGGGTTCTAATCCGTGCTTGAGCACCGCATCTCCAGGTTTGCGGACCCATTCAGGTGACCGTAATACAGCCACGGCAGGGCAACGGTCGTGTGCATGAGCCCTTATCAAGACATATCTTCCGATTTTCCAGAGCAGTTGGTTAGTTTTCATAACACACTACAAAATGAGATCTCTGAGCTCCACACAGTTAAAGATTTTGCACACCTTCTTATAATTGACAATGCTGCTTTGTCATCTATCCTACCGGATGTATGTATGTAACACCCCTGAGTTAGTGTTACTACACTCTTCTACCCTGCTACTATCTTCTAAGAGCCTTTATATTGTCATCTGATATAATTTATATTATGTCTTCACAAATGTGCACCTAAAACCATGTTAAACACAATTGTTCTTTTAATTTTTGAGGTTCACCAGCAGGTGGCAGCAACACGTTGGCCAGGTACTAGTCCCAGTTTAATGTATCTAGGCTAGAATGGATTATTCCAGCTTAGCTCCCCCTCTGTAAGCAGAGAGGGCTGTTTCCACATCCTGCAGCATGGGTGGAGAAAGAAGTTAGTGTTAGTGTAGCCTTCCCCCTGCTAGGGGAAGGCTGTGTGATAGCGTTCAGGAGATCCCCTGCATAGGGAAGACAGCAAGGATCTTGTCTCAGCTGAGACTTGATCTTATACCCTGCCTGAGCACCTACAGCTAAGCTGAATGAAAGAAAGCAGAAACTTCAACCTCCAGAGTTCCAGGAAGAAAGCATCCCCTGATAGATCTTTGAGTTAAGTCCAGAGACCTAAGAGAAGCCATTCCCCCTCAGCTAGTCTGTCCCCATACAGCATAAGTTACAGAAAAGTGCAGAAGATTAATTCCTGCCACAATTACAGAGCTACCAAGCAGACAAGTTATCCTGTAAGCTCCCCACATTTAAAGCAGAAGCATTCATTTCCTGCCAATCAATGTTAAAACCTGCTGGGATCAGAGATAAAAGCTGTATACTGCTTGGATACAAGTTATCTTCAGTAAAGAAACGTTTGAACTTCATCTAAAGGTCTGGACATAATTTCTGCTGCAAAATTCCTCTATTACTCCTACTATCACTACACTAAAATTTATTGCAAGTGAGCCAGGAGCCAGGAGTCCATCCCTACCCAGGTAGGAGACAGTGTTGGCACAATTAACACTACGCTACAGAGACATTATAGGCCATTACAGCACTCTGGCATTGGACCTTGGAAGGGCCCTGGGATAGTACCCTGTGCACGCTGAAATTGGCATCACGGCAAATACAGAACTTTAAATACCCGTATCCTGGCCATAGCCTTGCATGTACAGCTTTAATACTTTTCCTAACATTACCAGTGACAGTGGCATCTGTAGAAAGATCATTTTCCAAATTATCTCTGATTAAAAATTACTTGAGAAACACCATGTCACAACAACGGCTTTCTGGCCTTGCCCTTCTAAGCATTGAGAGTGAAAGAGCAAGAAAACTAGACATTCCAGCTATTGTTGACATATTTGCTGAGTGTAAAGAAAGACGGCAGAACATTTATTAATATGTATTTTGCATAAGTGAGCTGTTTTTTGGGTACAGGGAGATGCACTATCAAAAAATTCATACTAACCCAGTTCAATTTGTTAAATTTTTTTTTACTAAACAGTTAACTTGTTTGTTTTCACTATTATTTTAACTGCCTTCTTTTTGGTAACAATGATACAGATAGTTTACAATTAATAAAGAATTCTGATGTAATTAGACTCGAATACACAACAAACTCCTTTGAACTATTTGAGAGCAGCACTGTTTTCTGCACAACAAAAGCTTTATATAAAAAAGAAGGCAGATGTTACCAACATGAAAAAAATACTTAGTATAATTACTAAATGCTACCATCTCCTTTCCTACAGTGACAACAAATTGGTTCCATTCTACTTGATGCCTCTTTATTGAACTTGACCAGTTCATTTTGACGTTTCATTTGGATATATGTTCTGGTTAAGAAGCACGACTTGTACTTATTCACAATTCAACTTCTGTAAATAAAAAATTATAATATCTAAAATTTGTATCTAATTATACACCAGACTGGCAGCTAATATACTTCGATTACAATATTTTTAAATGTAGGTGACTTACCAAGATATGGGTCCAGAAGATTTATACCTTATGTGAGGAATCTTTGTTCCAGAATACTTTAAAACTTTTTCTCTTTCTATATTTTATATGCTAACAGTAAAAATAAAATGAAGCACCTACCTCTTCTATTTAATATTGTACTACAATGCATTCAAAACTATAGTGAGGGTAAGGGGGGCAATTCAAAGTTTGCCCTTGGGCCCATAGAACTCTAGTTACGCCACTGTATATCGGTGTACATCACTGTATATTGCAGAAACATGTATAGCTATTTGCACATTGTGGTAGTGAAACAGTTAGTGTGCATCAGTATGACAGGCAGTTGACAGGCGTCACTCTTAGACTCAGTTCACACTTCACTTATCTGGCCATTTACGGGTCCAAAACTGTCCAAATAATTGAAGTGTGAAATCAGCCGTACAGGTCGATGTTATCATCAGGTATAAAGGACTTAACCATGCAGTGGCCCAAGATTCTACTATAGAGTGAAAGAGAATTCTCCTTCTACACCGTCTGTAGATTCCACATAGATTGCTACAAAACCAGTTCTGATACATGCTGATACAAGTAGTAGGCCCATAACAGGCTGGAGAGGATGTCAGCAGTACATTTGTTTTGACATCACTGTTTAATTTTCTCTTCTTCTGGTCCATCACAAGCTGAACCTATAAAAACAAATCCTGTCTTTTGATCATCTGGCTTCACAAGGTCAGCATTTGGTCAGTAATCCATCAGTATTGCTAAGGCCCAAAAAAATAGGAGTGGATCCAAAACAGAGATGACACAGGATTGGAATATTTACATGTTTTCTTTGTTTTGTACCCACTCCTGCTTTTGGCTTCTAAATCATGAGAAATTCATAATGCAAAATACTGACCACGTGATAGAGGCCTGATGCGCAATTTGCATGAGTTTTGGCTATTTGCATGAGTTTTGGCTATTTGACTATGAAATCAGTTTTATTCAGATTGGAAAAGAAGTCCTGCATGCAGACCTTTAAAGGGGTTCTGCAGTTTTTCTTAACCTCTTCCGGACACATGACGTACCGGTACGGCATGTTGTCCTAGTACTTAAGGACACATGATGTACCGGTACGTCATGTATAGTTCCGATCACCACAGCGCGGCGGGCGGTGATAGGAACCCGGTGCTTCCTCAAATGATTGAGCAGGCACCTTGGCTCAATGCGCCGGGGGGTCCTGTGACCCCCTATGTTGGCGATCACAGCAAACCGCATGTCAATTCAGACCTGCGGTTTGCTGCATTTCCGGGTTATTTGGGTCTCTGGGGACTCGATAACACGGAATAGGATGGTGATCGGTGGTGTGATAATACATCACCTCTCAGGATCACTCTCAGTGGTCGGCTGCAGGGGCGGGAGGTTCAAATCATCGCAGCGCTCCTCTTCTCCTCCTTTTGTGTCCAGGGAGCCAAAGAGAGAGGAGCTCTGCACGTCAATCGCCGCACGGATCTCCAATCAGCACCCCCTTCTGTGCCTCAGCAGCCCATCTGTGCCCCAGCACCCAGGTAATTAGGGAAAGACTAGGGACAGGCTAGATTAGGCAGAGATATTTTAAGGCAAGTTAGTGAGAAAAAAACAAACCAATTTTTGATTGTATCACCCTAAATCGTGTGTCTGGGGTCCACAGCACAGCTGTGTGACCCTAGACCCCCCCCAGGGGGGCTGCAGCTTGCCCTCCCACAACTATTTTTTTGTGCGCAAGCAGTTTTTTTTGTGCGTACGCTGACTGTGGCCGGCACTCTTAGCGTCCGGCCACTGTTATCACATCGCACACCCCACCGCTGATCAACTTCGGGCGGTTGATCAGCAATTTTGAATTTTTATTTAATTTTTTTCTCATTTTTTGCCCTTTTTTAGTTAGTCTTTTTATTTTTTTGTCTGTTAGGTTTAGGGTGAGTTCGCGAACACCCGTGCCCCCACACACACCACACACGCGTTTAACACGCACGCACACACACGCACTCCCCTATGTCCCGCCGGATGTTCTCGGCCGAGGAGGCATACGCCCAGCTTGCCTGCGAGTCCGAGAGTCCCAGTGAGGACGAGGATGACCCCACTTTCCTGTTGTCATGCGCGTCCTCCTCATCATCTAGCGATGATGATAAGCCCCCAAAGGCGGCAGAGACACCGCCAGGCGGAGCAAGGGGACCGCCATGCTAGGCCAACCCTAGTACGAGCAGCTCTGGGACTCGTACTAGTTTTCCGGCCCACCAGTTAAATCCACCAGAGCCCCCTGCCGATGAACTTGTCTGGTGTACCCCAGAGTGATTTGATCACGTGATTCCTGATTTTGTAGGCCAACCAGGAATCCATATTCCCACAGTGGGATTCACTGAATGCAACTATTTTAGTCTTTTTTTCAGTGACCACTTTGTAAATCTAATGGTGGAGCAAACAAACCTGTACGCTCAACAGTTTGTTGCTCAACACCCGGGCTCCTTTTTGGCTAGGCCAGGTGGCTGGACCCCGGTCAGTGCAGCCGAGATGAGGACGTTTTGGGGCCTCGTGCTGCATATGGGCCTAGTCAAGAAACCTAGTGTCAGGCATTACTGGAGTGGGGACGTCCTCTACCAGACCCCACTTTACACTTTACAGTACGGCAATGACACGCTCCCGGTTTGAGGCCATCCAGAAATGCCTGCATTATTCAGATAATGCAGCATGTCCCCCCTATGATCCTGCCTATGACCGCCTGTACAAAATTAGTCCGGTCATTGATCACTTTGGGGCCAAATTTCAAAATTTGTACAGGCCTATGAACCTGTAAGGGAGGTCGCGGTTGATGAGTCTCTCATTGCGTTCAAGGGGAGACTCATTTTCTGCCAGTATGTTCCCTCTAAGTGGGTGAGGTATGGCGTTAAGCTGTACAAACTTTGTGAGAGTGCCTCAGGGTACAATTACAAGTTTCGTGTGTACGAGGGGCGAGATTCCCGTATTGAACCCCCAGAATGTCACCCCACTCTGGGTGTTAGCGGGAAATTTGTGTGGGACCTTATGCACGCACTGCTAGATAAGGGTTACCACCTGTACGTGGATAACATTTATACTAGTATCCCCTTGTACCAGTCCCTTGCCACCAGATCCATGTTCGCTTGTGGGACCATGCAGAAAAATCAACGCGGCCTCCCTGCCCCCCCCCCCCTCCAGGTACCTATCCCCATGGGTGAGACCCGTGCCCTTACCACTGGAAATCTGTTGCTGGTCAGATATAAGGACAAGAGGGATGTCCTTGTACTGTCCACAATTCATGGTAACGGCATCACCCCTGTCCCTTTGCAAGGTACATCGGCAACGGTCCTCAAGTCCGATTGATAGTGTAAAACATGAATAAATAAATAAAAAGTAAACATATAAGGTATTGCCGAGTCCGTAAGAATCTGCTCTATAAAAATACCCCCCTAACCCCTCAGATGAACACGGTAAAAAATAAAAAATAAAAACGGTGCCCAAAAATCAATTTTAATGCAAATTTTCCATTTTAATCTGTTGTTTTTCCAATAACAAAGCAAGGGTTAACAGCCAAACACAACTTTATATTTATTACGCTCATACGGCAGTTTACAGAAACACCCCATATGTGGTCGTAAACTGCTGTATGACCAAACGGCAGGGCGCAGAAGGAAAGGAACGCTGTATGGTTTCTGGAAGGCAGATTTTGATGGCCTTTTTTTTGTGGGCACCATGTCCCATTTAAAGCCCCCCTTGATGCACCCCTAGAGTAAAAACTCCATAAAAGCGACCCCATCTAAGAAACTACACCTCTCGTGGTATTCAAAACTGATTTTACAAACGTTGTTAACCCTTTAGGTGTTCCACATGGGTTATTGGCAAATAGAGATGACATTTCTATTTTTGGTAACCTTGCCTCATAAAAATGTAATATAGAACAACCAAAAATCATATGTACACTAAAAATAGTCCCAACATAACTGTCACCTTATCCCGTAGTTTCCAAAATGGAGTCACTTTTATGGAGTTTCTACTCTAGGGGTGCATCAGGGCGGCTTCAAAATCTGCCTTCCAAATACCATACAGCGCACCTTTCGCTCTACGCCCTACTGTGTGCCCGTACAGTAGTTTACGGCCACATATGGGGTGTTTCTGAAAGCGAAAGATTTGAGGCAATAAATAAAGCATTTAGTTTGGCTGTTAACCCTTGCTTTGTTACTGTAAAAAAATCGATTTAAATGGAAAATTTGCCCAAAAATGTTAATTCTCAAATTTCATCCCCATTTGCCAATAACTCTTGTGCAACACTTAAAGGGTTAACAAAGTTTTTCAAATCAGTTTTGAATACCTTGAGGGGTGTAGTTTCTTAGATGGGGTCACTTTTATGGAGTTTCTACTCTAGGGGTGCATCAGGGGGGCTTAAAGCTGTTAACCCTTGCTTTGTTACTGGAAAAAATGGATTAAAATGGAAAATTTGCCAAAAAATCTAAATTCTGAATTTTTATCTCCATTTGCCATTAACTCTTGTGGAACACCTAAAGGGTTAACAACGTTTGTAAAATCATTTTTGGGTGGTTTCTATTATGTAAGCCTCACAAAGTGACTTCAGACCTGAAGTGGTCCCTAAAAGTTGGGTTTTTTAAAATTTCAGAAAAATCTCAAGATTTGCTTCTAAACTTCTAAGCCTTGTAAATTCCCCCAAAAATAAAATATCATGCCCAAAATGATCCAAACATGAAGTAGACATATGGGGAATGTAAAGTAATAACTACTTTTGGAGGTATTACTATGTATTATAGAAGTAGAGAAATTGAAACTTGGAAAGTTGCAATTTTTCTACAAATTTGGGGTAAATTTGGTATTTTATTATAAATACAAATTTTTTTTTTACTTCATTTTACCAGTGTCATGAAGTACAATATGTGACGAAAAAACAATATCAGAATGGCCTGGATAAGTTAAAGTGTTTTAAAGTTATCATTACTTAAAGTGACACTGGTCAGATTTGCAAAAAATGGCCTAGCACAAGGTGAAATAAGGCTGCGTCCTAAAGGGGTTAAACTGATGATCTATAACCTGGATAGATCATCAGCATTTGATCGGCGGGGGTCCGCTGCCTGCCATGGCCTTCTCACTGTTTACTGTAGGCCCAGTGACATCACGACTAGTATCAATGGCCTGGGATGGGGCTAAGCTCTGTTTACTTAAATGGAGCTTAGTCGTGCCCAGGCCAGTGATACTAGTTGTGACGTCACTGGGCCTGTGGTAAACGGCAAGAAGGGCGCGCCACTACTGCCAGTGCTGCTGCCTTCTCAAACAGCTGATCGGCAGGGGTCCCGGGTGTCGGACCCCCACTGATCAGATGCTGATGATCTATCCACAGGAGTCATGAGTTTTAAGAAAACTGCAGAACCCCTTTAATGGCCACTATCACACAGTCAGTATTTGGTGAGTTTTTTGCATCAATATTTGATTGGTATTGGTAAGGCAAAAACAGCAGTGAGTCCAAAACAGATATAACATGCATGTCCTCTGTGTTTTGGACCCACTCCTGCTTTTGGATTTGAAATCATGGGCAAATCCTGATGCAAAATACTAACCGTTTGAAAGAGGCCTTCTGGATTCTCCAAAGACAGGATCCAGTTGTGTTTTTTCTTTTTTCTTTCTTCTGACAGATCATAAGAAGGTCAAAATAAGCAATGATGTCAACAAGGCCAAACAGGGACACTAGTGGCCCAGTCACAGAGTGGCGAGGGTGGCAACAACATGAGGAGACAACATAGTGACCAATAGCACTGAGGTATGCGCACCGGAGTTATAGCAACATGCTAATTATATTCATGAGGAATAATCGTGTGCAGTATAAATCATGTACCTCTCGGAATCTCAGAAGTCCGGACGCATGTGTGGTAGGTAGATAGTGGATCCGTACTGCCATCCAGCGCAGGCATAGATCGGCAAGGACCCCCCATCTGGCATCTAAGTGTTTGAGCGTGCGCCCTAGAGGCTGACACTTGGCCACAGTAAACTTGTGGAGCGCAGGGGCGCATGCGTGGGGGACGGCGAGGGATTCAGTTTAAACAGGGTTAACTATGCCCCCTGCTGCACTAACACCTGTTCCGATGCCACACTACTGGCTGGGCAAGAAAGCTTGTCCAGGGCAAACTTGACCGGTTGCGACCACAAATCAAGTTTGGCTGCCCAGTAGTTCAGGGGGTCTTAGATGTGGGGTGGCAGGGTGCAGTCCAAGTATGCCAACACCTGCTGGTTCAGGTTCTGCTCCATGTCCTGCTGCTGCTGCTGCTGGTGGGTGGTTTCTTCAGTAGGTGGGTGAAGAAAAGTGCTTATTATAGAGTCCATACTTAAAGTCTATGTACACCTTTGGGGGCATTTTTTATTTATTATTGCATTATACTTATTTTGAGCTATTTTTTTTTTTTCAATTGGTCTTTATTAACAATATGGAATCCTTTTTTCTGTACAGAACTGACATGCTCTACTAGCTGCCTGTGGACTTTGTGTCCTTTCCGTCATCTGAGGAGCAGACACACTTCTTATATGTGCTCTTTCACATTATAAACACCCATTATAGCTCAGTTCTTATCTTACTGATAAGAATGTGGCTTAAATAAGTGTTTATGACCAGGGCCGATGCAACCATATAGGCGAACTAGGCGTTCGTCTAGGGCGTCGGCATGCTGGGGGTGCCCTGGTGGGCTCCCCCTGACTGAGGCTGCCGCCCCCAGCGCCTTTACAGGGGGGTCAGGAGGTGGAGGTCTTCTTAAATATGGCAGAGCAGGCATCTGCTTACCATGATGGCAGATGCCCGATCTGCCAGCAAATTACCAGAGGAAAGGAGGCAGGCGGCAACGGAGACTGTTCTAGCATCTCCCCACTCCTCCCTCGTGCGTCCTCTGTGATTCCTGGAATATGACTTCATTCCGGCCCCGGCATACTAAACGGTGTGCTGTAGGACTGAGGAGTTGCATCACACTGGACCCCAGGGAGGTGAGTGTTTAAGTGTTTGACTGGGTAAGTGTCTGCCTGTGTATTTATGTCAGTGAGTGAATGTATGTCTGGCCTCATGCACACGACCGCTGTTGGGGTCCGCATCCGAGCCGCCTAATGCGGACCCATTCATTTCAATGGGGCCGCAAAAGATGTGGACAGCACTCCGTGTGCTGTCCACATCCGTGGCTCCGTTCCACGGCCCGCTAAAAAAATATAACATGTCCTATTCTTGTCCCTGCTTTGTGGACAGGAATAGGCATTTATATTGCTGGCGTCCGTTCCGTTCTGCAAATTGCGGAAGGCAGCACGGGCGCCTTCCGTGTCTGTCAGTGAGTGTATGTGTGTCTGTCAGTGAGTTTCTGTGTACGTCATTCAGTCAGAGTGTCTGAGTGCGTGTCTGTCTTTCAGTGAGTGTATGTCTGTCAGTGAGTGTATGTGTGTCTGTCAGTGAGTGTATGTGTGTCTGTCAGTGAGTTTCTGTGTATGTCATTCAGTGACTGTCTGAGTGTGTGTCTGTCTGTCAGTGTGTGTGTGTGTGTCTGTCAGTGAGTGAGTGACATGAGGGGGCGGCAAAATGGATCTTTGCCTAGGGCAGGTAAAAGTCCTTGCACCGGCCCTATTTATGACTCTCAATAGTTTATAAATAAGGGATTATTAGATGACCGGCACAAATTGAAAGTGAAAGTACCAGTCACACAGTTAGAAAAACAGTTAACCCTTTGTGGCTGAACAGCTCAATATTTTTTAATAAAGGCCAATTGAAAATATGATTTTTAGCCAAAAATAAGTTAAATGCAGTGATAAAAAAAATTGACTCCCCTCAAGCAGCCATGGTAGTGGAGTATGAGCGCAGAGGGCTTTCAAGGGCGGTCAGACCTTTATGAGTATGGGCGATGGCGCACATAGGCAGCGGCCAACTGACTACATAAGATGCCTAGAAAGTAGTTGAGTTTATCCTCCCTCTTCAGCAGGTGGAAAAAAAGTGCCCCATTTTTGACCGATAGCAAGGGTCTAACATGGTGGAGAGCCAGTAGTCATGCCTCTGCTAAATGGTGATAATACAGCTGTCACTAGACAAGCAACTCTGTATGCAGTTGGTGATGAGATTGCCAGGATTCTATTTCCTCTTGAAGGGTGCGGATCAGTTCCTCCCGGTTTGACTCCGTTTGCCCAGGCAAGCCAGGTGGCGAACAGCGCTACACTGTCGTGCTCTGCATTGGTGGTATGCTGGAGTGGCACTCTGAGTTATGTCTGCAGTGAGGATGAGGACAAGGTTGAGGATGAGAAGGATAGAGGAGGAAATTGGCGCAAGGCTCACAGCTTGAGAATGCGGAGACAATTACCCAGTGGGCCGTAAAGGACATATACATTTACTCACTGACAGCCTTTTTTGAGAAGTAATTCCGGCTTGGGTCTCTCCACCTTGGCTCGGCACAAGCCATCATGTCTCTGAAAGGTGCAGAGTCAACCACATGGAAAGGGAGGGACTGTAGTACCAGCAACTTGACCATGTTCAGCTTCTGAGCTGTTGATTGAGTGCACACATACTGTTGTCTTTTTTAAATTGCCTCAGTGATCGATTACTGACGAAATTAGTGATGAGGGGTAGGAGGAGGAGCATCAGGACTAGTAGATGATGGGAAGGAAACACAGCTCCCTTCTGCTTAGGGTGGCGAAGCCTTGATTGCTGTAAAAGAACTGTGGTCTGCTAGGAAATGCCTCAGGCTGTACCACTACATTAGTGCCACGGTTTTACCAGGCCACTTTATGGTGAAGCTGCATGTGTCCACTGATTCTGCACATGGCCACGCTAACTTGATGAAAAATTCCCACAATGGTGAAAATGGAATTTTACCCCCACCACTGTGTGCTGACTGCTGCTGCTGACTCTATGAACCCGTGCAATGCTAGTTGTTTCCAGATTGGTAGGCTCCTGTGTAGCAGACGGTCTACACCAGGCAGGTTTGGCACCATATCTCACACTGCTGCCACCCTGCTGACTCATGGCCACACTTGCATAATGTTGGCTCAGCCGTTGCCTCATGCGCAAGCTGCCACGCTCATACACTGATGATGACAAAGCCTCATCTTCACCCGGTTCCCACGTGCGATCGGCTAAATCATCATCCACTACTGTCTGCACGTCACTGATGTAACACTCACCAGTCTCAGGACCGCGTGCCTGACCACCCGCAACATCTTCTCCCATGTGACTCTCATGGTTGCTACTTGCATGCTTACAGGAGAAACAGTGGATCTCTCCTCCAAATCTTGGTTGGGCAGTAGCTGCTGACTGTCCTCAATAAGCTTGTCCTCAATGAAAAGCGGAGCATACATATGCTGACAGCATACAATACTTCCCAAACAGAAGAAACAGAAAATGAAAGAGGCAGGTTCAGGACAGGTGGGGGCACAGAGCTTGTTCCTGGATCATGACAACTAAATGTGGTTCAGAGGAACCCACCGACTCCTGCCTGTGGGTGTCTGATGTCAGTTGAGAACATGTTCAAGACCGAGTCAACCGTTCAAGGACGGCTGGGTTGCTGGTCAAAACATGACGGCTGGATGATACTTTGCAGAGAAGAAGACCGGCACTTTGCAGGAATGTAGATCAAAAAGGATGATTTATTTGGTCACATATTAAAGTGGCACTTTAATATGTGACCAAATAAATCATCCTTTTTGATCTGCATTCCTGCAAAGTGCCAGTCTTCTTCTCTGCAACAATTGTTTGGACGCCATTCCACGGACACGTGCATCACAAACCAAGGTAGTGCCACCCTGTCTTCTACTAGAGGCTGGATGATACTGGCAGCTCTGGTCTGTTGCTGCAAATGCTGCTACCACCCCCCTTCTTGTGTTGCTTCTTCTGCCAGCTCCAGAAACATTTTGGCCACTGCCCGTTCCTTGAAAGGCCCTGGCACCTGTCTGTCGGACATACTGTACTGTAACAGTAATTGTAAGTGTAAAATAGCAGTACTATTAGAACTCAATTTCAACCTAATTACAGAATCAAGGATGAATGGATTTACTTATGTATATAAGAACATTAACACCCCAAAATCAGTAGTATCAGGCTGCAATTTCACCCCAATTAAAGAAACAAGGATTAACAAATTTACTTATGTAAAAAAAGAATGTGGACACCCCAAAATCAGTAGTATTAGGCCACTATTTCCCCCCAATTACAGAATCAAGGAGAAACTGATTTACTTATGCATAAAAAAATATGTGAACACCCCAAAATCAGTAGTATCAGGCCGCAATTTCAACCCAATTACAGAATCAAGGATGAACTGAATTGCCTATGTATAAAATAATGCAAACAACCTAAAATCAGTAGTATTAGAATGTTTTCTAACCCCAAGTAGTGCAGCAAGGTGTAATAAGATGGCTTCTCTGTTAGCCAAACGTTAAGCTCTTCTATTGGCCCTTGCACTTTCCATATAGTGTAGATAATGTCTCCCTATTATATCCCTACACTATTTCAGTTGAAAACTAATATTTTTAAAATAAAGTATTTCCTAATTACTTTCCCTGGCACTTTTCAAATCTTTCCCTATGCTCAGTTCACTGGAAAATGGTGTAGACTAGGCAGGATGAGGCTTTTTCTAGGGCTGTAACATCACAGGGGCTGGCTATCTACTGATTAATTGGCTGCACGGCATTATGGGTGATCCCTCAATCCCGGGCTTCTTACTTTCACTTTGTAACATGTGCAGCAGCCATTTTGGGAAAAATCTGATTCGTTACCACGAAGTGCTAGGAAATTCGGATTTGTGACTAATCCAATTTCTTCTGAAATTCGGATCGAAATCCACTTTGTCAACTTAAGTTCACTCAACACTAGTTATTAAACAAGGTATTGGTAATTTTGGTAGTGTGGGCAGGCGCCAAATCCTGCTGGAAAATGAAAACAACATTTCCATAACGCTTGCCAGCTGGTAGACATCTTATAAAACACAGCAGATGACATGGCTCCCTAAATAATCACTGTAGAAACTTCAAACTGAAGCTCAAGCAACTTGGATTATGTCCCTCTCCGCTCTTCCTCCAGACTCTGTGACCTTGATTTCCAAATTAAATGCAAATTTTACTTTCATTTAAAAAAAACAGGAATTTGAAGTTTGGCCACTGAGCAATAGTCCAGTTCTTTTTCTCCTCATCCCAGGTAAGACACTTCTGACATTGTTTCTGGGTCATGAGTGGCTACACACAATGATTGTGACAGTTGTCACCCATGTTCTGCATATGTCTGTGTGGTACCTCTTAAAGCACTGACTCCAGCCGCAGTCCACTCCTTGTGAATCTCCCACAAATTCTTGAATGGCCTTTTCTTGACAATCCTTTCACGGCTGTGATTATCCCTGTTGCTTGTGCTGCTTTTTCTACCACGCATTTTCCTTCCTTCCACTCAACTTTCTATTAATATTCTTGGATACAGGACTCTGTGAAGAGCCAGCTTCTTTAGCAATGAGCCTTTGTGGAGCGTGTCAAAAACTGTCTTCTAGAAACATGTTATGTTTAGTCTTCCCCATGACTGCTTAGCCTACTGAACCAGACTGAGGGACATTTTACAGGCTTAGGAAACCTTTGCAGGTGTTTTTGTTGATTAGCTTGTAAGCCATAGGAATCAACATCAAAATAAATAAATGCTTGAAATAGATCACAATCAACACGATTTAACCTGTGCTGTGACACCACAGCAGTAATTATCCATGTACTGTGACATCACAGCAGTATTTATCCATGTACTGTGATATAACAGCAGTAATTGTTCATGTACTGTGACATCACCACAATAATTATCCATGTACTGTGACATAGCACTGTAACGGACCGTTTCAGCAGACAAGGGGTTAAAATCCGTTTAGGCGATATGCCCCTTTCCGAGAGACAGGCACAGCTACTGCAGAACACCAACCTCCCGAACTGGATACAAAATAGTACTCCAAACTGGAACCTCACAACTAGCTGTCAGCAGACGAACAGGAAAAGGATCCAATCAGCTTACACTCCTGGCAATCAGTCTCTAACAGCATACAGGGAATCCCCCCAATAACGAGACAAGGCTCTGTCTTGAGGGTCAGCAGTGATCTGACTGTACTTCAAGTACAGCCTCTTTTATTGATAAAAACCAAACATAGTACTGCCCACAGGGTTTTGAAATCCAACCAATCAGTAATTCACAACACACACAATGTAAATACAGCAACCAATCGTTCCCGCCCCCTAGAGGACCAGAAGGGAGACTGCGACACAGGACAGATACAACATATCCCCACAATGCATCATGGTTTCCTCCTCTCTACCTGGGAGACGACCGAAGACAATCCAATTATCTCTCAGGACAAAGGGGAGATCACCAATACACATGTGGAGACAACAGGACAGATACACCATTTAAACACACAATGGGACAATAGAACCACACCCAGCATATTCCTCCCAAGCTGACAAGTTACACTTATTATAAGTTGTTACAACTTTGTGAGGTTACATTGTCCATACATATAACTTACATCAATTTAAACAGTATAACTTGGGGGACAAACCTATCCAAAATTCCCTGGAATAGGTTCAGGGGTTTAAAAGTTACTATGGGCCATAATCCTGAGGCAAGAGGCTAGCAACCAGCCCCCTCCAAAACACCGTGGCGAGGTTGGTTTCGTCACAAGCACCATAAATTATTTGTGTGCTATGACATTATTGTATTACCTCTTTAATGTGGTAATGTTCAGTGACATAAATTGTAACACGACACAACATCACTCTGCAAACACATAACATATGAACTAATGCTATATTCACTAAATAAATAAAGAGAGGTAATCAGTAAATATATATTGAAAAACAAATGTGTGCCCACCCACCACAGCAAGGTAACCTCTTTTTGAGGGGAACCTACACTAAATGCTACCTTTTTTGGTGCCAACCGACCAGCAATAAATTAAGGAAAGGCAGGCTCCCACTTTTTATGCTACCTCTCCCAGTGCCAATTGGCCTGAATACAGAGATTTCAGATTTCAGCTTTAGATTTATACTACACTAATTAAAATCAGCCTGTAGAAAAGATAGTTTAGTCAGGAGTGCATGACAATAATGGAGACACACCTCCAAATAAATGCTGCTGTTAGCCCAGCACTCCGTGCCTGCACTGTTGGCCCTACTTACGTGCATGGGCACCTGGCTCCCTCATTACCTTCTGCTGTGCACTGTGCTGACAAGCGAGGGTAGCAGGTAGCTTACTGTTCTATCTGTGCTCTGTGCCAGAGCTTACTTCCTGCTTGAGTCCTGTACTGTGGTTAGGGCCTGCATGGGTGTGTCTCTCCTCCCTTGTGAGGCAGCACGTACATTCCCTCTATCTCCCCAGCCTATGGCTTGGTTGCAGGAAGTATTTAAAGGCACTTCCTGCCTCAGGAAGTCGCTTGAGAAATCTTAGTCACTAGCTTGCCTAGTTCCCCGTGAGAAGGTGTTTTGTAGTTCTGCTTTTCTATGTACTGGACGCTGCTTCGTGAGTCAACTGACTTTGCTTGTTTTCCACCTGCCTCTGACCTTGGACTTCCTTTATGGACTTTGCTTTGTTTGACTCCAGACTTCCTAACTGCGTCATTCCCCTCAGGGCTTTGCACCTGTATCTCTGACCCCCTGGTCAGCTGTCGCTGCCTCTGGGACTGCTCTGGAGTGGTACTTGGTGACTATTCTAATAGCCCAAGTCTATCCTCACCATCAGAGGCCTTAGTGAGGACCAGGTGGTCACTTAGTCACACCCCTCCAAGGTATAGCCGGTCAGTGGTACAGTGGGTCCAAACCCGCTGGCATAGCAATTTTCTCAGGCCATAAATCCCGCTGATCAGAACCCACCAAGTCTCAGCGAACTGTGATGGGAGTTGGCTGAGCCGAGAGAACGTCAGAATCAGATTCTGTCCTATCAGTGCAAGGTGAACATGCGTCTTAATGACCTGACGTCTAGCAACCCTGCACCTCCTGCTGCAGCTGCTAACCTGGCACCAGCTCCGTCAACTCTCTGTGTGTCAGGATCTAGCCCCTGTTTGTCAGCTGTGTGGAGATCCTAAACAGTGCACAGGATTCATTAATCAATGCACTCTGCACCTTGAACTGTTGCAGCATTAGTTCATTTGTGATCGAGCCAAGGTCGCCTTTTTAATGTCACATCTTACAGGAGAAGCCCTGGCCTGGATCAACCCACCTGGCAGAGGAGTAACTCAGTCATTATGACTCTACAGGCCTTCATAGAGGCTTTCCGCAGGGTGCTTGATGAGCCAGGATGCACCACTTCAGCCGCATCTTCTATACTGCGGCTGTGCCAAGGAAGTCAGTCTGTGGGCCAGTATGTAGTCAAGTTCTGGACCCTTGCCTCTGAATTGGGCTGGAACAATATCACGATCGGCGTGACTATCGCATACGTGACACAGAGGGAGGGAAAGAGGAAGGCCCTGCCCAAGTGAGAGGGAAGGTGGTGACCCCTGACTCACCTTGCGGCTGGAACCTGGCTGCCCTGACGTCCCTAGACGGGTTCCTCACCCGTACGCCGATCACGTGCCTAAAACCCTGGCTTTCCCTAAGATGAGCCCTAGATAGTGAACAGGGCGGTGGGAACACTAGTCCGCACCACTAGCTCTAAAGGAAAACACCAAGGGGAGGACAGACAATACAGACTCAACATATAATCCCAGGTGGGCGACAACAGGAAACAACAAAAAGCCCAACAGGGATCTGGAGGGTAGCACTCTGGAACAACAACCAGGATTCACAGCTCCAGTGGGTCAGTATAGAAGTCCAGGCAGGATGCTCTATAACTGGCAACTAGAGAAGTGTGAGAGGAGAATATAAGGAGGTTGGGAGTAACAGACAAGAAACAGCTGAGGAGGAGAAGCTACGGATCCCTGAGTGAGACAAAAAGGATAGCAAGGCAAACACAGAAAACAATCACTAAGAAACAACGTGACCTTTAGACATAGAGCGCGCAGCCACCCGCTGCGACTTCCTGACCCCGGGTATCAAGGAGTCAGACGTGGCTCTTGACACCCTCGTGACAGTACCCCCCCTTTCACGAGGGGCCTCCGGACACTCAGGACCAGGTCTCTCAGGATGAGAGGTATGGAAAGCCTGAATTAACCTGTTGGCGTTTACCTCTGACGCTGGAACCCACATTCTTTCCTCGGGACCGTAACCCCTCCAATGCACCAGATACTGAAGAGAGCGGCGGACCCGACGAGAATCAACAATTCTGGATATTGGAAACTCCAGATTACCATCCACAATAACAGGAGGAGGTGGCAGCGGTGATGGTTCTAGAGGTGGAACATACTTCTTGAGTAACAATTTATGGAAGACGTTATGGATCTTAAAAGTCTGAGGTAGCTCCAGGCGAAAAGCCACAGGGTTAATGACGGCTACTATTTTATAAGGACCAATGAACCTAGGGCCCAGTTTCCAAGAGGGAACCTTCAACTTAATATTCCTAGTAGACAACCACACATAGTCATTCACTCCTAGGTCCGGACCTGGCGACCGTTTCTTATCGGCCATGCATTTATATTTACCACTTATATTTTTCAAGTTAGCTTGCACCTTCTGCCATACCGATGAAAGAGATGAAGAAAACCGTTCCTCTTCGGGAACCCCAGAAGACCCCCCCTCTTTGAAAGTACAAAATTGGGGATGAAAACCGTATGCACCAAGAAATGGTGACTTGCCAGTGGATTCCTGACAGCGATTATTTATGGCAAACTCGGCTAACGGTAAATATGATGACCACACCTCTTGGTTTTCAGACACAAAACACCTTAAATATGTTTCTAGGTTTTGGTTGGTACGCTCAGTCTGTCCATTCGACTGAGGATGGAAAGCTGAGGAAAAGGACAAGTGTACCCCCAAACGGGAACAAAAAGCTTTCCAAAACTTAGAAATAAACTGGGTTCCCCGATCCGAAACCACATCGGAAGGGACCCCGTGAAGCTTCACGATTTCACTGATAAACACCTGAGCAAGAGTCTTAGCATTAGGAAGTGCGGGTAGCGCAATAAAGTGTACCATTTTGCTAAACCTGTCTATTACTACCAAGATAACTGTTTTACCCGCAGACAACGGTAAGTCAGTGATGAAATCCATTGACAGATGTGTCCATGGCCTATTGGGGATGAAAAGTGGCAATAAAGACCCTGCTGGACGTGTATGAGAGACTTTCGCGCGTGCACAAGTAGAACAAGTAGACACGAAATCCATTACATCCTGACGCAACCTTGGCCACCAAAAACGACGAGACAATAGCTCCAAGGTTGCTTTACTACCCGGGTGCCCAGCAAGTGCCGAATTATGATGTTCCTTTAATAATTCAAGACGCAGGTTTAACGGTACAAACAATTTCTCTGAGGGGCAAGAGGCCGGGGCGTCCCCCTGGGCCTCTAACACCTTTCCCTCTAGAACAGAGTGTACAGCAGAGACAACCACTCCTCTTTGTAAAATAGGTACCGGATCACTAACATTACCCCCTCCAGGGAAACTACGAGATAATGCGTCTGCCTTGGTATTTTTTGCCCCAGGACGATAGGTGATTACAAAGTTAAATCTGGTAAAGAATAGCGACCACCTAGCTTGTCTAGGGGTGAGACGCTTAGCCGATTCTAGGTACAGAAGGTTTTTGTGATCCGTAATCACCGTGACGGGGTGGATTGCTCCCTCTAAGAAGTGACGCCACTCTTCAAACGCCAGTTTAATCGCCAACAGTTCCCTATTTCCAATATCATAGTTCTTTTCTGCTGTAGATAACTTTTTGGAAAAGAAAGCGCAAGGACGCCATTTGCCAGGAGACGGACCCTGAGACAATACAGCCCCCACTCCCACCTCTGACGCATCTACTTCAACAATAAAAGGCTGGGAGACATCAGGTTGAATTAGAACAGGTGCCGAGGTAAATCTCTCTTTTAGACAGGAAAATGCAATTTTAGCGGCGTCAGACCATTTAGAAAAATCAGTCCCCTTCCTAGTCATGTCAGTAAGGGGTTTAACGATCACTGAATAATTTTTAATGAACTTTCTATAGAAATTTGCGAAACCCAAAAACCGTTGTAGAGCTTTAAGGTTCTCAGGAAGATCCCAATCTAAAATTGCCTGGACCTTCCTAGGATCCATACGGAAACCTGAAGCAGATAATAGATATCCCAGGAACTGTATTTCCTGAACGGCGAAGACACATTTTTCAATTTTCGCATATAATTTATTCGTCCGTAGGACCTGCAGTACTTGCCTGACATGTACTTCATGTGTTTTCAGATCAGCCGAATAAATTAAGATATCATCTAGGTATATGACTACAAACCTGCCGATGAGATGACTAAAAATATCATTAACGAAATGTTGGAAGACAGCAGGGGCATTGGTCAGACCGAAAGGCATGACTAAATTTTCATAATGCCCCTCAGGGGTGTTAAAAGCTGTCTTCCACTCATCCCCTTCCTTGATACGAATCAGATTGTAGGCCCCCCTAAGATCAAGTTTGGAGAACCACCTAGCACCCGCAATCTGATTAAAAAGGTCAGGAATGAGAGGAAGAGGGTATGGGTCTCGGATGGTTATCCGGTTTAGCTCACGGAAATCTAGGCGGTGTAAGTTATGGACAATGTGAGTGAGGTTTCTCTGAGACAGAGGAGCAGAATCAATAGCGAATATGGGAATAGGTCTCTGCAGCGTACAGAGAGACAAACCCATAGTGCGGGCAAAATGGGCATCTATCAAATTTATCCCTGCTCCACTGTCTAGAAAAAAAGAAATAGACTCCATCTTAACACCAAAAACAATAACCGCTGGCAACACAAATTGAGATGTTCGTATGGAGGAAACGTATACCCCCCGGCTGACATCCTCCGCACAGCCTGGGGTTAGTAGTTTTCCGACGGTCTTTTGTTTTTGAGAAAGGAGGGACAGACATTAATGAAATGACCCCTCCCCCCACAGAAAAAACAAGCCCCCCACCTACGGTGAACCTCAAGAGGACGGACCTGACGAGAAGTTCCTCCTAGCTGCATAGGCTCATCTAAGTCAGTACAGACTAACTGCTGCTTGGGAGAGGTTACCAATTGCTCAGGAATTTTCGATCTCTCCCTAAGACGTCTATCTATTCTGATAGAGAGGGACATAACAGCATCAAGGGAAAGGGGGGTCTCATACAGCGCCAGCGCATCCTTAACCCTTTCAGATAACCCAGAGCAGAACTGACTCCTGAGAGCCGGGTCGTTCCACTGAGTATCCGTAGCCCATCTACGGAACTCTGAGCAAAATTCCTCTGCTGGCCGATCTCCCTGTAGGAGTCTCCGTAACTTCGACTCAGCCAGGGCGACTCGGTCAGGGTCATCATATATGAGACCCAAAGCCCCAAAAAATCCCTCCACTGGGAACCAGGGGGTAACGAGAACGCCCAGGATTGCGGGTCCCCCTGAAGCAGGGAAATAACAATCCCCACCCGCTGTTCTTCATTACCTGAGGAGTAAGGGCGCAGCTTAAAATATAATTTGCAGGCCTCACGGAACGTCACAAATTTGTCCCTTCCCCCCAGAAAATCTGTCAGGAAGAACAACCTTGGGTTCTGTAACAACCTGGTTACCCATAGCAACCGCTGGGCTTGCAGTCTGCTGCATTTGCTGCTGTTGTTGGAGGACAGACGCCTTCAATCCTGCCACCTCCAAAGACAGGCCTTGAAGCTGTTTTGCCAAAGCAGCATTAGGATCCATATTGGATTCTAAATAAGGGCCAGTTATAATATCACGATCGGCGTGACTATCACATACGTGACACAGAGGGAGGGAAAGAGGAAGGCCCTGCCCAAGTGAGAGGGAAGGTGGTGACCCCTGACTCACCTTGCGGCTGGCACCTGGCTGCCCTGACGTCCCTAGACGGGTTCCTCACCCGTACGCCGATCACGTGCCTAAAACCCTGGCTTTCCCTAAGATGAGCCCTAGATAGTGAACAGGGCGGTGGGAACACTAGTCCGCACCACTAGCTCTAAAGGAAAACACCAAGGGGAGGACAGACAATACAGACTCAACATATAATCCCAGGTGGGCGACAACAGGAGACAACAAAAAGCCCAACAGGGATCCGGAGGGTAGCACTCTGGAACAACAACCAGGATTCACAGCTCCAGTGGGTCAGTATAGAAGTCCAGGCAGGAAGCTCTATAACTGGCAACTAGAGAAGTGTGAGAGGAGAATATAAGGAGGTTGGGAGTGGCAGACAAGAAACAGCTGAGGAGGAGAAGCTACGGATACCTGAGTGAGACAAAAAGGATAGCAAGGCAAGCACAGAAAACAATCACTAAGAAACAACGTGATCTTTAGACATAGAGCGCACAGCCACCCGCTGCGACTTCCTGACCCCGGGTATCACGGAGTCAGACGTGGCTCTTGACACCCTCGTGACAAACAATGAGGATTTAGTAGCCGCCTTTTGGGAGGATCTCTCCAGGAAAATTAAGGATGAACTGGCCTGTCGGCATGTCCCCTCTACCCTGGATAACCTTATTTCCATGGCAGCCCAGATTGATCTACGTTGCCAGGAACATGCTAAGGAGGTAGCACGTGAGAGTAGACCATATCATCCAGTGTCATATTTCCAGCGGTCTTTAGTCCCTCAGCCTTCCACGTCTGCTGCTTTGCCAGAACCCATGCAGGTGGATCGAGTCAGACTGACTGAGCAAGAACGTGTTCACCGTTTAGACTAGCACATTCATAATCACAGATGCATATCCATAAAGCTATCATGCAGGAAGCAAACACAAAAAGGTATGGCAGCACAATATTTCACATACAAACAATAAAACTGAGAAATAAGGATCATTCTAACTTAAAGTGGTATTAAACCTACTATAAATGCATTATGGAAGGATATGCATCTGTGATTATGAATGTGCTAGTCTAAATTTTCTTGTAGTATATATTGAGGGCAGCTGCCTCTTTTAGATTGAGCACTCCCCGCCCATCTGCCTGTGGCTTCTGAGCAGAGTATATATGTAGCTGTTCCTACACTGCCCTGTATAGGCTTAGTCAAGCCCAGGAGAGGCAGTTCTGTTAGTGTTAGGGACCCATCTACAGAAGCCATCTTGACATCTGGTAGATTGGCTCGACACACGTTTAATCAAAAATGTGCTCAAAGAGCTTCTACTTTTTTCATTTATAGTAGGTATAATACAACTTTAAGTTAGAATGATCCTTATTTCTCAGTTTTATTGTTTGCATGTGAAATATTGTGCTGCCATAACTTTTTTGTTTGCTTCTATTGTGGCGGTGCTGGACATCTTCTCCGTTTCTGTCCTCTGAAGCTGGGAAACTCTTAAACCTAGGGTCTGTTGGGGAGGCAACCCTAAGTGAAGACAATTTCTCTCCTTCTCTGACTCTGCCGGTAACCTTGTCGTTACGAGATGTTTGATTTATGGAGACAGTGCTTCTGGATTCCAGGGCAGCAGGGGACTTCCTGCAACAAGGCCTAGTGGATTGTCATCAGATACCTGTTTGACGCCTGCAGAGTCCTCTGATGAAATCATCCATCGATGGAAGGGCACCCCCAAAATCATTTCTCTGCATTTAAAACAAAAAGTGATACCTCATAAAATATTTATTACTTAACATTCCCCATATGTCTACTTTATGTTGGCATCATTTTGTAAATGTCATTTTATTTTTTTAGGACGTTAGAAGGCTTAGCATTTTAGGAGCAATTCTTAACATTTTTAAGAAAATTTTCCAAACCCACTTTTAAGGACCAGTTCAGATATAAAGTCACTTTGTGAGGCTTGTATAGTAGAAACCCCTCATAAATTGCCCCATTTTAGAAACTACATCCCTCAAGTTATTGGTTAACAAACTATGTTAACCCTTTAGTTGTTTCACAAGAATTAAAGAAAAATAAAGATAACATTGTCAAAATTTCAATTTTTTGTCAGATTTTCCACTTTAATCCATTTATAATCCATCAAGAGTAACAGCCAAACAAAGCTCAATATTTATTACCCTGATTATGCATTTTACATATACACCCCACATGTGGTGGTAAATAGTGTTGAGCGCGAATATTTGAATAGCGAATATTAATCATGAATATCGCAACTTCGCTAATTTGCGAATATTACAAATATAGTGCTATATATTCGCTATATCGAATATTCATCATTTTTTTACATCTGAATACATGATTGCTCCCTGCTTCTTTCTTGTAGGTCAATGAGTCATTGGCCCACAAGCAACTTAAACAAGAAGGAATCATGTTTTCATATGGAAAATAAAATGACGAATATTCTAAAAAACTAATATATAGCAATATAGGGAATATATTCATTATTTAGAATATTCGTCTTTATTTTTTTCCAATCTGTATGGTCGATCGCATACTCCTCCCCGACAAGTGTCCCCGTTACCATGGGAACGCCTGTGGGTTAGAAAATACCATCTGGCCACACCAGATACTGACTGGTTTTCTGACCCCACCCCCCAGTAAGGCAAAACTGTGCATATTTCAGAGTGGACTTTTATTGCGGGCAGTCTAAGGCACACCTGTGCAATATTCATGCTGTCTAATCAGCACCTTGATATGCCACACCTGTGAGGTGGGATGGATTATCTTGGCAAAGAAGAAGTTCTCACTAACACAGATTTAGACAGATTTGTGAACAATATTTGAGAGTAACGGGTCTTTTGTGTATGTAGAAAATGTTTCAGATCTTTGAGTTCAGCTCATGCAAAATGGGAGCAAAACCGAAAGTGTTCAGTGTAGCTTTTGAAACCAAGAAAACTATGTTTTAGTGTCTCCATAGTCTGAGAGTCATAGCTTTTTAATTTTTTTGACCGATTGTCTTAGATAATGTCTCCGTTTTTGAGGGATGAAGTGATGGTTTGATTGGTACTATTTGGGAGGCATATGCTTTTTTGATCGCACTTTATGTGATGTTAGGTAACAAAAAATGGCTTTTTTGGCACAGTTAGTTTTTTTGTTTTTTTACTGTGTTCTTTTGAGGGGTTAGTTCATGTGATATTTTTATAGAGCTGGAAGCGGCAATACTTAATATGTCAACTTTTTTTATTTATTTCACTTTAACACAAAAACAGCAGTTTTAAAGAAAAAAAACATATTTTAGTGTCTCTATTGTCTGAGAGTCATCGTTTTTTTTATTTTTTTACAGATTTTTTTAGGTAGGATCTCATTTTTTGCAGGATGAGGTGATGGTTTGATTGGTACAATTTTGGGGGGCATATGCCTTTTTGATCGCTTGGTGTTGCAATTTTTGGGATATAAAGTGACAAAAATTTAATTTTTTTACGGTGTTCAGCTGAGGGGATAGGTCATGTTATATTTTTATAGAACTGGTTGTTTACCTAATATGTATGTTTTTTTTTTATTTCTTTGACTTTAACACAATAATAGCATATTTGAAGCCAAAAAATAATGTTTTAGTGTCTCCATGTTCTGAGAGCTATATTTTTTTTTTTGTTTGTTTGTTTTTTAGCGTTTTTCTTATGTAGAGGCTTAATTTTTGTGGGATGGGTGATGCTGGTACCATTTTTTTGGACATACGCCTTTTTTATCGCTTGGTGTTGCACTTTTTATGATGTACAGGTGAAACTCGAAAAATTTGAATATCGTGCAAAAGTCCATTTATTTCAGTAATGCAAATTAAAAGGAATTCCATTAATGCAGCTTAAAATTAGAATTGTGTGAAAAAAGGTTCAATATTCTAGGCTTAAAGTGTCACACTCTAGTCAGCTAATTAATCCATATCCCCTGAGCAAAGGGTACCTCAAAATTGTGACTTTAGGGTTTCATAAGATGTAAGCCATAATCATCCAAATTATAACAAATAAAGGCTAGAAATATCTCGATTTGCATGTAATGAGTCTCATATGTTAGTTTCACCTTTTAAGTTGCATTACTGAAATAAATTAACTTTGCACGATATTCAAATTTTTCGAGTTTCACCAGTCTTTTTTTTTATTTTTTTTAAGGTGTTTATCGGACGGGGTGGATCATGTGATATATTTATAGAGCCATTCATTACGGACGTGGTGATACCTAATATAAGGTGATACCTAATATGATTTTATTTTTATTTATTTTTTACATGTTTTTCTATTTCGTTAATCATCGAAAAAAGGGGCTTTTTTTTTTTTTTTTTTTTCTTAAAACCTTTTTGTCTTTTTTTTTGTTATTTCGGTCCCACTCTGGGACTTCAACTTTTCAGGGTCTGATCCCCTCTGCAATGCACTACAATACATCTGTATTGCAATGCATTGCCTGTTAGTGTATTGCCATGTTAGTGTTGGTGTGAGTAATACACTAAAAGGTTACCTAGGAGACCCAGCCTGGGGCTGGATCTCCCCAGAGCCCCGCAGAAGGCAGGTCCCGATGTCGTGCAAAGCATTGGGTAGCCTGTCCATGGCATCGAGCTGCCTTGTCACCCATCGGGTCCCCGCTACAGCAGCGCGGAGATCCGATGGGCTCCCTCACCGCTGCAAACCCCTTCTATGCCGCAGTCAGCGACTTTTACAGCGATGCTAGCGGACACAGCAGGGGCCCGGCTATCAGGAACTGCTGGGCCCCTGCAGTGATCAGACGTGCACCGCTCCGATGCCCGTCTGATCACCATGACGTAATAACATAGTAACATAGTTTATAAGGCTGAAAAAAGACATCTGTCCATTCAGTTCAGCCTGTTGTCCTGCAAATTGATCCAGAGGAAGGCAAAAAAAAAAAATGTGAGGTAGAAGCCAATTTTCCCCACTTAAGGGAAAAAAAATTCCTTCCCAACTCCATTCAGGCAATCAGAATAACTCCCTGGATCAACGACCCCTCTCTAGTAGCTATAGCCTGTAATATTATTACACTCCAGAAATACATCCAGGCCCCTCTTGAATTCCTTTATTGTACTCACCATCACCACCTCCTCAGGCAGAGAGTTCTATAGTCTCACTGCTCTTACCGTAAATAATCCTCTTCTATGTTTGTGTACAAACATTCTTTTCTCCAGACGCAGAGGATGTCCCCTCGTCACAGTCACAGTCCTGGGGATAAACAGATGATGTACTGTACTGAATCCTGATATATTCATAGTTATTAGATCTCCCCTCAGTTGTCTTTTTTCTAAAGCGAATAACCCTAATTTTGATAATCTTTCAGGGTACTGTAGTCCCCCCATTCCAGTTATTACTTTAGTTGCCCTCCTCCGGACCCTCTCCAGCTCTGCTATGTCTGCCTCACAGGAGCCCAGAACTGTACACAGTACTCCATGTGTGGTCTGACTAATGATTTGTAAAGTGGTAGGACTATGTTCTCATCACGGGCATCTATGCCCCTTTTGATGCAACCCATTATCTTATTGGCTTTGGCAGCGCTGCCTGACACTGGTTTCCACATCTTAGGTTGGGTTCAGATCTGCGTTCTGGATTCCGTTATGGCTTTCCGTTATAACATGGTCATAATGGAAAATAACGGAATCCATAAGACGAAAGGACGGATCCCTTATACTGCCCATAGACTTGTATTATGACGGAATGAAAAACAGAAGCCTTTAAAAGGCATTCCGTCTTAATAGAAGTCTATGGGAATCATAACGGATCCGTCCTGTTTCCGTTTTGCAGACAGGACTTTGTTTTCCATCTTGTATAACGGGAACCAGACGACGGATCCGTTATGATTCCCATAGACTTCTATGAAGATGGATCAAAACAGAATGCCTCTTAAATGCCTCTTCTATTTTGACTTCCATCTTATAGATTCCGTTATTTTCCGTTATAACCATGTTATAATGGAAAGCCATAACATAATCCAGAACGCAGAAGTGAACCGACCTTTAGTTTGCTATTCACTAAAATTCCTGGGTCCTTTTCAATGTCAGTGTTAGGACTCGTTCACACGACCGTGCCATTTTTTGCTGTCCGCAAATTGCAGATCTGCAAAACACGAATAGCGCCCGTGTGTCTTCCGCAATTTCGGGAACGGAACAGGAGACCCATTACAGAGATGTCTATTCTTGTCCGCAAAACAGACAAGAATAGGACAAGACTCATAATTTTTGCTGTTTGCATCTTTTGCGGACCTATTGAAATGAATGGTTCCGTATGCAGACCGTATGCGTAAAGCAGAAAGCGGCCATATACGGAACGCAAAATACGTTCGTGTGAACGAGCCCTTACCCAGTGTTTTACCATTTAGTATGTATGGGTGACTTGCATTATTCCTTCCCATGTGCATAACCTCATCTGCCACTTATCTGCCCAAGCCTCCAATCTATCCAGATCCCTCTGTAGCAGTATACTGTCCTCTTCCATGTTAATTACTTTACACAGTTTAGTGTCATCTGCAAAAATTGATATTTTACTATGCAAGCCTTCTACGAGATCATTAATAAATAGAGAGAATAGGGCACAATACTGACCCCATTGGTGACAGTGACCCAATCTGAGTGTGTATCATTAATAACCACCCTCTGTTTTCTGTCACTGAGCCAGTTACTTACCCACATACAGACATTTTCTCCCAGTCCAAGCATTCTCATTTTATATACTAACCTTTATGCGGTACAGTGTCAAATGCTTTGGAGAAGTCGAGATATAAGACATCCATTGATTCGCCGCTGTCGAGTCTAGAACTTACCTCCTCATAGAAACTGATTAAATTAGTTTGACATGACCGATCCCTCATGAAGCCATGCTGATATTTTGTTATTTGCTTATTTTCATTCAGGTACTCCAAGATAGCATCGCTTAGAAAACCTTCAAACAGTTTACCCACAACAGATGTTAAACTTACCGGCCTATAGTTTCCAGGCTCTGTTTTTGGAACCTTTTTGAATATTGTCACCACATTTGCTATGTGCCACTCCTGTGGAACGCTCCTTTTCAAAATGTGTCAAGTCACTTGCCGCCATGACGTACTATTATGTCATATGTTGGGAAGGGGTTAATTATAGATAGTTGACTTAAAAAAATTTCACCACCAAATATTCTTTGAAAATATGGTTAACAAAAAAAATGTGATTTAAACTATAGGTCATTTTCCGATGACACATTTCCTTTAAAAATAAAAAAAAAATTCTAGAAAATGTCATTTTGAACAAAGCCTCATTTGATCATGCTGGGGTGAATTGATTCTATTTATTTTGTGGAAATTCTGAACAGAAATAAAATGGTAACAATTACTGTATTCTCGCTTTTAAAATACTGCCTTTGGGTAGAACAGTTTTTATTCTCCCATAGAGAGGTTGCTCAGATGGTTGCTGCTAAATACAGCAGAGAAGCCTGTGGCGGAGGAAGTTAGACAATGTTGTAAGTGACCATGTGAAGAAACTTGAGAAGTGTCTTGCAAGTTGGACAACTATATGAGTGTGACATGTTCAGCTGTGATACGTATTCCAGTGATGTATATACTGTATATTAAATAATCCAGACAAAATAAATGTATATTACCATTCTTGACAAAAGTTAAAGGGGTAGTTCTAGCTAACAATGTTGTGGTATAGAGCTAGGATATTTAGTGAAAAGTATGTACAGTAGTCTGTAGGAGGGGTAGCTTATGTGGTGGTTCTTGATGCTGACATGGCAAAGTTCAAAGGAATACCACAGAAATTTCTGAGAAAGAAGCGTAACCGTTATAGATAGTGATGAGCAGTTCTGAAAAATTTGATTCAGCTGCTTCACCGAATTTCTTAAAGAAATTTGATTTGCAACGAATTACTGTGTCACGAAACATATCCCTTTGTATGTAGCAAGCGCAATAACGAGGAACAGAGATTGCACCTTCCCGGTCATCAATCCCCTCAAATGCCACGTTCATCTCTGATCGTGTCATCTGATGCTACAGTTGTGGGCTTACAGGTGTTAATTCTGGTAAAAAAAAATATATACACCTTATCCATTTGCTTACGGATAGGCTATTGTGGCCATCTTGATTGAAGACACCACGTGGAATGTCGCACGGTGGCGTGAAGACGACATCACGCTGGCCGGGCACAGTGACATCATCACTGACAATGTGACCGCGTCCAGCCAGCGTGTTGGGGTGGTGACGTCACACGTCACCCCGCGTGAGATCAATCAAGACGGCTGTGACGGCCTCTCAATGACCAAATGGATAAGGTGAGTAGTTGGGCAATTCTTATGCGTCAGGCGCAATTGCATGAGTGGACCGCAAAACAGTTGCGGATGTGTGAATAGACCCTAATTCTGTAAACCCTTTTGAATTAAATGAAGAATTAACACATACTGGTTTCTTGATATAAAACATACACTTTTTTTTCTCTTTTCTCCATTTACGCATACACACATACTATATTTCCTCACATATAATTTTTCACAAACACAATTGTTTAAATTTATTTCATAAGCCACCATTTTTCATCACACTCTAGTGATTCATAGTATTTTGGGGCACTTTTACATTTTTTCACAGTACTTTCCCACCACTCATTTGCCTCCCTTACACACCACTCTACTTTCACATATGGCTAAAGTCAGCTTTAGCCAAGTCAGATTTATGATCGGCCCTTTAAGACTTTAATAAATGTGGTTTGACGGTAGCAGTTTATCCGTCAGTAAGCAGCTTTACAAAAGTCGCACAGCTTTACGAAAAAGTTGCAAATTTTTATGAAAAAGTCGCATGTTCTATTAAAAAGTCTCATAAGATAAGCATGGTCCTCACTGGAGTGAAATTGCGACTTTTTTGCGACGTTTTAAATAGTCCCAATAGTAAATCTGTCTAGAGATTAATTTACATAAGAAAACACGCCCACTTTCAGAAAACTGGCGAGCAAAGTGTAGAGCAGAAAAAAGTCGCAAATTTGTGCGCAGTTTTAGCGTTTGCGCATTTTTGGGGGACTTTTTCACTCTGGCCCTTTCACAAATCTGGCCCATTATCATTATTTATACTTTTATTTCATTAGATTTTTTTTTTCTTTTCCTTTTTATCCATGTTTAATTTGAATACTTGTTTTATGTGTATTTATTATGATTTGCTCCTCACAGGTTTTTTTTTTCTTCTTTTTTAGAACATTATTGTACACTAATCAATAAGTACTGCATCCTGTCATGGCTGAGGATGGGGAAAACCCTCAGCCGTGCGATGCCAGAAGATGTTAACGGCTGCTTGGCCAGGACGAGAGAATTAGGGAGCAGGTCACCTCCTAACGCATCCCTAATCCAACCCTAACTCCTACCTGCATGGGCCGACCTTGAAGGTAGGAGGGCCCATGTTCAGGAACCTCGGATCCCTACTCACCCTCCAACCGATCCCTTAACTAGGAGTAGGGTATAACGACCTGTTCCTTCTGGATACGGAGGAACAGGGGTCTCACTGGCCAAGCTGCAAGGAAGAGGGGAACACAAACAGATCTATGGATATGGCAGGTGAACTGCACTAGTTCCAGCCACCAGCCACAGCCTTGCTGACTGGATCCCTGTGCTGGCAAGCTGATGTCCACACAATACAAATGAACACAGCACACACACATCCACACACAGGAACCCAGATCCATAGCTGCACCAAATAACAAAAGGAAAACATCAACAGAACATCACATAAACTTATGACCACAAAGGTGGCCCCCACTGGCGGATTGAATACACAGACGGCTGCTCCAGCTAACCATGGCTGAAGTAACCCTCTGAACTGCACTATTCACTGAGGCTTTATATGCCCAAGTAGTCACACCCACACAGACACACCCAGTGTTCACACACACAGAAGGGAATTAACCCTTCAAACACAAGGCAAGGGAAGCCGGCCACTTAAAGGGGAATACACACATAAACAAACACACTTCACCTGTTGCCGCGGGCAACGGCATGTGTGGCAATCATGTCCTGGGTATCAGCCATAGGGCTGAGACACTGCCATCACATGCAATCAACACCACACGCTGCCACGGACAACCAAGTGAAGGAAAGTGTCACACAACATACCATAGGCCGTGACACATCCATAACCAGGAGGTCGATTCTGAGAAGCCAAGTATCCCAATATCACAATGGTCCATTACCAATACCTTATATATTGTGCCCCTAGTTCAAGAGGATTCCGAGTCCATCTTCATGAATATTAACTCCCCTTTAAAGGGTTTCTGTCACCCCAATTTTCGCTATTAAACAGGCTGACATTATGCATGTGAAAGAGTATCACTGCAGTGGGGAAGAAGCAACAGGCCGTGCTGAAACTAATTTGCTTAGGTGACAAACAGCACACCGCCGCAGAGCTATGGCAGGGTATAAGGGACCAAACTGAGCTATGGCTCTCGCCACTCAACCTACAACCAGGCATGGTTGTGTCTGATAATGGCCGTAACTTGGTGGCGGCTTTGGAGCTCGGCAAGCTCACATACATCCCATGCCTAGCCCACGTGTATAACTTAGAGGTTGAGCAGTTTCTCAAAACCTACCCCAATTTGCCTGAGTTACTGGTGAAGGTGCGCCGCGTGTGTGCCCATTTTCGAAAGTCATTTACAGCGCTTGCAATTGCCTGCTCACTGACTGTTGTTCGACGTGAACACGTGCTGGAATTCTGCGTAACATATGTTGGTAAAACACCCAAAAAGTTGCTCACATAAATATCTCACATGGAGTTATTCGTATATCACCTATAAATGCTTAAAAAAAGCTACCACGCAAGAAGTTATCATAAACAATAATTTCTTTATTAGATATCCATCAGCAGTATATCATAAAAACATGTACATGAAAGCAGTAATCATGGAAAGACGATTGTGTTGACAGACATTTGTATAAAAACAGAGAAAAAACTCCAGACCAAAAGGGACTAGTACCCCTCCACACACACCCGCAGTTACAACAGTTAATGTGGGATGGGGTTGTTAGTACGATACACACAGGGCACTAATCAGCAAGACACAAGAGCCAATGGAGCTATGTGAACCTGAGTGTCACCCCACACCATTAAAACTGCAGGGGGAGAGAAAAAACAATTAGATATGCATGAATACAGCAAAATGCATTTCTTACTGACCCTGGTCTGGAGTAGCCACCCACTCCAGACCAGGGTCAGTAAGAAATACATTTTGCTGGATTCATGCATGTCTAATTGTTTTTTATCTCCCCCTGCAGTTTTAATGGTGTGGGGTGACACTCAAGTTCACATAGCCCCATTGGCTCTTGTGTCTTGCTGATTAGTGCCCTGTGTGTATCGTACTAACAACCCCATCCCACATTAACTGTTGTAACTGCGGGTGTGTGTGGAGGGGTACTAGTCCCTTTTGGTCTGGAGTTTTTTCTCTGTTTTTATACAAATGTCTGTCAACACAATCGTCTTTCCATGATTACTGCTTTCATGTACACGTTTTTATGATATACTGCTGATGGATATCTAATAAAGAAATTATTGTTTATGATAACTTCTTGCGTGGTAGCTTTTTTAAGCATTTATAGGTGATATATGTAACATATGTTGGCCAGGCTTTGTGAGCAGCAGAGGGCAGTAGTGGAATACCAGCTGCAACATGGTCGTTGCCTTTCCAGTCAGCTTCCGCTCTTCACAAGCGACAAGTGGGCATGGATGTCTGACCTCTGTGAGGTTTTACGCAACCTTGAGGAATCAACACAGATGTCTACTGAAACACTTGCTGCTCACAATGAAGGAGGACGCTTTGCATGTGAAAGAGGTGGAAATAGGGGAAGACAGTATACAGGGTGATAGCCAGACCACCCTCAGTTCGTCTTCTCAGCGCAAATTGGTTGATGATGAGGAGGAGCAGGGGGAGCAGGAGACGGTTGCCTCCACTACAGAGGGTAGTACTCATAACAGGTTTATTCCGTCTGTTCAGCGGAGTCATCCTTCTGATGAGGACATCGAAGTCTTGTTTGTTGGGACTCTGGCACACATGACTAACTTTATGTTATGCTGTTTTTCCCGTGACCCTCGCATTATGCGCATTTTGGCCAATACCGATTACAGTTTTTTCCCCTATCTCGACCCCCGCTACAAAGAGAACTTCTCATCTCTCATTCCTGTGGTGGAGAGAACATGCAAAATAGTGCAATACCAGAAATTCCTTGTGGAAAAATTGCTCCAAAAATTTCCATCTGACAACGCTGGCGGCAGAGTACGTAGTTCCTTGGGCAACAGAGTAGGGGAGACGAGGGGAACACACATCAGTTCCAACAGAGGCAGGGCAACACTCTCCAAGGCCTGGGAGAGTTTCATGACAACCCTTTAGCACCCTCACCCTGATGCGCGGCCTAGTGTCACAAGGAGGGAAAAGTTTTGGAAGATGGTGAAGGAGTATGTAGCACACGGTGTCAGTGTCCTCAGTGATCCCTCTGTGCCTTACAACTATTGGGTGTCCATGCTGGACACGTGGCACGAACCGACACTCTATGCCTTGGAGGTGCTGGCCTACCCTGCCACTAGCCTTTTGTCAAAGCGGGTAATTAGTGCTGCTGGGGGCATAATAACTGATAAGCGCATCCGCCTGTCAACTGAAAATGCTGACAGGTTGACTCAAAATGAACAAGGCCTGGATTGCCCCTGACTTCTCTACTCCACCAAAGGAAAGCGGCTGAACATAAAGGCACTTTAAATGTGGCTTTTTTGGTGTATTAAATACACTGTATTCCCATGCAACCCTTCCACCACAAAAAAGGTATATGGTTCAATCTTACTTTTCTCATCCTCCTCCATCATATCAACATGCTTATTAGGCTGCTCTCGCTCCTAATGTTTTAAAGGATCAGCTCAGCAGCACGCACTCGCCCCTAATGTTTTAGAGGATCAGCTCAGCAGCAGACACTCACCCCTAATATTTTAGAGCGTCACCAGCAGGCCCTCGCCCCTAATGTTTTAGATGGTCAGATGAGCAGCAGGCCCTCGCTCCCTAATGTTTTAGATGGTCAGATCAGCAGCAGGCACTCACGCCTAATGTTTTAGAGGGTCAGCTCAGCAGCAGACACTCGCCCCAAATGTTTAAGATGGTCAGATCAGCAGCAGGCCCTCGCCTCTAATGTTTTAGAGGGTCAGCTTAGCAGTAGACCCTCACCCCTAATGTTCTAGATCGTCAGATCAGCAGCAGGCCCTCGCCCTTAATGTTTTAAAGGGTCAGCTCAGCAGCAGACCTTCACCTCTAATGTTTTAGATAGTCAGATCAGCAACAGGCCCTCTCCCCTAATGTTTTAGAAGGTCACCAGCAGGCCCTTGCTCCTAATGTTTTTGAGAGTCACCATAAATCATAATGTTTCAAGGGTGTGTATGATGCCCTCCTTTATGTGTAATAAAATGTGTATTGAAGTGCCTCTTCCTTGTAATTTTTGGTAGAACTTGCACTTTATATACAAGTAAATATACAGTATGTCTGTGAAGGTTCTCATTTATCCAGGTCATGGTATATCTGATTCAGTTACATAATTATTCCCAGAATTTTTTGTCGCTCAGAATTGAGAAAGCTCGTTGGAAGAACGAGTGAAACGTTTTCAAGAAATCTACAGTACGTCCAGTTGCCTTGATAAATATACAGGAAAGAATGTTTCCTAACGATTTTTCCTCTAAAATCGATTTTATCTTTGGTTTTGTGCGTATTATTGTCAGTCTGTAAAAGTGGCGTACTACTCGGACAACATCAATCCCAGCAGCAACCTGGGAGTCCAAGATGCATCCAGATATATTCACTTGCAGCTGAACGTGGCCATATAGCTCTGGGATGCCCTTCTAGGATAAATATTTCCTTCCGGGGACCTTTCATTGTGGTGTGCCAATGCCCACAAATTTTCTAAGGGCCTCCGAATCCACCAGTTTATATGGCAGTAGTTGGGGGGCTAGCAGTTCCGACAAGCCAGCGGTCAGCCATTGGACAAGAGGGTTATCCGTCGTCATCAACTTTGTACGCTCGAACATTTGGGCCACGGAAGCCTGCCTTCTGCTAGATGATCGTGACAACGGCACGGTAGAAGGTGGAGTGGAGGACAAATGGGAGGAGAGAGGAGAAGGAGAAGAGGCAGGCTGTGGAGCGCCGGGAGTGTGGCTTTGTGGGTTCTGACAGCGTTGTTCACACTAGGCTCGGTGATGGGAGGCCAGGTGCCTTCTTAAGGCGGTAGTCCGTAGGTGAGTGTTGGGCTTACCGTTACTTAAGCGTTGACAGCACAGGCTGCAGATGGAAACACAAATGTCAGCAGCTGACACGTTAAAAAAAGCCCACATTGCGGAGCCATGTGCCGGCATCCTGGGAGCGCCAGTAGTGACCGTGCATGGTGGATGGCTCGCTCCAGATACATTTGCAGTCTGCTTTTGCCTCCTGTGCCCTGTGAGTTCTGCCTGCTTGTCCTCCTCCTTCTTTCTATCTGCTCTCCCTCTGAACTCCCCTCCTCTTCCTCTCTTGTGGGCACCCACGTGACATCCATCGACAGGTCATCATCGTTACCTTCACCACCACTGACATTTGAGATCTCAGAGTAGGCAGCAACAGCTGGGACCTCCCTCCTTGGGCTGATCTGAGTACTGTCGTCAGACCGCTGGGTGGCTGTCACGCTGGACAGGATACAAGATACACAGAATACAACAAAATAAATGTCTAGGTAAGAAACTGGGGATAAAGGTCACCTCCTGACAAATCCCTACCAGCTCTCCCTAGACTTCTATGCCCACATTCAAACCCTGAAGGTGTAAATAAACATGTCCTCGTGCCTAGGCTGATAATACCTAAAATCCCTAAGATGGTGAAAGGGACCTGGAGGGGGCAGACATCTCTCTAACAGCCTAGACAGACAATCACAAGAAAACAAAACCAACTTATCTTGTACTGAGCAGGAACAGCTATCTTTCCCTCCTTCCTTCCTCTGAACAAGACAGAAGCTATAACCCGCACAGGACACTGGGAGTGGGCGTAATTTAAACTCATACCAATGACCCTACCCAGTCCACCTGAAGGGAGGCGGATACAGCTTAACTCCAAAACAATAACAAAAGGCTACACATGTGCTGCTAACCTAGCAGACCTCCGCACACAACCTGAGCAGGGCATGACAGTACACCTTCTACGGGTGACCTCCGGACACCCCGGCCCAACTTTATCCGCGTGGGATCTGTGAAAAGCCTTCACTAGTCGGCTGGCACTAACATCCACAGCCAGAACCCACATCCTCTCCTCGGGACCGTATCCCCTCCAGTGTATCAGGAACTGAAGGGAACCCCAAAGAACTCTTGAGTCGAGAACCCTAGAGATCTCAAACTCTAAATTTCCATCAACCAGAACAGGGGGAGGAGGCAATGGCAATGGTTCCACAGGTTTCACATATTTCTTCAGTAAAGACCTGTGGAACACATCATGGATCCTCCAAGTCTGCGGAAGATCCAGACGAAACGCTACAGGATTGACCACTGCAGATATTTTAAAAGGTCCAATAAATCTTGGACCCAGTTTCCAAGATGGTACTCTCAGTTTAATATTTTTAGTAGATAACCACACCAGATCACCCACACACAGGTCCGGACCAGCCATTCGCTTATACCTCTAACCCATCTTCTCCAAATTCACTTGGATCCTCCGCCAGATAGAATACAAGGCAGAAGAAAATCTCTCCTCCTCTGGCATCCCAGAGGAACTAGTCCCAGAAAAGGTACCAAACTGAGGATGAAAAACGTATGCACCAAAAAATTGCGACTTACCTGTGGACTCCTGCCTACGGTTATTCAAATCAAACTTTGCTAGGGACCAGTCCTCCTGATTCTCAGCCACAAAGCACCTCAAGTAGGTCTCCAGGTTTTGATTAGTATGCTCTGTCTGCCCATTCGACTGTGGATGAAAAGCCGAAGAGAACGAAAGTTGAATGCCAAGCCGAGAGCAGAACGCCCTCCAAAACCTGGAGACAAACTGCGTGCCCCTATCAGAAACCACATCCAAGGGAATGCCATGTAATTTCAGGATATTATCAACAAAAATCTGAGCAAGAGTCTTGGCATTGGGCAGACTAGCTAACGAAACAAAGTGAGCCATTTTACTAAAACGGTCAACAAGCACCAAAATTAATGCTTTCCCGAAGGAACTTAGCAGATCCGTAATAAAGTCCATAGACAAGTGCGTCCAAGGACGAGACGGAATAGACAAAGGAAGAAGTGAACCAGAATGTCGAGTGTGAGCAACCTTTGACTGTGCACAGGTTTCACAAGCTGCTACGTAATCCTCAACACTCTTACATAACCCGGGCCACCAGAACCACCAGGATGTCCAGCAAGGACAGTATCGTGATGTTCCTTGAATACCTTGTATCGCAGTCCATTGGGAACACAAACAACCTCCCTGGGGGACAAGAACCAGGAGCCCCCTCCTGGGCTCCCAACACCTCCGTCTCCAATTCGGGGTACAGAGCGGAGACCACCACCCCATCAGCCAAAATCAGAACAGGATCCTCTGAATCACATCCCCCAGGAAAACTACGAGACAACGCATCTGCCTTGATGTTTTTAACCCCCGGTCAAAAAGTAACCACAAAATTGAACCTGGTAAAGAACGCTCACCATCTAGCCTGTCTAGGATTCAGGCGCTTGGCAGATTGCAGGTAAGCCAAATTCTTATGATCAGTATATACCGTACCGGGATGAGACGCCCCCTCCAACCAGTGACGCCATTCCTCAAAGGCCAATTTGATGGCCAGCAATTCCCTATCTCCTACATCATAATTCCTCTTGGCGAAAAAAAAAAAAAGCAAACTGAACCAATTTGCCAGGAGATGAACCCTGCGACAGCACTGCTCCAACCCCCACTTCTGATGCATCCACCTCCACCACGAATGGCTGAGACACATCGGGCTGCACCAGAATGGGAGCAGACGCAAAACATTCCTTAATAGCCGAAAAGGCCTGCAATGCCTCATCCGACCAGACAGAGACGTCAACGCCCTTCTTAGTCATATCGGTCAGAGGTTTTACAATGGTAGAATAGTTCAAGATAAATTTTCTATAATAATTAGTAAACCCCCAAAACAGCATCAAAGCTTTCTGATTCTCCGGTCGGTCCCATTCCAGAACCGCCCAGACCTTTTCGGGGTCCATACGAAAACCAGAGTCATTAAGTGGATATCCCAGAAACGGAAGCTCCTGCACAGAAAACACACATTTCTCCAATTTGGCATATAATTTATTCTCCCGAAGTATCGACAAAACCTGTCTCACGTGATCCTGATGCGTCTTCAGATCAGGAGAGTAAATTAGAATGTCATCCAATTAAACTACCACAAACTTCCCCACAAAATGATGGAAAATGTCATTGACGAATCGTTAAAATACCGTTGGCACGTTAGTTAACCCAAAAGGCATAACCAGATTCTCAAAATGACCCTCGTGCGTATTGAAGGCCGTTTCCACTCATCCCCTTCCTTGATTCTGATCAGATTGTAGGCCCCTCTTAAATCCAACTTAGAGAACACATTGGCTCCAACAATCTGATCAAAAAGATCGGAGATCAAAGGAAGGGGATACGGATCACGGACCGTAATACGGTTCAACTCCTGGAAATCCAAACAAGGTCTCAGCGATCCATTCTTTTTCTTTACAGGGAGTGCAGAATTATTAGGCAAGTTGTATTTTTGAGGATTAATTTTATTATTGAACAACAACCATGTTCTCAATGAACCCAAAAAACTCATTAATATCAAAGCTGAATATTTTTGGAAGTAGTTTTTAGTTTGTTTTTAGTTTTAGCTATTTTAGGGGGATATCTGTGTGTGCAGGTGACTATTACTGTGCATAATTATTAGGCAACTTAACAAAAAACAAATATATACCCATTTCAATTATTTATTTTTACCAGTGAAACCAATATAACATCTCAACATTCACAAATATACATTTCTGACATTCAAAAACAAAACAAAAACAAATCAGTGACCAATATAGCCACCTTTCTTTGCAAGGACACTCAAAAGCCTGCCATCCATGGATTCTGTCAGTGTTTTGATCTGTTCACCATCAACATTGCGTGCAGCAGCAACCACAGCCTCCCAGACACTGTTCAGAGAGGTGTACTGTTTTCCCTCCTTGTAAATCTCACATTTGATGATGGACCACAGGTTCTCAATGGGGTTCAGATCAGGTGAACAAGGAGGCCATGTCATTAGATTTTCTTCTTTTATACCCTTTCTTGCCAGCCACGTTGTGGAGTACTTGGACGCGTGTGATGGAGCATTGTCCTGCATGAAAATCATGTTTTTCTTACCTTGCAGACTTCTTCCTGTACCACTGCTTGAAGAAGGTGTCTTCCAGAAACTGGCAGTAGGACTGGGAGTTGAGCTTGACTCCATCCTTAACCCAAAAAGGCCCCACAAGCTCATCTTTGATGATACCAGCCCAAACCAGTACTCCACCTCCACCTTGCTGGCGTCTGAGTCTGACTGGAGCTCTCTGCCCTTTACCAATCCAGCCATCTGGCCCATCAAGACTCACTCTCATTTCATCAGTCCATAAAACCTTAGAAAAATCAGTCTTGAGATATTTCTTGGCCCAGTCTTGACGTTTCAGCTTGTGTGTCTTGTTCAGTGGTGGTCGTCTTTCAGCCTTTCTTACCTTGGCCATGTCTCTGAGTATTGCACACCTTGTGCTTTTGGCCACTCCAGTGATGTTGCAGCTCTGAAATATGGCCAAACTGGTGGCAAGTGGCATCTTGGCAGCTGCACGCTTGACTTTTCTCAGTTCATGGGCAGTTATTTTGCGCCTTGGTTTTTCCACACGCTTCTTGCGACCCTGTTGACTATTTTGAATGAAACGCTTGATTGTTCGATGATCACGCTTCAGAAGCTTTGCAATTTTAAGAGTGCTGCATCCCTCTGCAAGATATCTTACTATTTTTGACTTTTCTGAGCCTGTCAAGTCCTTCTTTTGACCCATTTTGCCAAAGGAAAGGAAGTTGCCTAATAATTATGCACACCTGATATAGGGTGTTGATGTCATTAGACCACACCCCTTCTCATTACAGAGATGCACATCACCTAATATGCTTAATTGGTAGTAGGCTTTCGAGCCTATACAGCTTGGAGTAAGACAACATGCATAAAGAGGATGATGTGGTCAAAATACTCATTTGCCTAATAATTCTGCACGTAGTGTACAAAGAATAAACCAACAGCAACCGGAGACTTAGATGGCCTAATATGACCTTTTGCCAAACTCTCTGCAATATACTTCCGCATGACCTCTCTTTCAGGTTGAGAAAGATTGTAAAGTCGAGACTTTGGCAACTTAGCCCCTGGGATGAGATTAACTGGACAATCATATTCACGATGAGGGGGCAATTCCTGAGCCCCACCCTCCATAAAGACATCCGCAAAATCTGAGAGATACTGAGTTAAAGCCGTAGTAGACACACCAGAGATAGATGTGCCAAGACAATTGTCTGAACAAAATTCACTCCAAACAATGATCTGTCTTGCTTGCCAATCTATAATTGGGTTATGTTTTGTCAACCACGGTAAACCTAAGACTATAGGAGCGGGCAAGTCCTTCATGACAAAACAAGACATGATCTCAACATGTGAATCACCCACCCTTAACTGAATACCATGAGCAATATGAGTGAGACTCCTTTGAGAAAGAGGGGAAGAATCAATTGTGAAAAACAGAATCTCTCTTTCTAAAGTGCTTAGACCCAGATTTTGAAGAAAAAGAAAATCAATAAGGTTTACCCCAGCAGCACAGTTAATACATACTTCAACAATACATTTTCTTGAGTCTAGCACCACCATAGCTGGAAGAAGAAAATCAGTATTACAAGGAGCTTACATACCTGCTTGTTCCACCACCTCGTTCACACTACCAAGATTCAGGGATGTTTTTTTTTTTTAAGTAAACCTCTTTGTGATTCTTTCTCATCAACATGCGGTTTAACAAAAGGGCAAGCAAAAATAAAATGACCACTTTTCCCACAGTAATAACATAGTTTATGCAACCTCCTAAAGTTCCTACTACCAGAATGGATAGACACCTGACCCAGCTGCATGGGTTCCTCCCCTACCCCAGAGTTACATGTCATATCACCCTGGGGAGCAGGTGAGATGAAACCACTCACAGAAGTGATCCCTTGCGTGGAGGGAACCTTACACCTCTCTCTAATACGTCTATCTAACCGTACTGCCAAAGACATAGTATTCTCCAATGTATCCGGGTACTCATGAAAAGCAAGGGCATCTTTCAATCTCTCAGATAACCCCTGACAAAACTAATTACGTAACGTGGGGTCATTCCACTTTGACTCAGTAGCCCATCTCCTAAACTCAACGCAGTAAGCCTCTGCAGTATGTTCGCCTTGTAATGAACTACGCAAGTTAGATTCCGCCATCGAGACCCGATCTGGATCATCATGAATTAATCCCAAGGCTTTAAAAAATTCTTCCACTGACCGGAGGGCCAGAGAACTGGTAGGCAGAGAAAAGGCCCAGGACTGCGCGTCCCCTTTAACCAGGGATATGATTATCCCTACTCTCTGACTCTCATCACCAGACGAAGATGGACGCAGCCAAAAATACAACTTGCATGACTCTTTAAAGCGGATAAAGTCATCCACACCCCCTGCAAATCTATCAGGGAGAGCGACTTTAGGCTCCCCATAAATTTGATTTCCTCCTATTGCACCTGATGCCAGAGCATTCTGACACCATGTGACCTAATTACGCAGATCAGCCACCTCTAGGGATAATCCCTGCATGTGATCAACTAGCACTTCAATTGACTCCATCTCAAAAACAGCTGAGAAATGGCAGTCAAAGTATTGGCGGGTTATAATGTCAAGCTGGACAGGATACAAGATACACAGAATTCAACAAAACAAATGTCTATGCAAGAAGCTGGGGATAAAGGTCCTCTCCTGACAAATCCCTACCAGCTCTCCCTAGAATTTTATGCCCATATTCAGACCCTGATGGTGGAAATGAACGTGTCCTCGTGCCTAGGCTGAAGATTCCCTAAAATCCCTAAGATGGTGAAAGGGGGAAAGAGGCAGCCTGCTCCCTCAGGACCTGGAGGGGGTAGGCATCTCTCTAATCGCCTAGACAGACAATCACAACAAAACCAACTTATCTTGTAATGAGCAGGAACAGCTATTCTTCCCTCCTTCCTTCCTCTGAACAAGACAGAAGCTATAACCCACACAGGAAACTGGGAGTGGGCAAAATTTAAACTCATAACAACGACCCCACCCAGTGCACCTGAAGGGAGGCGGATACAGCTCAACTCCAAAACAATAACAAAAGGCTACACATGTGCTGCTAACCTAGCAGACCTCCGCACACAACCTGAGCAGGGCATGACAGTGGCGGCCGTTGCTCCCTCCTCTTCCTCACCTGAAGGCAAGAATGGCTGAGCATCGGTAAGGTCTGGGAATGGATGGGAAAATAATTCCTCTGACTCGAGTGGAGGGGCTATGGTGGTGGAGGTGTATTTGTAGGTGCACACAGCAGAGAGTGAGCGGGGTGCAGATACAGAGGATGAGGAGGCTGCAGAAGCGGAAGGCTGAAGGAGCCACTCAACAAACTATGGTGCGTCCTTTAAAGTAATCGCACGCGCCTTCTCCAAGTTCCTTCTTAAGCTCCGGCCTGGTGCACCTGCCCGACCCCTACCACCCCAGCGAAACGGCCTGCCTTTTCCTCTCCCTGTCATTTTCAAAATTACCCTGTGCCTAAGTCCCTAGAGAAGAGCAGTTTTTGTGGAAGCAGGTATATCGCAGGCCTCAATCAGTATTTGATGGAAATAGGTATATCAAACCCCTTAATCAGTATTTTGTGGAGGCAGGTATATCGTAGGCTTTAATTAATATTTTGTGTAAGCAGGTATATCAAACTCCTTAATCAGTATTTTGTGGAAGCAGGTATTTTGCAGGCCTTAATCAATATTTGATGGAAGCAGGCATATCAATCCCCTTAATCAGTATTTTTGTGGAAGCAGGTATATCACAGGCCTCAATTAATATTTTGTGGAAGAAGGTATACCAATCCCCTTAATCTGTATTTTGTGGAAGCAGGTATATCAGAGACCTCAATCAGTATTTTGTGGAAGCAGGTATATCACAGGCCTCAATCAATATTTTGTGGAAGCAGGTATATCAAACCCCTTAAACAGTATTTGTGATAGCAGGTATCTCGCAGGCCTCAATCAATATTTGGTGGAAGCAGGCATATCAAACCCCTTAATCACTATTTTTTGGAAGCAGGTTTATTGCAGGCCTCAATCAGTAATCGGTGGAAACAGGTATATCAAACCCCTTAATCAGTATTTTGTGGAGGCAGGTATATTGCAGGCCTCAATTAATATTTTTTGTAAGCAGGTATATCAAACTCCTTAATCAGTATTTTGTGGAAGCAGGTATTTTGCAGGCCTTAATCAATATTTGATGGAAGCAGGCATATCAATCCCCTTAATCAGTATTTTTGTGGAAGCAGGTATATTGCAGGCCTCAATTAATATTTTGTGGAAGCAGGTATACCAATCCCCTTAATCAGTATTTTGTGGAAGCAGGTATATTAATCCCCTTAATCGGTATTTTGTGGAAGCAGGTATATCACAGGCCTCAATCAATATTTTGTGGAAGCAGGTATATAAAACCTCTTAATCAATATTTTGTGATAGCAGGTATCTTGCAGGCCTCAATCAATATTTGGTGGAAGCAGGCATATCAATCCCCTTAATCAGTATTTTGTGGAAGCAGGTAAATCGTAGGCCTCAATCAATATATGTTTGAAAAAGCATATCAAACCTCTTAATCACTATTTTTTGGAAGCAGGTATTTTGCAGGCCTCAATCAATATTTGGTGGAAACAGGCATAGAAATCTCCTTAATCAGTATTTTGTGGAAGCCCTCAACCAGTATTTTGTGGAAGCAGGTATCTCGCAGGCCTCAATCAATATTTGGTGGAAGCAGGTATATCAAACCCCTTAATCGTTATTTTGTGGAAGCAGGACTATAGCACCCCTCAATCAGTATTTTGTGGAAGAAGGTATATCGCACCCCTCAATCAGTCTTTTTTGGGGGCAACAGGTATATCACACCCATTGCAAATAGTTGTTCTAATAGCGCTTGTCCCTCTTTATAGCTGCAGTATCACAGCAGAACCACACACAACTGCTGACAATGCAAATGCACTATATACTTTCTATGTTAGAAAGTATATTATAGTTATATCACACCCATCAGTTTTTTGGGGGGTCAACAGGTATATCACCCGTTAGTTGTTCCAATAGCGTTTGTCCCTCTGTATAGCTGCGGTGTGGCAGCAGAACCGCACACAACTGCTGCACAATACAAATGCACTATAATATACTTTCTATGTTAGAAAGTATATTATAAGTATATCACACCCCTCAGTATATCACACCTATCGATAGCACACCTATACCAGTCCTTAAAAGGACTTTTGTGGCCCTACTAGCCACCGTTTGGTGACCCTAACAGTCAGTACCTGCTCCACAAAGCAACCTCTCCCTACACTGGCAAAACACAGAATGTAAAATGGCTGCAAGATCGGTTTCTGTGATAGGGTGGGGTGTGTCCATGTGCTTAAACATCTCAATTGGCTGTCCTATCCCACCTGATGGATGTGTCATGGGTCAAAGTACGGCGCAATGCAAAAGAATATAGCACCGGCGGACATCGTCATATGTTTGCATGTTCAGCAAATCGCGAACACGAAAAGTTCACCGCGAAAGGACCGCTGGGCGAACCGCAAGGGTTGCTTGCACTTCCCCTCCTTCCTATCATATGTGTCAAGTCAAGAGTTGCCACACCGTGTTGTAGATTATTGGCCTGGGAGAGAGTAGCCACACAAGTGAGCAGTTGCTTAAGTACATTAAGCAGTAAACATCCCACTGGCTGTCACCTCGCTGACTCTAACTGGGCAAGGTGGTCAGCAACAATGTGCAACATTATGGTTGCCCTAAACCTGGTAGAAATAACATATGCCCCTGCATGGCCGATGTTATCAACCTAGTGGTGAAGCGCTTCCTAACTAAGTACACTGACTTGCACAAGGTGCTGGCAAAGTCCAGTATACTTCCCAAGCACTTCATCTACTCTTATATGACGAGGAACTCTTTCCTGGGCCTGCAGTGACAGAACGACCTGCCACTACACCGCTTAATCCACATTGTGCCAACTCGCTGGAATTCAACATTGCCCATGCTTGACCGTTTGTACAATCAGCGGAAAGCCATGAATGATTTTGTCATGTACCAGACAGTCTCATTAGCAGAAAGCATGTGTTGTTTCGAGGACCGGCAGTGGCAGCTCATCCGAGATGCCAGTCGGTTGCTGAAGCCATTCGAAGAGGCCACAAAGATTGTCAGCAGGGATAACTGTGGGATGAACTATGTAATCTTTCTCTGATTCATCTTAGAACAGATGCTTAAACACATGTACAGGGGGATAACAACGGAATTAGAGCAGCTGACACACCTTGCTGTCTGTCCTATAGCTGTTGCTGACACACAAAGGGAATATGCCTTGGAAGATGAAGAGGATGATGAAAATGAGGAGCTCTCACTGAAAGAGGAGGAAGAGGAGGAGGAGCAAGAGGACGATGATGATAGTGACACTGGCCAAGACACCCAATTATCTCAGAAAGGGTGGAGCCAGAAAAAACTGGTTCATCGGGCACACTAGCCAAAATGGTGACCTGTATGCTTGCTTGCTTGCTTAGCAGTTTAATGATTACTAGATAGCCATGCTTTTAGACCTTCACTACCAAGGCAAAATAGGGGAATTTTTTCCTTTTGTGGAACGGTAGGCCAATCACGTTATTACCATGAAACACTGTGTACACAGCTTGCTACAGCTTATGGCGAGGAAAATCCTCCCACCAAAGTGTCTGAAAGAGAGCCCTCTCTCTGCCCCCAACAGAGTCACACCCCTCCCGTCTCTACCAGCAGCAGAAGTCACAAATGAAGTAACAACCGCAGCAGCAGCTGCCATTTAAGTCTCCTCAACATGATGGCCCACTGGGTCAATGTTTTATGTGGCCCGGCAGCACCACAGCAAGAAGGCCAGGTTCTATTGACACCTCTAATTTTCTGTTGGTCTGGTTCCCACTCCAGCCGCTTATCCACCTCCTTCTCCACCTCCTCATCCATGGACATCCACCTGTACTTATCAGCGACAATGGCAGGAAACATTGTGGCCACATTGCATTTGGGAGAAATAACACAATCTCCCTCCATAATGCACAAGATAAATTTAGTCATGCAATGCTTTTTAAAAAGTACACTGCCTTGCAGAGGGTCCTTGCCATGTCCATGAGACTGTCCTTGCATTTTAGCCATTAATACTTAACAAAAAACACCCTCCCGGACTTGTAGCGACAGAAGAGTCTGCCATTACACCGCTCAATCCACAACACACTGCTAGAGCATCTGTATGAGCAGTGCAAAGCAGTGAAGGATTTAGTCATGCAGGAGACCTTCTGTTGTTGTGAGGTCAGGTGGTGGCAATTAAGCAGACACACCTGTCACATATTGAAGACCTTTGAAGAGGCCCCAAAATTTGTCAGTAGAGAACACTGCGGCATAAACAATGTCATCCTCCTGATATTTATCTTACAACAGACACTCACACTGATGCAAAAAGGGATAGCGAAAGAAAAACTGCTTACCCAGCTGCCCCTGTAGCTGTTCAGACACACAAGGAGAAAGTCCCATTGCGGAGGAGGATGAGGAAGAAGAGCTGCCAGTGGAGAAGTCAAAGGTGGTGGAGCAGGAAAATGACGATGATGACGACGATTCTGGCCACAAAGACCAATCATCTCAGTGGAGGCGGAACCGGAAAGAACTGGCATCTCAGGCACACTGGCCAGAATGACAAGCTGTATGCTTACATGCTTACATAATAACAGGTGTATCATTCACATAAAGCATTCTGATGATTACTGAATAACCATGCTTTCAGACCCTCGCTATCAAAGCTAAATATGAAAAAGCTAAAAGGGAGGCCAAATTATTTTATTACCAGGAAACATTGTGTATGCCGCTTGCCACAGATTTCTGTGAGAAGACGTCTGCTGCCTGCGTGTCTGAGGCCCCTCTATGCATCCTCCCTCGGAAGTCATCCATCTCTTGCCGTATCTACTACCACTAGCAACAGAAGCTGCAGCAGCAGCTAGTTCAGTATCATCAAAATGATTGAGAAAGATTTTACTGTGCCACGCCAGGCTCAGGCAAATCAGCAAACATAGACGTACAGCCTAAAACTTGTTCCTTGACCCCATCGACTTTTGAAAAGGCAGACTGGAAGAGTGGCCTGAACTTGCCCAGTACAGTATGTTCTCTCTGATTTTCAGTTCAGCAGGGGACTTTGTGACAAAGTGGTCCTCCGCCAGTGTATAAAACATCACTTTTGTTCAAATGAACAAGGGATGGAGGCCATAAGTATGTTCACATACCTCTGGCTGAGGCCAATGAATAGATCTGCCACGTTAGTTGTCTTCCTGCCATCATTTTCTGTACCATATGACTGCTGATGCCACCGCTGCCACTGCTGCCGCCATAATACCACTTCTATTATACAAAAATTAGACACGCACTGACCATCTGAGTTCACTATGTACAACAAATGTTTATTTGAATATATTCAATAAAAAAATAAAAAAAATAAAAAAATTAATGCAAAATTCTCCTAATCTCGGGTCGATATTTGGTTAGGATGTCCTCCATAGTTGGGCTCTCCAATTTGGGTGGGTGAGATGTGACACATTATATAGATTTCCTATATGGAGACTCCAGCTATACTGTATATAGACCTAATCAAATAGTCGCAATTATGGTACCAAATATTTTGAAAAAATTCACTCTCTCATCCTACTACTCATCTCAATAGAATGTCAAAAATATATGTTAAATGAAACATCAGATATCAAATACAACATATAACACCACAGAGATTTTCCTTTAAAATACTGTTAGGCCCCTTTCACACGGGCGAGTTTTCCGTGCGGGTGCGATGCGTGCGGTGAACGCACTGCACCCGCACTGAATCCTGACCCATTCATTTCTATGGGGCTGTGCACACGAGCGGTGATTTTCACGTATCACTTATGCGTTGCGTGAAAATCGCAGCATGCTCCTCTTTGTGCGTTTTTCACGTAACGCAGGCCCTATAGAAATGAATGGGGTTGCGTGAAAATCGCATGCATCCGCAAGCAAGTGCGGATGCGGTGCGATTTTCACGCATGGGTTCTAGGTGACAGTCTATTCACTGTATTATTTTCCCTTATAACATGGTTATAAGGGAAAATAATAGCATTCTGACTACAGAATGCTTAGTATAATAGTGCTGGAAGGGTTAAAAATAATAAAAAAGTTAACTCACCTTCTCCTCTTGTTCGCGTAGAGGCCGGTCTGTTCTTTAGCTGTGGCTGAAGGACCTTTGATGACGTCAGATCACATGCTCCATCACCATGGCGATGGACCATGTGATTGGAGCATGTGATCTGACATCACCTCAGGTCATTCAGTCCACAGCTAAAGAACAGACCGGGATCTACGCTAACAAGAGGAGAAGGTGAGTTAACTTTTTTATTATTTTTAACCCTTCCAGCACTATTATACTAAGCATTCTGTAGTCAGAATGCTATTATTTTCCCTTATAACCATGTTATAAGGGAAAATAATACAATCTTCAGAACATCAATCCCAAGCCCGAACTTCTGTGAAGAAGTTCGGGTCTGGGTACCAAACATGCGTGATTTTTCTCAGGCGAGTGCAAAACGCATGACAATGTTTTGCACTCGCGCGGAAAAATCGCGCATTTTCCCGCAACGCACCCGCCTCTTATCCGGGCAAAAAACATGACGCCCGTGTGAAAGAGGCCTTAAGGATGTCTACTCCTTGGATAGATATTGTCCACTTGTTTACGTGGTTGTTATTTATTGTACTTAATTTGGATTGCACTGCATTGCGTAGTATTGCGATATATGATTTATGTCTGTTGCACTTGATTAATACTGCCCTTAGATGGGACTGCGCTATATTGCGCTGCAAACTGCCCTTAGATGCAGACCCATTTTGCGGACATGTGAATGGTGGCTAATGCTGAGTACAGGAAAATCCAACAAATTATCAAGAAACATTGGCATTACATTTTAATGGATAAGACAATAGGCTCCTTAGTTCCCAATATCCCTCAGATAACATTTACAAAAGCCCCAAACTTAGGGTTTAAAGTAGCACCATCGATTAAAACAAACCTGTGCATTTATGCTCGGCGGAGCAGATACTGCGCTTGTGGTCTGTTGCTAAGGGCGATCCCCTTTTTTTTTTTTTTAGCAAAAAATGCATACAGTGGAGGATGCCCGCAGCAGACCACAAGTGCCACAGAGACATCCTACACCAAATCGGCGATGGGGATCGCCCTTAGCAACAGACCACAAGCGCAATATCTGCTCCCCCGAGCATAAATGCACAACTGCATTTTGGGTTGAGCATTTCCTGCCTTTTGAGACCACGTATTTTTGTCATTTAAATCGTATATTTATATGTGGAGCTGTATAAACTCAAATCTAAATGCGCCTTGACTACCTTCCATAGGCAGCAGTTAGGTGCACCTGTGAGGTCTGCAATATATCAGCCAGCCATGGGGGGGGACTCTAAGGCTCCTCCCATTGTATGTGTGGTTAGTCACACTGGAGGGAATTGGGAGCTGTTTGTTGTGAGTCGGACCTTACGCTGCTGTAATTTGCCCACTGGCTCCTGGTACTACCCATACGGTACAGGTAGGTTTAGGGTTAGGTCCCGTTCCACTTGAGAAACCTTGGCATGGTGCGCGGACTCAGGTATGTCCATAATATAAGGATATACTAGCTAAAGTTTAATTTTTAACATCAGTGTAAGGGTTTAGTCAGATGTTACTATTTGCATCCACCACAGTAGTGCACCTATTCTTGTAACTATTTATTCAGGACAAAGAGAACTCTTAAAAAGTGAATTTCAGAACACATAACAAATATTAAAAATGGTTATGATAAACAATCTGTCTCAAATCACTTTAAACAATTCCACAACCAAGAACCATCGGGCCTGAAATTCGCAGCAATAGAAAAAGTAGAGAAACATTGGAGGGTAGGAGATCACATTAGTAGAATGTCAAGAATTGAATCGAGGAGGATGTTCGAATTCAACACATTGTTACCTGAAGGTCTTAATGCTGAGCTGGAAATATTTGGTTTTTTGTAGATTTATGGGTGGGTGCCCTTCACTGAGTAGGGATTGGCGTCAGGCTGTTTTTCCAGCACTCCGATCCCTCCTTGGTGGGAGGCCCCCACCTAGGTTATCTTCATACAACTTGATATACTATTTTCATTTGCCCAAGTACCCAAGGTTATTTGTTTGTTAAAGGGAGCGCTCCATGTTTCTATTTGCCGCATTCAATATTGATACAAACCTGAGGATTTGGATTCAGTTGAGAGGACGCAGACACACAGAGATCTCAACACGTGGGACACATACAATACAAAGAGTGAATGCAGCACCGCAATAATCACCACTGGAGGAGACATACGGAGGTAAGATCGAAAAAAGTGCCGACTACCACGTGGGATGCCATGGCAGGCACCTATCTCCGCTCAAATCCACCAAACAGTGAGTAATCCTGCTGATATTAACAAACAGTATAAATACCAACTAGCAATATAGCGTCTCCTCTATATCTGTGTATCAACGAACAGCAATATGTGTCTACACTACTGAGACAATCAAGAAGGCGTAAGCTGAAATGTGGTAACGCAGACTAATAGTGTGCAATCTGAATTAGTTACAAGGCAATGTCTCTAATATTGATATTGGACATTAAAGATGCCATTACTGACATTGGACACACTATATTTTTATATATATACTAATATCGGGATATTGTCTTACAATATTCTGGATTTACAGATGGGAAATTAAGCGATGAAATAGACTGCAATACAGCGCAATATAGCGCAGTCTCATCTAAGGGCAGTTTAAATCAAGTGCAACAGACAACAATCATATATCACAATACTAGGCAATGCAGTGCAATCCAAATTAAGTACAATAAATAACAACCAAGTAAACAAGTAGACAATATCTATCCAAGGAGTGGACATCCTTAAGAGAATTTTAAAGGGAAATCTCTGTGGTGTTATATGTTGTATTTGATATCTGATGTTTCTTTTAACATATATTTTTGACATTCTATTGAGATGAGTAGTGGGATGGGAGAGTGAATTTTATTCAAAATATTGAATTGTAACTGTCACACATCTGATGTCTGAGTGATAATTTTAATGTTCTTAATGTCTGTGAGGCCAAAAATGGTTATAACGCTTAAAATAAAAAGTCATGATGGATGGAGTTGTAATTTGTGATTATAATTGATCTATTTATCTACGAATTGGTTGTGTTAATGGTGATACTGGATCACTGATACAGTAAGTTTAAGGGAAACAAGAGTTGGTTGTTTATATACAGGTCCTTCTAAAAAAATGTAGCATATTGTGATAAAGTTCATTATTTTCTGTAATGTACTGATAAACATTAGACTTTCATATATTTTAGATTCATTACACACCAACTGAAGTAGTTCAAGCCTTTTATTGTTTTAATATTGATGATTTTGGCATACAGCTCATGAAAACCCAAAATTCCTATCTAAAAAAATTAGAATATCATGAAAAGGTTCTCTAAACGAGCTATTAACCTAATCATCTGAATCAACTAATTAACTCTAAACACCTGCAAAAGATTCCTGAGGCTTTTAAAAACTCCCAGCCTGGTTCATTACTGAAAACCGCAATAATGGGTAAGACTGCCGACCTGACTGCTGTCCAGAAGGCCATCATTGTCACCCTCAAGCAAGAGGGTAAGACACAGAAAGAAATTTCTGAACAAATAGGCTGTTCCCAGAGTGCTGTATCAAGGCACCTCAGTGGGAAGTCTGTGGGAAGGAAAAAGTGTGGCAGAAAACGCTGCACAACGAGAAGAGGTGACCGGACCCTGAGGAAGATTGTGGAGAAGGACCGATTCCAGACCTTGGGGGACCTGCAGGAAGCAGTGGACTGAGTCTGGAGTAGAAACATCCAGTGCCACCGTGTACAGGCGTGTGCAGGAAATGGGCTACAGGTGCCGCATTCCCCAGGTCAAGCCACTTTTGAACCAGAAACAGCGGCAGAAGCGCCTGACCTGGGCTACAGAGAAGCAGCACTGGACTGTTGCTCAGTGGTCCAAAGTACTTTTTTCGGATGAAAGCAAATTTTGCATGTCATTCGGAAATCAAGGTGCCAGAGTCTGGAGGAAGACTAGGGAGAGGGAAATGCCAAAATGCCTGAAGTCCAGTGTCAAGTACCCACAGTCAGTGATGGTCTGGGGTGCCATGTCAGCTGCTGGTGTTGGTCCACTGTGTTTTTATCAAGGGCAGGGTCAATGCAGCTAGCTATTAGGAGATTTTGGAGCACTTCATGCTTCCATCTGCTGAAAAGCTTTATGGAGATGAAGATTTCATTTTTCAGCACGACCTGGCACCTGCTCACAGTGCCAAAACCACTGGTAAATGGTTTACTGACCATGGTATTACTGTGCTCAATTGGCCTGCCAACTCTCCTGACCTGAACCCCATAGAGAATCTGTGGGATATTGGGAAGAGAAAGTTGAGAGACGCAAGACCCAACACTCTGGATGAGCTTAAGGCCGCTATTGAAGCATCCTGGGCCTCCATAACACCTCAGCAGTGCCACAGGCTGATTGCCTCCATGCCACGCCGCATTGAAGCAGTCATTTCTGCAAAAGGATTCCCGACCAAGTATTGAGTGCATAACTGAACATAATTATTTGAAGGTTGACTTTTTTTGTATTAAAAACACTTTTCTTTTATTGGTCGGATGAAATATGCTAATTTTTTTAGATAGGAAATTTGGGTTTTCATGAGCTGTATGCCAAAATCATCAATATTAAAACAATAAAAGGCTTGAACTACTTCAGTTGGTGTGTAATGAATCTAAAATATATGAAAGTCTAATGTTTATCAGTACATTACAGAAAATAATGAACTTTATCACAATATGCTAATTTTTTTAGAAGGACCTGTATATAGCTGGAGTCTTCATAGAGGAAATCTATATAATCTGTCACATTTCATCCACTCAAATTTGAGACCCCATTTATAGGGGACATCCTAACCAAATATCGACCCCAGATTAGGAGAATTTAGCATTAATTTGTTATCACTTTTTTTTTTAAATTGAATACATAGTGAACTCAGATGGTTAGTGCCTATCTAATTTTTGTATAATATATATATATATATATATATATTGCATGACAGGGTGGGTCATATAGATACGAGAACCAAATCCTGTGTCAGCGAACAGGAGAGCCACTTAATTAATTGACCAGTAAAATACCACCTCTGCTGTCTGCATACCATCATTTTCCATACAGCATGGCTGCTGCCGTTACTGCAACAGCTGCTACTCCCGGACTGCCACTTGCATTACGCTTACTGCCACTATCATTACCACTACACAGCCCCAATACTATTATCCCTAAACAGCCATCCACACATCTATTGCCTTGTATGTTCCATGCTGTGCTGCTACTGCTGCCACTTCTATTACGTCTACATGCCACTATTATCCTAACCTTTCCATATCCACACTGTACTGCTGCTAAATATGTCAGTGTCATTCTGAAATTATTTGCTATTGCTGTCATTGTGTTCATGAATGGAAGGAAAAGGGGGAAAAGCTCTTTAAAAGATAACAAAAAGTGGTAATATATTTCCGTAAAAAAGGAAATTCCTAGGAAACTAGAGTGTGTTTTACACCAATTTTCAGGGCAATTGGTACAACCCAAATTTTTGAAAGAATTACTGAATTGGATGCAAAGCAAATTTCAAGGTTTGCTCACCTCTAGTGCAGACTTCCCCATGTAATGTTTGGACTAGATCTAGCCAAGCTACAGATACAGTATCATGTTCTTATACTGTTGGGGTAAAGATGTTTGCACAATCTTTGAATGTTAAATATTGGATTGTATTTTTCTCTACATCTTTCCAAGTATCCATGCTGTCTGGATGCTGTCAACAAGCTTCAGTAGCTGGCGGCTGGTATTTGTTGATATTTTTGCTAACCATATCTTTTTTCACACATTGTGAACAGATGTTTTATGATGTGTTTTCCCAGGAAGTTGAAAATAAAAGTTCTTGAAATATATACAGGTTTAAAGGCTCTCATTTAAACCAATGAAGACCTATTAGTCCAGTGTTTAGTTCGATCTCTGCTGACATCCCATTTCATTTCTAAAGGACTGAAACTAAAGTTTACCAAAGACTGTAGGGAAATTAAGTGCTTGCAATTACCATCTGTACTTGAAATAGATCTGCATTATAGGAAATGTGGAAGCACTATGAAAATAATTGCAGAGATACAAAACTCAGTTTCAGCAGAAAAGTTTTAAAAACTAACTTCAGTAAAATAGCTTTTATCATGAATATCAATTCCTCCCTAATGTGTGTTGGTTGTTTGTGTGTATGTTTCATAGAGTTTTAGGCAGGTGTTGAAAAATTGCAATTCAACTTGGATGGGTCTGTGATCCATCCGCACCAAAAAAGAAATGGAACTCTGCAGTGCTTCCATGCCTCTGTTCCACACCGCTACTTCCTGATACAGTGTGCACATGGACAATTCCCGTATCTTGCGGATCTGCTGTTTGCAGGCTGCAATACGGGCATGGCCGGGCAACATCTGTGGGCAGGAGACCTTAATAGTATAACTTTGTTGACCCCAAACATACAGCAAATATCATTAAAACCTCATGCACACGAACATATTTTCTTTCCGTGTCTGCTCCATTTTTTTGTGGACTGTATGCGGAACTATTCATTTCAATGGGTCCGCAAAAAAAACAGAAGGTACTTCGTGTGCATTCCGATTCCGTATTTTGGTTTTGAAAAAAAATAGAACTTCTCCTATTATTGTCTGCATTACGGACAAGGATAGTACTGTTCTATTAGGGGCCAGCTGTTCCGTTCCGCAAAATATGGAATGCACGCAGACGTCATCCGTATTTTTTGCAGATCTTTTTTTGCGGACCACAAAATACATACGGTTGTGTGCATAAAGCCTAAGGACTATCCTCAGTGTAGAGAAGACCAAAGAGCCTTGGAGTGATGATATGGCCCCCACAGAGCTCTGATCTCAAGATCATCAACTCTTTCTGGGATTACATGAAGAGACAAAAGGATCTGAGCAAGCCTATACCTACAGCATATCTGTGGTTAGTTCCAAGATGTTTGGAACAACTTCCCTGCCAAGTTCCTTTAAATACTATGTGCACATGTACCTAGAAGAAATAATGGTGTTTTAAAGGCAAAGGGTAGTTATGGAAATACAAAATGTTGATTTGATTTCTATTTTGACATTCACTTTGCATTTTGTTAATTGATAAAAATAAACTATTAACAATTTTATTTCTGAAAGCATTCTTACTTTACAGCATTTCCCAACACATCTTCCTAAAACATTTGTACAGTACTGCATAAAAAGATGGATAGATAGATAGATAGATAGAGAAGGTAGAAAGGTGTGGGCAGCACAGCTGTCTGTGAAGTACGGTCGGAGTGCCAGCGGCTGTGGGGGAGATCCACCTCCAATGAATACAAAATAGAAAAATTCCACAGCACATCCAAGGTAAAAAAGTAGAAAACGGCTTTATTCACCAGACACGCGACGTTTCGATCCGCTTACTGGGATCTTTCTCAAGCAGTGACATAGTAGGCAGTGCATTGTGCATATTTATACAGCTTTACATAATTAAGTAATCAACAAATCAATTACATTTGTCAAAACAATAAACTCAAAAAAGACAATGTAAACAATGATATCAATATATTTGTGCAATCACGTTCAATAGCAAACTTCAATGTGATGGTGTGGCATAATTCCCACTTTCTAAGTTCAGCATAAGAATAAAACATATCATAATTTCCTAATTGTGATTCAAAACAAATGTGTAGGTCTTCTTAATGACCTGGGTGTACAGGTGTACCTTCAGCATACTGATGAGTTAGGTCCATAGAGTGGGCGATGGGGCTGGTTCACGTGGATCTCGGCGTACCATTAGTCAAAATGCGCATGTCACAGGACCTTTCTAAACTTCCCGGTCACATGATCGCGCATTGATCCGATCATTATAATGCGTATGTCCCAGGACCTTGTGAACAAATCCACGACATGTGATTAATTTATCTTTAAGATTCCTGGCTCTTTTATATGACATGAGGGGAGGAAGAGAAAATTCTTCAATCACCCCATGCCCACTTTTCAAAATGGGCCAGTGTCTTAAGACAATCTGTCTAACATGTACACTATCCTCTGTGTAGACAGTGACTAAGGTAATTCTGTTTGTTTGTTTATTATTCCTACCCTTCTTTTTAAGGAGGTCAATACGTGAGTTCCCCTGTATAGAGGTCAGATGTTCATTCAATAGAGATAAAGGATAATCTCTAGCTATAAAAGCCTGTGTCATACGATTTAGTGTGCCTGATAATTCATCATCATTGCTTACTATGCGTTTTGCCCGGAAAAATTGGCTCAGAGGAAGGGACTTGATTAACACTCTAGGATGTGCACTATTATAACTAAGTAATGTATTGCGATCGGTGGGCTTAAAATATAAGCCCGTCGACAGCACCTGATCTTTTACAGTTACAACAGTGTCCAAGAAGTGTATCTGTTCCCTGGAATATTCCAAGGTAAATTTAATATCTGAATCAATAGTATTGAGAAAATGGAAGAACTCCATGAGTGAGTCCTCAGAACCAGTCCAAATCAAAAAAATATAATCTATGTATTGCCACCACTTCAGAACATGTCGGAAGTGGGGCGATACATAGATGTAAGACTCCTCGAGTCGCTATATGCAGAAAGGCAGTTTCTTCCTGCATCCATTGACACAGAAGAAATATCACATTAAACACTATCTAACATGCGACTTTTCATTTGTTGTATATATTCTTTGGTACCCATGTCAGTTACTATATGTTGGTGAAACTTCTCTGGACTTTAAAACCAGAATCAACCAACATAGATATACTATTCGTAAGAAACGTATGGACCTCCCAGTTCCAAAACATTTCACTAACATGGGCCACAAAGAAAGGGACCTTAGATGCATACTAATAGACCATATCTCCACTCCCCGCGGGGGTGGCAATAGACATACTCTACTTAAGAAATGTGAGATTCGCTGGATTAGCAGACTAAATACATTGAGACCTCAGGGGTTAAATGTAGACTATAAGCCCTGGCTACTGTCCTGAGTGGTTGTATTTGGGCTTCTGCTCGCTTGTTTCAATATGGAAGTGTATTTGTCAGTGCCCCTTGTTTTGATTAACAAGGTGATTTTATGTATTTTTCTTATTTTTGTCTTTTTCACTTACCTTCAGTATCACGATGAGGACTGGGCCCATTTTTGTCAGGAGTGAGCAGTGGAATACTGGCCAACTGGATCATGATGGGACCTGAATAACTGATATTAAATGTTTCTATATTACTTTTTTAATATATACTACAACTTTTTATCTAATGCTTTGGCTGGGATAACTATGGCTAAGCTACGTGAGTCACAATCTTGCCCTTATTCCTATACTTTACGCATGGATTTGGCCACACATAGCATCACTATGGGGTGTCCACAGTGTTCATTATATGTGATTTGCATATCTTGGTCTGATGTCTGGATACATTTTTTGAATTAGTAAGCATCTGAGAGGTTGGTGACACCAGGGGTTGTTGATTTTGTTCTCTAATGACTGCCCCCGCAATCTAGAGGATTATTCCCCGCCTGTCACGTTGGATATTCAGGAATGGCGTCTCGCAGACAGAGTGGATATTCTAACTTGTGGTTATGTGGTAACAACACGAGCCACATTAGTTGGGCTCCTCGTAAGACTAGGGGGCACTTTAATAATAACTATCCTGAGTGATTACTCCATTTGATCTGGAATTTTGCGGTACTACCGCTTCTCACGGATGTTTCCCCTTATTAAAATTACGGTACTACCGTTTAATAAGTCACCACCTTATACCTCTCGGATCCATTACTGATCCACACTTATATTTCTGACACCTGAACTGATGTATCTGCTGATTACAACATGTCACTGAATGGAGCCATAACATGCCTTTGTGTACTGGCGATCCCATGTGATTGGTCACTAGGAGAGGCTTAGTTGAGTATGCGCTCCACAACTTATGAAGCGCTTCAAATTTCGCAATGCCTCCGATGATGCGGTCATATCCTTGATCACACGATCGGATACGCGATTGCATGACCTGATTTTTTTCACAACCTATGGAAAGCTTCAAATTTCGCAATGCCTATGATGGCGCTCATACACCTGATCACATGATCGGACTCGCGATCACACGTCGTGGATTTGTTCACAAGGTCCTGGGACATGCGCATTGTGACTAATTGTACGCCGAGATCCACGTGAACCAGCCGCATCGCCCACTCTATGGACCTAACTCATCAGTATGCTGAAGGTACACCTGTACACCCAGGTCATTAAGAAGACCTACACATTTGTTTTGAATCACAATTAGGAAATTATGATATGTTTTATTCTTATGCTGAACTTAGAAAGTGGGAATTATGCCACACCATCACATTGAAGTTTGCTATTGAACGTGATTGCACAAATATATTGATATCATTGTTTACATTGTCTTTTTTGAGTTTATTGTTTTGACTAATGTAATTGATTTGTTGATTACTTAATTATGTAAAGCTGTATAAATATGCACAATGCACTGCCTACTATGTCACTGCTTGAGAAAGATCCCAGTAAGCGGATCGAAACGTCACGTGGTGAATAAAGCCGTTTTCTACTTTTTTACGCCTTGGATGTGCTGTGGAATTTTTCTATTTTTTTAGATAGATAGATAGATAGATAGATTAAGCTGACTATATTCTGCCAACTGACAGAACTTTTCATGACACAAAGAATTATGTGTGCAAAGGCAGTTATCTGGGGAAAATTTTACCCACCATGTTTGAGTTTCCCATATGTTGTCAGTTGCAGCCATTGCTCAGTCATAGATACTGTATGCACGCCTAAGAATGAGAATTTTTTACCTTAACTTATGACACTGCCTTCAGAATAACAACAGATCAACCATCAGCTGAGTTCCTGAAACTTGTCTTTCTAGTGATCAGCCTTGTCCCAACACTTTGACCCCCATTGAGCAAAATCTTTAATATGTCACAATTAGAGATGAGTGGAGTTTTGAAAAATTTTATTTGGTCGATTCGTCGAAGTTCGACAAGAAATTTGATTTCTTACCAATTAATTTGTCAGCGATGTTAACAGCAGCAGTATGTCACAAGGGTGTCAAGACCCACGCCTGACTCCGTTATACCTGGAGTCAGGAAGTCGCAGTGGTTGGCTGCGCGCTGTATGTAAGATAGGGCTGTTTCCTTATGGTAGCTTTCTGGGTTTGCTTTGCAACCCTTTTTGGCTCACTCAGGGATCCGTAGCTCCTTCTCCTCAGCTGTTCCTTGTCCAGCACGCTCAACCTCCTTTTATTCCCCTCTCACACTTCTCTGGTTGCCAGATATAGAGCTTCCTGCCTGGACTTCTATACTGACCCACTGGAGCTGTGTTGCTGCGTTCTCTGGTTGTTGGTTCAGAACATTTCCCTCCGGATCCCTGTTGGACCTTTGTGGTCTGCTGTGGTTGCCCACCTGGGTTTATGTGTTTGTCTGTATTGTCTGTCCTCTCCCTGGTGTTTCCCTCTTAGTGTCAGTGGTGCGGACTAGCGATCCCACCGCCCGTTCACTATCTAGGGCTCATTTTAGGGAAAGCCAGGGTTTAGGCACGTGATCGGCGCACGGGTGAGGAATCCGTCTAGGGACGTCAGGGCAGTCAGGTGCCAGCCGCAAGGTGAGTCAGGGGTCACCACCTTTCCCTCTCCCTTGGGCAGGGCTTTCCCTTTTCCCTCCCTGTGTGTGACGCCGGTCATTACACAGTAACTGTTGATGTAGACCCGCTGCATACGTGGCAGCTGCCGGCTGTATCATACAGCAGACACTTTGTAGCAATGACAGGGAACGGCAATCCCACAGAATACCATCATTGAACAACAATCGCGGCATCTGTAAGGTAAGGCAAAGGAATGAGGCTCCCTCTGCCTTCTGATTTGAGCCTCCGCAGATTAAATTGTTGGGCTACCAATGGTTACCATGGCAGACTGGACAATCTTGAAGCTTTCCATGGCTGGCATGATAACCTCCCTGCTGCGCTGTGCACGAGGTATAGTGTAGAAAAGAGCATGTCAAAATCTTATTCACCCTAATAGATCTAATATAAAAGGGTGAATAGGGCAAGGGATCAAAAGTTCCCAGATTCCAGACCCCTAAGGGGGTTAAAAGTTGTCACTGTACAAGTAAACAAACAAATAACAAAAAAATGTAAATATTTAAAATAAAAATCAGCCTCCTTTCCCAGTTTTACATATAAAGATATACAAACCAAAAAACACATATTAGGTATTTCTGCACCCAAAAATGTCTGAACTATTAAAATAGTAATAAAGATTTCCTGTGCACTGGGCGCTGTAATGGAAATAAAATTAAAAACACACGATTCACCACAATTTTTGTCACCTTTTCCCCCCAAAAAAATTTAGTAACAGTGATCAAAAAGTCTAATTAAATGTAAACTTCATCGCTCAAAAAACAAGCTCTCATAAAGCTCTGTAGACCGAAATATAAAAAAAAACTTATAGCTGTCAGGAAATGGTAATGCAAAGAAAATGTTCTTTTTTTTCAAAGGTTTTAATTTTTTTTAAGGTAGTAAAACAAAAATAAATATACAAATTTGCTATTGCCAGATTTACATTGAGCCACAGAATAAGGACGTTATGTCATTATGCGAGCACAGTGAACACCATGATGTCAAATTCCCCAGAACCTTGGCGAATTAGTATTTTTTCCCCATTTACCATTAACAGACATGGTACAATATGTTGAATGGTGCTCTTAAATAGTACAACATACTCACTAAAAAATAAGTCCTCATATGGCTCTACGAATAGAAATTTTAAAAAGTTATGGCTATTTGAACAATGAGAGGAAAATACAAAACTATAAAACCAAAAATGGGCCCTGTACTATGTGCTCTGAAAACAGTACAAACAATGAAGAACTTATCAAAAAAGGACTAAGAATAAATATAAAAATGCAAATGTATAAAATTGTGAATGGCTCTGTTCTGTCAAAAGGAAAAGTACTGAAAGAACATAAATTAGTTTTTATCATTGTATATATGAATCCCTTTAAAAGGGTTTAAAATGATTTCCATATTCCAAGTGTAAAATCAAAAACTATACAAATATACAGTTGCAAGAAAAAGTATGTGAACCCTTTGGAATGATATGGATTTCTGCACAAATTGGTCATAAAATGTGATCTGATCTTCATCTAAGACACAACAATAGACAATCACAGTCTGCTTAAACTAATAACAGACAAATAATTAAATGTTACTATGTTTTTATTGAACACACCATGTAAATATTCACAGTGCAGGTGGAAAAAGTATGTGATTAATTGGATTTAATAACTGGTTGAACCTCCTTGGCAGCAATACCTTCAACCAAACATTTCCTGTAGTTGCAGATCAGACGTGCACAACGGTCAGGAGTAATTCTTGACCATTCCTCTTTACAGAACTGTTTCAGTTCAGTAATATTCTTGGGATGTCTGGTGTGAATCGCTTTCTTAAAGTCATGCCACAGCATCTCAATCGGGTTGAGGTCAGGACTCCGACTGGGCCACTCCAGAAGGCGTATTTTCTTCTGTTTAAGCCATTCTGTTGTTGATTTACTTCTATGCTTTGGGTCGTTGTCCTGTTGCATCACCCATCTTTTGTTGAGCTTCAGCTGGTGGACAGATGGCATTAAGTTCTTCTGCAAAATGTCTTGATAAGCTTGGGAATTCATTTTTCCTTCGATTATAGCCATCCGTCCAGGCCCTGACGCAGCAAAGCAGCCCTAAACCATAATGCCCCCACCACCATACTTCACAGTTTTGATGTTGGTGTGCTGTGCCTCTTTTTCTCCACACATAGTGTTATGTGTTTCTTCCAAACAACTCAACTTTGGTTTCATCTGTCCACATAATATTTTGCCAGTACTGCTGTGGAACATCCAGGTGCTCTTGTGCAAACTGTAAACGTGCAGCAATGTTTTTTTTTGGACAGCAGTGGCTTCCTCTGTGGAATCCTCCCATTAAATCCATTCATGTTTAGTGTTTTACGTATCGTAGATTCGCTAACAGTGATGTTAGCATATGCCAGAGACTTTTGCAAGTCTTTAGCTGTTCACCTCATTGAGCAGTCTGTGCTGTGCCCTTGCAGTCATCTTTACAGGATGGCCACTCCTAGGGAGAGTAGCAACAGTGCTGAACTTTCTCCATTTATAGACAATTTGTCTTACCGTGGACTGATGAACAGCAAGACTTTTGGAGATACTTTTATAACCCTTTCCAGCTTTATGCAGTCAACAATTCTTAATCGTAGGTCTTCTGAGAGCTCTTTTGTGCGAGGCATCATTCACATCAGGCAATGCTTCTTGTGAAAAGCAAACCCAGAACTGGTGTGTGTTTTTTAGGGCAGGGCAGCTGTAACCAACACCTTCAATCTCATCTCATTGATTGGACTCCAGTTGGCTGACACCTCACTCCAATTAGCTCTTGGAGATGTCATTGGTCTAGGGGTTCACATAATTTTTCCCAACCTGCGGCCCTCCAGCTGTTGCAAAACTACAACTCCCAACATGCCTTAACACTCTACAGCTCTCAGCCTACAGCAGGGCATGATGGGAGTTGTAGTTTTACAATATTATGGAGGTCCACAGGTTGGGCATCCCTGCCATATGGGACAGGAGCCTGAAAAATAGTAGCTGCCATATGATATGTTAGTCAAACAGGGGCTGTTGATGGTATGGGGTTTGGCTGGTTAGGTGTGCAGCGAAATATGCAATTTATTGCTGTTGTGGCCTGCAATCTCCAGAAATTGTCTCTTTTGTATGAGAATTACATAAAGGGTCCATGCATAATTATGCGGCAGCCATCTTACCTGACCTGCTATTTACAGCATATACACATACATGTGCAACGTGCACCTCCCCATAGGGCCCTCTATATCACGTCCCAGGTTTTGTAGGAATGACAAGTGGTTTGGTGCGGTCTATATGTCTCTTTATGTGTGTCACGGTGATCTTACATGGACACTGCTGGACCCCAGGCTTTGGCTCCGAAGCAATAAATAGGGCAGAATAATTGAGGGCTTTAAAAGAATAATTTTAGTTCAGACCTTGAGATGAAGTTCAATGGCAGCTTTAATTAAATAAACTTTTCTTCAAACAGTTTTCAGGCTTTGCCTTGGTTCCAGCAGGCTTTGTCATGGACTGGCAGGCAAACTCAACTCTGCTTTCTCTCTTTCTCTCTGCTGTGCTGACACGCTAGCTTAATGACTTTGATTCATTCTTTATACTGCACTTCTCTCCTTTGGTTCTGCCAGAGGAATAGGTTAGTATCCTGTCAGCTCCAACATGGAGTCGAAACCAGAACAACCTAGAACTGCCACACCTCTTTCTGGTAGCAAGCAGGACTGGCCCATTCTGCCCAAAAGGGGGAGAATGGAATGGTGAGTTCCATTCTATCTAACTATAGTGCTGTCATATTTGCTGCCACCTGCTGGTGAGCAAGGCACATTACATAATACACAATTAATAAACATTAATAACTAGTTACATAACAAGATTATCAATGCAAAATATGTAGAGGACCTGGAACAAAATACATAAGATGACATACAGGTTAGACCATTAGAGATAGTAGCAGGGTGCAGGAGTAGTAACACCACTCTGGGGTGTTACATATGTAACAGCAGTCACATAGACCACAGACATAATAGACAGTAGATGGTCATTGCTGTCTATGGGAGAGTTATCTAGTAATACACAATGACCTGCGCAAAAGTCACTGTGAAGGATAGGGGAGGAGGTAAGCTGTGACCCTCGCCTACTGTGAATGGTGTGATCTAAATATAGATAGTAGTCACATATAAACATACTGTAGTTTATAAGGCTGAAAAAAAACATATATCCATCCACTTCAACCTATTATCCTAGCAAAGTTCATCCAGGGAAAGGTTAAATAAAAGGTTGAAGTCAATTTTTTTCATCTTGGGGATGCCTTGCAGTAACACGCATAGGGAGTATGCTATGGTAGTGAACAATACTGTGAGTCGGTATGACACGCAGATGACAGGCATCACTCATAGAATTACTGCACACTTCACTTATTTGGGCAGTTACTGACCAAATAACTCAAGTGTGAACTCAGCCTTACAGGTCAATGGTAGCGCCAGGTATAAAGTACCGTGCAGAAGCCCAAGATCCCACTATAGCGTGAAAGAGCGCACTCCTTTTACACCGTCGCCAGCTGATTCCACATAGATGTCTACAGAACCTGTTCTATTAAATGTTTATACAAGTAGAGCCCCCCTGATAGATTGGAGAGAATGTCAGCAGTAAGTTTGTGTTGACGTCACAGATTACTTTACCCTTCCTCTGATCCGTCAGAACAATAACAAATAAAAAAACGGACCATGTCATACAAGCCTTGCTGCTACAAAGAAAGGATCCATTGTGCATCTAATTTTTCCTTCCTTCTGACAGATCAGAAGAAGGGATAAATACTTGATGATATCAACCAGGCCAAAATGGCAAAACAGTGGCCCAGTCATGGAGTGTGGAGGGTGGCCCAATAACAGAGTGATAAGGTGGCAGAAACATGGGGAGACCACAGAGTGGCCCAGTGACATAGTGTTGAGGTGGCAGCAGCATGAGGAGACCACAGAGTGGTGAGGTGGCAGTAGCATAAGGAGACCACCGAGTGTCCCAGTGACATAGTGTTGAGGTGGCAGCAGCAAGAGGAGACCAAAGAGTGGTGATGTGGCAGCAGAATGAGAAGACCACACAATGGTCAACTGACATAGTGTTGAGGTGTCAGCAGCATGAGGAGACCACAGAGTGGTCATGTGGCAGCAGCATGAGGAGACCACAGAGTGGTCAAGTGGCAGCAGCATGAGGAAACCACAGAGTGGCCCAGTGACATAGTGTTGAGGTGGCAGCAGCATGAGGAGACCACAGAGTGGTCAGGTGGCAGCAGCATAAGGAGACCACACAGTAGCCCAGTGACATAGTGTTGAGGTGGCAGCAGCACAAGGAGACCACAGAGTGGCCCAGTGACATAGTGTTAAGGTGGCAGCAGCATGAGGAGTCCACAGAGTGGCCCAGTGACATAGTGTTAAGGTGGCAGCAGCATGAGGAGACCACAGAGTGGTGAGGTGGCAGCAGCATAAGGAGACCACGAGTGTCCCAGTGATATAGTGTTGACAGTAGTGATGTGGCAGCAGAATGAGAAGACCACACAATGGCCAAGTGACATAGTGTTGAGGTGGCAGCAGTATGAGGAGACCACAGAGTGGTCATGTGGCAGCAGCATGAGGAGACCACAGAGTAGTGAGGTGGCAGCAGCATGAGGTGACCACAGGGTGACCCAGTGACATAGTGTTGAGGTGGCAGCAGCATGAGGAGACCACACAGTGGCAAAGTGACATAGCATTGAGGTGGCAGCAGCATGAGGAGACCACACAGTAGCCCAGTGACATAGTGTTGAGGTGGCAGCAGTATGAGGAGACCACAGAGTGGCCCAGTGACATGTTGTTAAGGTGGCAGCATCATGAGGAGACCACAGATAGTGATGAGCGGCAGGGGCAATATTTAAATTTGCAATATTTCGCTAATATTTTGTAGAATATTCATTGAATATTCGCAAATTTAAATATTCATTATAGTCTATATTCTTTTTTTAATTTTAAAATCATCAAGGTAATGATTGCGTAATATGCAAATATTACTCGATCAATACAGGTGTGGGTCAAAAACGAATATATAGCACTATAGAATAATGTTTTTTAGAGTATTCGGCATTTTTTTCCCTTTCTGAAGTCATGATTCCTCCCTGCTTAAGTTGCTTGTGAGTCAATGACTCATTGGCCCACAAGCAAGAAGCAGGGAGGAATCATGTGTTCAGATGGAAATAATGACGAATATTCAAAAATATTATGGCACTATATTCTAAATATTTGCAAATTCTCAAAGTTGCGATATTCGAGATAAAAATAAGCTTTTCAAATATTCGTGCTCAACACTAACCACAGAGTAGTGAGGTGGGAGCAACATAAGGAAACCACAGAGTGGCCCAGTGACATAGTGCTGAGGTTGCAGCAGCATGAGACTGTTGGTAATAAAAGCGGGGGGGAAGGGGTAAACCAATTAACTCCCACCTGGCCACTCCAATGCCAACCTTGAATCCCGACAAAATACAAACAACCATGTAAACTTTTATTTCTGGGTGGTGATCGGCCACAGCTTCTTTATTAAAGCGGCAAAACCTTAAAACACCGTAACCATCGGAGCGATATGCCAGCAGCTGGACTCCCAGCGGGCAAGTCCGCCATTTTGCTTCCATTATCTCTCCGCTGTATTCAAATGCCGCTCGCTGTGACTTCACAGACTCAAGCAGAACTCGCATCCCTAAGAAAAAGAAAATAGAATAACCTAAATCCAGATCAAATGAACATAGCAGTTTGAAAAACAATTTGACTCCTAAATGCAACCATAGAGGGGGGAGGGCCACGTTGCTTCCACTAAGAAGAGCAAGTGCCTGGGACTGGGAAGGGGTATATGTAACCTTGCAGGATAATAAAAAGGGGAGGGAAGGGGTAAATCAAATAACTCCCACCTGACCCCTCCAATGCCAACCTTGAATCCTGGTAACAAAACAAAGACAACCGTGTTAACTTTTATTGCTGGATGGTGATCGGCCACAGCTACTTTATTAAAGCGGCAAAACACCGTAACCATCGGAGCGTTATGCCAGCCGCTGGACTCCCAGCGGGCAATCTGCCATTTTTCTTCCATCATCTCTCCGCTGTATTCAAATGCTGCAACAAAGGATACCCATTCCCCTAAACGGGGCTCCGACCACCACCCAACAAAAACATGGCCTGCTCAACCCCATTCTGAAGGCCGGAAAAAAATATGTCTAGTCCAATATCAGAAAGGTGAACACCGTCAGGTCTCACTACCACTATACCCCCCCCCCCCCCGAGATCTTACAAAATGGGATATACGGGAATTCAACATGCGTCTGCATTTCTCAACCACCTCCGCGTCCATGGCAACATGCCATACTACCCGGGGAACAATCTCAGACCACACCAGCACCAACTCCTTGAAAAAAGGAAGGGAATCGCTCTATGTCAGAACGCATAAGGGTCATGAGCTCCACCAACCATAGGAGACAGAGGTCACTGCCACCCGCATGAACCACTAAAATTACCGGACCTCTAGAGTGCAACCCAATATCGACCACCTCCAGAAGGATTTGCGACCACCTGAGGCCACGGATCCCATGCCAGAAAACTTCCACCTCCCGAAAACCCAGGGTTCGCCCACCGGGCCTGCATTCCACTCTTTGCGCTGCCCAGAAGATTTACAAATGACTGACCATCCAGACCATCCATACAGTTGGACCCCCAGAACCTGCAAAAAAAAACTATTAGTCCAAACCATAGCAACAGAACCCCTCAACCCACAACTGCCGAATCAAAAGGCTTCATTACTATTATTATTTCCTCTTTTTATGTCAGAAGGTCCAGTCTAATATATCTAGCAAGGCAAGCAGACTGCCATCTGCCAATCCGCATGACCTCAGCCACAGGAAAACCAGCACCAATACGAAATGGGTGGGTACAAAATTCTTTGGGAACAGCCCCTGCTAGCGGAGGACAGAAGCGAAAAACCACAGTAAATTGGAACTTTGTTAGCGGGGAACCATCCTGATGCGAAAAGAAATTGGAGCCCCCTGAATGCAGCGCACTATATTCAGATATTAAAATGGACCGGGCAGGCTGCTCCCGGAACCGGGTGAAGGGAGATCCAAGCCCCTCTGCGGAACTGGTCCGTCTTGGAACGACGGATGCAAATCCTAATAGAATTATTGCCTATGACAACATCGTGGCATAACATGCTGCCTGGCCTACGACTGGAGGGGGCCAGCAACTCGCCGACTCGAAGGGCAGCAAAAAAGGCTAGGCTAAAGCTTTCAGCGAAAAATGCGGCCTCGAAAGACGAAACACAAACCCTGGGACAACTAGAATTCAGCCTGCACAGTAGGCTGTGAGAGACAGGACGCCGGCTTCCACGGGCAACGTACTCCTTACGCCACCCCCGCAACGCCTGTCATACAATAAAGTGCTTGGTGACATCAGGCCAGCCGCATAGCCGGAAATAAAAAGCAATCCCCGACAACCGGCGCAGCTTTAGCAACCACTCAATTGTAACCTCCAAGCGTAGATCATCCCGAGAAGTGACGTCTCTCGAGCCCACCATCGACAACCAGACAGGCCCAGGCCTTACCATGCGCTTGCCAAGTAGCAGTGGAAACCAAAGAGCTGATTATCAACATCAGCTGATGTCCACCAGCCACCACAGGTGCCGTCATGCCATCCTGCTCCGCCTCCGGAAGAAGAGCCCGAAAATCCTGCCAATGAAAACGTGAAAGGGCATCAGCAACTTTGTTATCTAACCCTGGAACATGGCACGCCCTGAAATGCACTGAACAAAAATATAAACGCAACACTTTTGGTTTTGCTCCCATTCGTAGTGCTTCTGTGGGGTTCCATGCCTCCATTCCGCAAGACAGCTCAAGTGAATGGGTCTGCATCCATGATGTGGGGAGTACACGGCCGATGCCCACATATTGCGGACCCGTTCTCTACCTGTTTGTGGGCCGCAATACGTGAACGAGGCCTTAGGTGAAAGGTTCTTAAAAATTATTTCAGGGATTCAGGTTGCAAACTCAGGCAAGGACCTTGAAAATAGTATTCTGTGAAATACAACCTATACCATGAGCAACACCAGAAAGGCAGCGGGAGATTAAGGAGGTAAACAAGTGTCTTAAAGGGGTTATCCCATCTTAGACAATGGGGGCATATCGCAAGGGGACCTCTGGGACCCGCACCTATAACGAAAACGGAGCCGGGGAGAGTTGTGGCTGGAGGACCCCGGGTTTCCCAGGGTCCGACCACCACCAGGCGCAGCTCCCCGCCTCTCCCATTGAAGTGAATGGGAGCGCACCGCACATGCGCGGCCAACGCTCCCATTCATTTCTATGGGGCCGACGGAAATAGCCGAGCCAGCGCTCGGCTATTTTCGGCGGCTCCATAGAAATGAACGGAGGGCGGCTGCGCATGCGCCCTTCTCCACTTTCTCTGCTCCGTTCTCCTTATAGGTGCACCTATCAGACAATGGGGGCATATCCTTGCTACAGGTCCTTCTAAAAAAATTTGCATATTGTGATAAAGTTCATTATTTTCTGTAATGTACTGATAAACATTATACTTTCATATATTTTAGATTCATTAGACACCAACTGAAGTAGTTCAAGCCTTTTATTGTTTTATTATTGATGAATTTGGGATACAGCTCATGAAAACCCCAAATTCCTATCTCAAAAAATTAGCATCTCATGAAAAGGTTCTCTAAACAAGCTATTAACCTAATCATCTGAATCAACTAATTAACTCTAAACACCTGCAAAAGATTCCTGAGGCTTTTAAAAACTCCCAGCCTGGTTCATTACTCAAAACCGCAATCATGGGTAAGACTGCCGACCTGACTGCTGTCCAGAAGGCCTTCATTGACACCCTCAAGCAAGAGGGTAAGACACAGAAAGAAATTTCTGAACGAATAGGCTGTTCCCAGAGTGCTGTATCAAGGCACCTCAGTGGGAAGTCTGTGGGAAGGAAAAAGTGTGGCAGAAAACGCTGCACAACGAGAAGAGGCGACCGGACCCTGAGGAAGATTGTGGAGAAGGACCGATTCCAGACCTTGGGGGACCTGCGGAAGCAGTGGACTGAGTCTGGAGTAGAAACATCCAGAGCCACCGTGTAGAGGCGTGTGCAGGAAATGGGCTACAGGTGCCGCATTCCCCAGGTCAAGCCACTTTTGAACCAGAAACAGCGGCAGAAGCGCCTGACCTGGGCTACAGAGAAGCAGCACTGGACTGTTGCATTTCATTCAGAAATCAAGGTGCCAGAGTCTGGAGGAAGACTGGGGAGAGGGAAATGCCAAAATGCCTGAAGTCCAGTGTCAAGTACCCACAGTCAGTGATGGTCTGGGGTGCCATGTCAGCTGCTGGTGTTGGTCCACTGTGTTTTATCAAGGGCAGGGTCAATGCAGCTAGCTATCAGGAGATTTTGGAGCACTTCATGCTTCCATATGCTGAAAAGCTTTATGGAGATGAAGATTTCATTTTTCAGCACGACCTGGCACCTGCTCACAGTGCCAAAACCACTGGTAAATGGTTTACTGACCATGGTATTACTGTGCTCAATTGGCCTGCCAACTCTCCTGACCTGAACCCCATAGAGAATCTGTGGGATATTGGGAAGAGAAAGTTGAGAGACGCAAGACCCAACACTCTGGATGAGCTTAAGGCCGCTATCGAAGCATCCTGGGCCTCCATAACACCTCAGCAGTGCCACAGGCTGATTGCCTCCATGCCACGCCGCATTGAAGCAGTGATTTCTGCAAAAGGATTCCCGACCAAGTATTGAGTGCATAACTGAACATAATTATTTGAAGGTTGACTTTTTTTGTATTAAAAACACTTTTCTTTTATTAGTCGGATGAAATATGCTAATTTTTTGAGATAGGAAATTTGGGTTTTCATGAGCTGTATGCCAAAATCATCAATATTAAAACAATAAAAGGCTTGAACTACTTCAGTTGGTGTGTAATGAATCTAAAATATATGAAAGTCTAATGTTTATCAGTACATTACAGAAAACAATGAACTTTATCACAATATGCTAATTTTTTTAGAAGGACCTGTATATGCCCCCATTGTAACATCATAACCCCTTTAAGATCAACAGAGGGGGCTGCTCGCCTACTTTCTGGTATGTGCATAATTGTGGGAACTCTAAATCACTGATACGGATATCAGAATAATAACAATATATATGTATATACAGTACAGACCAAAAGTTTGGATACACCTTCTTATTCAAAGAGTTTTATTTATTTTCATGACTATGAAAATTGTAGATTCACACTGAAGGCATCAAAAATATGAATTAACACATGTGGAATTATATACATAACAAAAAAGTGTGAAACAACTGAAAATATGTCATATTCTAGGTTCTTCAAAGTAGCCACCTTTTGCTTTGATTACTGCTTTGCACACTCTTGGCATTCTCTTGATGAGCTTCAAGAGGTAGTCATCTGAAATGGTTTTCACTTCACAGGTGTGCCCTGTCAGGTTTATTAAGTGGTATTTCTTGCCTTATAAATGGGGTTGGGACCATCAGTTGCGTTGTGGAGAAGTCAGGTGGATGCACAGCTGATAGTCCTACTGAATAGACTGTTAGAATTTGTATTATGGTAAGAAAAAAGCAGCTAAGTAAAGAAAAACAAGTGGCCATCATTACTTTAAGAAATTAAGGTCAGTCATTCCGAAAAATTCAGAAAACTTTGAAAGTGTCCCCAAGTGCAATCACAAAAACCAACAAGTGCTACAAAGAAACTGGCTCACATGCGGAACGCCCCAGGAAAGGAAGACCAAGAGTCACCTCTGCTGCGGAGGATAAGTTCATCCGAGTCACCAGCCTCAGAAATCGCAGGTTAACAGCAGCTCAGATTAGAGACCAGCTCAATGCCACACAGAGTTCTAGCAGCAGACACATCTCTAGAACAACTGTTAAGAGGAGACTGTGTGAATCAGGCCTTCATGGTAGAATATCTGCTAGGAAACCACTGCTAAGGACAGGCAACAAGCAGAAGAGACTTGTTTGGGCTAAAGAACACAAGGAATGGACATTAGATCAGTGGAAATCTGTGCTTTGGTCTGATGAGTCCAAATTTGAGATCTTTGGTTCCAACCACCGTGTCTTTGTGCAACGCAGAAAAGGTGAACGGATGGACTCTACATACCTGGTTCCCACCGTGAAGCATGGAGGAGGAGGTGTGATGGTGTGGGGGTGCTTTGCTGGTGACACTGTTGGGTATTTATTCAAAATTGAAGGCATACTGAACCAGCATGGCTACCACAGCATCTTGCAGCGGCATGCTATTCCATCCGGTTTGCGTTTAGTTAGACCATCATTTATTTTTCAACAGGACAATGACCCCAAACACACCTCCAGGCTGTGTAAGGGCTATTTGACCATGAAGGAGAGTGATGGGGTGCTGCGCCAGATGACCCGGCCTCCACAGTCACCGGACCTGAACCCAATCGAGATGGTTGGGGTGAGCTGGACGGGAGAGTGAAGGCAAAAGGGCCAACAAGTGCTAAGCATCTCTGGGAACTCCTTCAAGACTGCTGTAACAATATTTCAGGTGACTACCTCTTGAAGCTCATCAAGAGAATGCCAAGAGTGTGCAAAGCAGTAATCAAAGCAAAAGGTGGCTACTTTGAAGAACCTAGAATATGACATATTTTCAGTTGTTTCACACTTTTTTGTTATGTATATAATTCCTCCTGGTTATTCCTCCTGGACGCATCTACGCATCATCTCGCGAGATGCGAGATGACGCGCATATGCGGCCCGCACATGCGCAGTGCGGGTCGGCAAAAGGCGCACAACAAGTTGGTCACCAGCCTGCCAGCCAATGATCAGCGCTGGCAGGTTGGTGAATTTTAAAATAACGAACCACCAGCCATATAACACATTATATTTATAAATATAATGTGTTAAATGGCTTCTGTGCTCTCTGCTGGGTCCTTTTCGTCGGTTGGTCCCAGCAGAGAGAACAGATCACAGTGAGTACACCAAGCACTACATATTTAGCCCCAGATCACCCCCCCATCACCCCAATTAACCCCTTGATCACCCCTGTCAATCACTAGTGAAAGGGAAAAAAGTGATCAGTGTAAACTGTCATTGACTGTTAGGTTTAGGTTAGTTTAGGCCTCTTTGGTAGGTAGTTAGCTTCAGTTAGCGCCCAGCCCACCGCACTGCAGTCACTGATTCGCTGATTAGCGTATCACTAATCAGCATTGGTACGTTATAGTATCTGTAAGTGATCAGAACTGATCACAGTCAGATCTATAATAGTATTAGTGTCACCTTAGTTCGCCCTCCATCCAAAACGCAGCATTTGCCCGATCAGGCCTGATCGGTCGCCCACACGTGCGTTCACCCACGCCCGCCCCGCCGCAGTGAGAAAATGTTATATTTTTTTTATCACTGCACAATCACTACACAAGCGCTGCGGCGATAAAAAAAATCAGTTTTGATATTTTGCATGTTGGGCGGAGCTCCTATGTCCTGGCAGATGCCTTTCCCCTCTTTTTCTTTTTTTTTGCACATTTTTTGGCAGAGATTTTTTCATCCACATTGATCGATGCGAATGAAGAAATCTGTGCCGTTCATTTTTTCTTTCAGCCCAGAGGCTGAACGGAAAAAAAAAATCTCATTACCCGTATGCTCAATATAATGAGAATAGCAGAAACTCCTATTGCTGGCCATACATGTAATGATTGCGGAGACCCTCAAATGCCAGGGCAGTACAAACACCCCACAAATGACCCCATTTTGGAAAGAAGACACCCCAAGGTATTCGCTGAGGGGCATATTGAGTCCATGAAAGATTGAACTTTTTGTCACAAGTTAGCGGAAAGGGAGACTTTGTGAGAAAAAACAAAAAAAAATCAATTTCCGCTAACTTGTGCCCAAAAAAAATAAACTTCTACGAACTCGCCATGCAACCCACGGAATACCTTGGGGTGTCTTCTTTCCAAAATGGGGTCACATGTGGGGTATTTATACTGCCCTTGCATTTTAGGGGCCCTAAAGCGTGAGAAGTAGCGTGAGATTTGATTTCACATTAATACTGCCATATGAGTCAATACCACCATTACTGTCTATATATTGGCCCCCTTGTGAACCCTGATAGGGGGAAACACATGGGGTCAGAAATGAAATGGCAGTTGTATTATACCCAATGTTAGGGTAACTGTACATTGTCTATCTCATTTGTTCAGTGTAGGGTGTACAAGGGTGTTCAGGGATAGGTTCGACTGCAGAGTGCATCCGCCATCAGGGTGCTACTCTGTGTGCAGGGGTATCTTTAGGGTTATTATTAGGGAAAGTGTTCCTCTTTCCCCCCTCCCCTGCCCAGCATTATTTATTAACCTGCCTCCTGACACTATTATTATTTGGGGCCATATGTGTAGATAAACTGATATGGAATATTTGTTTTCCCTTTTTATTAAATTTAAAGTTAAATTTTATATTTGTGCTTTCAGTGACATAATAAAATAGTGCAATCAATTGTATTGAGCAATTTAGAAAAATAATGTGAGGCAGGGACAGGCCTCATACAGGATAGAGGAGTAGAGGGTGTGGATAGTTCAGTCCACACCCCTATTTCACCACAGGTGAGGCCTGCTGGGTGTAATCACTGGGTGGGAGTTAAACCAGCCCTCAGTGTAGGAGCCCAGGGGGAACTTGGAGAAGCAAGTCAGCAGTGGCTCTGTGTAGTTCCAGCGAGGAGGGCTGGGGGCCACAAGGCTGTGTGAAAGCCAGGAGGCTTCTGGATCTCATCCCTGTGTGAACTGCGCTCTATAGGTGAGGTAGAGACAACCTCTGTATTAGCTAGCGTCTAGATGGGCAGGTGTTTATTATGTTTATGTTTTTGTTTTGTGCGGGTGCTGAAGAGCCAAAATAAAGCACCATTTGGACTTGAACCCCATTGTCAGAGGAGAAGTCTGTGATTGCGACCCCCTCTCTTGCAATAAATTAATGGATACAGTACAATTATTAACTGGACAGGCAATCCTCCATTGCTGATAATGTTTGATTTTCCATGCATGCACGTATTATTTTATTTTTAAAATGTTAGAAATAAAGAGATATAAAAGATATGAAAACCAAGAATTCATAAGCCGGATAAATCATATATAAATGTGTTGTTCAATAAAATTAAGTGTACTATTTTTTATTATTATTATTATTTCTATTATGTGTTTATTGGTACAGTATATACCTGTGGGGGGGGGCACATTTAATAAATTAATATTTTATTAATGAATTTCTGAGTTTATTATTATATATGTTAATCAAGCTGCCAAAAAGTGAGAGTGCCAATGTCGCGGCCATGGTCATGGTCGTGACTCTTGAACCGCATGCTGTTGCCTGCGGTTTGTATGTAGGTGTTCAACCACAGGTGAGGGCCGCTAGTGTGCTGCCTCACTTGTGGTTGCCGTGGGCAACAAGTTATCTTGTAATGTTGCAGCATAGCAGCCTGAGCTGTTGCTAGGCAGCTTGCTGTAAGTGCATGCAGTTGCACTTGGCAACTTGGTTTGTATGTGTGCACTTTCCTTGTTTGGTGTGCACAGGGTTTATTTGTGTGTATTCCCCTTTAAGTTGCTGTCTTCCCTTCCCTGGTGTTGGAAGGGTTAATTCCCTTCTGTGTGTGTGAACACTGGGTGTGTCTCTATGTGGGTGTGACTACTTGGGCCTCTAAAGCCTTAGTGTATAGTGCAGGTCAGAGAGGTGCTTCAGCCATGCTTTGCTGGAGACACTCTCCTGGTATTTACATCTGCCAGTGGGGGCCACCCTTGTGGTCATAAACAAACTGTGACTCTTAGGTTTATGTTGATGTCCACTTGATGTTTTCCTTTGTGATGTTATGCACCTATGGATCTGGGTACCTGTGTGTTTGTGTGTGTGCTGTGTCCATTGGTGTTTGGGTGTGGACACTTGCTGTATTGCACGGGATACAGTCTGTGTGTCTGTGGCAGGTAGGTGTGGAAGTGCTTTTCAGCCTTCTGCCATATCCATAGGCTGTTTATGTTCCTTTCCCTGCAGCTTGGCCAGTGAGACTCCTGTTCATTCGTGTCCAGAAAGAACAGGTCGTCTTACCCTGCTCCTTGTTCCAGGGCAATCCTGAGGGCTAGTAGGGACCCCTAGGCATACGGTGTATGAGTCCTCCCACCTTCAGGGTTGACTCATATGGATAGGAGTCAGGGTCAGTTTAGGGACGTGATAGGAGGTGACCTGCTCCCTAATACTGTCGTCCTGGTCCAGCAGCGCGTAACATCTTCTGGCATCGCATGGCTGAGGGTTTTCCCCATCCTCAGCCGTGACAGCCAACCCATAACAACATACTATATATGAGTGGCTCAAGAAATGGTGTAGGAAGGGGGGGTTTCTGGAGGACTGGGTTGACTTCTCTGTTGGCTAAAGGCCATACCGTAGGGATAGGCTGCACCTCAATGGGGAAATGACAGCTGTTTTGGTGGAGAAGATTGCCAGAAGGTTGGAGGAGTGTTTAAACTAGGGATTGGGTGGGGGGGAGGGAGTGGGGAATTACATTATAGAAGGAGAAGATAGTGCAGATAGAGACCTGGAGCTATGAAAGTAATGGAATTAGGGGTGGGATGGAAGGAGGGACTAGAACAGCTCAGGATGCAGGGTAAAATGTATCTATAAACTAGAAGCTTGACTAATAAAACTGGTGAACTGGAATTAGTAACGTCTGAGGAGGGCAATTACATAGTTGGAATAACTGAGACATGGCTGGATGATAGCAATGATGGGACAGTTAACTTACAGGGAAAGGCCTGTATTACACCAACAGTTTATCTGACAAATTACTGTCCAATCAGACCAATAGTTCATGTGTATAACAAAGGTTCTGTGTGAGTAAACGGCCACCTGACCAATGATTGGTCAGAAAATCTGTCAAATAATCTGTTGGTGTAATGCAATCTGTTTAGAAAGGATCATAAAAAAATAAAGAGATAGAGGTGGTAGATTCCTGCTTCACTGCCGGGTTTCGGCTGGCCAAACAGAAGCTGCATGCAGCAGATTTTGTACTGCCCAAACCCACCACTCATGCCAAAAACCACCAGATCCCATTATATTCAATGGGTTACAGTGGTGATCGGCAGTATCCTGTTATGCCAGATACGGTGAAATGAGTGCTGAAAAGTAGTGTAGATGTGTGTGAATATACCTTTATAGCATCTGTTATTGTTTTTTTTAAATTCTTGTCCCTGGCAGTGATTTAACATAGTTTAGTTCCGTAGTTGAAGCAAATTTTAGTAGAAATAGTAGTAGAAGCAAAGCAGGGGCGTAGCTATAGGGGGCGCAGACAGAGGTGTCTTGTGGTCTTCTAATTGTATCTGCAGACTAGATTTTGTAGAGTTCCCAAGCATTGTCAGCCATGATCTGAAGTAGCCTTGTTATGTGCTTCATGTATTAGGAATATCAAGCATAACATGTCATTTAGATGACTATCCAGATCATCTAATTTTCCATTGAGACACAACTGTGTTTTCACTTTAATACAGTTCTGTTGTGACGCTCATAGATGCTACAGTGCAGAGGAAGGGAGGAATCTACACATACTTGTCCTGAATACTAGTAGACTGCAGGAGGATGAAGACGTAAGATAAAAAATAGAAGTATAAAGGGTACACGACAGGCATTTACTTGACAAACTATTTATTTTTATAGCAATATAGTAGATACACCGCTATCTGGCAAATAAAGTTTAGGATAGATATGGCCATTATCGTTAAACTCCAAGAAGAAAATGGATGCAAAAAAAAGAATGTGTATTGTTTGAGTTTGTGCCTAAATTTGTTGAAAATAGGAATCCGAGTCAACACAATATGTCCATTACACCTTGGAATATTGCGTTTTATGGCTGGATTGCTTTTCAGCTCTGAATGATTAAATAGTAGAATTTTCTATAGACACTTTCATTTATTCTTTATTATATACAAGTCAAAAAAGAAGAATAGACACTACTTACACCTTTCAGAAGTCACCAAGTCTAAGTTGTATTTAACGAAATACTCGGTATTTGGATATTACACAGGAGGCATGTTGCCATGCATATAGATATATGAATGCCTTTAATGGACGCACCATTTCCTGACTTATTACCCTGTCATACAATACGAATTGACTTATCTATTAAAATATGTACAGAGCACAGTCCTAAGAGTCACATTATCTGGCTGTATCTGACTGGAAGATTGAAAGCATCCCTTCCAAATGAAAGCTAAATTTTAGCAGCTAGCAGCAGAGCCGGATGGAAATAATCATTCTAAATTTCTATTTTACAGTGCTGGAACCATGACAAGGTTTTTTTGCAGAAAGTTTGTTCAGTATAAGGGAAGAAAACTCCAGGTAGGCTCCGCTGCCAGGCTTCATTCATAATGCACAGGATATTACCTGCAACATGTTAATTCAGCTTCACTAATATTCATCTCTAAATTTAGTTAGGAAATAAACATTCATATTCAGGGGGAAATGCTGAACCCAGCGCCTATAAATTGTCTGCACAAATCATAGTCATTTACTCATTTTCCCTCCGGTACTTGCTGTAGTTCACTGATAAAGGCCTCAAATGATATGTAATGTTGGCATCCCACTAGCCCTTTGTTTTGTACTGAATATAAGCCTTCAATGAGCTATTAGAAAGAGAATGTTGTTCTAGAAACCTGAACCCTACGTCCACTATATTCTGCATTTTGTCCGTCTGCCTATCTATTGTATGCAATGGGATCTAAAATGAATAGTTTTTTCAGTTTTCTTTAAGCAGTAGATCAGTGCTTTAAAAAAGTTTAAAGGGGTTTTCCTGGGACCCCCACCAATCAGCTGTTTGAGAAGGCACCTGCGCTCACCCCTTGAGGAAGCGACAGCGAAATGCGCGTCGGGGCCTGGATTACAATGGTCTGTATATAAATGGCAGTTGATTGTCCCTTGGTTACTCTCTCCCATATGCACTGTGCACTTTACATACCTTTATAGTGAGATTGTCTCTTGCAGGTAGCCTGGGAGTGTTTGGGATTATCTGTAATTATTTATTGACAAAGTTTATGTAGTCCTTGTTTTTTGTCCTGTGTCTGTATAGCCACATATACAGGTGAAACTCGAAAAATTTGAATATTGTGCAAAATTCCATTTATTTCAGTAATGCAGCTTAAAATTTGAATTTTGTGAAAAGGTTCAATATCCCAGGCTCAAAGTGTCACACTCTAGTCAGCTAATTAATCCATACCCCCTGAGCAAAGGGGACCTGAGATGGTGACTTTGGGGTTTCATAAGCTGTAAGCCATAATCATCCAAATTATACCAAATAAAGGCCTGAAATATCTCGCTTTGCATGTAATGAGTCTCATGTTAGTTTCAACTTTTAAGTTGGAATACTGAAATAAATGAACTTTGCACAATATTCGAGTTTCACCTGTACATGTATTTTATTATATTTGGTAATTGTGCAATAAACTCGTTTTCTACTATTAGTAGCTGTGTAGTGTATTTTTAGGGGTTATCTGCGCTCACAGCCAGGCTCGGTGCTATAATAAGGCAGACCAAGCGGCCGCCTTAGGGCGCTGAGAAGGAGGGGCGGAAAAATGAAACTTTTTTTTTTCCATTAATCACTTGCATGCCACTGGCCTTCTGCGGCTGTGTGGTGGTCCTCATATCTTCTCTCTGGGCTCCCGAGTCCTGACAAGCTGCTTGAGTACCTTTCCCACTCTGCCAATCAGTGGCTGCAGCTGTGTCACGTGTCAGGGCAGTGATTTCCTGCTGAGCCAATCACTGGTGTGACACATGACACAGCTGCAGCCACTGATTGGCTGAGTGGGAAAGGTCCTCAAAGTCTTGTCGGGAGCACAGAGAGAAGATACCAGGACCACACAGAGGGTAAGGGGAGCTGCTGCAGACGGGAACAGGCCCAGGTGAGGAGCATAATGTTTATTTTTACACAACATTAATAGAGGGGGGAAATGTGCCATGGATGGGGAGAAATGTGACAAAAATCCTTGCACCGGCCCTGCTCACAGCAGTGCAGCATCTGAGGGCTTAAATGACAGGGATCAGTGTTATCTCTAGTTTATTGCACAGTGTTTGAATGGAGGAGACTTTACATGGAGGTGATTTGCCTGGTCACATGACCCTCCATCAGCAGCCATCTTATGGAGAGGACCTTTGTGCTGACAGCACAAAACTTGGCTAACAAGGGGGAATACCTTATGAAATATATAGAAAATGGTGGAGAATTGCTATATACTGTAATCATCTCACCAACAATAACCAGAAAGTGACCGACCCCTTTAATATCAATGCCTACAATATACCTACGGTAATATCAATGCCTACGGTTGTCGGCACCACATCATGCTGTAAAAGGGGGTGTGATGTTGACAATAATGAAAGTGTATATGAATTGCTTTAATGATAATTCAGTCATATACATTGAGATCATCTAGGTATATTCTCGATTGGTGCTACCTACTGGAAGAAAATCTGCTGGTTTAAATAGGCTCAAAGGGTACTTTTACATGTGGTGATATGCAAACTGATTGACACTTAAAGGACCTTACGCCTGGCCTATTTATTTTGTTTATTGTAGGCATCAGACTACCTGTTTATAGGCGCTAACAATGATTTTAGTTGCCAAATGAAAGATGCAATCATCCAACAAATGAGCATTTTACTTGTTTGATAAAACATTGGCAATATTTTTACATGGGGCAATAATTAGCAACGAGTGTTCATACAATTGTTCATTCCTAATAATTGGCTCTGCTACTGTGGACAGAAACAATACAAAAGGATATTTTATATGGAGAAATTATCATGTAAAAAATCATTATATTAAACAAACATTCCCAATTATTTTCCAGCGTAAAAAGGTACAAGAACTGCATGATCAGCAAAAACGTCACTGATAAAAACTTTTATTTTGGCCTTTTCTCAGATATATAGATATCTGCTGTTCATCAGGGGATGTCAGTTCAGGGAGGTCACTGCTGCAGCAAACCAGTTCCTCTGCTTTTCAGTGGAATGTCAGCTCCAGTAGGCAGGGGAACAGGAGAGCAGGGCAGGCAAGACAGGTGCTGTTAGTGGAAGACTACATTTTTAGGGGTAGTTAGGGCAATCTGTCACAAAGACTGGGAGCGTCAAACAGTGAGTTGTTTTCCTGGTCCTCAAGTTCAACATATCATTGATTGGGTTGATAGATTATTGAGAGGGGCTGGCGAAGATCCAGCAGTCATGGTCAAAGTTGGAAGTAGGTGGACCATCCTTAAAAATTTGCGATTTAAGTCATAAGCTTGGGGCAAAGACCTTAAAGGTAGTATTTTCCAAAATACTACCTGTACCACAAGCCACACAAGAAAGGCAACGGGAGATTAGGGAGGCTAACAAGTGGCTCAAGAACTGCTGTAGAAATAAGGGGGTTTGGTTCCTGGACCAACTTCTCTGTCGGCTACAGGCGTATCTTAGGGATGGGCTGCACCTCAAAGGAGAAGGTGCAGCTGTTTTGGGGGAGAAGATGGCTATAAGGTTGGAGGAGTGTTGAAACTAGGTACTGGGGGCGGGTAATTACACTATAGAAGGGGAAGATAAAATATAGAAAAACTCTTAATAGTATATATACTAATACCACAAGCCTGACTAATAAAACTGGTGAACTAGATTTAGTAATGTCTAAGGAGAACTGTGACATAGTGGGAATATCTGAGACATGGCTGGATGATAGCTATGACTGGGCGGTTAATGTACAGGGTTACAGTCTGTTTAAAAAGGATTGTTAAAACCGGAGATGGGGAGGGGTTTGCCTTTATGTAACGTTTTGTCTAAAGCCCACAGTCCGAGAAGACATAAGTGAGGGACATGAACATGTGGAGTCACTGTAGGTAGAAATACATGGAGGTAAAAACAATAATAAAATACAGATAGTAGTTTGTTATAATCCACCTTATACACCACAGAAAATCTACTACTAAGACCTCATGCACACGGCCGTTGTGCGGCTGTTCCGTGCATTAGGGACCATAATTGCGGTCCCCAATGCACGGGCAACATCCGTGCAGCGGGCCGGACCCATTCAACTTGAACGGCTCCATGGTAAAATATTCCATATTTTTTGCGGTGTGGAACCACGGAAAGAAACACCACGGAAGCACTCCGTAGTGCTTCCGGTGTTCTGTTCCGTGACTCCGTTCCGCATCTCGGGAATTGCGGACCCATTTAAGTGAATGGGTCCGCATCCGTGATGCGGGGAGCACGCGGCCGGCGGACGTGGATTGCCGAGCCAACATTTGCGGGCAGCAATACAGCCACGGCCGTGTGCATGAGGCCTAAGGGATTTAGATTCAACTACCCAGATATAGACTAGAAAACTGAAACCTGTAGATCTCATAAAGGATTTTCATCAGGTTCTTTGCAATAATCAAAGACAATTACCTTTCCCAACTGGTTCAGGACCCGACTAGAGGGATGGCCATACTGGACGTACTACTAACCAACAGACCTGACAGAACAACAGATGTGCCATAAAATAATAACTTTTCAATTGTCATTCATAATAGTGTTTCTTACAGGAGGCACAAAAATACCAAACTTCAAAAAAGCTAAATTTGACCAGCTAAGAGATGCTATTGGGATCATTAACTGGGACAACATCCTCAAAAATAAAAATGCAGCCCTAAAATTGGATATTTTTAAAACCATTCTAATCTCTAATTGTACAATGGATAGTGGATAGGTACTATGTTGTAATAATGTAAATCCCTACATCCACACACACTCAATAAATTTGTGAGAACCTGTCACTGTGGATGCTATTGGATCCTATAACAAGGTGACGGCAATGTTCCACTCAGAATGCCGTTCCCATTAAGCGTAGAACTTGCTTCTGTATCTTTAGCCCTATAGCCAATTCAGGCTGGGCACTATTTGTAGTTGCACTATAACAGAGTTGCAGCAAAGTTCCAATGTCCGGCAGTCCTATACGCTCACTGACGGATATCAGGAGGAATCAAATAGGAATCAATAATGACTTCACAATGAGACTAAGCATATGGTTACTTACAGCCTCTTCATGTGTATTGAACTGCTCACGTACGAGCTCGGTCTTACCCTGCTTCACTGCTTCACCACAGCGCTGTTCCCAGGTGGCCGAACACCCGCAGCGTCCCACGTGGTGTGCTAGGCCTGTAGGTGGCGTCCCACGTGACCTGGTTGTCTAGGGGACCGGATGAACGCTCCGCTGACGTCACTATAAGGCAACTGCGTTCCCAGTCTTTGAATTCGAGCGGATCTTTTTTGCTATGTCCTTTAATGACAGTCTTTCAGTTGTTTCCCAATTCTTCTTAAGATGATTCCGCGCTCACTCTGTAATGCCAGACGCGTTTCAGGGTCTCACGCCCCTTCTTCAGTGGCCAACTGAGTGAGCGGATCCTCACTCCTTTTAAATGCAATACCTCTACCCACAATCCTACATTTCCTTATGCCTTTGCTAATATGTGGAGTGGATTAGGTATCCACTCATTTTCCCATAGCAAACGACCTACTTATATTAGATTAAAATAATAAATAAATAATCCTGCAAGGTCCAGCAATCCTCTGGAGAATAACCGCATCAAAAACGCATAGGTGTGAATTGCGTTTTATGTGCGATTATGGTCTATCTATATCTGATCATTCTTGTCTAGAAGAAAAATGGACTCCCCCTTCCCTTAATATATTCCTCAGGGGGTGCTAAAATATTCTTGATAGATTGACGGAGATAATATGATATTATGGTGATATTGTAGCCTGGAGGAGCCGTCCGGCAGGGAGGGGAGATCACAGGGTCGATAAACGGCCAAACTGCGAAGTCCCATCCCTACCAGACAACCCCACATATTTGTTTCTCACAGGAACCCAAAAACCTCAATTTCGGCATTCAGGCCCCTTGGGATAATTGTATCATATTCAAAAATCCTGTGAGATTCCTGTCTTGACATGTGTGCAATATGGTTCCCCCCCCTCCATGGCTTTTTGACCCTCTCAATGGCTGTAAATCTCAGGCCAGTTGGGTCACAGTTATGTTTATTTCTGAAATGTTTGGATAAAAAATGCGTCTCTAGACCTTACTTAATGTTCGCCACATGTTCCGCTACTCTCTTTTTAAGCGTTCTTTTTGTTCTGCCTATATATTGCTTTCTGCAACCGCATTCCAGCAAATATATGACATCCGTGGAATTACAGGTCAAACACTCTTGTATCTCCAAACTGAAAGAATTAACTGTAGACTCTACTCTTGTGGATTTTTGGGGAAAACTGTAGGATTTCCAGTTTCCCCCCAAAAAAACACAAGAGTAGAGTCTACAGTTAATTCTTTCAGTTTGGCGCACAGTAGGAAAAAATCTCCTGCATAGTGAAAAGAGAGAAGGAAGAAAAGTAAGAAAAAACATAAGGCATGCAAGCTCTACACATAGATAGGATATTTGGGTTTTACTGGGCTAACCCCGCCCTCCATGGCACATGGCTGCCCAGTAATATTACAGATAGGCAGGTACATTCCACCTCATGCCTTGACCAATAGAAATTCTCTTTAGACCTGGAAGGTACACATTCGCACATTTCCTGAGAGTGCCGGTGGGTGGCACTCAAGCACTCACCATCCACCACCACACCCAGAACACGTGCAAATGCTCCCAAATGAATCAGCCTTTTTTAACAAATGTGGCCCTAATCGGACAACATCTATTTATTCTGGCACACATATGCTACTGACCCACAGTAAATCTCTGTTAGACATGGTTCCGAAAGGGGGAATCAGTCCCTGAGGAAGGTCTTTTAAAACAGTGTCGACCAAGAAAGGTGATATAGCATTCACATGGACACCAGTCCCACCAACCAATGTTTAATGTTGGGATGCCCATGGTTCAGTGAGACCGGCATCAGCGTGCTATACCCCACCGTTGCTGATGAGGACCCGCTGGTAGCTTTCACTAAGAACATTGCTCTCAGAGCCAGCAGCCATTAGATCCCTCTCAAACCAACGGTGGCGGCTTTCACATGGGAAGTAGGAACCAGAGTGCTGATCTATAGACCTACATACCATTCCTAAGCTAAAAAGAAAGTCTACTATAGTCATCCTATGCTTAATAAAACTTTCCACGACAGTTCCCTCCTCTCTGTAATATGTCCCCTGTGTTCTTTGAATCTCTTGCTGAATCTTTGGTTTCCTCAGCTTGCCCTCATCGATTGTGGTGCTCCTTGGGTGTTATTGCCTCCATGATGATGCTCCATCCTTCGGTTCGATTCTTCGGGGAGTTGACTCTGAGCGATGTACTGATGTGGTAAGGTGTGGCGTGGCGATGAACGTTTAGTTGGGCATCCTTTCCATCAAACAACGTTGTAAATATCGTGGAAAACAGTGGCTACACCCACCAATCGGTTTTGGATATGAGGTGTTCACCTCTAAAGGCCTCACCCCAGGCCTATGTAGAGAAAAGTATGTAAAAAGAATTAAGAGGGGCACTCTCTACAAAGGGGATCACACACGAACCATAAGATTAATGTTTGGTATTTAATATTTAATGTCTTCACTGCAAATGACAACAACAATAGGCAATCCCTAAAATATAAAAATGGTAAAATGTTTTCACACAAAATAAAACCACATCAATCAATATCACAATACAATCCTAAAATCAGCCATTCTGTGGAAGACAAATGATAGATTAATCCACTATATATATATATATATATATATATATATATATATGTCTCCTTCTCAGGGATAGTTTGTCCTTAATTTCAAAATGCAGCACTATATCTTCAGAGATGGTATTCAATATCTTAATTCCGTTAAAGTGCAACAGTGCCGTTCATTATTTGGAGTACAAGATAAATAGTCTATGCAGCCCAGTATATGGTGATCCAGTTATATTACAATGGTATTAGTCAATTCAACCTCAATTCTACCTAGGTCCGTTGCTCTGTTGTGCTAGATATGTCAGCCAGCCGGCTGTAAGGTGCGCTATTTTCATCCAGAGCTAGATATACATTTCTCTTACCGGATTCTCAGGTATGCCCCTCGCCCGCCTCCTGGTGATCGGCGTCTCTTACCGGCCTCCTGCTCCACGGCGTCCTCCTCTGCCCTGCTTCTCACCCTTCACGCAGCGTCCCACGTGGTGACGAACCTGGCGTATAACGTCACCTTGGTTTCATGCATGTATCTCGTATTCAGACATGGAGTCGGTTTGTCTGGATCCAGATTGAGGACTCAAATGTTGAGTGATGAATAGATGAATTAGATGGAATAGGAGAAGGAGGCATGCAGGGAGAAGAGATCGGAGTGTCGATACCACGACCAAACTTCGATGTCCCATCCCCAACAGGCCTCCCCCTCCTTACAGGAAGCCAAAAAGCTCCAACTCGGCATTCAAACCCCCCGGCATCATAGTCTCAAATTCAAAAATACGTCTCGACCCCTGTCTAGACATATGCGCAATATGGTTTCCCCCTCTCCAGGGTCTCTTAACCTTCTCAATGGCTGTAAATATTAATCCTGACGGGTCACTTTCATGTACCAATTTAAAATGTTTGGAGAGGGAGTGTGCCTCATAGCCCTTTTTTATGTTGGCTATATGTTCTGATACTCTCTTTTTGAGAGTCCTCTTAGTCCTCCCCATGTATTGTTTGTTACATCCGCATTGAAGTAAGTATATAACATCCGTTGTATCACAGGTGAGGCAATCCCTGATATTTAAAGTAAATGAGTTGATGGTAGACTGTATCTTTTCTCTCTTTCTTGGGAACTTTGTAATTTTGCAGTTGGCACACCTCCCACACCTGAAAAACCCTTTTGTGGATAACCAATTCCCTCGCCCTTTTTTTAAGACTGCAGCTTTACACACCAGTCCCCTACTGGCATCTGATGCATCATAATTATGTAGAAGCACAAGCCTCTTAACAATTGTGGTGCATCTGTGCAGATCCGTACAAAAATGGGGATCGGGTGCAATGCCCCTCAAAAATTGGCAATATTTTGTGCAAGGGTGTCTTGTTCCAAAATTTGCAACTTTTTGATGTCAGAAAACTGGCATAGGGGAATGATAACTGTACTCCAATTTGTCAAAAATAAGCTTCAGTTCATGGCACTGATTCACTTATGTAGGCTTCCTCTGATAAGTTTATTACAGTTTGTCCTTGCATTCTTTTATGCTTATATTACTGCAATCACTATAAAATAACAAAAGACCATCTTGGACCATCAGTTTGAAGGTAAAATATTTAAAAATGACTCATCCCTTGAGTAAGTGATACACTTTCCTCTTTTTCTTCCCTGGTAAGCTTGGTTCAATAAAAGGCTAAGGATCAGTGATCATAGCTCACTGCTGTGCTTGAATGGGAGATGCTGATGTTAAAATACGGTTCAGTAGCTGAAGTATATTGAGATGGGACAGCAGGAAATGAGAAATGTTCCACCTGTCTGTTTCTCGAATCACTTCACAAAGCTTTCTTCCTGACTTCTTTATTATGTTGTGTGCTTTCTTTCCATTGTATTCCCTGGTGAAGAGGTATTTCCAGGTTCATTCAAGTAATGTCAAAATAATTGAATCAAATCCATAGAACAAAGTACAGCAGAAGCGCTATTTGATAAATTTATTATCAAAGTAATTGATAAAAGTTTTCAAATGTTTCTCCAAGGGTTGAAGGAGTTTAGGAAAGGCAAAACAGTTGAATATAAGGAATGTATGTGCACTATGATAAAGAAATACTGTAAGATGGTTTTGCCTGGGAATGGTATAAAAAGACCACAGCATTTAATTTGGATATGGAACACATATACGTCTCTGACAAATGTTAGAAAAATAGATTTTAGGAAAACCATGCATGAAAGAAGAGATCGGTTTTATGTATTGAGTTGCTCTTGAGTACGGTGATAGCCCAATTCCTTTAAAAGGTAGCAATAAGGCATAGACAGAGGTGTGCATTGAGCTCCCTTCTGAATTGAATAGTTACTTCTTGGGATGAGAGGACCCATGGTTCGCCGGGTTCAGCTGAATTTTGGGTCAAAGTTCGGGTTCTGGACCTGAACTTGACCCGAACTCGAACCCGAACCCCATTGAAGTCAATGGGGACCCGAACTTTGGTGCACTAAAATGGCTGTAAAATAGCCATAGTAAGGGCTGCAAAAGGAAGAAAAATGGGGGTAAAAGCAGGACAATTGCTCTGCAAACAAATGTGGTTAGGGAAATTATGTAAATAACATAGAATAGAAAAAAATAAAAATAAAAATATAACCTTGTACTAGGAGGTGGAGGTCAAAGTGGAGTAGGAGGTTAAGGAGGCGGTAGATGTGGTGGTGTAGGTTGAAGTGGCGGTAGACGAGCAGGAGATAGCCAAGACTGTTTTTGTTTTGTTTGTTTGTTTTATTTATTTTTTAGAAAATTTGGCAAGGCCGCAAAACATTGGAAAATGGAAAAGAGAATGCAAAGAGAAAGTGCCCTTGCGTATAGCAATGGCTGGCTGACGCCGTTATACTTGTCTATTCAGCACAAGGTAGGGATAAGTCCTGTGTGATCCATGCCTGGTTCATTATTACCTCTTCCTGACTGCCATACGGCTATTTATGTGCTATTTGCACATGCCCCGTGTATCTAGCACGTGTATAAACGTCATGGCAGCTCTTTAATCCAAGCGCTGGAAAACGCTTGGATTAAAGCTTCTGTCCCTGCAATGCTGCTGTCACGGACAGCATACAGTCCAATAATGCAGGCAAGGGACCAATCAGAGTGGTCCCTTGCCGGAGATCGACCCAATTGGTTAGTCTGTGCAGACTAACCAATCGGATTGCCGTAGTGTAAAAGTGCCTGTTTCACGCTCTGATCTGCATTATTTTTCTGAAATTTTCAAAATCCACTTTTTAAATAGCAGTCCAGGTCTGAAGTCACTTTGTGATGCTTACATAGTAGAAACCACCCAAAAATTACCCCATTCTAAGAACTACACCCCTCAAGGTATTCAAAAACTGATTTTACAAACTTTGTTTACCCTTTACTGAGAGAGTAGTGTATACATGGAATAGCCTTCCTGAAGAAGTGGTAGCTGAAAATACAGTGGAGGAGTTTAAGCATGCATGGGATAGGCATAAGGCCATACTTCATATAAGATAGGGCCAGGGGCTATCCATAGTATTTAGTATATTGGGCAGACTAGATGGGCCAAATGGTTCTTATCTGCCGACACATTCTATGTTTCTATGTTTAGGTGTTCCACAAGAATTAATGGAAAATAGAGATAACATTTTCCATTTAATATTTTTTTTCCAGTTACAAAGCAAGGGTTAACAGCCAAACAAAACTCAATATTTATGGAAGAAGATAGGAAAAAATGCTCCAGCACCGCGATGGATAGTATGAAAATCCCGGTCTTTATTAACACCACAGAAAAGTCAGGTGTATACAGCAATCGAAGACAAACACTGGTGGTCCCCAGTACCCCGGATCTACGCGTTTCGAACTATTGAGTTCTTAGTCATGATCCTAGGTGTCCCCCATGCTCCAAGCCTCAAATACTGTCCGCCCGCCACTATCCCCTCCTAATAAGGGAGGGGCATAGTGGAACAGGGCCGGCAGTAGAATCGGCTGGGCCCATGGGAGACACCTGTGTAAACCCAATCACATGTTAACAATCCAAGTCTCTATAGTATTCCATGAAAAGAGGAATGTGTACATAAATAAAACAAACTAATATAAAATCCTCTGAAGGTCGTCCCTCCAGACATATTTAACATAAGATTCTATTCTGATTCCATGTGAGTCATGAATGAATAGATCTAATATACAAAAGACAGAGATACAAATAGATACAAAATCTCCAGATCACAAACAGCGCACAGAAGTAGGAATTTTATAATATTGTATTGTCCCATTTGTATCACATGTGTATCACATCTCTGTTTGGTTCCATACATTGTTCTTTTAATTTTTTCTCCTTTCTTTCGTTCATCCAATACATTAGAGTATTTGATTTTCTTCCTTATGCTTGGAAAACGCATTGTGTGAACCGAGGTCAATCTTTAGACTGAAAAAAAGGGGGGGGGACTGCATTTATCAGATGTAATACATTCAGTGCCTGATCCATATAACAAGTCCGTGGTGCACCATATCATGTAATGGATGGTTTAATAGGTGTAAATACACCCAATTATATATATAAAAGAATTAGATTCAAAGTTGACATATACACAACTATAACTATACAGGGTGGTCAAATGTCATTGCCAGTTCCATCTCATTTTTGTTTTTAATTTTTGTTTTTAATATGATTGAGTTTTAACTTCCAAAGATTTGGCGTTTATATTCCCAATTTCTTTGGTCAATCTAGTATAACAGTAAGATTGTTATAACAATAAGATAAATCTGCAATTATCTTTGACCAGCATGTATTATTTCAAAAGGGAAAATCCCTTTATGTAGTTCCGTATATTTATCAACTTTATACATGTACATCACGGACGAGTTATTGGACCATATAGACTGATATACAAGTTATCCATATTTTTCTGATATATAATAAGTTGTTATAAAGTCCTATATATTATTCATATCATCATTTTTTTCATTTCTAGGACATAAACCTTTTGTACCCCAAGCTTTTTTTTTTTTAGAAAAATGCAAACCAACAGATACAAATAACCAGAACCGCATGTGTGTCCACATCAGTGCTCTAGTTCAGCCTATGATGTTTAAGTATTTCTTGTTCATCTGATATGCAGGGGTATGCAGACAGGAGAGAATAAATTCTCATTCCCCTGCAAAACCCACTGCATGATTGGATGATGTGAATATCGTCAGACGCACATGCGGTTCCAGTTCTAACACCAGAGCCTACTAGTTTTGGTATTGTTTTTGTGATGGTATTTTAGTGAGGATAGAACAGACCATTGCAAGAGGAAAGGAAATAATAAACCTTTAAAGTTAAAATAAACATATATTGGTATATATGTTGGGCTAAAAACAATAGCAAAACCATACATATGCTGCACGTCCCTTTCAATATAAATACATTAGTTCCCTTTTGAGATTGAGCCCCAGAGGGTATCTTGTGCTCAATCTCCAGATCCAGAATGCCTCTCTGAGGAGAATTTTTTGTTTTATGTTTCCACCCCTTTTTGGTAGTGTCACTCTTTCAAAAGCAAATGTATTGAGATTGTCTACACTACGCCCATGCACATTGATGAAATGTTTGGCCGCATTTGATATACCTGTTGCTGATGGATTACAGATATAATTTAAATGCTCTCGTAATCTATCTTTGAATTTTCTGCTTGTGCAGCCAATATATATTAAATCACACAGTGTGCATGTAATAATGTAGACAACTCCAGTTGTGCCACAATTTATATAGCTCTTGATGGGAAAGCTTTCTAGGTGAGAGGAATTAGAAAATTCCTTGGTATTAATAGCGTATTTGCATGTTATACATCTGTTGCTTCCACATTTAGAAAAGCCCGTATATTTTAACCACGTAGGTGGATCCTTGGTCTGCATTGGACTATACATGGAAGGTGACAGCATTTTGCCTAGTGTTCCCGGTCTCTTTGAGACTATACGGCATCCGTTTTGTAGGACTTCTCTCAGAATTTTATCCTCATACAGGATTGGAATACATTTTTGGATAACTTTCTTAATTTCAGGAAATTGTTTGCTGTAAGTTAGTACCAATGTTGGTATAAATTCATTTGTCCGAACTTTTACAGACAGACTACATGTATTACCAGAATCATCTTTTTTCTTTCTATCCTGTAGAGGATAATTATATCTGTTAAGAGATCTTTTTTGGTTATAGTTAGTTGTAAGTCCTAATAGATCTGTTCTAGATTTATTTTTCGCTATTTTTAAACCCCTGTGTAACATCCAATGTGGGTAGCCTCGCTTTTTCAAACGATCCCAGATGTTACCACATTCCCTCAAAAAGGCTGAGTCTGTACTGCAATTTCTTCTCGCTCTTATAAACTCCCCCACTGGAATACTTTTAATGGTGTGTAGTGGGTGGTGGCTATTTGCTTTTAAGATAGTGTTGCCAGAGACCTCCTTACGGTATGTCTCTGTCATCACCATCTCGTCTGGTTTCCCAGTCAATTTTAAATCTAGAAAATTGATATTATCGGAATGATGGGAACAAGTAAATCTCAGATTATATTGATTATGATTTAAATAATCAGTGAAGCCCGGTATGGCAGACACATCGCCACTCCATATGAGCAGCAGGTCATCGATGTATCTGCCATACCAGGCAAGGGAACCGGAGTAAGGATTGTCTACTGAATATATATATTTTTCTTCCCAGAAGGCCATCGATAGGTTGGCCAAAGATGGAGAGAATTTGGCCCCCATCGAGACTCCTGAGGTCTGAACATAGAAAGTTTCGTCAAATGTGAAATAATTGTGTGTTAGGAGATAAGCAGTGATCTCCAACACATAATCAATGAACACATTTGAGAAACTACTGTATTTATGGAGATTGTATTCCAATGCCAACAGTGCAAATGAGTGGGGAATGGAGGGATACAGTGCTACAACATCCAAAGTGACCCATGTATACTTGTTTGACCATATGCAATTATGCATGTATTTTAGTACATCGGTGGTATCCTTTATATATCCTGGTAGTCTTTTCACTAATGGTTGCAGCACTGAATCCAGCCATTCACCCAGTTTCTCATTTAGAGACCCAATGCCTGATATTATGGGTCGTAGAGGAGGAGGATTCATTCCCTTGTGTATTTTGGGGAGGGCATGGATAATGGGAGTTATTGGGTGTTGCACATCTAAAAAGTCTACTTGTTTTTGTGTTAAGTGACCCTTTTCTAGACCCTTATTCAGAATGGAGGACAATTGCTGTTTATAAACTACAAGGGGGTTACCTCTTAGAATATTATAGGTGGTGGTATCAGACAACATTTCGAGCATCTGAGCATGATAACATATTTTGTCTAGTACCACCACAGAGCCACCTTTGTCCGCCATTTTGATAATAAGGTCTTTTTTATCTTCCAGTTCCCTTAGTGCAGTTTTCTGTATATAATTCAAATTGCATTCTCTATTTAAAGGGATACTACTTTGTATTCTGTGCAATTCGCCTTCCACTGCCTCCTGGAATGTATCCATACCATCAGTACGAAATTTAGTAGGATAATATTTACTATTAGGGGTTACAAATTTGTGTTGTATATGTTGTTCACATGAATCCCCGCTGTCAACTTGTAAATCAGTGAGACATAATAGAGATTGCTGTTCTTTAAATTACATATTACAAAACTGATTGTCATAGTTGTGTTCATGTCTATCACTGATATTATCTCCTTGTGGCAACGGGGATTCATGGAAGCATCTCCTTAATGTGAGATTCCTAACAAACTTGTTAACCTGTAAAATAGTTGTAAATGGGTCAAAATTTATGGCCCTGATTCTGTAGTTTACAGAAACACCCCATATGTGGTCGTAAACTGCTGTACGGGCACACGGCAGGGCACATACGGTTTTTGGAAGGCAGATTTTGCTGGACTGGTTTTTTGACACCATGTCCCATTTGAAGCCCCCCTGATGTACCCCTAGAGTATAAACTCCAAAAAGTGACCCCATTTTAGAAACTACGGGATAGGGTGGCAGTTTTGTTGGTACTAGTTAAGGGTACATACGATTTTTAGTTACTCTATATTACACTTTTTGTGAGGCAAGGTAACAAGAAATAGCTGTTTTGGCACAGTTTTTATTTTTATTTACAACATTCACCTGACAGGTTAGATCATGTAATATTTTTTATAGAGCAGGTTGTCACGGATGCGGCGATAGCTAATATATATTCAATTTTTTTTATTTATATAAGTTTTACACAATGATTTCATTTTTTAAACAAACAAAAAATGTTTAAGTGTCTCCATAGTCTGAGAGCCATAGTTTTTGGGTGATTATCTTGGGTAGGGTATGATTTTTGTGGGATGAGATGATGGTTTGATTTTGGGGTGCGTATGTCTTTTTGATCGCTTGCTATTACACTTTTTGTGATGTAAGGTGACAAAAAATGGCTTTTTTACACCGTTTTTTTTTTACGGTGTTCACCTGAGGGGTTAGGTCATGTGACATTTTTATAGAGCAGGTTATTATGAATGCGGCGATACCTAATATGTGTACTTTTTTTATTTATGTAAGTTTTACACAATAATATAATTTTTGAAACAAAAAAAAAATCATGTTTTAGTGTCTCCATATTCTGAGAGCCATAGTTTTTTTCAGTTTTTGGCCGACTATCTTAGGAAGGGTCTCATTTTTTTGCGGGATGAGATGATGGTTTGATTGGCACTATTTTGGGGTGCAATTGGGGTCCTATTGAATAGACTGTTAGAATTTGTATTATGGCAAGAAAAAAGCAGCTAAAAAAAGAAAAACGAATGGCCATCATTACTTTAAGAAATGAAGGTCAGTCAGTCCGAAAAATTAGGAAAAATTTGAAAGTGTCCCCAAGTGCAGTCACAAAAACCATCAAGCGCTACAAAGAAACTGGCTCACATGCGGACCGCCCCAGGAAAGGAAGAGTCACCTCTGCTGCGGAGGATAAGTATATCCGAGTCACCAGCCTCAGAAATCGCAGGTTAACAGCAGCTCAGATTAGAGACCAGGTCAATGCCAAACAGAGTTCTAGCAGCAGACACATCTCTAGAACAACTGTTAAGAGGAGACTGTCTGAATCAGTGAAAATCTGTGCTTTGGTCTGATGAATCCAAATTTGAGATCTTTGGTTCCAACCACCGTGTCTTTGTGCGATGCAGAAAAGGTGAACGGATGGACTCTCCATGCCTGGTTCCCACCGTGAAGCATGGAGGAGGAGGTGTGATTGTGTGGGGGTGCATTGCTGGTGACACTGTTGGGGATTTATTCAAAATTGAAGGCATACTGAACCAGAATGGCTACCACAGCATCTTGCAGCGGCATGCTATTCCATCCGGTTTGCGTTTAGTTGGAGCATCATTTATTTTTCAACAGGACAATGACCCCAAACACACCTCCAGGCTGTAAAAGGGCTATTTGACCATGAAGGAGAGTGATGGGGTGCTGTGCCAGATGACCTGGCCTCCACAGTCACTGGACCTGAACCCAATCGAGATGGTTTGGGGTGAGTTGGACCACAGAGTGAAGGCAAAAGGGCCAACAAGTGCTAAGCATCTCTGGGAACTCCTTCAAGACTGTTGTAAAAACATTTCAGGTGACTACCTCTTGAAGCTCATCAAGAGAATGCCAAGAGTGTGCAAAGCAAAAGGTGGCTACTTTGAAGAACTTAGAATATGACATTTTCAGTTGTTTCACACTTTTATGTTATGTATATAATTCCACATGTGTTAATTCATAGTTTTGATGCCTTCAGTGTGAATCTACAATTTTCATAGTCATGAAAATTAAGAAAACTCTTTGAATGAGAAGGTGTGTCCAAACTTTTGGTCTGTACTGTATATGTTTGACAGATATGTTGGAGGATTTCCCTGGTGTATATGGTGGAAATACATCACAAGCAGTGTAAAAAGAGGTTAAAGGCTATGAACACCTTTGGGGGATTTTTTTTTTTATTGTTTCATTGTACTCATTTGGAGCAAAATTTTTTTTTCAATTGGTCTTTATTAAAAATATGGAACCCCTTTTTCTGTACGTAGCTGAGATGCGGTAGTAGCAGCCTGTGGATTTTCTCTCTTTTCGGTCAGTTGGGGAGATGACAGGCTCCTTATCTCAGCTCTCTGACATTATAAACACTCATTATAGTTCAGTTCTTATCTTTCTGATAGGAATGTGGCTTTAATGTTTATGACCTCTTAGTCGATATAGATAAGGTTTATTAGATGACCAGCACAAAGTGAAAGTGAAAGTACCAGTCACACATTTAGAAAAACAGTTAACCCTTTGTGACAGAATTGCTCGATATTTTGAGGTGTACATAGCCTTTAAAGTAATTTCAAAATGTGCCCCATGTCAGTAGATTCTGTAAAATGAAAAATCATCCAATACTCACCATTTGGTTCCCTGCAGTTTTCAGCACAGCAGCTCCAGTTCTTTTGCTAGTAATAAAGGGCTCCAGCACTGATGTAGAGGTATATGGCATATGGCCTTCATCTCGGCTGCCACCAAGAGAGTGCTGATAGAAATGTCCTAGAGAGTGAGATGTCTTACCTTTCATTGATTTCTGGCAGTGGAGACCCTTTCTTGGAATAGTGCTGTTGTGTCCCTGGTATGATATCCTGAATGTTGCATTAATAATTAGGGTTGAGCGAATCGAAGTATCCAATGTCGACTTTGATCGAAATTTCAGGGAAAATTCGATTTACCGTAAAGCCAAATTTCCTTGTGCTTTTTGGCAACAAATCATGGCGGTAAAAAAAAAAATCATACTCACCTCATCCATTTGAGAGAAAAGAGGCCGCCGCGGCCATCTTGATTGAAGATCCTGGGTGAAATATTGTTCGTGGCGCAGTAATGACGTCATCTCGCACAGCACACGATTTTACGCGGGATCGTCTTCACACACAAATGGATAAGGTGAGTATCACTTTTTATTTTTATTACCGATTAACCCCTCAAAGCCCTATTTTTTTATCTCAGATCCCATAATCAGTGATGAACGCAGCATCTGTTGAGTTCAATGATGGGGGGCAGCTACTTACAAAGAAATGCGCTTCATGGCGAATTTCTTAGTGAAATTCGGCAAAGCAGCCAAATCGAAGTTTTGCAAACTTCAATTATCTCTATTCATAATTATAGCTGATGTTCCAGCCTATTGACTTACAAGAAACACACAGCCTGTCAGGCTTCCTGTGATAAAGTCTTATTTCACAGCAGAATACAAAAGAATGTCCTTAGAGGGCCAGAAATATTTTCAATGCTTCAATGTGTCTCGATAAGATTACCCTACGAGGGAGGTAATTAATGCTTAGATCATATTAATAAAAGCATTTTCTGTATTTACAAAAGTGTTATCATTGTGCACACAGTGTGGAGCAGCCTATTTATTCATTGACCTAAAATCAGACATTGAATTATGTTGATGAGAAGAAAAAGCCGTTAGAAGTAGTGGAAGTAGTCAAATTAACTTTTTGCTTTATGATCACAAGAAAAAGCTTTAACATGCAATTAAAGGGAGTCTGTCACTAGGAAATTATCTGATAAATCATGTACAATGCCTTCGTAGTGATACCTTTTACTTATCCATCCCTTGCTTCAATCTGGAGAAAAAGTGCTTTTAATCCATATACAAATGATCGGTTAAGTGCACAAAGGGCGGGTCCAAGCGTCTCTGTGCACCCTTACTCCTTCAGTTCCCTCTACCAGCCCCTCCCTCTCTTTGTCTGACAGGGTAAAGTGTGAAGATGTAGTTTTTGATCATTTGAATTCCATTTTGTATCCCCCCCTTCCTATCTGTTCATTTAAATGTCATTTTGTTTATGACCTGAATGCATGTGTAGGGGGGTAAGGCTTTGTCTACATATTTTTATCAAGGTTCTTTTGAGATTCTGACTCACTACGGACCTGGGAACTGGAAATGCAATGGCTATGTTCCGCTACGGAAAGGAGATTTTTGTTTAATGTGTATAAAACTTTAACCCTTCAGGAAAGAGGTCATAAGCGCATCCTACAGGGGGATGCCTTGTGTAGGGACCTAATCAGTGTTTTCCCATTCGAGTCTCTGACTGCTTTCGCTGCATAGGGATTGTCCGCTGATGTGTGTGGCTATCAGATGATGTTAACTCAATCAGTGAAGTAAGTGCCTTCGTTCTGGATGTAGTCAGTACGCCAGCTGAAGTATTGATGTAACTCTGTATTATGGGGGTAATTTATTAAGACTGGCCCTTTAGAAGTCAGTCTTAATAAAGCCCCAGCACTGGTGATGGATCGTTGAAGTTATGTAGAGGCACTGGCCTCTACATAACTTTGGCGTATCCAGCACCGCTTCTAAATATAAGACAGCTTCCTAATTGTCTTATATTTAGACCATTCTGAACCACGCATAGAAAACTATGGATGAGATGGGCATGCTGGCCTGTGCCCTTCCCCACGCATGTCACACCCACTTTTTTAGACCTGGGGTGAGCGGGGAAAAGTCACAGATTGTGGTGCAACTAACCATTTCAGGTTAATAAATGACCCACTATGTTCTTTATCCTTTGTATATACAAACCGGATTCCAAAAAAGTTGGGACACTATACAAATCGTGAATAAAAACTGAATGCAATGATGTGGAGGTGCCAACTTCTAATATTTTATTCAGAATAGAACATAAATCACGGAACACAAGTTTAAACTGAGAAAATGTAACATTTTAAGGGAAAAATATGTTGAATCAGAATTTCATGGTGTCAACAAATCCCCAAAAAGTTGGGACAAGGCCATTTTCACCACTGTGTTGCATCTTCCCTTCTTCTTACAACACTCAACAGACATCTGGGGACCGAGGAGACCAGTTTCTCAAGTTTAGAAATAGGAATGCTCTCCCATTCTTGTCTAATACAGGCCTCTAACTGTTCAATCGTCTTGGGCCTTCTTTGTTGCACCTTCCTCTTTATGATGCGCCAAATGTTCTCTATAGGTGAAAGATCTGGACTGCAGACTGGCCATTTCAGGACCCGGATCCTTCTCCTACGCAGCCATGATGTTGTGATTGATGCAGAATGTGGTCTGGCATTATCTTGTTGAAAAATGCAGGGTCTTCCCTGAAAGAGATGACATCTGGATGGGAGCATATGTTGTTCTAGAACCTGAATATATTTTTCTGCATTGATGGTGCCTTTCCAGACATGCAAGCTGCCCATGCCACACGCACTCATGCAACCCCATACCATCAGAGATGCAGGCTTCTGAACTGAGCGTTGATAACAACTTGGGTTGTCCTTGTCCTCTTTGGTCCGGATGACATGGCGTCCCAGATTTCCGAAAAGAACTTCGAATCGTGACTCGTCTGACCACAGAACAGTCTTCCATTTTGCCACACTCCATTTTAAATGATCCTGCTTAGAAATGGCTTCTTCTTTGCACTGTAGAGTTTCAGCTGGCAACGGCGGATGGCACGGTGGATTGTGTTCACTGACAATGGTTTCTGGAAGTATTCCTGAGCCCATTCTGTGATTTCCTTTACAGTAGCATTCCTGTTTGTGGTGCAGTGTCGTTTAAGGGCCCGGAGATCCAGTATGGTTTTACAGCCTTGACTCTTACGCACAGAGATTGTTTCAGATTTTCAGAATCTTCGGATGATGTTATGCACAGTTGATGATGATAGATGCAAAGTCTTTGCAATTTTTCGCTGGGCAACACCTTTCTGATATTGCTCCACTATCTTTCTGCGCAACATTGTGGGAATTGGTGATCCTCTACCCATCTTGGCTTCTGAGAGACACTGCCACTCTGAGAAGCTCTTTTTATACCCAATCATGTTGCCAATTGACCTAATTAGTGTTAATTGGTCTTCCAGCTCTTCGTTATGCTCAAATTTACTTTTTCCAGCCTCTTATTGCTACTTGTCCCAACTTTTTTGGGATTTGTTGATACCGTGAAAATTTGAATCAACGTATTTTTCCTTTAAAATTATACATTTACTTGGATTAAACGTTTGATCTGTCATCTACGTTCTATTACAAATAAAATATTGACATTTGCCATCTCCACATCATTGCATTTAGTTTTTATTCACAATTTGTTTAGTGTCCCAACTTTTTTGGAATCCGGTTTGTAGATAAGTGCAAAAGAAGGACATTATATTGATATAAGTTGTAACGGGATTAGCTCACTGGATCACCGTCTCCTGGGATAGATGGGCGTTGTTGGCAAACAAAACACAATCCAGTCCAAGCAAGTATGGTGCAACTGGCCTCAGCCAGTTTTGCTGGCTTTTGCAGACAAAAGTATTCAACAAAACAGTACAAAATAAATGAAAACCCTGGCCGCCTGGCCTCTACCTCTAGACATCAAGCAGTTCCTGACTAAAGGAAACTAAACCTTGTATCCAGCACCATAAACAAAACACACAGTTGCTTTTTTACTCACATCAGAGTCCCTCAACTAGTGAGCTACAGTATCTGCCCTTTTATAGCACACTGTCACTGTGGGTTGGATACAAGCTACAATAAACACACAGAAAACCTCAAAACAAGCGTCTAGGCCAGAAGCTGGGGATAAAGGTCAGCCCCTGACAACTCCCTACCAGCTCTCCCTGGACTTCATTGCCAACCTTAAGACCCTAAAGGTGGGAATCAACGTGCCCCCGTGCCTAAGGCTGAAGATTCCCTAAAGTCCCTGAGATGGTGGAAAGGGGGAAAGAAGCAGCCTGCTTCCTCAGGTCCTGGAGGAGGCAGGTGTCTCGCTAACAGCCTAGACAGAACACAAGAAGGAAACCAGAACCAACTTATCTTGTAGCAGAGCAGAAACAACAAATCCACCTTTCCACAGAGCAAGACAGAAGCTAAAACCCACACAGGACACTGGGAAGGGGTGTAATTTAAACTCACACAAACGACCCCACCCGGTGCACCTGAAGGGAGGCGGATACAGCTCCACTCCAAACCCAAAACAAACAAAAAACTACACACATACTGCTAACCTGGCAGACCTCCGCACATAACCTGAGCAGGGCATGACAGTACCCCTCCCCCTTCTACAGGTGACCTCTGGACACCCCGGCCCAACTTTATCTGGGTGGGCCCCGTGAAAGGCCCTCACCAGTCGGCTGGCACTAACATCCACAGCCGGAACCCACATCCTCTCCTCGGGGCCGTATCCCCTCTAGTGTACCAGGTACTGAAGGGAACCCAGAAGAACACGCGAGTTGAGAGCCCTAGAGATCTCAAACTCTAAATTGCCATCAACTAGAACAGGGGGAGGAGGCAATGGCGATGGTTCCACTGGTTTCACATATTTCTTCAGTAAAGACCTGTGAAACACATCATGGATCCTCCAGATCTGTGGAAGATCAAGATGAAACGCCACTAGATTGACAGCTGTAAGGCAATTTGGACTCTTTGTCTATGGTGTTCCTGACATCAGACCTTGATGATCAGCTTGGATTAAGCCTTTTCTGGTACCAGGATAATGAATCAGATTTGAACATCAAACACGTGTCTCGTTCTAATTCACTCTGTTTATTAACTGCTTGCAAACACTTAATATAGGGGAGGGTTGCCCCTCCTTTACATCCAATCATATGTTAGCATTTGTCTTAACCTATAGCATGAATACACATGAGCTCTGCATTAACAAAATAGATGACTCATAGTAACAACAGTTAACCAATCAGGTATAGACACATGGGCTAGTATGCATTGAGTGAGAATAACCTTGTAAAGTAAGACTGTTTAAACAAAGGCATGCATGGGCCTCTTCTAAACTGGACAGGATGTTTCTCAAATTCCACAAAGGGGGGAAGGGGGAAGGAGGATCTTGGAACAGTGCACTAGCCAGATGTAATTGTAATACACGTTGCTAAAACAGACAAAATGGAGTTACTGATACCCCATCAATCCCCTCTTTAGAACCTTATATATATGCCTTATACTATATGGTTCTTTCTCTGTTCTCCCTTGGTTTGCTTGTAAGCCTTTAGGTATTCCATATACCCTTCAGGAGTATAATCCTCAGGCTTTGTTGAGGTTGTGTTTACCTCTTCTACCTCTACCGGAGTATAGAGGAATGTTGAGTGTACCCCTCTTTTGGCCATATTTTTTCATATGGCAAGAAGGGAGGACACACACTGTAGACAACAGCAGAGAGACACTATTGCAGCGACCACGGCGAGTACCACTCCTAAAACATACCTTATTTGACCAAAGTCAGGTATCCAGCCAAAAAGCCAGTCCCACCAACCTTGGTCAACATCTTGTTTTATATGTTTAATCATCTCTTCTAGTTGGCCTATTTTATCTTTTATTCCACGGAGTGATCTGATAAATTGAAACAACACATCCCTGTGAACGCTAAGCATCTTATACTATGTTGAAGCAATAAATAGTCAATAGTTGCCCTATTCTGCAAGATAGACTTTTTATATGATTGTATATCCAGCAGCTATCTTGCAGAATTGCACTAGTGACATTTATTTGTTTTACCATAAAAAACAGGCAAGTTTTGATATTGTCCTGCGGTTATATTGGCCAACCCTGGTACCCCTATCAAAGACATCCCTAAACTCATGTATTCTGCTCTAGAGAAGAGATTCACTTTATAGTCACAATTTTCTGGTAGCTGTAGGGAAGTGTCTATCGTGTGTCGTGTCTGCATTGCTGGGACTAGTGGTATCATTGTTAATGTTAACCTAGCTATTGTACAGGGTTCCTCTGTAATATTGGCCGGCATGTATGTGTAACTAGTAATTCCACAGGCCAATACCCATCCTGTTGGTAGAGATACATGTTTGTCTAGGGATGGTACTGTTTTTGTAATGTTGCATTGCATTTTTTTTTCTGATACTATCTTTTTACAGCTACTTATATTTCTATTGCAAATATTTGGCTTAGTCTTTTTCTGCATTTTTGCTTGTATGCAGGGGGGCAATAGTTTCTCATTGCAGGAGAACTTGTAACATATTTCAGTGGCTGTAACAAGACCTGTAATAATTTCTATCATGTTACTTTGCAGAGTCTCATATGTAGAACAATCATAACAAGCATGATAAGGATTTACATATCCATATTTAACATCATGATCCTGCAAATTAGTGTCATTCCATTGGGAACGTAGGAGCCCCGTTCCATACATCTACTGGGGTGAGGACTGCTACCAGACATGTCTCCAAAATGCTAGATGCAGATAAAGTGGTTCGAAGACAGGAATCAGTAAAGTTCAGAGTTTTGGCCAGGTACAGCCATAAGTTCTCCTTTGTCTTCCACAGATTGTCTTCCCCTCTGCATTCCATTTTCAGGTACGTCTGTCTGTTCCACAGCCATGGGACAGTGAATAGGAGGAGGTCAGGGCTGTCTGCCCCCGTTAGTACCTCCTGTCCTTCTTCAAGGCCAAGGCTGTCTGCCTCTGTTCCTGCCTCCTCTCTTTATCTCACAAGCTTCACTCGGGTGGCGTGGATCCAAACAGATGTTCTGGTTACTGCAACCATGGTAGTAGGTGGGCCATATACGAAATCAAGTGGCAAACAGAAGCAAATTGGTGGGTGTGGACTAATGAACAGTCAGCTGCGGTGCCCTTAATAGGATAGGTTCAAAATCCTTAATACAAAATAGAAGAAAAGTTGGCGGGTGCCGCGCTAATTTATAGAGCAGTATAAGGGATCTGGAACCAAAAATACAGTGTGCCAAGTTCGTATTCTACACAGGTGAAAATCACAAATCCATAAAACAATGGTACACAGGCGGATCTCGCAAGTCTATATATAACCTGCGAAGATTGTCAGCAATCTTTTGCTCAGCTGCGCATATGTAAAGACGGCTGCCTCACGTCTAATAATCCACATGCGATAAAACTGATGTCCGCCTCCAATATGTGATGAAATCTCCCTTTGTGGCAACAGTCGCACGGAACACCTGATCCGAAACAGTCCAGATTACCTTGATAAAGGACAGAAAAAGATTGCGCAATACCCTCGAAGCTAAGTGCGAAACCCGGGTCGGGCATTTTACACGCATGTGAAAAACTGCTTTTTTGTAAGTAGATTAAAATTTTCTTACTTCTAAATCCCGAGGGTATTGCGCAATCTTTTTCTGTCCTTTATCAAGGTAATCTGGACTGTTTCGGATCAGGTGTTCCGTGCGACTGTTGCCACAAAGGGAGATTTCATCACATATTGGAGGCGGACATCAGTTTTATCGCATGTGGATTATTAGACGTGAGGCAGCCGTCTTTACATATGCGCAGCTGAGCAAAAGATTGCTGACAATCTTCGCAGGTTATATATAGACTTGCGAGATCCGCCTGTGTACCATTGTTTTATGGATTTGTGATTTTCACCTGTGTAGAATACGAACATGGCACACTGTATTTTTGGTTCCAGATCCCTTATACTGCTCTATAAATTAGCGCGGCACCCGCCAACTTTTCTTCTATTTCATATACGAAATCACCTTGAGCTCTTCCTTTCTTCAGTGTTTTGACGACCGCCTCATCCCCCACCATGTATGGGTGGGTGGGTTCCTGTGGAAAAGAGGGAGACTTACAAGCAACTTTGTCCTCAGTTTTGTTAAGTACCTGTATCAATTTGGTGACATAGTCTTCCCTTATTAAATCAAGGTTTCCTTCCTGCACTATCATTGGGCCCAGGGGGTGGGGAAAGGCCTCCCCATGAGTATCTCAATGCTGTTTATGTCCTACTCCATGGAAATGTGCTATTAAGATGGAAGCACTGTGTTGGGGAATGCATAGCTTCCCCTCTTCGCAGACTAATCCTGTCTTAGGATTTTTCTGCAATACTGGATAACACCAGTCTTACTGTTCCTGTTCAGTGGCATACCATTGAAGATCAGTAAGCATTTGCAACATCTCAGGGGTTGGAGGTGCCAGACATGGCGTCTCCCAATGGTTACACAAACCTGTGGGGTTGCATTTGGCCACTCGTTTCTCCACCTTATCTGCCAGCGCATTGCCCTGTGAGACATGATCCTTACCATCTGCTGCCGTGAATCCTCTCCTCTGCCAAATCATACCATGGTCCCACACTACCCCATGTGTGTACCTACTCTCAGTATAAATGGTGACAGATCTATCAGTATGTAGAATACATGCCCTAGTGAGTGCAATGAGCTCAGCTGCCTGCTGTGTTGAATGTGGATTCCCTTGAGTAGGCCTACAACATCATGAGTGGTGTGCAAAATGGTTTAATGTCACATTATGAAAGGAGTTGCCAACTCTACCATCATAGCACAGGCTGCAAGAGAACACAGACATGCCAGGATCCCTTGAACAGGGGTGGGCATCACCTTTGAGAAAAAATACACAAGGACGCAACTTGCCTCTATGTTCTTGTGTCAGTACCTCCGCCATTGTTTTACAATTTTGGCATGCAAACATGTGGAAGGGCACATTATAGTCAGGGAGGTCCAGCCCTGGACTCGACATGAGTAAACATTTCAGATAATCAAATGCATTGTACATTTCAGAAGACCATTTAATCAAATCTGGATTTTCATCCAGAGTGGCTTGCCTCAAAACATTGTCATAGTAGGAGCAATCAGGAATCCATTGTCTACAGTAGTTTATCATACCAAGAAAAGATAAAATTTCTCTTTCTTGGTGTGTGGGGTGACCAGACCCGTAATAGACTGGACTCTTTCTGTGCTGATTCTCCTTTCACCTTTTGTGAGGACAAAGCCCAAGTATTCAACCTACATTTTACACCATTGGGGTACCATGGTTTTAACGTGGCTTGGAGGACTATGCTGTACACTACAGGTGAGTTAGCATATCCCTGGGGCATTCTGTACCAGGTCAGTTGACGTCCGTCAAAGGAAAAAGTCTGTATAATGCTAAATACATGATCTGTGATGTATTCCCTGCCCATGGTCTCGAGTGGTAGTGAGTCAGTTTTGAAAGGTTTTGTCAAAACCCCATTAATTCACATAGAAGGCTCAGATTCTCCTTTCTCCCACTCTTAGAAAAAATATTGTTAGGTCAGCACTACTCACTGGGGTCCCAGTATTCCAGTTTGTGGTGGTGCCTGCAGCGTTGGATCCCGGTCTGGGGGTTCCCGTAGTAAATAGCAACAGATGAAGAAGCCGCGGCACTCAAAAGGATAAATTCCAATTTCTTTTATTTCACCTCTTGTGGCAACGTTTCGACCAAATGGTCTTTATTAAGCACAATACAAACATGGTATAGTGAACATATAAATACCTCATTGGAAGCGAATCAGAAGGGCGGAAGTGACGCTACCGGCGCAAGAGCAGCTTGAACTGAGGGACTCCAGGCGAGGTAATACACAGTGCATACAGTGTGTTAATACACCGGAGCGATGTAGATCCGGGCGGGGCTCGAACAGCATGGAGGCACGGTAGGCTAAGACCTGAACAACTGAACCAATGAGGATTTGTGTTTTGTATTGTATTATATATTAGAAATGGTACAGAATGTGCACAGAGGGTTAAACTGGCATGTCTAAATTGTGGCCAATGTGAGGCCAAGGGGAGGTATTTATATGTTCACTATACCATGTTTGTATTGTGCTTGATAAAGACCGTTTGGTCGAAACGTTGCCACAAGAGGTGAAATAAAAGAAATTGGAATTTATCCTTTTGAGTGCCGTGGCTTCTTCATCTGTTCCTCCCACTCTTAGTCATCTTAAGTCCACCCCTTTTAGTCGGACACTGTGGTCCTCCTTCTGTCTGTCATTAGTGTCCCAGCTGCCCATGAGAACAGAGCTCTGATGTTAAGCACAGCACTTAACATGTAACACATAACTTCAAACATTGAAACAAACAGATCTGACGATACAGACATAAACACACAAAGGGCCCATAAAAACTTTTCATTGACTTCAATAAAAAAATGTACAGCTTGATCAATGCTGTTGGCACCAATAAAAAACAAAAACTTCCAAGAAAATAAAATAAAATTCTCAATGCGCATATTATATGAAAACAAATACCGTACTCCATACGCATTCACATTTTCATGTACTCATTTTCACAAACAGCTCATAACCTCGGCCTCATACCTAAAAACTGAATTGCACACACTGCTCTGCTAAAAAAATCTCTCAGTCTTCACACATTTTCAACTCCACTACAACTCACATTCCACTGAATCATGTATCTTCCAACCCATTCACACAATGTCTTTGTTTCATTCCAAAAGTTGTAGCACAGACAAACACAGCTTTCCTGGAAACAGATATCCACACCACACCCAGAATTGCTAATGGTCTGTCACTATTGTGCTGCTTTTTCCAATGTCTTTTGGTCTTCACTCTGTGATTAATCAACTCTTATAAGAAAACAATATACATGTTATAATCATACAGTAATTTTGTTAAACCCAAATCATCTTTATATGCCATGTGGTCTTAGGTTAGTGTTGCACACATAGTCACTTACTCTATATAATTCCCTTCCCCCATTTCCTTTGCCTTGCGTCTCTTATCTCAAGAATGTTTCTTTGTTTAAAGCAGGGGGAGTGAATATGTCCATCACAGAACGTTCAACTTAAATATTCCTCAACTTTTACAGATGCTGCACGAATAGATGGTTCAGCTTACTTGGGTCGAGACGTGGTCAGTGTGTTCTCGGATCCAAGGAGGACAAGAATTGATGTCTTTCACAGCAGACCCAAGGATGACCCTCTCGATCCCGGACGAGCCCCCAAAGCTGTAAGGCCTATTGTGTTCCTCACATCAGACCTCGGTGATCAGCTTGGATTAAGCCTTTTCTGGTACCAGGAAAATGAATCAGATTTGAACATCAAACACGTTTCTCGTTCTAATTCACTCTGTTTATTAACTGCTTTTGCAAACACTTAATATAGGGGAGGGTTGACCCTCCTTTACATCCAATCATATGTTAGCATTTGTCTTAACCTATAGCATGAATAGACATGAGCTCTGCATTAAGAAAATGGATGACTCATAGTAAAAACAATTAACCAATCAGGTATAGACACATGGGCTAGTATGCATTGAGTGAGAATAACCTTGTAAAGTAAGACTGTTTAAACAAAGGCATGTATGGGCCTCTTCTAAACTGGACAGGACGTTTCTCAAATTCCACAAAGGGGGAAGGTGGATCCTGGAACAGTGCACTAGCCAGATGTAATCGTAATACACGTTGCTAAAACAGACAAAATGGAGTTACTTATACCCCATCAACAACCGCAGATATTTTGTAAGGTCCAATAAATCTTGGACCCAGTTTCCAAGATGGTACTCTTAGTATTTTTAGTAGATAACCACACCAGATCACCCACACACAGGTCCGTAACAGTCATACGTCTCTTGTCAGCCATTCGCTTATACCTCTTACCCATCTTCTCCAAATTAACTTGGATCCTCCGCCAGATAGAAGACAAGGCAGAAGAAAATCTCTCCTCCTCTGGCATCCCAGAGGAACCAGTCCCAGAAAAGGTACCAAACTGAGGATGAAAACTGTATGCTCCAAAAAATGGCGACTTACCCGTGGACTCCTGCCTACGGTTATTCAAAGCAAACTCTGCTAGAGATCAGAATAAGGACCAGTCCTCCTGGTTCTCAGCCACAAAACACCTCAAGTAGGTCTCCAGATTTTGGTTAGTACGCTCTGTCTGCCCATTCGACTGCAGATGAAAAGCCGAAGAGAACGAAAGTTGATCACCAAGTCGAGAGCAGAACGCCCTCCAAAACCTGGAAACAAACTGCGTGCCCCTATCAGAAAGCACATACAGTACGAATGAATACCATGTAATTTCACAATGTTATCAACAAAAACCTGAGCAAGAGTATTAGCATTGGGCAGATTGGCTAACGATACAAAGTGAGCCATTTTATTAAAACGGTCCACAACCACCAAAATCACTGTTTTCCTGGAGGAACTCAGCAGATCAGTAATAAAATCCATAGACAAGTGCGTCCAAGGACGAGATGGAATAGACAAAGGAAGAAGTGAACCAGAAGGTCGAGTGTGAGCAACCTTTGACTGTGCACAGGTCTCACAAGCTGCTACGTAATCCTCAACACTCTTACGTAACCCGGGCCACCAGAACCTCCGAGAGATAAAATCAAAGGTGGACTTGCCACCAGGATGTCCAACCAGGACAGTATTGTGATGTTCCTTGACTACCTTGAATCGCAGTCCAGCAGGAACAAACAACCTCCCTGGGGGACAAGAATCAGGAGCCCCCTCCTGGGCTACCAACACCTCCATCTCCAACTCGGGGTACAGAGCGGAGACCACAACCCCATCAGCCAAAATCGGAGCAGGATCCTCAGAATCACTTCCCCCAGGAAAACTACGAGACAATGCATCTGCCTTGATGTTTAACCCCTGGGCGAAAAGTAACCACAAAATTGAACCTAGTAAAGAACAGTGACCATCTAGCCTGTCTAGGATTCAGACGCTTGGCGGATTGCAGGTAAGCCAAATTTTTTTGATCAGTATATACTGTAATGATATGAGACGCCCCCTCCAACCAATGACGCCATTCCTCAAAGGCCAATTTGATGGCCAGCAATTCCCTATCTCCTACATCATAATTCCTCTCGGCGACCGAGAGCGTCTTGGAAAATAAAGCACACGGACGGACGCCATTTGCCAGGAGATGAACCCTGCGACAACACTGCTCCAACCCCCACCTCTGATGCATCCACCTCCACCACGAATGGCTGAGACACATCGGGCTGCATCAGAATAAGAGCAGACGCAAAACATTCCTTAATAGACGAAAAGGCCCGCAATGCCTCATCCGACCGGACAGAGAAGTCGACTCCTTTCCTAGTCATATCGGTCAATGGTTTTACAATGGTAGAGTAGTTCAAGATAAAGTTTATATAATAATTGGTAAACCCCAAAAACCGCATCAAAGCTTTCTGATTCTCCGGTCGGTCCCATTCCAGAACCGCCCGGACCTTTTCGGGGTCCATGCAAAAACCAGAGTCAGAAAGCAGATATCCCAGAAACAGAAGCTCCTGAACAGAAAACACACATTTCTCCAATTTAGCATATCATTTATTCTCCCGAGGGATCAACAAAACCTGTCTCACGTGATCCTGATGGGTCTTCAGATCAGGAGAGTAAATTAGTATGTCATCCAAGTAAATTACAATGAACCTTCCCACAAAATGATGGAAAATGTCATTAACAAATCGCTGAAACACCGCTGGCACGTTAGTTAACCCAAAAGGCATAACCAGATTCTTGAAATGACCCTTGTGCGTGTTGAAGGCCGTTTTTCACTCATCCCCCTCCTTGATTCTGATCAGATTGTAGGCCCCTCTTAAATCTAACTTGGAGAACATTTTGTCTCCAACAATTTGATCAAAAAGGTCAGAAATCAAAGGAAGGGGAGACGGATCGCGGACCGTAATGTGGTTCAATTCCCAGAAATCCAAACAAGGTCTAAGCGAACCATCCTTTTTCTTTACAAAGAATAAACCAATTGTGACTGGAGACTTAGATGGCCTAATATGACCGTTTGCCAAACTCTCAGCAATATACTTTCGCATGACCTCTCTTTCGGGTTAAGAAACATTAGCCGAGACTTTGGCAACTTAGCCCCTGGGATGACATTAACTGGACAATCATATTCACGATGAGGAGGCAACTCCTGAGCCCCACCCTACGAAAAGACATCCACAAACTCTGAGAGATATTGAGGTAGAACCATAGTAGACACCCCTGAGATAGATGCACTAGGACAATTGTCCAAAAAAAATTCACTCCAACCAATCATCTGCCTTGCCTGCCAATCTATAGTAGGGTTATGTTTTATCAACCACGGTAAACCTAAGACCATAGGAGCGGGCAAGTCCTTCATGACAAAACAAGAAATGATCTCAACATGCGAATTACCCACCCTTAACTGAATACCATGAGCAATATGAGTGAGACTCCTTTGAGAAAGAGGGGAAGAATCAATTGTGAACACCGGAATCTCTCTTTCTAAAGTGCAAGTGCTTAAGCCCAGATTTTGAAGAAAAAGAAAATTAATAAGGTTTACCCCAGCACCACAGTCAATTAATACTTCAAAATTGAATTTTCCTGAGTTTAGCGCCACCATAGCTGATAGGAGAAAACGAGTATTGCAGGTAGATTGCATACCTGCTTGCTCCGATACCCCATTCACACTACCCAGTCAGGGATGTTTTTTTTTTCTTCTTTATGTAAACCTCTTTGTGCTTCTTTATCAACAACTTGCTGTTTAACAAAAGGACCACTTTCTCCACAGTAATAAAATAGCTTATGCAACCTCCTAAAGTTCCTATTACCAGAACGAAAAGACACCTGACCCAGCTGCATGGGCTCCTCCCTTACCCCAGAATTACATGTCATATTACCCTGGGGAACCAGTGAGACGAAACCACTCCCAGAAGGGACCCCACGCGCGGAAGGAACCTTACACCTCTCTCTCTAATGCTTCTATCTAACTGTACTGCTAAAGACATAGCATTCTCCAATGTGTCCAGATACTCATGAAAAGCGAGGGCATCTTTCAATCTCTCAGACAACCCCTGACAAAACTGACTACGTAGCGCGGGGTCATTCCACTCAGACTCCGTAGCCCATCTCCTAACTCAACGCAGTATGCCTCAGCAGTATGTTCACGTTGTAATAAATTATGCAACTTAGATTCCGCCATCGAGACCCGATCTGGGTCATCATAAATTAATCCCAAGGCTTTTAAAAATTAATACACCGACCAGAGGGCCAGAGAACCGGTCGGAAGAGAAAAGGCCCAGGACTGCACGTCCCCTTTAAGCAGGGATATGATTATCCCTACTCTCTGACTCTCATTACCAGATAAAGACGGCCTCAGCTGAAAATACAGCTTGCATGATTCTCTAAAGCGGATAAAGTCATCCACACCTCCTAGAAATCTATCAGGGAGAGCGACTCTAGGCTCCCCATAAATTTGACTTCCTCCTATAGCACCTGATGCCAGAGCATTCTGACACCGTGCAACAGAATTATGCAGATCAGCAACCTTTAGGGATAATCTCTGTATGCGATCAACTAACGCATCAATTGACTCCATCTCAAAGCAGCTGAGAAATGGCAGTCTAGGTATTGGCGGGTTATATGTCACGGTGGGTAGGATAAAAGATACAATAAACACACAGAAAACCTCAAAACAAACATCTAGGCCAGAAGCTGGGGATAAAGGTCACCTCCTGACAATTCCCTACCAGCTCTCCCTGGACTTCTGTGCCGACGTTAAGACCCTAAAGGTGGGAATCAACATGCCCCCGTGCCTAAGGCTGAAGATTCCCTAAAGTCCCTGAGTTGGTGGAAAGGGGGAAAGAGGCAGCCTGCTTCCTCGGGTCCTGGAGGAGGCAGGTGTCTCACTAACAGCCTAGACCAGTGATGGCTAACCTTGGCACTCCAGCTGTGGTAAAACTACAACTCCCAAGATGCCCCGCTTGCTTTGCTGCTCTTAGAACTCTATAGAAATAAATGGAGCATGCTGGGAGTCAAAGTTTCAGCACATCTGGAGTGCCAAGGTTAGCCATCACTGGTCTAGACAGAACACAAAAAGGAAACCAGAACCAACTTATCTGTAGCAGAGCAGAAACATCAAATCCACCTTTCCACAGAGCAAGACAGAAGCTATAACATGCACAGGACACTGGGAAGGGGCGTAATTTTAACTCACACAAACGACCCCACCCAGTGCACCTGAAGGGAGGAGGATACAGCTCCACTCCAAACCCAAAACAAACAAAAAAACTACACAAGTGCTGCTAACCTGGCAGACCTCCACACATAACCTGAGCAGGGCATGACACACACCCAGGTTCTCAGGTGATTAGCCACAGTTACCATGAGTACCTGGAGTTGCTAATAAGAGCAAGGACCCACTCAACTCTTCCTGCTCCAAGCAGCCAGGCCCTTCTAACCAAGTTTTTGATAAAACCCTTACAAAGAGAAAACATTGGTTTTCTTGCTGCTTCAACTCCCTGGTTGCTATTAAAAATGTATAAGACAGGGACCTAGGTGAAATATAGACTCCTTCTACCACTTCCCCCCTGGTCCTGTCACAATGTAAATACTAATTATTATATTTAATAAAATAATATTATAAATAGAGTTGAGCTGACACCTGGATGTTTGGGTTCGACGGGTTCGGCCGAACTTCACAAAAAAGTTTGAGTTCGGGAGCCGAACTTGACCCCGAACCCCTTGAAGTCAATGGGGACCCGAACTTTTAAGCACTAAAATAGCTCTAAAAATGTCATGGAAAGGGCTAGAGGGCTGCCAGCAAAATGTGGTTAAGAGCATGGCAAGTGCTCTGCAAACAAATGTGGATAGGGAAATGACTTAAAATAACATAACATTCGTAAAAATAATAATATTGATCTAGGAGGACGAGGTCCATATGAAGTAGGAGGTTAAGGAGGCAGTGGATGTGGCGGTGTAGGTGGAAGCGGCGGTGGAGGAGGAAGAGTTAGCCTACACTGGTTTTTGGGTTCAATTTAATTTAATTTTTTTAATTAGGGTACACCCCAAAACATTGGGAAATATAACCTGTGATAACCCCCTTCAGCAGTGCTAAACAAACGTTCAGACAATACACTGGCTGCAGGCAGACCAGCACCTCCAAGGCGTAAAGGGCAAGCTCAGGCCATGTGCTCAATTTGGAGACCAAGAAGTTGAAGGGGGCAGACCCATCAGTCAGTACATGTAGGCGTGTGCACACATACTGCTCCACCATATCGCACGTCCCCGTGATGTCCACGATCCAATTGGATATCTGCTCTATCAACTTTCTATGTTCTTTTGTGCGCCTACCATGTTGATCACAGCGGCGAATCAGAGTTCCACACCGGAGAGGGAGTGTGAGAAAGGGATACCACATCCAAGAGAGGTTAATTGTTTGAAATTAAATATGATCGAGCGGAAAAGTAGATCAAATTATTGAAGCGCAAATGTGGGACAAGATGTTAAAGTTTAAGCATGAATGAAAGGAGGGGGCACGCGTCAATTAAAGAAGAATATTTGAAATTTAATTCCCTGTCAACTATGCAGAGTAGGGATTTGTATTCGGCAAAATTGGTAAAATGCCACCCGAGAATGTAGGAGACAAATTAGTAAAATTTGTTTACCTGTCTACTAGGTACAGCAGGGGTATATCACACCCAAAAATTTGTGAATTTCAACCAAATATGTAACAGATAGGGATGAGCGAACTCGAACTGTATAGTTCGGGTTCGTACCGAATTTTGGGGTGTCCGTGACACGGACCCGAACCCGGACATTTTCGTAAAAGTCCGGGTTCGGGTTCGGTGTTCGTCGCTTTCTTCGCGCTTTTGTGACGCTTTCTTGGCGCTTTTTGAAAGGCTGCAAAGCAGCCAATCAACAAGCGTCATACTACTTGCCCCAAGAGGCCATCACAGCCATGCCTACTATTGGCATGGCTGTGATTGGCCAGAGCACCATGTGACCCAGCCTCTATTTAAGCTGGAGTCACATAGCGCCGCCCGTCACTCTGCTCTGATTAGCGTAGGGAGAGGTTGCGGCTGCGACAGTAGGGCGAGATTAGGCAGATTAACTCCTCCAAAGGACTTGATTAACTGATCGATCTGCAGCTGTGGATCATTGAGCTGCTGATCCTCAATTGCTCACTGTTTTTAGGCTGCCCAGACCGTTTGTCAGTCACATTTTTCTGGGGTGATCGGCGGCCATTTTGTGTCTTGTGGTGCGCCAGCACAAGCTGCGACCAAGTGCATTTAACCCTCAATGGTGTGGTTGTTTTTTGGCTAAAGCCTACATCAGGGTGAAGCTGTCACACCAAGTGCATTTAACCAGCAATAGTCTGTTCATTTTTTGGCCATATACAAAATCAGGGGCAAGCTGCGCCTGTCACCAAGTGCATTTAACCCTCAATGGTGTGGTTGTTTTTTGGCTAAAGCCTACATCAGGGTGAAGCTGTCACACCAAGTGCATTTAACCAGCAATAGTCTGTTCATTTTTTGGCCATATACTAAATCAGGGGCAAGCTGCGCCTGTCACCAAGTGCATTTAACCCTCAATGGTGTGGTTGTTTTTTGGCTAAAGCCTACATCAGGGTGAAGCTGTCACACCAAGTGCATTTAACCAGCAATAGTCTGTTCATTTTTTGGCCATATACTAAATCAGGGGCAAGCTGCGCCTGTCACCAAGTGCATTTAACCCTCAATGGTGTGGTTGTTTTTTGGCTAAAGCCTACATCAGGGTGAAGCTGTCACACCAAGTGCATTTAACCAGCAATAGTCTGTTTATTTTTTGGCCATATCCCAGTCTAATTCTGTCACTAAATCCATACCGGTCACCCAGCGCCTAAATACTAGGCCTCAAATTTATATCCCGCTAAATCTGTCCTTAGTGCTGTAGCTGGGCGAGTTATTTAGTGTCCGTTCAAGCACATTTCTTGTTCTGGGTTGAAATACAATTCCCAATTTAGCAATTTCATAATTTAGTGGTTTCTGCTATATCAGAGCTATTTGAAATCTATCCCTAAAAGGGTATATAATATTCAAGGTGCACATTGGGTCATTCAGAATAACTTCACACACACCCGCTACTGTGTATTTCCAAGTCTAATTCTGGCACTAAACCCATACCTGTCACCCAGCGCCTAAATACTAGGCCTCAAATTTATATCCAGCTAAATCTGTCCCTAGTGCTGTAGCTGGGCGAGTTATTTAGTGTCCGTTCAAGCACATTTCTTGTTCTGGGTTGAAATACAATTCCCAATTTAGCAATTTCATAATTTAGTGGTTTCTGCTATATCAGAGCTATTTGAAATCTATCCCTAAAAGGGTATATAATATTCAAGGTGCACATTGGGTCATTCAGAATAACTTCACACACACCCGCTACTGTGTATTTCCAAGTCTAATTCTGGCACTAAACCCATACCTGTCACCCAGCGCCTAAATACTAGGCCTCAAATTTATATCCCGCTAAATCTGTCCCTAGTGCTGTAGCTGGGCGAGTTATTTAGTGTCCGTTCAAGCACATTTCTTGTTCTGGGTTGAAATACAATTCCCAATTTAGCAATTTCATAATTTAGTGGTTTCTGCTATATCAGAGCTATTTGAAATCTATCCCTAAAAGGGTATATAATATTCAAGGTGCACATTGGGTCATTCAGAATAACTTCACACACACCCGCTACTGTGTATTTCCAAGTCTAATTCTGGCACTAAACCCATACCTGTCACCCAGCGCCTAAATACTAGGCCTCAAATTTATATCCCGCTAAATCTGTCCTTAGTGCTGTAGCTGGGCGAGTTATTTAGTGTCCGTTCAAGCACATTTCTTGTTCTGGGTTGAAATACAATTCCCAATTTAGCAATTTCATAATTTAGTGGTTTCTGCTATATCAGAGCTATTTGAAATCTATCCCTAAAAGGGTATATAATATTCAAGGTGCACATTGGGTCATTCAGAATAACTTCACACACACCCGCTACTGTGTATTTCCAAGTCTAATTCTGGCACTAAACCCATACCTGTCACCCAGCGCCTAAATACTAGGCCTCAAATTTATATCCCGCTAAATCTGTCCCTAGTGCTGTAGCTGGGCGAGTTATTTAGTGTCCGTTCAAGCACATTTCTTGTTCTGGGTTGAAATACAATTCCCAATTTAGCAATTTCATAATTTAGTGGTTTCTGCTATATCAGAGCTATTTGAAATCTATCCCTAAAAGGGTATATAATATTCAAGGTGCACATTGGGTCATTCAGAATAACTTCACACACACCCGCTACTGTGTATTTCCAAGTCTAATTCTGGCACTAAACCCATACCTGTCACCCAGCGCCTAAATACTAGGCCTCAAATTTATATCCCGCTAAATCTGTCCTTAGTGCTGTAGCTGGGCGAGTTATTTAGTGTCCGTTCAAGCACATTTCTTGTTCTGGGTTGAAATACAATTCCCAATTTAGCAATTTCATAATTTAGTGGTTTCTGCTATATCAGAGCTATTTGAAATCTATCCCTAAAAGGGTATATAATATTCAAGGTGCACATTGGGTCATTCAGAATAACTTCACACACACCCGCTACTGTGTATTTCCAAGTCTAATTCTGGCACTAAACCCATACCTGTCACCCAGCGCCTAAATACTAGGCCTCAAATTTATATCCCGCTAAATCTGTCCCTAGTGCTGTAGCTGGGCGAGTTATTTAGTGTCCGTTCAAGCACATTTCTTGTTCTGGGTTGAAATACAATTCCCAATTTAGCAATTTCATAATTTAGTGGTTTCTGCTATATCAGAGCTATTTGAAATCTATCCCTAAAAGGGTATATAATATTCAAGGTGCACATAGGGTCATTCAGAATAACTTCACACACCCGCTACTGTGCATTTCCAAATCTAATTCTGTCACTAAACCCATACCTGTCACCCAGCGCCTAAATACTAGGCCTCAAATTTATATCCCGCTAAATCTCTCGTTACCGCTGTCCTGTTGTGGCTGGGAAAGTTATTTAGTGTCCGTCAAAGCACATTTTTTGTTCTGGGTTGAAATACAATTCCCAATTTAGCAATTTCATAATTTAGTCGTTTCTGCTATATCAGAGCTATTTGAAATCTATCCCTAAAAGGGTAGATCATATTGAAGGTGCACATAGGGTCATTCAGAATAACTTCACACACACGCTTCTGTGCATTTCCAAGTCTAATTCTGTCACTAAATCCATACCGGTCACCCAGCGCCTAAATACTAGGCCTCAAATTTATATCCCGCTGAATTTGAATACAATACATTGGGCCAAATAATATATTTGTTGTTGTGGTGAACCATAACAATGAGAAAAACATCTAGTAAGGGACGCGGACGTGGACATGGTCGTGGTGGTGTTAGTGGACCCTCTGGTGCTGGGAGAGGACGTGGCCGTTCTGCCACATCCACACGTCCTAGTGTACCAACTACCTCAGGTCCCAGTAGCCGCCAGAATTTACAGCGATATATGGTGGGGCCCAATGCCGTTCTAAGGATGGTAAGGCCTGAGCAGGTACAGGCATTAGTCAATTGGGTGGCCGACAGTGGATCCAGCACGTTCACATTATCTCCCACCCAGTCTTCTGCAGAAAGCGCACAGATGGCGCCTGAAAACCAACCCCATCAGTCTGTCACATCACCCCCATGCATACCAGGGAAACTGTCTCAGCCTCAAGTTATGCAGCAGTCTCTTATGCTGTTTGAAGACTCCGCTGGCAGGGTTTCCCAAGGGCATCCACCTAGCCCTTCCCCAGCGGTGAAAGACATAGAATGCACTGACGCACAACCACTTATGTTTCCTGATGATGAGGACATGGGAATACCACCTCAGCATGTCTCTGATGATGACGAAACACAGGTGCCAACTGCTGCGTCTTTCTGCAGTGTGCAGACTGAACAGGAGGTCAGGGATCAAGACTGGGTGGAAGACGATGCAGGGGACGATGAGGTCCTAGACCCCACATGGAATGAAGGTCGTGCCACTGACTTTCACAGTTCGGAGGAAGAGGCAGTGGTGAGACCGAGCCAACAGCGTAGCAAAAGAGGGAGCAGTGGGCAAAAGCAGAACACCCGCCGCCAAGAGACTCCGCCTGCTACTGACCGCCGCCATCTGGGACCGAGCACCCCAAAGGCAGCTTCAAGGAGTTCCCTGGCATGGCACTTCTTCAAACAATGTGCTGACGACAAGACCCGAGTGGTTTGCACGCTGTGCCATCAGAGCCTGAAGCGAGGCATTAACGTTCTGAACCTGAGCACAACCTGCATGACCAGGCACCTGCATGCAAAGCATGAACTGCAGTGGAGTAAACACCTTAAAACCAAGGAAGTCACTCAGGCTCCCCCTGCTACCTCTTCTGCTGCTGCCGCCTCGGCCTATTCTGCTGCTGCCGCCTCGGCCTCTTCCTCCGCCTCTGGAGGAACGTTGGCACCTGCCGCCCAGCAAACAGGGGATGTACCACCAACACCACCACCACCACCTCCGTCACCAAGCGTCTCAACCATGTCACACGCCAGCGTTCAGCTCTCCATCTCACAAACATTTGATAGAAAGCGTAAATTCCCACCTAGCCACCCTCGATCCCTGGCCCTGAATGCCAGCATTTCTAAACTACTGGCCTATGAAATGCTGTCATTTAGGCTGGTGGACACAGACAGCTTCAAACAGCTCATGTCGCTTGCTGTCCCACAGTATGTTGTTCCCAGCCGGCACTACTTCTCCAAGAGAGCCGTGCCTTCCCTGCACAACCAAGTATCCGATAAAATCAAGTGTGCACTGCGCAACGCCATCTGTGGCAAGGTCCACCTAACCACAGATACGTGGACCAGTAAGCACGGCCAGGGACGCTATATCTCCCTAACTGCACACTGGGTAAATGTAGTGGCAGCTGGGCCCCAGGCGGAGAGCTGTTTGGCGCACGTCCTTCCGCCGCCAAGGATCGCAGGGCAACATTCTTTGCCTCCTGTTGCCACCTCCTCCTTCTCGGCTTCCTCCTCCTCTTCTTCCACCTGCTCATCCAGTCAGCCACACACCTTCACCACCAACTTCAGCACAGCCCGGGGTAAACGTCAGCAGGCCATTCTGAAACTCATATGTTTGGGGGACAGGCCCCACACCGCACAGGAGTTGTGGCGGGGTATAGAACAACAGACCGACGAGTGGTTGCTGCCGGTGAGCCTCAAGCCCGGCCTGGTGGTGTGTGATAATGGGCGAAATCTCGTTGCAGCTCTGGGACTAGCCAATTTGACGCACATCCCTTGCTTGGCGCATGTGCTGAATTTGGTGGTGCAGAAGTTCATTCACAACTACCCCGACATGTCAGAGCTGCTGCATAAAGTGCGGGCCGTCTGTTCGCGCTTCCGGCGTTCACATCCTGCTGCTGCTCGCCTGTCTGCGCTACAGCGTAACTTCGGCCTTCCCGCTCACCGCCTCATATGCGACGTGCCCACCAGGTGGAACTCCACCTTGCACATGCTGGACAGACTGTGCGAGCAGCAGCAGGCCATAGTGGAGTTTCAGCTGCAGCACGCACGGGTCAGTCGCACTACAGAACAGCACCACTTCACCACCAATGACTGGGCCTCCATGCGAGACCTGTGTGCCCTGTTGCGCTGTTTCGAGTACTCCACCAACATGGCCAGTGGCGATGACACCGTTATCAGCGTTACAATACCACTTCTATGTCTCCTTGAGAAAACACTTAGGGCGATGATGGAAGAGGAGGTGGCCCAGGAGGAGGAGGAGGAGGAGGAAGAGGGGTCATTTTTAGCACTTTCAGGCCAGTCTCTTCGAAGTGACTCAGAGGGAGGTTTTTGGCAACAGCAGAGGCCAGGTACAAATGTGGCCAGCCAGGGCCCACTACTGGAGGACGAGGAGGACGAGGATGAGGAGGAGGTGGAGGAGGATGAGGATGAAGCATGGTCACAGCGGGGTGGCACCCAACGCAGCTCGGGTCCATCACTGGTGCGTGGCTGGGGGGAAAGGCAGGACGATGACGATACGCCTCCCACAGAGGACAGCTTGTCCTTACCCCTGGGCAGCCTGGCACACATGAGCGACTACATGCTGCAGTGCCTGCGCAACGACAGCAGAGTTGCCCACATTTTAACCTGTGCGGACTACTGGGTTGCCACCCTGCTGGATCCACGCTACAAAGACAATGTGCCCACCTTACTTCCTGCACTGGAGCGTGATAGGAAGATGCGCGAGTACAAGCGCACGTTGGTAGACGCGCTACTGAGAGCATTCCCAAATGTCACAGGGGAACAAGTGGAAGCCCAAGGCCAAGGCAGAGGAGGAGCAAGAGGTCGCCAAGGCAGCTGTGTCACGGCCAGCTCCTCTGAGGGCAGGGTTAGCATGGCAGAGATGTGGAAAACTTTTGTCAACACGCCACAGCTAACTGCACCACCACCTGATACGCAACGTGTTAGCAGGAGGCAACATTTCACTAACATGGTGGAACAGTACGTGTGCACACCCCTCCACGTACTGACTGATGGTTCGGCCCCATTCAACTTCTGGGTCTCTAAATTGTCCACGTGGCCAGAGCTAGCCTTTTATGCCTTGGAGGTGCTGGCCTGCCCGGCAGCCAGCGTTTTGTCTGAACGTGTATTCAGCACGGCAGGGGGCGTCATTACAGACAAACGCAGCCGCCTGTCTACAGCCAATGTGGACAAGCTGACGTTCATAAAAATGAACCAGGCATGGATCCCACAGGACCTGTCCGTCCCTTGTCCAGATTAGACATTAACTACCTCCCCATAACCATATATTATTGGACTCCAGGGCACTTCCTCATTCAATCCTATTTTTATTTTCATTTTACCATTATATTGCGAGGCTACCCAAAGTTGAATGAACCTCTCCTCTGCCTGTGTGCTAGGCCTAAATATATGCCAATGGACTGTTGCAGTGGTGGGTGACGTGAAGCCTCATTCTCTGCTATGACATGCAGACTAATTCTCTGCTGACATGAAGACAGATTCTCTGTTACGGGACCTCCCTCCTCTGCCTGGGTGCTGGGCCTAAATATATGCCAATGGACTGTTGCAGTGGTGGCTGACGTGAAGCCTCATTCTCTGCTATGACATGCAGACTAATTCTCTGCTGACATGAAGACAGATTCTCTGTTACGGGACCTCTCTCCTCTGCCTGGGTGCCGGGGCCTAAATATCTGAGAATGGACTGTTCCAGTGGTGGGTGACGGGAAGCCAGATTCTCTGCTATGGAACCTCTCTCCAATTGATTTTGGTTAATTTTTATTTATTAAATTTTTATTTTAATTTATTTCCCTATCCACATTTGTTTGCAGGGGATTTACCTACATGTTGCTGCCTTTTGCAGCCCTCTAGCTCTTTCCTGGGCTGTTTTACAGCCTTTTTAGTGCCGAAAAGTTCGGGTCCCCATTGACTTCAATGGGGTTCGGGTTCGGGACGAAGTTCGGATCGGGTTCGGATCCCGAACCCGAACATTTCCGGGATGTTCGGCCGAACTTCTCGAACCCGAACATCCAGGTGTTCGCTCAACTCTAGTAACAGACAAATTAGTGAAATGCTCTTACCTGTCTACTAGGTATAGCAGTGGTATATCACACCCAACAATTTGTGAATTTCACCAGAAAATGTAACAGACAAATTAGTGAAATTACATAAAATAAAATAAAATACGTACAAATAAAAAATAAATAAATCTTGATTTATGAGGTGGAGGTCCATATGGAGTAGGAGTTTGAGGAGGCGGTGGATGTAGCGGTGTAGGTGGAAGTGGCCGTGGAGGAGGAAGAAGTAGCCAACACTGGTTTTTGATTTTAATATTAATTTTATTTTTTATTAGGGTATACTGCAAAAGAGTGGGAAATATCCAAAATACAACAATAAGCAATTGTGCTGTAGTATAACAATGTCTGGGTAAGGCCGGTATACATGTTTATTCTGCACAAGGTACGGGCAAGTCCTGAGGGATCCATGTCTGGTTCATTTTAATGAACGTGAGCCTGTCCACCTTGGCTATGGACAGGTGGCTGTGCTTGTCTGTGATAACGCTCCCTGCTGTGCTAAACACACGTTCAGACAATACACTGGCTGCAGGGCAGGCCAGCACCTCCAAGGCGTAAAGGGCAAGCTCAGGCCATATGCCCAATTTGGAGACCCAGAAGTTGAAGGGGGCAGACCCGTCATTCAGTACGTGTAGGCGTGTGCACACATACTGCTCCACCGTGTTGCTGAAATGCTGCCTCCTGCTAAGACGTTCCATATCAGCTGGTGGTGCTGGTTGTTGTGGCGTGCTGGAAAAGCTTTTCCACATTTCGGCCATGCTAACCCTGCCTTCTGAGGTGCTGGCGGTGCCCCAGCTGCGTTGGCGACCTCTTCCTCCTCCTCTGCCTTCGCCTTGTGCTTCCACTGTTCCCCCGCTGTCAGTTGGGAATGCCACCAGCAGCGTGTCTACCAGCGTGCGCTTGTACTCGCGCATCATACGGTCACGCTCCACTGACAGAATTAAGGATGGTACTTTGCCCTTGTAACGGGGATCCAGCAGCGTGACCACCCAGTAATCTGCAAAAGTTAGAATGTGGGCAACTCGGTGGTCATTGCGGAGACACTGCAGCATGTAATCGCTCATGTGTGCCAGGCTGCCCAGAGGCAACGAAAAGATGTCCTCTGTGGGAGGTGTATCGTCTGTGTCCTCTGTATCCCCCCAGCCACGCACCAGTGGGTGCAGGAACCCACCCTCGGAACCACTTGTGAACGACTGGCCGGAAACCCCATGAAATGATCCCTCTTCCTTCTCCTGTGCCACATCCTTTTCCATCATTGCCAGAAGCGTTTTTTCAAGGAGGCATAGAAGTGGGATAGTAACGCTGAGAACGGCGTTATCAGCACTGGCCATGTTGGTGGAGTACTTAAAACAGCGCAACAAGGAACACAGGTCTCACATGGAAGCCCAGCCATTGGTGGTGAAGTGGTGCTGTTCCGCAAAGCAACTCACCAATGCGTGCTGCAGCTATAACTCCACTATCGCCTGCTGCTGCTCGCACAGTCTGGCCAGCATGTGCAACAAGGATTTCCACCTTGTGGGCACGTTGCATATGAGGCTGTGATAGGGAAAGCCGAAGTTACGCTGCAGCGCTGACAGGCGAGCAGCAGCAGGGTGAGAATGCCGAAAGCGCGCACAGACGGCCCGCACTTTATGCAGCAGCTCTGACATATCGGGGTAATTTTTAAGAGACCTCTGCACCACCAAATTCAGCACATGCGCCAGTCAAGGGATGTGCATCAAACCGGCTAATCTGGGAGCTGCTACGAGATCTCGCCCATTATAGCACACCACTAGGCCGGGCTTGAGGCTTACTGGCACCAACCACTTATCGGTCTGTTGTTCAAGGCCCGTCCACAGCTTCTGCACGGTATGGGGTTTATCCCCAAACAGATAAGTTTTAAAAAAGCCTGCTGTCATTTATCCCTGGCTCTGCTGAAGTTGGTGGTGAAGGTGTTACGCTGACCGGATAAGGAGCCGGTAGAAGATAAGGATGCGGAGTAGGAGGAGGAAGCAAAAGGAGGCAAACTGAAGCGCCCTGCAATCCTCGGTGGTGGAAGGACATGCGCTAAACTGCTATCCGCCTCAGGCCCAGCCGCCACTGCATTTATCTAGTGTGCTGTTAGGGAAATATAACGTCCCTGACCTTGCTTACTGGTCCACGTATCTGTAGTTAGGTGCACCTTGCCACAGATGGTGTTGCGCAGTGCACACCTGATTTTGTCCCCCACTTGGTTGTGCAGGGAATGGATGTCACGCCTGGAAAAGTAGTGGCGGTTGGGCACTGGGCATACTGTGGGACAGCCACTGCCATAAGGCTTTTAAAACTCTCCGTCTCCACCAGACGGAATGACAGTATTTCAAAGGACTGTAATTTTGAAATGCTGGCATTCAGGGCCAGGGATCGGGGGTGGGTAGGGGTGTACTTCCTCTTCCGCTCCAGTGTTTGGGAGATGGAGAGCTGAACGCTTCCGTGGGACATTGTGGAGATGCTTGGTGACCCAGGTGGTGGTGTTGCTGGCATATCCTCTGTTTACGTGGTGGCAGGTGGCACTTTCACTCTAGAGGTGTATGAAGAGGCAGAGAATGCAGCAGAAGAGGAAGCAGGAGGAGCCAGAGACATTTCTTGGTTTTGAGGTGTCTACTCCACTGCAGCTCGTGCTTTGCACTTAGATGCCTGGTCATGCAGGTTGTGCTCAGATTGAGAACGTTTATGCTTCGCTTCAGGCTCTGATTGCACAGTGTGCAAACCACTCATGTCTTGTAATCAGCACATTGTCTGAAGAACTGCCAGTTGACGACCTCTTCAGTTTTGCACCCTGCTTCCTCTTCTGCTGTGCTGGTGGCTCTGTGCGACCACCGCCTCTTCCTCCAAACTACACAGGTCACTCGCACCTCATCGTTAGAGATGTTGCGAACATAAAATTTTCAGTTCACAAACGGCGAACGTGAATGTTCGCAAATGTTCACGAACGAGCGAACCGAGCGAACCGCCATAGACTTCAATAGGCAGGCGAATTTTAAAACCCACAGGGAATCTTTCTGGTCACAATAGTGATGGAAAAGTTGTTTGAAGGGGACTAACACATGGACTGTGGCATGCCGGAGGGGGATCCATGGCAAAACTCCCATGGAAAATTACATAGTTGACGCAGAGTCGGGTTTTAATCCATAAAGGGCATAAATCACCTAACATTGCTAAATTGTTTGGAATAACGTGCTTTAAAACATCCAGTGTGTGTATACGATAAGGTATGATGTTGTATCGATCAGGTAGTGCAAGGGTTACGCCCGCTTCACAGTGACAGACCAAACTCCCCGTTTAACGCACCGCAAACAACCGCAAACAGTCCATTTGCACAACTGCAAATTCCCCATTTGCACAAGGTTGGATACCAAGCTAGCCATGTCCCGTTCCTTGTCCTCACTGACGTCATTGAAGGTCTCTTCCTCCACCCAGCCACATACAACACCAAGGGTCCCTGAAAGGTGACAACAAATCCCCTGGGACACCTGCTGTAGTTGGTCTTCCACCTCCTCAAAGCCACCTTCCTCCTCTGACTCCTCTTCTTCAGACTCCTCTCTCTGCCTTGCCGCAGGTCCAGCAATCGACGACGACAAGGCTGCTTCTGGTGGGATGGTGACCACAACGCTTCCTCTTCATGCTCATCTACGGCCTGATCCAACACTCTTCGCAGGGCACGCTCCAGAAAAAACACATATGGGATGAGGTCGATGATGTTGCCTTACATTTGACTGACCAGGTTTGTCACCTCCGCAAAAGGACGCATGAGCCTACAGCCATTGTGCATGAGCGTTCAGTAACGCGGCCAAAAAATACCCAGCTCCGCAGAGGCTGTCCTCTTTTTTTTAAATTAAAAAAAATCTGTTCTTAACAGTTTAATCTATGTTTTGTCCCCTATAGGGGCCGGTGTATGGAATAGATTTTAGGAACGGGAGATGGAAAAAGATGCTTGGTCGGTCCTCTTACTTTTAATTTGGGGCACTGCGCGTACAGCTTGCACTGTACTGTGCCACCAGATATGAGTGGTGTGTTTAAGTAGTACTATTCCTATCTGTTTAATCCCTGTTACGTCCCCTATCAGGGGACATGTATGCAATAGATTTTAGGAACCGGGAGATGGAAAAAGATGCTTGGTCGGTCCTCTTACTTCCAATTTGGGGCACTGCCCGTGCGCCGTGCAATCCCAATATGAGTGGTATGTTAAGTAGTACTATTCCTATCAGTTTAAACCCTGTTACGTCCCTTATCAGGGGACGTGTATGGAATAGATTTTAGGAGCCGGGAGATGGAAAAAGATGTTTGGTTGGTCCTCCTACTTCCAATTTGCGGCACTGCACGTACACCTTGCAATGTACTGTGCCACCAGATATGAGTGGTGTTTTAAGTAGTACTATTCCTATCAGTTTAATCCCTGTTACGTCCCCTATCTGGGGACATGTATGTAATAGATTTTAGACAACTGCAAAGAGTTGTCAATAGTTGACACACTCATGACATAAATTTTATTCCTCTATGGGTCAATCTTGGTGTAGTGATGACTGTGCTTGTGCGCACATTTGGGAGATTGCAGGCGATGGGGTTTTTTCAAAGCCTATGGCTGTACTGAGTTAGTTCAGTGACAGTTAAGTGACCCAGAAAACAATGATTCTGCAGTGTGGGCCAATTGTTGGCCTAGTAGGCTTTAATGATCACCTTAGATGATTACAAAGAAAATTAATGTTTTTCTATGCAAAATTATCCAGCCGATCGCTTTTGGTCTGTTCACAATGAAGCAACGACCTTATCATCTGGGGTGTGCCAACATTGCCATTGCCAACACACTCATAGAGGTGGTCGCTTCATTGTGATACGCAAGCCCCTTCACCACAACAAGGTAACGATCACGAAGGGGAATTGACACATGTATGTGCCTTTTATTTTGTTTTGTTTTTGCAGCCACAGTGCAGCACCAGAGGCCAGAAAAATTAGGCATGTACACATGCCTGAAAAATTAGGTATTGTTGCAGCCGCTGCTGTAGCAGCAGCCAGAAAAATTGATGTTTTCCAGGCAGAAAGTGCACTAAAACATTGCGGCTTGAACCCTAGTTGGTGGCGGATAAGTCACGCAAGTCATCCGGCATGCAGCGATAAAATACAGCAGCGTGTGGACTATTTTCAGCCCAAGGCAGCTCATCTCATCAGGCCTTTATTAGTCGAATGTATCACCCACTGTCAGTCCCTTCAGGATCCATGCCTCATTTATCTAAATAAAGGTGAGGTAATCTAGACTTTTTTTACCTAGGCGACTTCTCTTCTCAGTGACGAATACCTACTGCTGCACTGAAGGTCCTTTCTGACTTGAAGCGGGGCAGGCCAGAAGTTCTATCGCAAATTGGGGTAGCTCAGGCCACAGGTCAAGCCTGCACACCCAGTAGTCAAGGGGTTCATCGCTCCTCAGAGTGTCGACATCTGCAGTTAAGGCGAGGTAGTCTGCTACCTGTCGGCCGAGTCGTTCTCTGAGGGTGGACCCCGAAGGGCTGTGGCGATGCGTAGGACTTAAAAAGCTGCGCATGTCCTCCATCAACAGCACGTCTGTAAAGCGTCCTGTCCTTGCCGGCGTGGTCGTGGTAGGAGGAGGATTAATTTTGCCTCTTCCCCTGTTAGATTCCCGTTGTGCTGTGACATCACCCTTATATGCTGTGTAAAGCATACTTTTTAATTTATTTTGGAACAGCTGCATCCTTTCCGACTTCCGGTAATTCAGTAAAATTTCAGGCACTTTCTGCTTATACCGGGGGTCTAGTAGCATGGCCACCCAGTACAGGTCATTCTCCTTCAGCCTTTTTATACGAGGGTCCCTCAACAGGCACGACAGCATGAAAGACCCCATTTGCACAAGGTTGGATGCCGAGCTACTCATGTCCCGTTCCTCGTCCTCACTGATCTTACTGTACCAGCAACGTACAACACCACGGGTACCAGATAGGTGACAACGAGCACCCTAGGATGCCTGCTGTGGTTGGTCTTCCTCCTCCTCAAAGCCACATTCCTCCTCTGACTCCTCTTCCTCAGACTCCTCTTACAGCGTTGCCACAGGTCCAGCAAGCGATGCTGATAAGGCTGTTTCTGGTGGAGATGGTGACCCCAACTCTTCCTCTTCACACTCATCTACGGCCTGATCCAGCACTCTTCGCAGGGCACGCTCCAGGAAGAAAACAAATGGGATGATGTCGCTGATGGTGCCTTCAGTGCGACTGACTAGGTTTGTCACCTCCTCAAAAGGACGCATGAGCCTACAGGCATTGCGCATGAGCGTCCAGTAACGTGGCAAAAAAATTCCCAGCTCCGCAGAGGCTGTCCTAGCACCCCGGTCATACAAATACTCGTTGACGGCTTTTTCTTGTTGGAGCAGGCGGTCGAAACATTAGGAGTGTTGAATTCCAACGTGTCAGGCTGTCGCAAATCAAGCGCCTCACTGGCATGTTGTTTCGCCGCTGAATATCTGAAAAGTGCGCCATGGCCGTGTAGGAACGCCTGAAATGGCCACACACCTTCCTGGCCTGCTTGAGGACTGTCCTGTAAGCCTGGGTACTTATGCACAAAGCGTTGTATCGATCAGATTACACACATGTGCCATGCACGGCACATGTGTCAACTTGCCCAAATTCAATGCCGCCAACAAATTGCTTCCGTTGTCACACACCACTTTGCCGATCTCCAGTTGGTGCGGAGTCAGCCACTGATCCACCTGTGCATTCAGGGCGGACAGGAGTGCTGGTCCGGTGTGACTCTCTGCTTTCAGGCAAGTCAACCCCAAGACGGCGTGACACTGTCGTATCCGGGATGTGGAATAGCCCCTGGGGAGCTGGGGGTGTGCAGTTGATGTGGAGCAAGATGCAGCAGCAGAAGAGGACTCAGCCGAGGAGGTTAGTGAAGAGGATGGAGTAGGAGGAGTAGAGGAGGTGGCAGCAGGCCTGCCTGCAAGTCGTGGCGGTGTCACCAACTCCTCTGCAGAGCCACACATTCCATGCTTGGCAGCCGTCAGCAGGTTTACCCAATGCGCAGTGTAGGTGATATACCTGCCCTGACCGTGCTTTGCAGACCAGGTATCAGTGGTCAGATGGACCCTTGCCCCAACACTGTGTGCCAGACATGCCATGACTTCCTTTTGCACAATAGAGTACAGGTTGGGGATTGCCTTTTGTGAAAATAAATTTCGGCCGGGTACCTTCCACTGCGGTGTCCCAATAGCTACAAATTTTTTGAAGGCCTCAGACTCCACCAGCTTGTATGGTAAAAGCTGGCGGGCTAAGAGTTCCGACAAGCCAGCTGTCAGACGCCGGGCAAGGGGGTGACTCTGTGACATTGGCTTCTTACGCTCAAACATGTCCTTGACAGACACCTGACTGTGGGCAGATGAGCAGGAACTGCTCAAGGCGAGAGGCGGAGTGGCGGGTGGTTGAGAGGGGGCAAGGAGGACAGCAGTGGTTGACGTGGCTGAAGATGCTGGACCAGGAGGAGGATGGTGGCTTTGAGTTTGTGTGCTGCTTGTACTCATGTGTTGATCCCATAGGCGTTTGTGATGTGAGATCATGTGCCTTCGCAAAGCAGTTGTACCTAGGTGGGTGTTGGACTTCCCACGACTCAGTTTCTTTTGGCACAGGTTGCAAATGGCATCGCTGTTATCAGAGGCAGACACACAAAAAAAATGCCACACTGCTGAGCTTTGCAATGACGGCATTCTGGTGGTGGCAACAGCATGCCGTTGATTGGCGTGCTGTCTGGCTGACCCCGGGTGCCGATACATGCTGTCTGACTGTGCCACTAGCTCCTTGCGACGACCTCCCTCTGCTTCCAACTCGTCTCCTCCTCCTCTCTGTCTCCCCATCTGAACTTTCCCCCTGTTCTTCTTCTCTTCGAGCGGGCACCCACGTGACATCCACGGACACATCGTCATCATCAACCGCTTCACTTGTATCTGACAACTCAGCAAAGGAAGCAGCAGCGGGTACAACATCATCATCATCACACCGTACGTCCATGTGTGTAATGCTGCCTGACTGAGACATATCCCTGTTATCTACATCCTCTGGCAATAATGGTTGCACATCACTCATTTCTTCCAACTGATGCGTAAATAACACCTCTGACAGGATAAAGTGAAGCAGCTGGGTGCTAGTGTTGTTGTGGCGGCAGGCGGGAGAGTGGTAACTTGAGAGGTGCCGAAGCTGAGCTGGAGGAGGATGGTGCGTCAAGGATTCTGAGCGGAAGCTGTAGAAGATGGGGTGTCCTGTGTTAGCCAGTCAACTATGTCCTCAGGACTTTTCGAGTGGGGACGGCCTCTGAACACTGGGCATTATTCTAGGGCCAAAGGGAATCACAGCACCACGACCACGGCCCCTGCGGGGTGGCCTGCCTCTGCCTGTCATTTTTTAGATTAGTTTAGTTGTACTATGCGTGCAAGCTACTGTACACCAGATATGAGTGGCACTGTGCACTGGCAGTAAGTTGGCAAGTAGACCTGTAGGCCCTGACACCACGCTTGCAGACAACTAACTGCTATTATATTACAGTCAAAATTTTTTTAAATGCAAGCTACTGTGACACCAGATATGAGTGGCACTGGCAGAAGTTGGCAGAGTAGACGCTGTAGGCCTAACACACACGCTTGCAGACAAACTAACTGCTTATTATATTACAGTCAAAATTGTTTTGGTTTTTTTAAATGCAAGCTACTGTGTGTGACACCAGATATGAGTGGCACTGGCAGAAGTTGGCAGAGTAGACGCTGTAGGCCTAACACACACGCTTGCAGAAAACTAACTGCTATTATATTACAGTCAAAATTGTTGTTGTTTTTTTTAAATGCAAGCTACTGTGTGACACCAGATATGAGTGGCACTGGCAGAAGTTGGCAGAGTAGACGCTGTAGGCCTAACACACACGCTTGCAGACAACTAACTGCTATTATATTACAGTCAAAATTGTTTTAGTTTTTTTTAAATGCAAGCTACTGTGTGACACCATATATGAGTGGCACTGGCAGAAGTTGGCAGAGTAGACGCTGTAGGCCTAACACACACGCTTGCAGAAAACTAACTGCTATTATATTACAGTCAAAATTGTTGTTTGTTTTTTTTAAATGCAAGCTACTGTGACACCAGATATGAGTGGCACTGGCAGAAGTTGGCATAGTAGACGCTGTAGGCCTAACACACACTTGCAGACAACTAACTATTATTATATTACAGTCAAAATATTTTTTTTATTTTTTTTTTATGCAAGCTACTGTGACACCAGATATGAGTGGCACTGGCAGAAGTTGGCAGAGTAGACGCTATAGGCCTAACACACACGCTAGCAGACAACTAACTGCTATTATATTACAGTCAAAATGTATTTTTTTTTTTAAATGCAAGCTACTGTGACACCAGATATGAGTGGCACTGGCAAAGGTTGGCTAAGTAGACACTGTAGGCCTAACACACACGCTCACAGACAACTAACTGTTATTATATTACAGTCAAAATTGTTTTTTCTTTTTTTAAATGCAAGCTACTGTGACACCAGAAATGAGTGGCACTGGCAGAAGTTGGCAGAGTAGACGCTGTAGGCCTAACACACACGCTCGCAGACAACTAACTGCTATTATATTACAGTCAAAATAGTTTTTTCTTTTTTTTAAATGCAAGCTACTGTGACACCAGATATGAGTGGCACTGGCAGAAGTTGGCAGAGTAGACGCTGTAGGCCTAACACACACGCTTGCAGACAACTAACTGCTATTATATTACAGTCAAAATTATTATATTTTTTTTAAATGCAAGCTACTGTGACACCAGATATGAGTGGCACTGGCAGAAGTTGACAGAGTAGACACTGTAGGCCTAACACACACGCTTGCAGACTACTAACTGCTATTATATTACAGTCAAATTTATTATATATTTTTAAATGCAAGCTACTGTGACACCAGATATGAGTGGCACTGGTGACACTGGCAGAAGTTGGCAGAGTAGACGCTGTAGGCCTAACACACACGCTTGCAGACAACTAACTGCTATTATATTACAGTAAAAAAAGTTTTTTTTCTTTTTAATGCAAGCTACTGTGACACCATATATGAGTGGCACTGGTGGTACTGTGCACTGGCAGTAGTTGGCACAGTACACGCTGTAGGCCTGACACACACGCTTGCAGGCAACTAACTGCAATTATATTACAGTCAAAAAAGTTTTTTATATTTTTTTTTTATTGCAAGCTACTGTGACACCACATATGAGTTGTGGCACTGGGCAAGTGGGCACAGTATACGATGTGAGCCTGACACACACACTGGCAGGCAACTGCAATTAGATTACAGAGGGAAAAAATGGCAGACTGATGTACTAAAAAAGGCTTTTTGGGGTGCTGTCAGGACACTGTCCTTACAGCAGAGATCAGATGAGTCTTTCAGGACTGGAGTGGACACTGAATACACTGGCCTAGCTATCAATTTCCTTATTAAATCAGCAGCAGCTACACTGTCCCTCCTCTCACTAAGAATGCAGCTTCCGAATGAATCTAAAATGGATGCTGTCCTGGAGGAGGGAGGGTCTGCTGCTGATTGGCTGGAATGTGTCTGCTGACTGTGAGGTACAGGGTCAAAGTTTGCTCAATGATGATGAATAGGGGGTGGACCGCATATGTTCGCCCGCCGCTGCGAACGCAAACAAGCAATGTTCACCTGGAACTGTTCGCCGGCGAATAGTTTGGGACATCTCTACTCACCGTTCTCTACATTATCTCCCACCCAGTCTTCACCCCTGCCCTACTTGTCGGTCTGCACACTTTCGAAAGCCACAGCAGTTGGCACCTGTGTTTCGTCACCATCCGAGACGTGCTGCGGTGGTCCTCCCATGTACTCATCTTGAAACATAAGTGGATGGGCATCAGTGGATGGGCATGGTCTCTTCCACTTCTGGGGCAGGGATAGGTGGATGGCCCTGGGAAACCCTGCTAGCAGAGTCATAAAAAAGCAGAAAAGACTGCTGCATGACTTGGGGCTCAGACTGCTTGGCTGATTTGCAAGGGGGTGAGGTGAAAGACTGATGGACATCGGCTGCAGGTGCCAACTCTGATCTTTCAGCAGGAGACTGGGTGGGAGACAATGTAAAGGAACTGGAGGCACTGTCAGCCACCCAATCTACTATGGTCTGTACTTGTTCTGGCCTCACCATTCGTAGAGCCACATTAGGCCCAACCATAATTTTTAAACCCAGAATATTATTGCAGTATTTCTAGCTTGTATGTCACACTAACAAATGCAGCATAGGCTGCAAAATTAAGTATTTTGCCCAAAATGTTTTTTTTTTTTTTTTTATAACACAATAGAACACCAGTATCTAATGCACATATCTCACACTGACAGATGAAGCATAGGACCCTGATGTAGGGTATTCCCAAAAATGGGTGTTTTATTAAACCCAGAATATTATTGCAGTATTTGAAGCTTGTATGTCACACTAACAAATGCAACATATGCCCCAGATGTAGGAGATTGCCAAAAATGGGTGTTTTTTTTTACCCAGAATATTATTGCAGTATTTCAAGGTTGTATCTCACACTGACAGCTGCAGCATAGGCTGCGAAATTAAGTATCTTGCCAAAAATGTTTTTTTTTTAAAACCCAGAATATTATTATTGCAGTATTTCAAGCTTGTAACTCACACTGACAGATTCAGCATAGGCCGCAAAATTGAGTAATTTGCACAAAATGGGTGTTTTTTTTTAAAACCAGAAAATTATTGAAGTACTGCAAGCTTCTATTTCACACTGACAAATTGCGAGAAGGGTGCAAAATTAAGTATTTTGCCCAAAATGGGTGTTTTTTAATAACAGAATAATTCACCAGTATCTTACGAGTGTATCCAACACTGACAGATGCAGCAAAGGCTGCAAATTTAGTTTTTTGCCTAAAATTTGTATTTTTTAATAACAGAAAAGAACACCAGTATCTAATGCGTGTATTTCACACTTAGAGATGCAGCAAAGGCCGCAGATTTATTATTTTTGCCCAAAATTTGTGGGTTTTTTTTAATAACAGAATAGAACACCAGAATCTAATGCATTTATCTCACACTGACAGATGAAGCATAGGCCCCTGATGTAGGGTATTGCAAAAAATGGGTCTTTTATTAAACCCAGAATATTATTGCAGTATTTGAAGCTTGTAAGTCACAATAACAAATGCAGCATAGGCCCCAGATGTAGAGGATTGCCAAAAATTTGTGTTTTTTTAAACCAAGAATATTATTGCAGTATTACAATCTTGTATCTCACACTGACAGATGCAGCATAGGCTGCAAAATTTAGTATTTTGCCCAAAATGGATGTTTTTTTAAAACCAGAAAATTATTGAAGTATTGCAAGCTTCTATTTCACACTGACAAATGCTGCAAAGGCACCAAATGTAGGATATTGCCAAAAATGGGTGTTTTTTTTTAAACCCAGATTATTATTGCAGTATTTCAAGCTTGGATTGCTGTGCCGGTGCACTGAGCTTACATAAAATGGCTGTCGCCGCCCACCTAACTAAAAGATGGATAAAAGTTATTTTTCTGTGTCACTGGGCTCAGGGCAGGGTAAAAAGATTGTGCACTGAACACAACTAAATCTATGTAGATTGCTGAGTTAACAAGCACTTCTGATTAAAGATTCTTTCCTATTCTCTCCCTCACAGCATTAGCATCCTCTCCCTACACCAGTAACAGCAGAGTGAAGTGCAGCGCTACGTGACTCCAGCTTATATAGAGGCTGGGTTACATGCTGCACTGGACAATCACAGCCATGCCATTAGTAGGCATGGCTATGATGGCTTCTAGGGGCACAGAGTTAAACGCTTGTTGATTGGCTGCTCTGCAGCCTTTCAAAAAGCGCTATAAAATAGCCGAACACCGAACTCGAACACAAACTTTTACAGAAAAGTTCGAGTTCGGGTCCGGGGTCCAAAAATCCTAAAGTTCGGTACGAACCCGAACTTTACAGTTCGGGTTCGTTCAACCCTAATTATAAACCTTCCTTTGAATTGTAGCTGTACTTTCACTAAAGAGTCTCTCTTTAAAGAGTATCCTGCATATTTATTTTGCCTGGCCTTGGGTTGTCTGGAGTCAGTTAGAAAATGGACAAAAGGGAATAGGCTTCAGTAAAGAAGTGAGCTGTACCTACAGTACCTGGCAGATATGTCACCTCCGCTTTGGTTTTCCTGGCTGGGTTCTGTTTATTCAGCTGCAGCAATAGACAAAACACGACCACAGCAGCCAAACTCTGGTTTTGCTGCAACCATATAATCAGTGGCTTACTCCTTTATTGCAGCCTATTCCCTATGGTTGTCCATTTTTTAAACTAAAACTGGACAAACCTTTTTTACCACTACGCGCAAGCGCTCATGCACACGAGTGGTGTTGTTTTGCAGTCCGCTGTGTGCATTCTGTATTTTTCACAACAGAACAGCTGGCCCTTAATAGAGCAATCCTATTCTTGTCCCTATTGTGGACAATAATAGGACATGTTCTATTTTTTTGCAGACTAGACATATTGAAACGTAATGCACAAAATTAGTAATTTCCGTTTTTTTGCGGCCAAATTGAAGTGAATGATTCCACATACAGGCCACAAAAAAATGCAACGGACATGGAAATAAAATATGTTTGTGTGCATGAGCCCTTATAGAAGTGAATTATCAAACCTACAGTATGAGTTCGAAGGCAAAAAAGCACACATGGAATTGCTCAAATGTGAACAAGCCCTCCAACAGTTATTTCTCCCAAATCTCCTTGGCCAACTGCATATTTTTTTTTTTTATGTGAGAGGGAATAAGAGGGCCATGTATAAGCAGTTTGGACCCCACCAATGGGAACTCTATGATAAACAAGGTCCTGAGCCCCAAATGTGTCACATCCTTGCCTTTGCTGGTCCACATGCTACACAGCAGGCACAGTATTGACCTTGGCTTGTACGGTTTTGCCTCTCCTTGATGTTGGTTCAGTTCTGGTTCTTGTCAGTTATCCACACTGTATATCGGTCATTATGTTTATTATTGTGGTCCTTTGTACTGTTCCTCATAGACCCGTGAGGAAGATACTGACGTCCAGTTGTGGGCTGTCACTTAGGGCAAATCATGCAAATACAAGAGATAGAGACAGTGGTGCAGGTTAAGTTCAGGGCTTCACTGATTCATATCTGTACAGTGTCCTGCTATTCCAATCACTCCAGCATCCTTGAATGTCTTACAACTGTAATGGCAACTTCCAAGTTGCAGCACAACCCCAATCACTTTAATTATGTTGTGATATACAGTTCAGTAGCATCGGGATGCTTCTGTCTTTTCCCAAGCAGCATGTGTCATAGACAAATTTGCCAAGTAGCTCAATCATTAGTTCTTACGTCAGGAAGGGCGATTTCAGCAATACTGTGCAGAGTTAGGTTTGGTCAATATTCTGTATCAGTATTGATAATCCAAAACTAGGAGGGAACCATAAACCGAAAAAAAATAATGGAAAGTTTTGTATCACTTCTGTGTTTTGGACCCATTTCTGGTTTTGGGTTTCAAAAACCGCTGACCAAAATACTGACATGAAAATGACCTAAGAAACATCAGAAAAGTTCTGAAATAGTTTGTCTTCAAAAACAAAGGAAACTCTTACCAAGTTTGATGTGAAGTTCCACTGACACTGATTTAATACTTGCCTGTGAGCATATTTTTATAGGATGCAATATCTTTGCCTTAATGTGATTAACACAATGGGATCTGAAGCTCATCCAAATTCTGCACAGTTTATAACCCCCGTTAAAGTCTTGGATTTCCACAGCAGTTGAAGCTACATTTCAATGCATTTTAAAGCAGAACAGACATATAAATAGAAAATTGAGGAGTTTATTGAGAATGTGAGAACTTGGCTGTAAATTTTTGTTCACACCTCTCCTGGGCTATATATTTTCTTTTTACTATGCAAATTAGAAAATCTCCATCAGTCAAGCATCAATCAGCTAATTTGCCAATAATCTACGATGCAATTATAATTGAGTTTTGCTAAACGAGAAAACATTAGATATTGCGGGCTCCTATTTCATGGGTAATAGAGAGCCATAAGTCATACCATGATTTTATCATTTTAGAATATATAGCTCTATATCTTTTATAAGGTTGCATGAAGGCAGGAATATTTTTCAGAAATATGAAAACTTATTTTACACTGCATAGGGTCTTAAAGGACCCTTACAACATATTTTTTCTCAGTCTTAGTGAGGGAGTAAATGTAGAGTTACATTTCATGCAGAAGAGTATGTCATAGAGTTAGGTCCCCAGGCAACACAAAATCAAGACGTCTTACTAATGTAATGAATAGTAATGGATAAACATTGGCTGGGACAATTCGCGAACGCGATCAAATATTCGCAAACTGCAAGTTCGCGGCAGCCCTATTCACTTTAATGGCAGGCGAACCTGAAAAACCGTCAGGTCATATTTGCAGCCACCAAATACTTACAAGAAGTGCACAAATCATCCCACAACATGGACAGTGACATACCAGAGGGGGGGGGGGTCAATGACAACAATTCCCCCCCAAAATATGCATTTTAATCAGGGGTCATTTTTGTGCGTCTTAAAGGGAAATTCTCAGAAATGTGCCCTGCTGGAGCCTTCTTGAAAAAAAAACAGATGATAATAGTTGAATTTCGATAACACGTGGTCATCAACAGGTGTTGAATTCCTCAGAGTTCCCAAACATTAGACATTCACCGGACAGAAAAGAACAAGTAATTATGTGGCTGGAGGTATATTAGAAGGTCATTCAATATGAATTTTACTGCAGGCCAGTGTAGTACAGGCCCCAAACATTAGGCATTCACCAGACAGAAAAGAACAAATAATAATGTGGCTGGAGGTAAATTAGGCGGTCATCGTTTAACAATTTTACTGTTGGCCAGTTAGATTACAGGCTCCAAAAATTATGCATTCACGTACATAAAATATCAAGTCATTATGTGGCCGGAGGTATATTAGACGGTCAATGGATATCAATTTTACAGCAGGCCAGTGGACTACAGGCCTCAAAAATTATTAATTCACCATACAGAAAAGAACAATTGATAATGTGGATGAAGGTAAATTAGGCGGTCACCGTATAGCAATTTTACTGTTGGCCAGTTATGCAAAAAATTATGCATTCACAGTACATAAATAATCAAACGATTATGTGGCTGGAGGTATATTAGACGGCCATTTAATATCAATTTTACTGCAGGCGAGTGTACAGTTGTGGCCAAAAGTTATGAGAATTACATAAATATTGGAAATTGGAAAAGTTGCTGCTTAAGTTTTATAATAGCAATTTACTTATACTCCAGAATGTTATGAAGAGTGATCAGATGAATTGCATAGTCCTTCTTTGCCATGAAAATTAACTTAATCCCAAAAAAACCTTTCCACTGCATTTCATTGCTGTCGTTAAAGGACCTGCTGAGATCATTTCAGTAATCGTCTTGTTAACTCAGGTGAGAATGTTGACGAGCACAAGGCTGGAGATCATTATGTCAGGCTGATTGGGTTAAAATGGCAGACTTGACCTGTTAAAAGGAGGGTGATGCTTGAAATCATTGTTCTTCCATTGTTAACCATGGTGACCTGCAAAGAAACGCGTGCAGCCATCATTGCGTTGCATAAAAATGGCTTCACAGGCAAGGATATTGTGGCTACTAAGATTGCACCTCAAGCAACAATTTATAGTATCATCAAGAACTTCAAGGAAAGAGGTTCAATTCTTGTTAAGAAGGCTTCAGGGCATCCAAGAAAGTCCAGAAAGCACCAGGATCATCTCCTAAAAGAGGATTCAGCTGTGGGATCAGAGTGCCACCAGTGCAGAGCTTGCTCAGGAATGGCAGCAGGCAGGTGTGAGCGCATCTGCACGCACAGTGAGGCGAAGACTTTTGGAAGATAGCCTGGTGTCAAGAAGGGAAGCAAAGAAGCCACTTCTCTCCAAAAAAACATCAGGGACAGATTGATCTTCTGCAGAAAATATGGTGAATGGACTGGGGCAAAGTCATATTCTCCGATGAAGTCTCTTTCCGATTGTTTTGGGCATCAGGAAAAAGGCTTGTCAGGAGAAGAAAAGGAGAGTGCTACCATCAGTCCTGTATCATGCCAACAGTAAAGCATCCTGAGACCATTCAAGTGTGGGGTTGCGTCTCATCCAAGAGAGTGGGCTCACTCACAATTTTGCCCAAAAACACAGCCATGAATAAAGAATGGTAGCAAAACACCCTCCAACAGCAACTTCTTCCAACAATCCAACAACAGTTTGGTGAAGAATAATGCATTTTCCAGCACGATGGAGCACCGTGCCATAAGGCAAAAGTGATAACTAAGTGGCTCGGGGACCAAAACGTTGACATTTTGGGTCCATGGCCTGGAAACTCCCCAGATCTTAATCCCATTGAGAACTTGTGGTCAATCCTCAAGAGGCGGGTGGACAAACAAAAACCCACTAATTCTGACAAACTCCAAGAAGTGATTATGAAAGAATGGGTTGCTATCAGTCAGGAATTGGCCCAGAAGTTGATTGAGAGCATCCCCAGTCGAATTGCAGAGGTCCTGAAAAAGAAGGGCCAACACTGCAAATACTGACTCTTTGCATTAATGTCATGTAATTGTCGATAAAAGCCTTTGAAAAATATGAAGTGCGTGTAATTATATTTCACTACATCACAGAAACAACTGAAACAAAGATCTAAAAGCAGTTTAGCAGCAAACTTTGTGAAAACTAATATTTGTGTCATTCTCAAAATTTTTGGCCATGACTGTAGTACAGGCCGCCCCAAACATTAGGCATTCACCGAACAGAAAAGAACAAGTAATTATGTGGCTGGAGGTATTTTAGAAGGTCATTAGATATCAATTTTACTGCGGGCCAGTACAAATAGATGTCAAATACATGTGTTTAAAAGAACAAAAAAATAGTAAATTGGATTAATAACATGGCTAACAAAATCCCCCCTCTTAAAAAAAAACATAATAGTTAAAATTCGATAACACGTGGTCATCAACAGGTGTTGAATTCCTCCGAGGTCCCAAACATTAGGCATTCACCGGATAGAAAAGGCTATTTATGCCACTGTATTTACCAAAAACAGGATCCATTATTTGTTCTGGGTGGTGGCGGATATTTGTGGGCTGTCATGAATGAAATTAAACATGATCTTCACAGGTAGTGAATTCCTTCAAGATCCATACCTCATTAATTTTTGGAAATGTGAGGTAGTCCACACTGTCGTGAGCTAGGCGAGTGCGCTTATCGGTCACGATCCCCGCTGCTGCATTGAATGTCCTTTCGGACAGGACACTAACGAGGGGCAAGCCAAGATTTCCAAAGCAAATTGTGCCAGCTCTGGCCACAGGTCAAGCCTGCACATTCAGTAGTCAAGGGGTTCCTCACTTCTCAGAGCGTCCACATCAGCCGTTAACCAGATGTAATCGGACACCTGTCGGTCTAGGCATTCCCTGAGGCTGGATCAGGAGGGCGGCTGTCGATAGGTTGGCTTCAAGAATGATCTCATATCCGAAGTGACCAAAACATCTTCAAACCACCCTCTTCTTGCATGCGCTGTAGGACTGGTACTCGCAACTGTTTCTCTGTGGGTGGAAATTCCTCTGCCAGCACCCACAACAGCAGAATGCAGCATCTCTCGAAGCAGAGGCCTGGAAATTTGGCATTCTGACAGCTCTCTGTCATGCTGGTAACATGTCTGCCATTTTGTGTTTGTACCGGGGATCTAAGTACATTGCCACCCAGGACTGGTCCTTGCCCTTTATGCTTTTTATGCGATGGTCCCTCTTCAAACAATGGAGCATGAAGGCCCCCATTTGCACTAAACTTGAAGCAGTGGAGTGGCCTGGCTCCTGCTCATTGGCCAAGAGAATGTCGTCCTCAGTCTCCTCCCTTCATCCATGGACAACACCAGGGGTTCCAGAAAGTTTAAAGCCTGCTCTTCTTGCTCCTCCTCCTCTTCCTCCCCCCAGGCACCATTCTCCTCTGACTACTCTTCACACTCCTGTTGACTTGTCTCAGATGGAGTAGACACCCCTGGGAATTTATTCAGCATTGCGACTTCCTCATCTTCCTACTCCTGCTCCTCGACTGCTTGATCAATGTCACAATGTAATGCATGCTCCAGAAAGAAGGTGTAAGGTACAATGTCACTGATGGCACCCTGGCTGCGAGTGACCATTTTGGTGAGCTCATCAAATGGCCGCAGGAGTCTGTATGCTTCGCGCATGAGCAGCCACTGAAGCGGTGGGAAAAAAACAAACTCCTCAGAACCTGTCCTGCCGCAGAGTTCATACAGGTAGTCGTTAAAGGCACGTTTCTGCTAGAGAAGCCTATCAAGGATATACAAGGTGGAGTTCCATCGAGTCGAGCAGGCAGGTGGTGTCGCCACTGAACGTCAGCAAAGCGATCCATGGCCGTGTGAGATCTTCTAAAATGGCCAGAGATTTTCCTGGCCTGCCGCAAGATGTCCTGGACTCCGGGGTATTTGGCAACGATTCGCTGCACAACTAAGTTCAGGATGTGTGTCATGCACAGCATGTGTGTCATTTTGCCCTGTTTCAGTGCGCTCAGCAGATTGGCACCGTTGTCACACACCACTTTACCAACTGTCAAATTGAGCGGGGTTAGCCACTGAAAGCAGCCGCAGCACAACATGGCAACGTCTCACCTGGCACGTCAAATAGGTTCTAGGGAGCCTAGGGGGTGTAGCAGGAGAGGCGGTAGCAGTGGAAAAGGACTAGTCAGCCGAGGAGGAGACGGAGGATGGAGTAGGAGGAGGAGAAGAGGCAGACCTGCATGCAATCCGTGGCGGTAACACCAAATCTACGCTGGTTCCACGGGTTACATGCTTGTCGGCCGTCAGAAGGTTCAACCAGTGAGCAGTAACGACCGCCGGGCGCACCACAAGGCCATCTCTAGTAATGAACACTAGGAATCAGAATATAAATAAGTACATAAATACGTTCTCATAAATATATACTGTATTTTAGTAATTAAAGGAGTTTCTGTACTTATATATTGTTGGTCTATCCACGGCATAATTCATCGCTGGGGTTGTGAAATCCTGCACCAGCATCAATCAGCTATTTGTCAAAGGCAATGTTACCAGAATTACACAGACAAAGAGTCTAAAAAAGTGTACTAGATGTATCATCCAGCATAAGTCACTCTGATGAATTTGGAGCATCTTTAGACTATCTAACTATTAGATAGGATTAGTAAATCTGCCCCAATATCTTTATTCACAGATACATTAAAGTACGCTTGCCAGTTTTCTGACCAGGTTTGGTGATAACCTATCCTTGGACAGTGAAAAGTACTGTAAACGGGTATAACCACTTTAAAGCCTATGCTTTGTAAATGTCCATGAGTGAAACAGATTTATTTACTATTAATTGCCGCTTGTGTATGTCATAAATGTATGGAGATTAATGGAATTTAAAATGTTACATTTATTTTTAGTTTGCTTCTGCCAAGACAATTGACTTCAAAATCTTTTCATAAGCCTTTCTACTAAAGTGCCTGAGCCAGGGGGTAGTAGTTACATAAAAGTTCTTGCTATGCACTGAGAACTGTAAGGATCTATGAATGTCTAAGGATCATGTTTGCTATGAATGTACAGTATGATCAGCAGATTGACCACTGGGTTTGAGAACATAGGTGCCCAGTCTGTCGTTTTCAGCAAGCTAGCTTGTATCATATGCACTGTCATTCTCCATAAAAGTGAAAGATTCACATGTGATCAGGCAAGTTATAACATATGTGAAAGAATGTAGAACATAGAATGCTACCCAGCAATATATCCTAGTAACAGAGAATATGGTCAGACAGGCCTGGGAACTGTCAGTAGTATTGGCACGGTTTATCTATCACTCGGCACGGGTACATTGGCAATGTCTGCACAAACAGTATGTTAAGCGTTGTCATCATAAGCCTGGTTTGCATTACTGACTCTATGTACCTCTGTGATTTCCAGATATAACACACTGTGAGCTGGGCAACTATTAAAGGAATCCAGTACAAATGATGAGGGTTTTTTTTTTTTTTTTTTTCAGAAACAGTCCAACTACTGTCAATGAGTTGTGTCTGGTATTACAGTTCATCCTCATTCAAGTGAATGAGCTGAGCTATAATACCTGACATAGTCCATGGACAAGAGTGGCCCTGTTATGAACAAAAAGTTAATTCATTTTCCTATTCTTGTCCAACTCCATTAAAGAGGAAGATTTACCCCTAAATCTAAATTAATTAAGGGCCGGGGTGAGTTCATAAAAAAGGATACTCCCCTTTTCCAAGCTATTCCATTGTAGCAACAATAGTGCCATCTCCACTGCTTCCAGTCCCCTGTGAAATCCCACTTGTAATCATGTGCACCACTGTGACCATTCACTGGCCTCAGTGGTCAGTGTATAGCAGTAGTAGTGCACGTGACAATTAACAGGACCACATAGGACTGGAAGCAGTTGGTATGGGACCATTGGTGCTGAAACCTAACTACACTGACCAAAAATATAAACACAACACTTTCGGTTTTGCTCCCATTTTGCATGAGTTCAAAGATCTGAAACATTTTCTACAAACACAAAAGACCCAATACTCTCAAATATTGTTCACAAATCTGTCTAAATCTGTGTTAGTGAGCACTTCTCCTTTGCCGAGATAATCCATCCCACCTTGTGGCATGTCAAGGTACTGATTAGACAGCATGAATATTGCAGAGGTGTGCCTTAGGCTTCCCACAATTAAAGCCCACTCTGAAATTGTGTACAGATCCTTGCAATATGGGGCCATGCATTATCATGCTGCAACATGAGGTGATGGTCGTGGATGAATGGCACAACAATGGGCCTCAGGATCTCGTCACGGTATCTCTGTGCATTCAAAATGCCATCAATAAAATGCACCTGTGTTCGTTGTCCATAACATACACCTGCCCATACCATAACCCCACCGCCACCATAGGCCACTCGATCCACAATGTTGACGTCAGCAAAACGCTCACCAACATGACGCCACACACGCTGTCTGCCATATGCCCTCAACAGTGAAAAACGGGACTCATCCGTGAACAGAACGCCTCTCCAACATGCCAGATTCCATTGAATGTGAGCATATGCCCACTCAAGTCGGTTACGATGACAAACTGCAGTCAGGTCCAGACCCCGATGAGGACGACGAGCATGCAGATGAGTTTCCCTGAGACAGTTTCTGACAGTTTGTGCAGAAATTCCTTGGTTATGCAAACCGATTGTTGCTGCAGCTGTCTGGGTGGATGGTATCAGACAATCATAGAGGTGAACATGCTGGATGTGGAGGTCCTGGGCTGGTGTGATTATACGTGGTCTGCGGTTGTGAGGCTGGTTGGATGTACTGCCGAATTCTCTGAAACGTCTTTGGAGAAGGCTTATGGTAGAGAAATGAACATTCATTGCACGGGCAACAGCTCTGGTAGACATTCCTGCAGTCAGCATGCCAATTGCACGCTCCCTCAAATGTTGCAACATCTGTGGCATTGTGCTGTGTGATCAAACTGCACATTTCAGAGTGGTCTTTTATTGTGGGCAGTCTAAAGCACACCTGTGCAATATTCATGCTGTCTAATCAGCACCTTGATATGCCACACCTTATTAGAGAGTAATGGGTCTTTTGTGTATGTAGAAAATGTTTTCAAATCTTTGAGTTCAGCTCATGCAAAATGGGAGCAAAACCGACAGTGTCGCGTTTATATTTTTGGTCAGTGTACTTATGAGATAGTATAATTTTCTTTATTATAAACAAATTCGAGCCCTTAATACATTTTAAGTCAGGGGTAAGACAACTCTTTTAAGGGCTTTAACTTCAGCACTGAAATTGACATTGTGGCAAAATATACTGCAGCTCTACTGTGACCAAAAGTTTTGAGAATGACACAAATTTTGTTGTTCACAAAGTTTGCTGCTTCAGTGTTTTTCGAATTTTTTTTGTCAAATGTGTCTATAGTATACTGAAAATTATAAGCATTTCCTAAGTTTTTACGTTTTATTGACAAAAATACATCAGGTTTATGCAAAGACTCAATATTGTGTTGACCCTTGTATTTCAACATTTCTGCAATTCATCTGACATGCTTGATATAGATAGCTTTTGGGCACATTCCTGACTGATGGCAACCCATTCTTGCATAATCAGTGCTTTTAGTTTATCACAATTTCTTTGTTTATGCCCTCACTTATTAATAATTGACCACAGGTCCTCAATGGGAATGAGATCTAGGGAGTTTCCTGGCCATGGACCCCAAATTCCAATGTTTTGTTCACTTAGTTATAACTTTTGCCCTGTGGCATAGTCCTCCATCATCCTGGAAAAAGTATTGTTCGTCACCAGATTGCTCCTGAATAGTTGGGAGAAGTTGCTTTTGGAGGATGTTTTGATAATATTTTTATTCATGGTAGTGTTCTTAAAGGGGTTGTCCAGCCATATATATTGACTAGCAGAAGGACTCTGCTTCACACGGGTATATATCATATATTTCATTTATTGTTTGTGCGTGTCGTTGAAAGATATCATCAGTATCCCCTATAACATTGACATCTACAGTACCCCATCCCCTTAACCGTGACCTCCACAGCCCCCACCCATTAACACTGACCCCCCACAGTGCCCCCTCCTTAAAATGGGACCTCCACAATAGCCCACCCTCTGAACTTTGACCTTCACAGGAGTCTGCCCCTTTAACAGTGAGTTCCACAGGGGCCCGCCCCCTTAACAGTGACCTCTACAGCACTGTCCCTTAACACTGACCATAGGTTACAGTCCCACTGTGACCTCCACCATTCCCAGCCCCTTTAACAGAGACCTCCACAGCGACTGCCCCTTTAACAGTGACTGCCACAGTACCCTGCTGCCTTAACAGTGACCTTACAGTACCCCGCTGACACTTTAATAGTGGCCTCCACAGTCCTCTCCTCCCTTGACCTCTACAGTGCCCGCCCTTTAACATTGACCTCCACAGCGGCCTGCCCCCTTAACAGTAATATCCCCAGCACCCTCCCCTTTAATAGTGACCTCCACAGTGGCCTCTCCTTTATTAGTGACCTCCACAGTACCACATCTCCTTAACATTGATTTTCACAATAATCTGCCCCCTTAACAGTGACCTCCACAGCATCTGCCCCTTTAATAGTGACCTCCACAATCCCCCGCCCCCTTAACTCTAACCTCCACAGTTCCCACCCCTTTAACAGTGACCTCCACAGCGGCCGGCCCTTTATTTGTGATCTCCTTAGTACAGAATAAATTGTTGATTTATGTGAAACCTTACAATCTTATAATCCTTGCCTGTGAAGCCATTTTGAGCCCAAAAAAATGATGACAGCATGTTTTTCCTTGGAGGAACTGTAAACATGGCTAACAAAATAAGACAATTATTTCATACAACCCCCCCCCCCCCCCCCCCCTCTTTGAAGGCAACCAGAGTGATCTTTGTGTCATTTTGTGGCAGCAGAGAGGTAAAACCTGCCAAAGTGAAAATGAAAGACAAAAAAATTAAGACAGAAATCCCGATTTGACATTTAATTTCCAACCTATGTCTGCATCTCTTGCCAAAATTAAAAAGAAAATGAAATACCTCAATTAGCATTTTCACCTTCAAGCATGTGTAATATGGGACAAAAATAAATTGGAAATTAAAGAAAATATACTTTTTCATTTTATTTTGACTCCCATAATGATATTTTCCACTAGTCAACGCATCTTCACATCTGATAAGGTTATTGCAACGCTCCCAAGTGTGGGGATTCGCTCTGGTAGGCAGGGTAAGCGGACACAGTACAGAGGCAAAAGCAAGGATGTAAATCAAAGTTTAGTGTTTTATTCACACAATAAACAATAAAAAAGTAACGATGTTCAGTTTTGGTGCTTGTTCACACCACACAAAGTCCATAGTGCACAAAACCTTCACCTAGTCAGTAGATTTCCAGCCACAGTCCACAGCAGGCTTTAGAGGCCCCAGCACATGGCTCTCACAGCTCTACAGCTTCTCTGTCATGGAGGATAATCCACCCCAGCTGAGCTGAGCGTGCTGGCTGGGTTTTTATATCCCAGCCAAAACCCGGCCTGGAACCGTGGGGAACAGCCACCCACCCTGCTCTTTGGCTGCTCCCAATAGGAACCGGTCCAGTTCGGCTTTACAGCCATACTAACAGCTGAAGTGTCAGACTGCACTACAGAACTGACACTTCAGGAAAAAAAATCTGGTTCTTACCTCACCGAGGCCAGGAACCTCGATGACACGTATCTTCTGTCAATGACTGCTCCTTGTTCCTTCTTACATTCCTCACCCCTTTGTTCAACCCTGAGGTGGTGAACACTTGCCAGACAGTGTACATGGCAAGTGTACACTGCCCTGTGTTCCACGGAAAACTTAAAATTTTGCAAAGATAAGAACCACCTGGTGACCCGAGAATTCCTCTCTTTGGCCTGGCTCATCCATTTAAGAGGGGAGTGGTCTGTCACCAGACGGAACCTTCTCCCCAAAAGATAGTAGCGGAGAGACTCGAGTGCCCACTTGATGGCCAGGCACTCTCTCTCCACTATATTGTACCTAGTCTTGGCTGGGGTGAGTTTCCGGCTGAGGAAAACAACGGGATGCTCCTCCCCGTCAATATCTTGAGACAGTACAGCACCGAGACCTACCTCGGAGGCATCGGTCTGTACTATTGCACTATAAACTCCCTTTTGAAGTCGGGCGTCACCAAAATCGGGGACCCACACAGGGCCGACTTCAAAGCAGAGAAAGCCTTTTCCGCCTGCTCATTCCAGTGGACTGTCACTGACTTGCGTCCCTTCAAAAGGCCTGTCAATGGTGTGGCGACTGTAGAAGAATTGGGGACAAACCTCATATAGTACCCCACCAAACCCAGGAACGACTTTACTTGCCGAGTAGTGACAGGTCGGGGCAAATTCCTAATTGCCTCAATTTTGTTCACCTGAGGTTTGATCATTCCGCGCCCAATGACATACCCCAGGTACTTTGTCTCTTCTAACCCTTTCGAGCACTTTTTGGGGTTAGCGGTTAAGCCAGCCTTCCTAAGGGAGTTCACTACAGCCTGTACTTTAGGTAAGTGACTTTCATAGTCGGTGCTATGGACAACAATATCGCGTATCGGCGATGTGGACGGAGTACAATATCCATTAGCCTTTGAAACGTGGCGGGAGCGACATGTAGACCAAAGGGTAATACCTTGTACTGATACAGCCCCTCTGGCGTGAAAGCCGTTTTTTCTTTGGCAGCCTCTGTCAAGGGTACCTGCCAGTACCCTTTGGTGAGGTCTAACACAAAAAAATACCGGGCTTGGCCCAACTTTTCAATAAGCTCATCCGCTCGGGGCATTGGATACGTGTCAAACTTGGACACCTGATTAAGTTTGCGAAAGTCATTACAGAACCGCAATGTCCCATCTGGCTTGGGTATTAATACTATCAGACTGGCCACTCACTTTTTGACTCTTCGATGACACCCAGCTGGAGCATTAGCTGTACTTCCTACGTGATAGCTTGTCGCCGAGCCTCTGGTTCCCGGTACGGTTTTAACCGGACTTTCGCCTGAGGCTCAGTGATAATGTCATGCCGGATTACAGACATGCATCCAGGGAGGTCTGAGAACAGATCTGTGTTGCGACTAATGAACTCCCTGGCTTCCTGAGCCTGTTTAGAGGAGAGGCTGTCAGCAATTTTCACGGCGGCAGCCACTTCCCCTGCTTCAGACCGAGGGGCCAAAACCGCCTCCCCTAGGAACCCTGGTCGTGGGCTGTCTTCTGCACAAGTTTCCCTTTCCTTCCATGGCTTGAGCAGATTCACATGGTACAACTGCTGCGGATTTCGCCTGCCTGGCTGGTGTACTTTGTAATCTACCTCTCCAATTGTTTCAAGTACCTCATAGGGCCCCTGCCACCTAGCTAGGAACTTACTGTCTAGAGTCGGTACCAGAACCAACACCCGATCACCCGGGTTAAAGTTTCGGACCCGAGCCTGCCAATTATAGACCCTACTCTGGGCTCGCTGCGTTGCCTCCATATGCTCCCTAACCAGAGGTAACACTGTTTCCATCCGTCCCTGCATCTGGGTGATGTACTCAACAACACTTTTGTGCGGTGTGGTTTGTTGTTCCCACGCCTCTTTGGCGACGTCCAATAAACCACGAGGGTGTCTGCCATATAGCAGTTCGAAGGGCGAGAACCCGGTAGAGGCCTGGGGCACTTTTCGCACTGCGAACATGAGATAGGGCAGAAGAAGGTCCCAGTTCCTCCCATCCTTAGACACCGCTCTTTTTAACATATTCTTTAGTGTCTGGTTAAACCTCTCTACCAGGCCATCCGTTTGCGGATGATACACGGATGTCCGTAATTGTTTTTTGTGGAGCAACTTACAGAGTTCCCTCATGACCTTGGACATAAATGGGGTCCCTTGGTCAGTTAGAACCTCCTTAGGCAGACCCACTCTAGAAAACGTTTCCATTAACTCTTTAGCTATGAGTTTAGCTGACGTAAGACGCAGTGGCACCGCCTCTGGGTACCGCATGGCGTAGTTGAGGATGACCAAGATGTGCTGGTGCCATCTAACTGACTTCAGTACTGGGCCTATGAAATCCATAGCGATCCGCTTGAATGGAACCTCAATAATCGGGAGAGGGACCAGGGGACTACGGAAATGTGGCTGGGGCTGATTATCTGGCAGGTTGGGTAAGACTTGCAATACTCTTCTACCTCTCTGAACACACTGGGCCAGTAGAACCTCTGTAGAATCCGGTCTTGCGTTTTCTCCTGGCCCAGGTGTCCCCCAAGAACATGTTGGTGGGCTAAATCCAACACGAGCTTGCGATATGCCTTGGGCACCACCAGCTGTTCAATATGCTCACCTTGTAGTTGATTTACTCGGTACAGCATCTCCTGTTGAACCACAAAACGGGGGAACATAGACTCGGCCCCCGGTTGTTGCGGCTCGCCCTGAACCACTACTACATTTTCCCAGGCTCGAGATAGAGTCGGGTCATGGTGCTGTGCTGTACCAAAATTATCTCTGGAGACGTTGAGGTCTGTCAACTCCAGACCCGGCGGCAAGTCCTCCACGTCTCCTACCATCACACTTAGCGGGGTTGTCTCTCCTTCCTCCACCGAAGTGGCGGTCACCCCTACCGCTGGCCCTTCGGACTTAGGTTCCCAGGGTTCTGGTCTCCCCCCTGAGAGGGTTACATCTGTCTCACGTGTATTGGTGACTTTAGTATCCGGCCAGAGTGCCGGGGTAGTCTCTCCCAATTATTAATTCATAAGGTAGCCCTGTGGCGACGGCCACCTCATGAGTCCACCTGCCGGCCACAGTTTTTAGACAGACCAATGCGGTGGGATAGTCCTTTAAGTCCCCATGAATACAGACTACACCGACCTTTCGGCCAGTATACTGAGCAGGCCGCACCAGGGCAGCTCTTACCAGGGACACCAGGCTCCCTGACAACGCCAGCAGACCACCAGGGTTGGGTCAGCAGGGGGTATATCCCGGGCGGGTCTAGCTGGCCTAGCACCGGCCACCAGGTCTGGGGTGGAGTTTTCCAGGGATTGACTGGCCCCTTCCCAAAAAAAAAACCCCTGTAGATTTCTGGTGGCCTCGTAGCGCTCGACCAGGTCGACCATCTCCAGGGCATTACCCGGAGACACCTGGCCAATCCAGTGCTGGACAGGGTACGGCAAATCCCTCCAGAACACATCTGCCAGCAGACAGTCCAGCATAGCCATGGGAGTCAAAACATCAGGCTGCAGCCATTTTTGCAACCGGTGTAATAGTTCATAGTACTGTGGTCTAGCAGGTTCAGCCGGGTTAAATTCCCACTGATGCACCAAACCGGCCCAAACCGACACATTCACCCCCAGTCTTGCCAGGATCTCACCTTTTACGGTCAGGTAGTTGGCCGCTTGATCATCAGGGAGATCAAAGAAAACTTGCTGGGGTCCAGACGCCAGTAACGGAGCGACAACCTCAGCCCACTGGTCTCGGGGTAACTTTTCTCTCACAGCCACCTTTTCGAATACCGCTAGATAGGTCTCGACGTCATCAGATGGGGTCATCTTTGGGATCGCCGCACGGACAGCTTTCCGGGCATCGTGGATGTTGTCGGCGCTCCTGCCGTTTGCAGTGCCATCACATGTTGCAATAGTAGCTGGTTATTTTCCTGCTGCTGCTTGTTAGCCTCCCGCTGCTGCAAGTTAGCCTCCATGAGGGCCTTCACGACCGCCTACATTTTGTCAGGGGACACGGTTCGCAACCTTGCCGGCTTGATATAGGACATAAACTTGTGCCAGGGAAAACAAAAACTTTTTAGCCTTCAGGCCAGCCTCACTGCATCTGCCCGTATCTGACACCAAATGTGGGGATTCGCTCTGGTAGGCAGGGCAAGCGGACGCAGTACAGAGGTAAAAACAAGGATGCAAATCAAAGTCACAAGTTTCATTCACAAAAAAGGAAAAACAAGAAAAAAGTAACGATGTTCAGTTTTGGTGCTTGTTCACACCACACAAAGTCCATAGTGCACAAAACCTTCACCTGGTTAGTAGATTTCCACCCACAGTCCACAGCAGGCTTTAGAGGCCTGTTTCCCCCAGCACACGGTTCTCACAGCTCCACAGCTTCTCTGTCATGGAGGATAATCCACCCCAGCTGAACGTGTTGGCTGGGTTTTTATATCCCAGCCAAAACCCAGCCTCGAACCATGGGGAACAGCCACCCACCCTGCTCTTTGGCTGCTCCCAATAAGAACTGTCCCGGATCGGCTTTACAGCCATACTAACAGCTGAAGTGTCAGACTGCACTACAGAAATTACTGCTCCTTGTTCCTTCTTACACAAGTTACAAGTTACAAGGTTGATTATTAAATACTTTTACCACATGACCAACCCTCTTTAAATCCAATATATTCTATATCACATTTTCATGATGTTTTACCAAATTTTAGATCAAGGGAAAATTCTATCTTCCTATCTGAGCTTCTATGGCGCATCTTACAACATGCTAAATCACACTCCAAAACATAAACTCTTCAAATCTTCAGCTGAACACATTGATCTGCACTTGAATGCTCTGGGTGGCACAAGTCATTAGCCCTAGAGCAGTCATCCTGTTACTTTTAATTGAAAAGACAACATTCCAATACAGATTCATCTTCCTCTTGGCAACATTTTCAATTGGCCTTGGCTCTGCCTTCAGTTGTCAGTCCCTAAGTGCACTGAAGTATGCTGAAGAAAAGACACAACTAGTCGAGATGCAAGATATTAAAAATATATTCTTAATTCAAATATATTTTTATGAATCTTAATGCTTGGTCAGCTTGAGGTTCCAAGCATCACCAGCAACAACTACACAGTAGCTGTGGAGAGCCTAAATAAGATGCTCCTTTAGACCAATGATACTATGGCCAAAGCTGTCGGAGTAAGAACAATGCTTGAAAGGCCCATTCACATACATCTGAGACAGGGTTTGGTTCTTTCAACCTTCAAAAAAAAAAGTCTTCTTTATTGGTTGCAATAGAATATTATGTGGTGCAATTGTTTTATCTGCTTAGTTATTACAAGTAGAGTTGAGCGAACACCTGGATGTTCGGGTTCGAGAAGTTCGGCCGAACATCCCGGAAATGTTCGGGTTCGGGATCCGAACCCGATCCGAACTTCGTCCCGAACCCGAACCCCATTGAAGTCAATGGGGACCCGAACTTTTCGGCACTAAAACGGCTGTAAAACAGCCCAGGAAAGGGCTAGAGGGCTGCAAAAGGCAGCAACATGTAGGTAAATCCCCTGCAAACAAATGTGGATAGGGAAATTAATTAAAATAAAAATTAAATAAATAAAAATTAACCAAAATCAATTGGAGAGAGGTTCCATAGCAGAGAATCTGGCTTCCCGTCACCCACCACTGGAACAGTCCATTCTCAGATATTTAGGCCCCGGCACCCAGGCAGAGGAGAGAGGTCCCGTAACAGACAATCTGGCTTCATGTCAGCAGAGAATCAGTCTTCATGTCATAGCAGAGAATCAGGCTTCACGTCACCCACCACTGTAAGAGTCCATTTTCATAAATTTAGGCCCAGCACCCAGGCAGAGGAGAGAGGTCCCGTAACAGAGGATCTGGCTTCATGTCAGCAGAGAATCAGTCTGCATGTCATAGCAGAGAATCAGGCTTCACGTCAGCCACCACTGCAACAGTCCATTGTCATAAATTTAGGCCCAGCACCCAGGCAGAGGAGAGAGGTCCCGTAACAGAGGATCTGGCTTCATGTCAGCAGAGAATCAGTCTGCATGTCATAGCAGAGAATCAGGCTTCACGTCAGCCACCACTGCAACAGTCCATTGGCATATATTTAGGCCTAGCACACAGGCAGAGGAGAGAGGTCCCGTAACAGACAATCTGGCTTCATGTCAGCAGAGAATCAGTCTGCATGTCATAGCAGAGAATGAGGCTTCACGTCACCCACCACTGCAACAGTCCATTGGCATATATTTAGGCCTAGCACACAGGCAGAGCAGAGAGGTCCCGTAACAGACAATCTGGCTTCATGACAGCAGAGAATCAGTCTGCATGTCATAGCAGAGAATGAGGCTTCACGTCACCCACCACTGCAACAGTCCATTGGCATATATTTAGGCCTAGCACACAGGCAGAGCAGAGAGGTCCCGTAACAGACAATCTGGCTTCATGTCAGCAGAGAATCAGTCTGCATGTCATAGCAGAGAATGAGGCTTCACGTCACCCACCACTGCAACAGTCCATTGGCATATATTTAGGCCTAGCACACAGGCAGAGCAGAGAGGTCCCGTAACAGACAATCTGGCTTCATGTCAGCAGAGAATCAGTCTTCATGTCATAGCAGAGAATCAGGCTTCACGTCACCCACCACTGTAAGAGTCCATTTTCATAAATTTAGGCCCAGCACCCAGGCAGAGGAGAGAGGTCCCGTAACAGAGGATCTGGCTTCATGTCAGCAGAGAATCAGTCTGCATGTCATAGCAGAGAATCAGGCTTCACGTCAGCCACCACTGCAACAGTCCATTGTCATAAATTTAGGCCCAGCACCCAGGCAGAGGAGAGAGGTCCCGTAACAGAGGATCTGGCTTCATGTCAGCAGAGAATCAGTCTGCATGTCATAGCAGAGAATCAGGCTTCACGTCAGCCACCACTGCAACAGTCCATTGTCATAAATTTAGGCCCAGCACCCAGGCAGAGGAGAGAGGTCCCGTAACAGAGGATCTGGCTTCATGTCAGCAGAGAATCAGTCTGCATGTCATAGCAGAGAATCAGGCTTCACGTCAGCCACCACTGCAACAGTCCATTGTCATAAATTTAGGCCCAGCACCCAGGCAGAGGAGAGAGGTCCCGTAACAGAGGATCTGGCTTCATGTCAGCAGAGAATCAGTCTGCATGTCATAGCAGAGAATCAGGCTTCACGTCAGCCACCACTGCAACAGTCCATTGTCATAAATTTAGGCCCAGCACCCAGGCAGAGGAGAGAGGTCCCGTAACAGACAATCTGGCTTCATGTCAGCAGAGAATTAGTCTGCATGTCATAGCAGAGAATGAGGCTTCACGTCAGCCACCACTGCAACAGTCCATTGGCATATATTTAGGCCTAGCACACAGGCAGAGGAGAGAGGTCCCGTAACAGACAATCTGGCTTCATGTCAGCAGAGAATCAGTCTGCATGTCATAGCAGAGAATGAGGCTTCACGTCACCCACCACTGCAACAGTCCATTGGCATATATTTAGGCCTAGCACACAGGCAGAGCAGAGAGGTCCCGTAACAGACAATCTGGCTTCATGACAGCAGAGAATCAGTCTGCATGTCATAGCAGAGAATGAGGCTTCACGTCACCCACCACTGCAACAGTCCATTGGCATATATTTAGGCCTAGCACACAGGCAGAGCAGAGAGGTCCCGTAACAGACAATCTGGCTTCATGTCAGCAGAGAATCAGTCTGCATGTCATAGCAGAGAATGAGGCTTCACGTCACCCACCACTGCAACAGTCCATTGGCATATATTTAGGCCTAGCACACAGGCAGAGCAGAGAGGTCCCGTAACAGACAATCTGGCTTCATGTCAGCAGAGAATCAGTCTGCATGTCATAGCAGAGAATGAGGCTTCACGTCACCCACCACTGCAACAGTCCATTGGCATATATTTAGGCCTAGCACACAGGCAGAGCAGAGAGGTCCCGTAACAGACGATCTGGCTTCATGTCAGCAGAGAATCAGTCTGCATGTCATAGCAGAGAATGAGGCTTCACGTCACCCACCACTGCAACAGTCCATTGGCATATATTTAGGCCTAGCACACAGGCAGAGCAGAGAGGTCCCGTAACAGACAATCTGGCTTCATGACAGCAGAGAATCAGTCTGCATGTCATAGCAGAGAATGAGGCTTCACGTCACCCACCATGTCCGACCATGTCCACGACCATGTCCACGTCCGCGTCCCTTACTAGATGTTTTTCTCATTGTTATGGTTCACCACAACAACAAATATATTATTTGGCCCAATGTATTGTATTCAAATTCAGCGGGATATAAATTTGAGGCCTAGTATTTAGGCGCTGGGTGACCGGTATGGATTTAGTGACAGAATTAGACTTGGAAATGCACAGAAGCGTGTGTGTGTGAAGTTATTCTGAATGACCCAATGTGCACCTTGAATATTATATACCCTTTTAGGGATAGATTTCAAATAGCTCTGATATAGCAGAAACCACTAAATTATGAAATTGCTAAATTGGGAATTGTATTTCAACCCAGAACAAAAAATGTGCTTTGACGGACACTAAATAACTTTCCCAGCCACAACAGGACAGCGGTAACGAGAGATTTAGCAGGATATAAATTTGAGGCCTAGTATTTAGGCGCTGGGTGACAGGTATGGGTTTAGTGCCAGAATTAGACTTGGAAATACACAGTAGCGGGTGTGTGTGAAGTTATTCTGAATGACCCAATGTGCACCTTGAATATTATATACCCTTTTAGGGATAGATTTCAAATAGCTCTGATATAGCAGAAACCACTAAATTATGAAATTGCTAAATTGGGAATTGTATTTCAACCCAGAACAAGAAATGTGCTTGAACGGACACTAAATAACTCGCCCAGCTACAGCACTAAGGACAGATTTAGCGGGATATAAATTTGAGGCCTAGTATTTAGGCGCTGGGTGACAGGTATGGGTTTAGTGCCAGAATTAGACTTGGAAATACACAGTAGCGGGTGTGTGTGAAGTTATTCTGAATGACCCAATGTGCACCTTGAATATTATATACCCTTTTAGGGATAGATTTCAAATAGCTCTGATATAGCAGAAACCACTAAATTATGAAATTGCTAAATTGGGAATTGTATTTCAACCCAGAACAAGAAATGTGCTTGAACGGACACTAAATAACTCGCCCAGCTACAGCACTAGGGACAGATTTAGCGGGATATAAATTTGAGGCCTAGTATTTAGGCGCTGGGTGACAGGTATGGGTTTAGTGCCAGAATTAGACTTGGAAATACACAGTAGCGGGTGTGTGTGAAGTTATTCTGAATGACCCAATGTGCACCTTGAATATTATATACCCTTTTAGGGATAGATTTCAAATAGCTCTGATATAGCAGAAACCACTAAATTATGAAATTGCTAAATTGGGAATTGTATTTCAACCCAGAACAAGAAATGTGCTTGAACGGACACTAAATAACTCGCCCAGCTACAGCACTAGGGACAGATTTAGCGGGATATAAATTTGAGGCCTAGTATTTAGGCGCTGGGTGACAGGTATGGGTTTAGTGCCAGAATTAGACTTGGAAATACACAGTAGCGGGTGTGTGTGAAGTTATTCTGAATGACCCAATGTGCACCTTGAATATTATATACCCTTTTAGGGATAGATTTCAAATAGCTCTGATATAGCAGAAACCACTAAATTATGAAATTGCTAAATTGGGAATTGTATTTCAACCCAGAACAAGAAATGTGCTTGAACGGACACTAAATAACTCGCCCAGCTACAGCACTAGGGACAGATTTAGCGGGATATAAATTTGAGGCCTAGTATTTAGGCGCTGGGTGACAGGTATGGGTTTAGTGCCAGAATTAGACTTGGAAATACACAGTAGCGGGTGTGTGTGAAGTTATTCTGAATGACCCAATGTGCACCTTGAATATTATATACCCTTTTAGGGATAGATTTCAAATAGCTCTGATATAGCAGAAACCACTAAATTATGAAATTGCTAAATTGGGAATTGTATTTCAACCCAGAACAAGAAATGTGCTTGAACGGACACTAAATAACTCGCCCAGCTACAGCACTAGGGACAGATTTAGCGGGATATAAATTTGAGGCCTAGTATTTAGGCGCTGGGTGACAGGTATGGGTTTAGTGCCAGAATTAGACTTGGAAATACACAGTAGCGGGTGTGTGTGAAGTTATTCTGAATGACCCAATGTGCACCTTGAATATTATATACCCTTTTAGGGATAGATTTCAAATAGCTCTGATATAGCAGAAACCACTAAATTATGAAATTGCTAAATTGGGAATTGTATTTCAACCCAGAACAAGAAATGTGCTTGAACGGACACTAAATAACTCGCCCAGCTACAGCACTAGGGACAGATTTAGCGGGATATAAATTTGAGGCCTAGTATTTAGGCGCTGGGTGACAGGTATGGGTTTAGTGCCAGAATTAGACTTGGAAATACACAGTAGCGGGTGTGTGTGAAGTTATTCTGAATGACCCAATGTGCACCTTGAATATTATATACCCTTTTAGGGATAGATTTCAAATAGCTCTGATATAGCAGAAACCACTAAATTATGAAATTGCTAAATTGGGAATTGTATTTCAACCCAGAACAAGAAATGTGCTTGAACGGACACTAAATAACTCGCCCAGCTACAGCACTAGGGACAGATTTAGCGGGATATAAATTTGAGGCCTAGTATTTAGGCGCTGGGTGACAGGTATGGGTTTAGTGCCAGAATTAGACTTGGAAATACACAGTAGCGGGTGTGTGTGAAGTTATTCTGAATGACCCAATGTGCACCTTGAATATTATATACCCTTTTAGGGATAGATTTCAAATAGCTCTGATATAGCAGAAACCACTAAATTATGAAATTGCTAAATTGGGAATTGTATTTCAACCCAGAACAAGAAATGTGCTTGAACGGACACTAAATAACTCGCCCAGCTACAGCACTAAGGACAGATTTAGCGGGATATAAATTTGAGGCCTAGTATTTAGGCGCTGGGTGACCGGTATGGATTTAGTGACAGAATTAGACTGGGATATGGCCAAAAAATAAACAGACTATTGCTGGTTAAATGCACTTGGTGTGACAGCTTCACCCTGATGTAGGCTTTAGCCAAAAAACAACCACACCATTGAGGGTTAAATGCACTTGGTGACAGGCGCAGCTTGCCCCTGATTTAGTATATGGCCAAAAAATTAACAGACTATTGCTGGTTAAATGCACTTGGTGTGACAGCTTCACCCTGATGTAGGCTTTAGCCAAAAAACAACCACACCATTGAGGGTTAAATGCACTTGGTGACAGGCGCAGCTTGCCCCTGATTTTGTATATGGCCAAAAAATGAACAGACTATTGCTGGTTAAATGCACTTGGTGTGACAGCTTCACCCTGATGTAGGCTTTAGCCAAAAAACAACCACACCATTGAGGGTTAAATGCACTTGGTCGCAGCTTGTGCTGGCGCACCACAAGACACAAAATGGCCGCCGATCACCCCAGAAAAATGTGACTGACAAACGGTCTGGGCAGCCTAAAAACAGTGAGCAATTGAGGATCAGCAGCTCAATGATCCACAGCTGCAGATCGATCAGTTAATCAAGTCCTTTGGAGGAGTTAATCTGCCTAATCTCGCCCTACTGTCGCAGCCGCAACCTCTCCCTACGCTAATCAGAGCAGAGTGACGGGCGGCGCTATGTGACTCCAGCTTAAATAGAGGCTGGGTCACATGGTGCTCTGGCCAATCACAGCCATGCCAATAGTAGGCATGGCTGTGATGGCCTCTTGGGGCAAGTAGTATGACGCTTGTTGATTGGCTGCTTTGCAGCCTTTCAAAAAGCGCCAAGAAAGCGTCACAAAAGCGCGAAGAAAGCGACGAACACCGAACCCGAACCCGGACTTTTACGAAAATGTCCGGGTTCGGGTCCGTGTCACGGACACCCCAAAATTCGGTACGAACCCGAACTATACAGTTCGAGTTCGCTCATCCCTAATTACAAGGAATGTCCTTGTGTAGATTAGTTGTAAAAAAAAACAATGCAGCAGCAATTTACTAACACTACATTATAAATGTGAGATTCTTGGCAAATACTTTACACTTTGTACAAAATTATTTGTGCCTGTCCAACACCGACATCTCTTTAGGTCAGGAACCTACACTAAATACTGCCTCCGCTGGTGCAGTACTGGCCTCCATTAAATTCAGGGAATGCAGGTTCCGCATGCATGCCAAGCCCACACTATATGATACTTCTTTTGGTGCCACAATGGCCTCCATTAAGTTCAGGGAATGCATGCTAGATTAATTGTGCCATCAGTTTACGTCTGTAAAAAGATACAGTCAAGTCCTCTTTTTTTTGTAAATAATATTTTATTTTTACATAATGATAATTACAAACATTCATTTAATCAGTTGTACAGGTAAACAAAGTTGGTACTAAAATGTCTTGTTCATGACATACATTTTAAAGATGTGGAATTGAGGCTACTGTCTTCTGGGAAGGTTTCACAAGTAGGGATGAGCGAACTCGAACTGTATAGTTCGGGTTCGTACCGAATTTTGGGGTGTCCGTGACACGGACCCGAACCCGGACATTTTCGTAAAAGTCCGGGTTCGGGTTCGGTGTTCGTCGCTTTCTTGGCGCGTTTGTGACGCTTTCTTGGCGCTTCTTGAAAGGCTGCAAAGCAGCCAATCAACAAGCGTCATACTACTTGCCCCAAGAGGCCGTCACAGCCATGCCTACTATTGGCATGGCTGTGATTGGCCAGAGCACCATGTGACCCAGCCTCTATTTAAGCTGGAGTCACATAGCGCCGCCCGTCACTCTGCTCTGATTAGCGTAGGGAGAGGTTGCGGCTGCGACAGTAGGGCGAGATTAGGCAGATTAACTTCTCCAAAGGACTTGATTAATCGATCGATCTGCAGCTGTGCATCATTGAGCTGCTGAAATTCAATTGCTCACTGTTTTTAGGCTGCCCAGACCGTTTGTCAGTCACTTTTTTCTGGGGTGATCGGCGGCCATTTTGTGTCTTGTGGTGCGCCAGCACAAGCTGCGACCAAGTGCATTTAACCCTCAATGGTGTGGTTGTTTTTTGGCTAAAGCCTACATCAGGGTGAAGCTGTCACACCAAGTGCATTTAACCAGCAATAGTCTGTTTATTTTTTGGCCATATACTACATCAGGGGCAAGCTGCGCCTGTCACCAAGTGCATTTAACCCTCAATGGTGTGGTTGTTTTTTGGCTAAAGCCTACATCAGGGTGAAGCTGTCACACCAAGTGCATTTAACCAGCAATAGTCTGTTTATTTTTTGGCCATATACTACATCAGGGGCAAGCTGCGCCTGTCACCAAGTGCATTTAACCCTCAATGGTGTGGTTGTTTTTTGGCTAAAGCCTACATCAGGGTGAAGCTGTCACACCAAGTGCATTTAACCAGCAATAGTCTGTTAATTTTTTGGCCATATACTAAATCAGGGGCAAGCTGCGCCCGTCACCAAGTGCATTTAACCAGCAATAGTCTGTTCATTTTTTGGCCATATACTACATCAGGGGCAAGCTGCGCCCGTCACCAAGTGCATTTAACCCTCAGTAGTGTGGTTGGTCAAGCTGTCACACCAAGTGCATTTAACCAGCAATAGTCTGTTCATTTTTTGGCCATATACTACATCAGGGGCAAGCTGCGCCTGTCACCAAGTGCATTTAACCCTCAGTAGTGTGGTTGGTCAAGCTGTCACACCAAGTGCATTTAACCAGCAATAGTGTGGTTATTTTTTGGCCATATCCCAGTCTAATTCTGTCACTAAATCCATACCGGTCACCCAGCGCCTAAATACTAGGCCTCAAATTTATATCCCGCTAAATCTGTCGTTACCGCTGTCCTGTTGTGGATGGGCAAGTTATTTAGTGTCCGTCAAAGCACATTTTTTGTTCTGGGTTGAAATACAATTCCCAATTTAGCAATTTCATAATTTAGTGGTTTCTGCTATATCAGAGCTATTTGAAATCTATCCCTAAAAGGGTATATAATAATCAAGGTGCACATACGGTCATTCAGAATAACTTCACACACACGCTACTGTGCATTTCCAAGTTTAATTCTGTTAGTAAGTCCATACTGGTCACCCAGCACCTAAATACTAGGCCTCAAATTTATATCCCGCTAAATCTGTCGTTACCGCTGTACTGTTGTGGCTGGGCAAGTTATTTAGTGTCCGTTAAAGCACATTTTTTGTTCAGGGTTGAAATACAATTCCCAATTTAGCAATTTCATAATTTTGTGGTTTCTGCTATATCAGAGCTATTTGAAATCTATCCCTAAAAGGGTATATAATATTCAAGGTGCATATAGGGTCATTCAGAATAACTTCACACACACGCTACTGTGCATTTCCAAGTCTAATTCTGTCACTAAATCCATACCGGTCACCCAGCGCCTAAATACTAGGCCTCAAATTTATATCCCGCTGAATTTGAATACAATACATTGGGCCAAATAATATTTTTGTTGTTATGGTGAACCATAACAATGAGGGAAACATCTAGTAAGGGACGCGGACGTGGACATGGTCGTGGTGGTGTTAGTGGACCCTCTGGTGCTGGGAGAGGACGTGGCCGTTCTGCCACATCCACACGTCCTAGTGTACCAACTACCTCAGGTCCCAGTAGCCGCCAGAATTTACAGCGATATATGGTGGGGCCCAATGCCGTTCTAAGGATGGTAAGGCCTGAGCAGGTACAGGCATTAGTCAATTGGGTGGCCGACAGTGGATCCAGCACGTTCACATTATCTCCCACCCAGTCTTCTGCAGAAAGCGCACAGATGGCGCCTGAAAACCAACCCCATCAGTCTGTCACATCACCCCCATGCATACCAGGGAAACTGTCTCAGCCTCAAGTTATGCAGCAGTCTCTTATGCTGTTTGAAGACTCCGCTGGCAGGGTTTCCCAAGGGCATCCACCTAGCCCTTCCCCAGCGGTGGAAGACATAGACTGCACTGACGCACAACCACTTATGTTTCCTGATGATGAGGACATGGGAATACCACCTCAGCATGTCTCTGATGATGACGAAACACAGGTGCCAACTGCTGCGTCTTTCTGCAGTGTGCAGACTGAACAGGAGGTCAGGGATCAAGACTGGGTGGAAGACGATGCAGGGGACGATGAGGTCCTAGACCCCACATGGAATGAAGGTCGTGCCACTGACTTTCACAGTTCGGAGGAAGAGGCAGTGGTGAGACCGAGCCAACAGCGTAGCAAAAGAGGGAGCAGTGGGCAAAAGCAGAACACCCGCCGCCAAGAGACTCCGCCTGCTACTGACCGCCGCCATCTGGGACCGAGCACCCCAAAGGCAGCTTCAAGGAGTTCCCTGGCATGGCACTTCTTCAAACAATGTGCTGACGACAAGACCCGAGTGGTTTGCACGCTGTGCCATCAGAGCCTGAAGCGAGGCATTAACGTTCTGAACCTGAGCACAACCTGCATGACCAGGCACCTGCATGCAAAGCATGAACTGCAGTGGAGTAAACACCTTAAAACCAAGGAAGTCACTCAGGCTCCCCCTGCTACCTCTTCTGCTGCTGCCGCCTCGGCCTCTTCCTCTGCCTCTGGAGGAACGTTGGCACCTGCCGCCCAGCAAACAGGGGATGTACCACCAACACCACCACCACCTCCGTCACCAAGCGTCTCAACCATGTCACACGGCAGCGTTCAGCTCTCCATCTCACAAACATTTGAGAGAAAGCGTAAATTCCCACCTAGCCACCCTCGATCCCTGGCCCTGAATGCCAGCATTTCTAAACTACTGGCCTATGAAATGCTGTCATTTAGGCTGGTGGACACAGACAGCTTCAAACAGCTCATGTCGCTTGCTGTCCCACAGTATGTTGTTCCCAGCCGCCACTACTTCTCCAAGAGAGCCGTGCCTTCCCTGCACAACCAAGTATCCGATAAAATCAAGTGTGCACTGCGCAACGCCATCTGTAGCAAGGTCCACCTAACCACAGATACGTGGACCAGTAAGCACGGCCAGGGACGCTATATCTCCCTAACTGCACACTGGGTAAATGTAGTGGCAGCTGGGCCCCAGGCGGAGAGCTGTTTAGCGCACGTCCTTCCGCCGCCAAGGATCGCAGGGCAACATTCTTTGCCTCCTGTTGCCACCTCCTCCTTCTCGGCTTCCTCCTCCTCTTCTTCCACCTGCTCATCCAGTCAGCCACACACCTTCACCACCAACTTCAGCACAGCCCGGGGTAAACGTCAGCAGGCCATTCTGAAACTCATATGTTTGGGGGACAGGCCCCACACCGCACAGGAGTTGTGGCGGGGTATAGAACAACAGACCGACGAGTGGTTGCTGCCGGTGAGCCTCAAGCCCGGCCTGGTGGTGTGTGATAATGGGCGAAATCTCGTTGCAGCTCTGGGACTAGCCAATTTGACGCACATCCCTTGCTTGGCGCATGTGCTGAATTTGGTGGTGCAGAAGTTCATTCACAACTACCCCGACATGTCAGAGCTGCTGCATAAAGTGCGGGCCGTCTGTTCGCGCTTCCGGCGTTCACATCCTGCTGCTGCTCGCCTGTCTGCGCTACAGCGTAACTTCGGCCTTCCCGCTCACCGCCTCATATGCGACGTGCCCACCAGGTGGAACTCCACCTTGCACATGCTGGACAGACTGTGCGAGCAGCAGCAGGCCATAGTGGAGTTTCAGCTGCAGCACGCACGGGTCAGTCGCACTACAGAACAGCACCACTTCACCACCAATGACTGGGCCTCCATGCGAGACCTGTGTGCCCTGTTGCGCTGTTTCGAGTACTCCACCAACATGGCCAGTGGCGATGACGCCGTTATCAGCGTTACAATACCACTTCTATGTCTCCTTGAGAAAACACTTAGGGCGATGATGGAAGAGGAGGTGGCCCAGGAGGAGGAGGAGGAGGAAGAGGGGTCATTTTTAGCACTTTCAGGCCAGTCTCTTCGAAGTGACTCAGAGGGAGGTTTTTGGCAACAGCAGAGGCCAGGTACAAATGTGGCCAGACAGGGCCCACTACTGGAGGACGAGGAGGACGAGGATGAGGAGGAGGTGGAGGAGGATGAGGATGAAGCATGGTCACAGCGGGGTGGCACCCAACGCAGCTCGGGTCCATCACTGGTGCGTGGCTGGGGGGAAAGGCAGGACGATGACGATACGCCTCCCACAGAGGACAGCTTGTCCTTACCCCTGGGCAGCCTGGCACACATGAGCGACTACATGCTGCAGTGCCTGCGCAACGACAGCAGAGTTGCCCACATTTTAACCTGTGCGGACTACTGGGTTGCCACCCTGCTGGATCCACGCTACAAAGACAATGTGCCCACCTTACTTCCTGCACTGGAGCGTGATAGGAAGATGCGCGAGTACAAGCGCACGTTGGTAGACGCGCTACTGAGAGCATTCCCAAATGTCACAGGGGAACAAGTGGAAGCCCAAGGCCAAGGCAGAGGAGGAGCAAGAGGTCGCCAAGGCAGCTGTGTCACGGCCAGCTCCTCTGAGGGCAGGGTTAGCATGGCAGAGATGTGGAAAACTTTTGTCAACACGCCACAGCTAACTGCACCACCACCTGATACGCAACGTGTTAGCAGGAGGCAACATTTCACTAACATGGTGGAACAGTACGTGTGCACACCCCTCCACGTACTGACTGATGGTTCGGCCCCATTCAACTTCTGGGTCTCTAAATTGTCCACGTGGCCAGAGCTAGCCTTTTATGCCTTGGAGGTGCTGGCCTGCCCGGCGGCCAGCGTTTTGTCTGAACGTGTATTCAGCACGGCAGGGGGCGTCATTACAGACAAACGCAGCCGCCTGTCTACAGCCAATGTGGACAAGCTGACGTTCATAAAAATGAACCAGGCATGGATCCCACAGGACCTGTCCGTCCCTTGTCCAGATTAGACATTAACTACCTCCCCTTAACCATATATTATTGGACTCCAGGGCACTTCCTCATTCAATCCTATTTTTATTTTCATTTTACCATTATATTGCGAGGCTACCCAAAGTTGAATGAACCTCTCCTCTGTCTGGGTGCCGGGGCCTAAATATATGCCAATGGACTGTTCCAATGTTGGGTGACGTGAAGCCTGATTCTCTGCTATGACATGCAGACTAATTCTCTGCTGACATGAAGCCAGATCCTCTGTTACGGGACCTCTCTCCTCTGCCTGGGTGCTGGGCCTAAATATATGCCAATGGACTGTTGCAGTGGTGGCTGACGTGAAGCCTCATTCTCTGCTATGACATGCAGACTAATTCTCTGCTGACATGAAGCCAGATTGTCTGTTACGGGACCTCTCTCCTCTGCCTGGGTGCTGGGCCTAAATTATGACAATGGACTGTTGCAGTGGTGGGCTGACGTGAAGCCTGATTCTCTGCTATGACATGAAGACTGATTCTCTGCTGACATGAAGCCAGATTGTCTGTTACGGGACCTCTCTCCTCTGCCTGGGTGCTGGGCCTAAATATATGACAATGGACTGTTGCAGTGGTGGCTGACGTGAAGCCTGATTCTCTGCTATGACATGCAGACTGATTCTCTGCTGACATGAAGCCAGATTCCTCTGTTACGGGACCTCTCTCCTCTGCCTGGGTGCTGGGCCTAAATATATGACAATGGACTGTTGCAGTGGTGGCTGACGTGAAGCCTCATTCTCTGCTATGACATGCAGACTAATTCTCTGCTGACATGAAGCCAGATTGTCTGTTACGGGACCTCTCTCCTCTGCCTGGGTGCTGGGCCTAAATTTATGAAAATGGACTCTTACAGTGGTGGGTGACGTGAAGCCTGATTCTCTGCTATGACATGAAGACTGATTCTCTGCTGACATGAAGCCAGATCCTCTGTTACGGGACCTCTCTCCTCTGCCTGTGTGCTGGGCCTAAATATATGCCAATGGACTGTTGCAGTGGTGGCTGACGTGAAGCCTCATTCTCTGCTATGACATGCAGACTAATTCTCTGCTGACATGAAGCCAGATTGTCTGTTACGGGACCTCTCTCCTCTGCCTGGGTGCTGGGCCTAAATTTATGAAAATGGACTGTTGCAGTGGTGGGTGACGTGAAGCCTGATTCTCTGCTATGACATGAAGACTGATTCTCTGCTGACATGAAGCCAGATTGTCTGTTACGGGACCTCTCTCCTCTGCCTGGGTGCTGGGCCTAAATTTATGAAAATGGACTGTTACAGTGGTGGGTGACGTGAAGCCTGATTCTCTGCTATGACATGAAGACTGATTCTCTGCTGACATGAAGCCAGATCCTCTGTTACGGGACCTCTCTCCTCTGCCTGTGTGCTGGGCCTAAATATATGCCAATGGACTGTTGCAGTGGTGGCTGACGTGAAGCCTCATTCTCTGCTATGACATGCAGACTAATTCTCTGCTGACATGAAGCCAGATTGTCTGTTACGGGACCTCTCTCCTCTGCCTGGGTGCTGGGCCTAAATTTATGACAATGGACTGTTGCAGTGGTGGGTGACGTGAAGCCTGATTCTCTGCTATGACATGCAGACTAATTCTCTGCTGACATGAAGCCAGATTGTCTGTTACGGGACCTCTCTCCTCTGCCTGGGTGCTGGGCCTAAATTTATGAAAATGGACTGCTTACAGTGGTGGGTGACGTGAAGCCTGATTCTCTGCTATGACATGAAGACTGATTCTCTGCTGACATGAAGCCAGATCCTCTGTTACGGGACCTCTCTCCTCTGCCTGGGTGCTGGGCCTAAATATATGCCAATGGACTGTTGCAGTGGTGGCTGACGTGAAGCCTCATTCTCTGCTATGACATGCAGACTAATTCTCTGCTGACATGAAGCCAGATTGTCTGTTACGGGACCTCTCTCCTCTGCCTGGGTGCTGGGCCTAAATTTATGACAATGGACTGTTGCAGTGGTGGGTGACGTGAAGCCTGATTCTCTGCTATGACATGCAGACTGATTCTCTGCTGACATGAAGCCAGATTGTCTGTTACGGGACCTCTCTCCTCTGCCTGGGTGCTGGGCCTAAATATATGCCAATGGACTGTTGCAGTGGTGGCTGACGTGAAGCCTCATTCTCTGCTATGACATGCAGACTAATTCTCTGCTGACATGAAGCCAGATTGTCTGTTACGGGACCTCTCTCCTCTGCCTGGGTGCTGGGCCTAAATTTATGAAAATGGACTGTTGCAGTGGTGGGTGACGTGAAGCCTGATTCTCTGCTATGACATGAAGACTGATTCTCTGCTGACATGAAGCCAGATTCTCTGTTACGGGACCTCTCTCCTCTGCCTGGGTGCCGGGGCCTAAATATCTGAGAATGGACTGTTCCAGTGGTGGGTGACGGGAAGCCAGATTCTCTGCTATGGGACCTCTCTCCAATTGATTTTGGTTAATTTTTATTTATTTAATTTTTATTTTTATTCATTTCCCTATCCACATTTGTTTGCAGGGGATTTACCTACATGTTGCTGCCTTTTGCAGCCCTCTAGCCCTTTCCTGGGCTGTTTTACAGCCGTTTTAGTGCCGAAAAGTTCGGGTCCCCATTGACTTCAATGGGGTTCGGGTTTGGGACGATGTTCGGATCGGGTTCGGATCCCGAACCCGAACATTTTCGGGAAGTTCGGCCGAACTTCTCGAACCCGAACATGCAGGTGTTCGCTCAACTCTATTCACGAGTAGTAGTTTTTTTTTACAGGGCCAGTAAGATTGCATTCCCCAAATAGATTCAATAAACAAATCTTCGGTGATACTGGTACCTTTATCCCAACAACTTGAGACAGTATTGTACTGACCTCAGCCCAGAAACCTGTGACTTAAGAACACTCCCACTATATATGTAAGTGTGTGCCTCTTTCCTTCCCACACCGCAAGCAGTTGGGGTTTGAGTCTGGAAAGATTTTTGTCAGCTTGACTGGCGTATAGTGCCATCTTGTGAGGATCTTATAATAGTTTTCCTGGAGTTTAACGCATCTAAATAGTTTGTGGGTGGCAGACATTAGGAACTTTGTTTCTGTATCTGAACTTCCCTTGGAGGTCTCTTTCCCATTTTATGAGAAACCAGCAATCTGCATGGGATTGTTGAGGTATCATTTGCGAGTATGGGGAAGATATCTTTTTCTTGGGATCTACCTTCTGAAGGGCCATTTTCTAAAAGGAGGTTGAAAGAGGTGGGTTTAGAAGGGTTTCGGAGTGAGGTCTGATACATGCTATAAGATGAAAAGAGGGCAAATCTCGTAACTGGGGTATCTGTTTTAGCTGGTCAATTGTTGGAGGTTTGTCTGGATCACAAAGATCCAGTTGTGGCATACAGAGTGTTTGTCCCTTTGGGTAGGGTGTCTCTGCAAGAAGGGGGTCTGTCTAGTAAAGCATCTTTTGCTTGTGTTAGTGTTAACTTATTACTCATTAGTGTTTGTCTGAGACCTCCTTTGTGCCAGAGTGTCAAAGTGTATTTTGTCAGCTTATTAAGTGTCAGAAGGCAGTTATGCTTAGTATGTTTAGTGTCAAGTAGTAGAACCCTCAATGGGAGGTTGCACATTGGTTCTTCTGCCTGTACATCTAGTCTGTGTTCTGACATCCAGAGCCAGTCAAGACATCAAATGCCCTGCATGGCGTTGTAATAGGCCTTAAAGCCTGGAAGTCCCAATCCCCCATTTTTGGTGTGTTGCGTTAAGTCTTTGTGGGCCAGTCGGGGCCTCTGCTTACACCACAAAAAGGAGTAGAGTAACTTCATGAAAAACTGATTGGGAAGTTTAATTGGGAGGGTCTGTAAGAAGTATAGTACTTAAGGCAAACCATGAGACGTAGTGTATATCCCAACTCTCAATTACTGCACTAATCTGTCTTGGTAGGTCCAGGAAGTTGGCTTTATATAGTAAGTGGATGTCTTGTGTAATATTGACTACTAAGAAGTTAATCGAACCGGATGCCCATTTGAAAAGATTAGTGCACACAGGTTTGAGCTGTGAAGGTGTTTAAAATCTGGGATTTTGTTGGGTTGATTTTAAAATTTGCCATCTGCTCGACGTGATCAAAAATCGAAATGACTCCAGGGAGGGCTTCTACTGGGTTGGATTTAAACATTAGTACATTGTCTGCAAATGCTGCTAGTTGGTGAGTGTAAGATCCCATTTGGACTCCTTGTATTCTAGGGTCTTGACGAAATGCTTGCAGCACAGTGTCTAATGTCAAGACAAAGAGAAGGGGGGATAGAAGGCAACCCTGTAATGTGCCATTTCTAATCTTAAACCGTGGAGATAGAGTATTATTGATCCATATTGTGCACTTGGGGAGTTGTACATAGACATGATAGCAGAGATGAAATGTGAGGGAATGCCAAATTTCAGGAGAGTTCTGGTCATAAATAGCTAACTCATCCTATCAAATGTCTTCTCAGCATCTGTGCTGAGAAGGACTAATGGTATTGAGATTAATTTGGCATGTTGAATGATGTGTAATAAGCACATTGTGCTCATTTTACCCTCTCTGCCTGGAGTAAACCCTACTTGTTTAGGAGAGATAATGCAAATGAAAGTATAGACCGGCACTCAAATATAGATTTATTAATACTAAAAAGAGTTCATAAAAAGACCTAGTGAGGGTCAGTCCAAAGTGTCTAATAATAACAAAAAATCACACAGAATGATAAAGGTGAAGGAATAATATAAAAAAAAATGTATAATATAATAATAATAAAGAAAATTGTATTATATAATTAAAAAAAAATATATTATATAATAAAAATAAAATAAGGGTAAGGTGACCCTATGTGGGTGTTCTCGGCTCTGTAGCAACTGTGAGGAGTAGCACCAAATACTGATATACTGTCGATGACAGCTAATAATGTTCTTAAAGATCACAGGATAAAGCTGTTAGTGTGTAGTTGTAATGACCGGCGTCACACACAGGGAGGAAAACAGGGAAAGCCCTGCCCAAGGGAGAGGGAAAGGTGGTGACCCCTAACTTACCTTGCGGCTGGCACCTGACTGCCCTGACGTCCCTAGACGGGTTCCTCACCCGTGCGGCGATCACGTGCCTAAACCCTGGCTTTCCCTGAAATGAGCCCTAGATAGTGAACGGGCCGGTGGGATCGCTAGTCCGCACCACTGCACTAAGAGGGAAACACCAGGGAGAGGACAGACAAATACAAACAAACACAAACACCCAGGTGGGGGACCACAGCAGTCCACAAAGGTCCAACAGGGATCCGGAGGGTAGCGTTCTGAAACAACCATCCGAGAACGCAGCAACACAGCTCCAGTGGGTCAGAATAGATGTCCAGGCAGGAAGCTCTATCTCTGGCAACCAGAGAAGTGTGAGAGAGGAATATAAGGAGGTTTGGGAGTGCTGGACAAGGAACAGCTGAGGAGAAGGAGCTACGGATCCCTGAGTGAGCCAAAAGGGTTTGCAAAGCAAACCCAGAAAGCTACCATAAGGAAAACAGCCCTATCTTAAATAGAGCGTGCAGCCAACCGCTGCGACTTCCTGACCCCGGGTATAACGGAGTCAGGCGTGGTTCTCGATACCCTCGTGACAGTACCCCCCTCTCTACGAGGGGCCTCCGGACACTCAGGACCAGGTCTCTCAGGATGAGAGGCATGAAAAACCCGAACTAACCTGTCGGCGTTTACCTCAGACGCAGGAACCCACATTCTTTCCTCGGGACCGTAACCTCTCCAATGCACCAGATATTGAAGAGAGCGGCGGACCCGACGAGAATTAACAATTTTGGAAATCTGAAATTCTAGATTACCATCCACGACAACAGGAGGGGGTGGCAGCGGTGATGGTTCTAGAGGTGGAACATATTTTTTGAGTAACGACTTATGAAAAACATTATGAATTTTAAAAGTCTGAGGTAACTCCAGGCGAAAAGCCACGGGGTTGATGATGGCTACAATTTTGTAAGGGCCAATAAACCTAGGACCCAGTTTCCAAGAGGGAACCTTCAATTTAATATTCCTAGTAGACAACCACACATAGTCATTCACTCCTAGGTCCGGACCTGGCGACCGTCTCTTATCAGCCATGCATTTGTATTTACCTCCCATATTTTTCAAGTTAGCTTGCACCTTCTGCCATACCGATGAAAGAGATGACGAAAAACGTTCCTCTTCGGGAACCCCAGAAGACCCCCCCTCTTTGAAAGTACAGAATTGGGGATGAAAACCATATGCACCAAGAAATGGTGACTTGCCAGTGGATTCCTGACGACGATTATTTATGGCAAACTCAGCTAACGGTAAATATGATGACCACAACTCTTGGTTTTCAGACACAAAACATCTTAGATATGTCTCAAGGTTTTGGTTGGTACGCTCAGTCTGTCCATTCGACTGAGGATGAAAAGCTGAGGAAAAGGACAAGTGTACCCCCAAACGGGAACAAAAAGCTTTCCAAAATTTAGAAATAAACTGGGTACCCCGATCCGAAACAACATCGGAGGGGACCCCGTGAAGCTTCACGATTTCACTGACGAATACCTGAGCAAGAGTCTTAGCATTAGGTAGTGCGGGTAACGCAATGAAGTGTACCATTTTGCTAAACCTGTCCACTACTACCAAAATAACTGTTTTACCCGCAGACAAAGGTAAGTCAGTGATAAAATCCATTGACAGATGTGTCCACGGTCTATTGGGAATGACGAGTGGTAATAGAGACCCTGCAGGACGTGTATGTGAAACTTTTGCGCGCGCACAGGTAGAACAAGAAGACACAAAATCTAATACATCCTGACGCAACCTTGGCCACCAAAAACGACGAGACAATAGCTCCAAGGTTGCTTTACTACCCGGGTCCCCGGCAAGTGCCGAATTATGATGTTCCTTTAATAATTCGAAACGTAGGTTCAACGGTACAAACAATTTCTCTGAGGGGCAAGAGACCGGGGCGTCCCCCTGGGCCTCTAGCACCTTCCCCTCCAAAACAGAGTGTACCGCAGAGACAACCACTCCTCTTTGTAGAATGGGCACCGGATCACTCACAGTACCCCCTCCAGGGAAACAACGAGATAGTGCATCAGCCTTGGTGTTCTTTGCCCCAGGACGATAGGTAATCATAAAGTTAAACCTGGTAAAAAATAGCGACCACCTAGCCTGTCTAGGGGTGAGACGCTTAGCTGATTCGAGGTACAGAAGATTTTTGTGGTCCGTAATCACAGTGACGGGGTGGACTGCCCCCTCTAAGAAGTGACGCCACTCCTCAAACGCAAGTTTAATAGCTAATAGTTCCCTATTGCCAATATCGTAGTTCTTTTCTGCTGCAGATAGTTTTTTAGAAAAGAAAGCACAAGGACGCCATTTGCCAGGAGACGGACCCTGAGACAGCACAGCCTCCACTCCCACCTCTGACGCATCGACTTCAACAATAAAAGGCTGAGAGACATCAGGTTGGACTAGTACAGGTGCTGAGGTAAACCTCTCTTTTAGAGAGGAAAAAGCAACTTTAGCGGCGTCAGACCATTTAGAAAAATCAGTCCCCTTCCTAGTCATGTCAGTAAGTGGTTTTACAATAACTGAATAATTTTTAATGAATTTCCTATAGAAATTCACGAAGCCCAAGAACCGTTGCAGTGCTTTGAGGTTCTCAGGAAGATCCCAATCTAAAATTGCCTGGACCTTCCTAGGATCCATACGGAAACCTGACGCAGATAAAAAATAACCCAGGAATTGTATCTCCTGAACGGCGAAGACACATTTTTCAATCTTGGCATATAATTCATTCGTCCGTAGGACCTGCAGTACTTGTCTGACATGCACCTCATGTGTTTTCAGATCAGACGAATAAATTAAAATATCATCTAGGTATATTACCACAAACCTGCCGATTAGATGACTAAAAATGTCATTAACGAAATGTTGAAAGACGGCAGGAGCATTGGTCAGACCGAAAGGCATAACTAGATTTTCATAATGCCCCTCAGGGGTGTTAAACGCTGTCTTCCACTCATCCCCCTCCTTAATACGAATCAGATTGTAGGCCCCCCTAAGATCAAGTTTGGAGAACCACCTAGCACCCGCAATCTGATTAAACAGGTCAGGAATGAGAGGAAGAGGGTATGGGTCTCGGATGGTTATCTGATTTAATTCGCGAAAATCTAAGCAAGGACGCAGGCCCCCATCTTTCTTTTTAACGAAGAAAAACCCTGCAGCCACGGGTGAAGAAGAGGGCCTGATGTGTCCCTTAGCCAAGCTCTCGGAGATATAATCTTTCATGGCTTGTCTCTCTGGACCCGAAAGATTATATAACCTGGTCTTGGGTAATTTTGCGCCGGGAATAAGGTTAACCGGGCAATCATAAGGACGATGAGGTGGTAACTTCTGACAACCTTTTTCAGAAAAAACATCCTCAAAATCCGAAATAAATGTAGGTAGGGTAGTTATGGAGGCGACTAAGCAATTGCTATTTAAGCAATTTTCTCTGCACTGCTCACTCCACTCCAATATCTCCCTGGCCTGCCAATCCACCACTGGATTGTGCGCTACCAACCAGGGAAGGCCCAGCACCACCGGAGTGGGAAGCCCCTCCAGAACATAACCTGAAAGCATCTTGTTATGGTGGTCCCCTACCCGAAGGTGTAAATTATGAACGATGTGGGTGAGGTTTCTCTGAGACAGGGGAGCAGAATCAATAGCGAATATGGGAATGGGTCTCTGTAACGTACAGAGAGACAAACCCAAAGAGCGGGCAAAATTGGCATCTATCAAATTTACCCCTGCTCCACTGTCTAGAAAGAAAGAAATAGTCTCCGTCTTATCACCAAAAATAATAACCGCTGGCAACACAAATTGTGATGTACGTATGGAGGAGACGTATACCCCCCGGCTGACATCCTCCACACAGCCTGGGGTTAGTAGTTTTTCCGACGGTCTTTTGTTTCTGAGGAAAGAAGGACAGACATTAATGAAATGACCCCTCTCCCCACAGAAAAAACAAACCCAATGCCTACGGCGAACCTCAGGAGGACGGACCTGACGAGTGGTTCCTCCTAGCTGCATAGGCTCGTCTAAGTCCGTACAGACTAACTGCTGCTTGGGAGGGGTTACCAATTTCTCCGGTTCTTTCAACCTGTCCCTAAGGCGTCTCTCTATACGGATAGAAAGGGACATAACCGCATCAAGGGAAACGGGGGTCTCATATAATGCAAGCGCATCCTTAACCCTTTCGGATAACCCAGAGCAGAACTGACTCCTGAGAGCCGGGTCGTTCCATTGGGTATCCGTAGCCCACCTACGGAATTCAGAGCAATAATCCTCTACCGGCCGCTCTCCTTGTAAGAGTCTCCGTAATCTTGATTCAGCCAGTGCTACTCGGTCAGGGTCATCATATATGAGACCCAAGGCCCCGAAAAACTCATCCACTGACCGAAGAGCCTGGGAATAAGTAGGTAAAGAGAACGCCCAGGACTGCGGGTCCCCCTGCAGCAGGGAAATAACAACCCCCACCCGCTGATCTTCATTACCAGAGGAGTAAGGGCGCAGTTTAAAGTATAACTTACAGGCCTCACGGAACGTCAAAAACTTGTCCCTTCCCCCAGAAAATCTGTCAGGGAGAGGGACCTTGGGTTCCGCAACAACCTGGTTACCAGTAGCAACCGCTGGGCTTGCGGTCAGTTGTAATTGCTGCTGTTGCTGGAGGACCGACGCCTTCAATCCTACCACCTCCAAAGACAGGCCATGAAATTGTTTGGACAGAGCAGCAATTTGATCCATACTGGATTCTAAGTAGGTAAAAATTATTTTTTTTTTTACCTACACAAAATAAGGGCCAGAGATAATGTAATGACCGGCGTCACACACAGGGAGGAAAACAGGGAAAGCCCTGCCCAAGGGAGAGGGAAAGGTGGTGACCCCTAACTCACCTTGCGGCTGGCACCTGACTGCCCTGACGTCCCTAGACGGGTTCCTCACCCGTGCGGCGATCACGTGCCCCAAACCCTGGCTTTCCCTGAAATGAGCCCTAGATAGTGAACGGGCCGGTGGGATCGCTAGTCCGCACCACTGCACTAAGAGGGAAACACCAGGGAGAGGACAGACAAATACAAACAAACACAAACACCCAGGTGGGCGACCACAGCAGTCCACAAAGGTCCAACAGGGATCCGGAGGGTAGCGTTCTGAAACAACCATCCGAGAACGCAGCAACACAGCTCCAGTGGGTCAGAATAGATGTCCAGGCAGGAAGCTCTATCTCTGGCAACCAGAGAAGTGTGAGAGAGGAATATAAGGAGGTTTGGAAGTGCTTATATTCCTCTCTCACACTTCTCTGGGAACAGCTGAGGAGAAGGAGCTACGGATCCCTGAGTGAGCCAAAAGGGTTTGCAAAGCAAACCCAGAAAGCTACCATAAGGAAAACAGCCCTATCTTAAATAGAGCGTGCAGCCAACCGCTGCGACTTCCTGACCCCGGGTATAACGGAGTCAGGCGTGGTTCTCGATACCCTCGTGACAGTAGTGCTTTCCTGGCTACTTTGTTGCAGTCACTGTTATTAGCCAGAGGCTCCTCCCGGTGGGTTTGTTCAACAGACAGCTACACAGTAAGTGAATGGTGCTGCGGTCTAGAGCAGATGGTGCTAGCCGGTCACGGATGAAAAAATCAACAAAATACACAGACCATCGTGTTGTACAAAAATTGGGATATAGATGACAGGCCAGGATCGGGCGGCGTCCCAACCGAATTCGATGTACTGGCCTGTGTTACCTTTCTCGATGTCTGCTCTGTGTCTTGTTTCTCACCAGTCCTTTCTCTTTGAAGAGACTGTCGCTGATGCTGGAGTGGATGTTCCCGTGTGTTAGCCTGAGTCGGACGGGCCTTTCTCTGGACAGTGTCCCACGTGTATGGGGCTGGATGTGCGCCGGTATTGCGTGGGCTTCTGGCGTTTGCGGTCAAGTGGGTGCTCCAAGGAGATCCTTCTTGGTTGGAAGCGCTTCCAAGGCAATGTTGGTTAATTGTCTGTATGCAGATTTCCCAAACGCGTTTCAAAGTCTAGAGCTGACTTCTTCAGCAGTTTTGGTTAGAGGGGTTTTAATCTGTTTGCTAACATTTTAGCAAAAAGCTTCAGGTTATTATTCAGTAGGGATATAGGCCTATAAATTGCGCATTGTGCAGGTTCTTTTTCACTTTGGGCATAATAGAGATATAGGCATTGAGCATTTATGGGGGGGGGGGGTGGATTCCCTGTCAGTGTGCTGTTGTAGATGTTCAATAGATGAGGGAGGAGGAGGGACTTAAAGGTTTTGTAATATGGGACGGGCAGTCTGTCAGGGCCTGGGGCCTTATTTGGTGGAGAGTCTAGTGAGGATTTTTCCAGCTCAGCATATGTGAAGGGTCTTGTTAGTGCTGTTTTCGCATTTCCATTTATGGTTGGGAGGTCCAGTGTGGCTAGCCAATCGTCTAGTGGTGCGCTTCCGCTCTCCTGATCTGTGTGGGCAGCAGAGGCTCTCAAATTGTACAGCTCACTATAATATGAGCAAAATTGTTATGCTATAAGTTCAGTGGTGCATATGGGCTTGACGTCAGGTGATTTCAAAAGAGAGATGAAAGATTTTGCTTTCCTTTTATTTATTTGGGATAGTAAAGAGCTTGGAGGCTTTATCCCCATGTGCATAGTATTTAAATTGTGTTGATAGAAATAGCTTAGCAGTTGAGGCATTTAATAGGTTCTTGAGATCTGTTTGTGCTTTATTCAATAAGTCCAGACCTTCCGGGGAAGCAAGATGAACTCTCTAGGTCCTGTATGCAGTGTTGTAGGTCCAGAACCTTTTGTTGCCTAAGTTTATTAGCATGTGAGCCTAGTGCTATAAGGTGCCCTCTTATTACTGATTTGTGAGTTTCCCAGAGTGTACCTTTTAGATGTATCAGATGTGTCATTTAAATGAAAATATTCTTCGAGCTGTTTCTCTATCTGTTTGACATAGGTCATGTTTCCAAGCAGAGTAGCATTTAAAGGCCAATTGCGCGTGGCTTTTGGTAGGCCCTGCAAACTATAGTGAACAAAAACTAGGGCATGATCAGACAATAAGATATTGCTGATATCAGAGGTTCTGCAGAGATGGAGTTAGTGTTGTAGGACAAAGAGATAATCTATACCAGGGATGCTCAACCTGTGGCCCTCCAGCTGTTGTAAAACTACAACTTCCACGATGCCCTTCTGTAGGATGATAGCTGTAGGGTGTCAGGGAATGATGGGAGTTGTAGTTTTGCAACAGCTGGAGGGCTGCAGGTTGAGCATGCCTGGAGTAAGAGGTGTAATCTCTCCTTAGTGGGTGGAAGGATCTCCAGACATCTGCAAGAGAGGTCTCTGACAGAGCTGTTGTGATTTTATTAATAGCAGTTATCGGCAGCGAGGAGTTGGATGTGGAGGAGCCTATTTGTGGCTGGAGTGTAGCATTTAAATCACCCCCTAGAACTATACATATTTCTGTAACAGCATTAGGGTTGTAAATATCCCATCAGCTTGGAGTATATTAGGGGCGTAAATCTTTCCAATGATGTATGTTTGTATCAATAACATCCTTAAGAAACAGATACCTCCCGTCTGGGTCAATACACTCTGAATAGACCTCCAAAGGAACATTTTTATGGAGTGATGTGTTAAATCCACATGATGCTGAGCTAGGTGAGGTACTTATTTATCATATTGCAAGTGTGAGAGATGTGGCATATGTTTAGTTCAGAAGTGAGTTTCTTGTAATCGTGCTATACCTACCTCTTGCTTGAGTACGTACCTACAAATCTGGCTCCATTTTGCTGGTGCATTCAGTCCCTTGACGTTGTACGAGCGTATAATTGTTCCAACCATAACCTAAAAAAAAAAGAATAGTGCATTAAATAACTGCTTTATGTAGATAGTGAGAATGCAATTTCAGTGGAGGATATCGCTGCCAATGAGGCGTGAAGGCTTGACTTGGCAGTCGGGCCGAGGCATGGGGGAAAGAGGGAAGGAAAGGAAAGAGGGGGGTTGGGAGAAGTAAACAGCAGGCACCGAGGTGCCCTATAAAGAGCATATTGCATAGACATGGTCAAAGTGCCATAATAGTGAGAACTAAGTACTTCAAAATAACAAATTTTCAGGATTAAACAGCTATGTGATCTCTGAGGATCAATGTAAGGGGGAGGAACTTTCCTTTAACTCGGCCAAAGGCTGCAACTGAGGCCTTTTTTGATAAATGCCTTTGGAACCTAAAAAAGAATAAAGAAATACAAAGATGTTGTGCGTAAAGGTCAGGTCTCATATGATCTGTCGACATTCTGCTGGTTCAATCTTCTCGGGGTCATCTTCCTTGGGGTATTCTTCCATCGTAGGTGTCTGGATGAGGTGACTGGGGTCCAAGGGACAATCTGAGGCAAGAATGGCAGTGGAGCAATATCTTGTGCCCCGTTCCAATCGGGGATGTCTAGTGCCTCTATGCCTAGTAAGTCATAGATCCTTTGTAGATCAGCATTGACTCTGATAGCAATCTTCCTGTTAGGCGTGTTGATTAATACACATCTAGCAAGGGGCACAGGTGGTTTCTTTTGCACAAGGTCATAGGAGACAAATCCTGGTAGATGGAGATAGCTGACCCTTCAAGTTCTAGAGAAGGGGTCATTCTTGCAGAAGCTACGATCTGTTCTTTAATGCGGTAGATAACCATCCTGCATATAACATCACGGGGTGCCTCGCCTTGTGAGGTTTAGGAGGGGGTCTCAGGGCCCTTTGTGCCTGTCCATGGTCAAGTCCCCTGCATCTTACCCAAAAAGAGTGGTGAAGAGAGAGATGAGGGTTGGCGCCCCTGATTGTCTTGATCCTCCATTAAAGAGTAAAGGTAATTTACATGGGCTTGGCAGCTATCTAGATTTCAGGTGACTGCAGTGTTAAATTCAGCCCCTGCTGCCTGTGAGGTCTCAAGCGCCTCGACTCTAGGACTGATGTGGCGCAGATCCTGTTTAATGTCTTTGAGCTTGTGTAGCACAGGTTCAAGAGAGCTAGTCAGCAGGGTTTTAAGGTAGGATTTAGATATAACCTGGTCCTCGTCGCTACATAGATCATCTTGCTCACTGTCATCCTCTGCCACAGATCAGTTTTGATTTTTTTGCCAATTTTTTTCGGTCTGCACATGCGCAGACCGGAAGGATGGATCCGGCTTTCCGGTATTTTAAATGCCCGATCCGTCACTAATACATTCCTATGGGCATTCAGGCTAGTGTTAAGTTTTTTTGACAGGATATAAAACCGTAGCATGCTGCAGTTTTATCTCCATCCTGATCATTCAAAAAGACTGAACTGAAGACATCCTGATGAATCCTGAACGGAATGCTCTCCATTCAGAATGCATGGGGATAAAACTGATCAGTTATTTTCCGGTATAGAGCCCCTGGGAAGGAACTCTATGCCGGAAAAGAAAATTGCTAGTGTGAAAGTACCCTTCGTATCGCAGAGTTAATTGCACAATTGTGCAATCAACTGTTTGCTTAAATGTATATGCACTCTATAAGAACTAGGGAAAAATACATGTCTGATAATTCACCCAGCAGAGGAACAGGAAAACAATATATAGATTGGACGTGCATATCTTAGACAAGTTTAGACAAGTCTGGAAAAGTATTTGTTTTCATAGTTTCTTCACACTATTCAGTTCTCTTAACATAAATCAGACAGAAAAATCTGCTGTCTCCCCACGTAACACAGCATTGATTCAGTTGGTCAGTGACAGAATGGGAAATCTTACAGAAATATGCAACACATTATTGAACTCTAGTGTGCCATTGACTTTAGATATTATGTCCTGCAGTTCACAAATCCATTACATCCCAAATGGACCAAATCGTTGTGATCTAGACTTTTCGAAACTCTGCATGGCTGCTGTGTTGATAGAAAACATTTTGTAATAGATTTTATTTATTGAAATTTTACTTTATCACATTTTATCATATAAGTTTACCCTTATTGAGCCTGCACAAGTGTATTAGGATTTACAAAAGTAAGAATGCCCTATCATATACATATTGTAAAGTGTACTTGATGGAAGATTTATTTGTTCAAAGACAATTGCAGGTCAAGCTTTTTTTTTTTACCCCACTGCTTCTTAAAATGTTTCTCTACTAGGGACTTACCAGTCAGTAAAAGGTAAAGCCTTGGCCTCACCACTAGTCACAAACATTTTTAAAAAAATTCTAAATGATCTTGAAACTGCTTTCTTGAATGCAGTAAAGTATTATGAGTGGTGTTATTATAGCTCATTATCACTTCTGTCAAAACTTTACCTGCACCCCTGTAATAACTGCCAATGCCATTCAGAATTTGCAGAGAAAGACATAGAATAGACACAATGCTGATGTCCTCAGTGCTGGTCCTTAGAACAAGGGGGAGTGTCTCAAACTACCAAACATATTGGAGGGAATTTATCACGCCCTGCATTACAAACTTCTGGCTTCAAAAAGTCCCAAAATAGGGGATTTGTGACTTTTTGGGTTACTTGGTCAACAATTTTGCAACTTTTTACATTTTTATACCACTCACTACAGTTTTTCAAAAGTGAGTGATAAAGTGGCCATGGTAAGCTAGGTTAATGACATTCACTTCAGATTTAGCACCTAAACTTTTTTTTAAGTCGCAAAAAAAAGTTGCCAACTCACTCCGATATAAGGAGGGGGCAGTAAAACTGGAGAAACATTTGTAGACAAAAGTGTTAGGTATAAAGATGCTGAAAATGTAGCAAACACCATGCAACATTTGGCGCAAAGTACCACCAAAACGGACTACTTCAAAACTGACTACAAATATTACTCTCATGACAAATTCCTCCCGTTGTGCAGAAGGCAGTCTGAGAAGCTGGTGGCCATCATAGTTAAAGGGTCTAGGACTCAACAGATCCACTACAAAAAAAACTTGAAAAGGAGGATACCAGGTCCATATATTTGCTAAGCATTGCTAAAGTGAGCAGAGAATCACTTTAATACATACCTGAAATGTACAGAAATGTACAGTAATGCCTCTTGTACAGCATGCAGTATAGGGGTTGTATACTTAATATTGCATTGATAAGCGATTTTATTTAGATCTAAGCATACCATTGTGGATGTGCGATCCAGTTCTGTTTTTCTCCCTTTGATAAATGCATATTTAACTTTTCTTCTTTCTTACTGGTATCAGCACTTCTCCCATTCGGCACAGGTGGTTTTAATTTAGCAGAAGTCTGCATATAAGGTGGCAATTGACCTGCAGTCTCTGATAGCAAAGGACATGTTGTGTTAGACAACTGTTCAGATGGTGCAGTACTGTGTGGCGGCCTTTGTTTTTGTGGCACTGTGCTGGTGGGTCGGTGGGACCCAGTGCCGTGGGTGGCATTGTCAGAAAGCAGGGTTGCTGTTTGACTCCTGGGTTCTGCCGCCTACTAGGGCAGTGTTGCGTTGTCACGACACTGTGCTGTGCCTATTTGTCAGAGTAGGTCCCACTCTAAGAGGCAACCTTGACGTGGTGAGTGGGCTTATGCCTTTTGATCAAAATGTACACTAATGCCTCTTGTACAGCATGCAGTATAGGGGGTTGTACACTTAATATTGCACTGAGAATATGAACGGACCCAGTTGTGTCATGTCTTCTATAGCCATGACTGATCCGTCTTGAACACCATTGAAAGTCAATGGGGAACGGATTCATTTTCCATTGTGCCAGATTGTGTCAGAGAAAACGGATCCATCCCCGTTTGGCTCTGCTTCGTCAGGCGGACAGCAAAACGCTGCAGGCAGCGTTTTGGTGTCCACCTCCAGAGCGGAATGCAGACTGATCAGAGGCAAACTGATGCATTCTGAGCGGATTCTTTTCCATTCAGAATGCATTAGGGCAAAACTGATCCGTTTTGGACCGCTTTTGAGAGCCCTGAATCGATCTCACGAACTAGCCAAAATGCTAGTGTGTAAGTAGCCTTATAAGTATAGGGAATGCATAGGGTGGCCACTTACAGAACCCCAAAAAGGAGGACACCACATCCCGGAAAGGAGGAAATCGGACAGTGGCACACAGTAGCTCAATACTACACCATGCAAGATACTACATTATACAGATACCATTATGAACAGAATGTAAACATTGATCTATATTACAGTATCAGCTAAATAATACAAGAAATCAGTAAGAAATGTTGTACTCACCAAACCTACCAAACCTAGCTTCTACTTTCGATATTTCACTCTTTCCTCGCTGCCTCCAAGAGTTTGCCATTGGCCAGGAATTTCTTATACATTTCTTTACATTCTTCTACAAGGTTCACACAGATCTGAAGCTCTGCCTTTACGTCCACCTCCAGACAGTTTCTCTCATTTCTCCACGCTGAAGACATCATAGAAAACACATGCTCTGTGTGAGCATTACTGCATGGGATGGAGAATACATAAGCACTGACAACCTTCAGACTTTTGAGGGACACCTCAGACTTGGCAAACAACTATAGATATCTTTCCTGACTGCTGCTGTTATCTGCCTCTGGAGAAGTAATAAAAGTCTCTACAATGGCAGTATCATTATTCTAAACATTTTTTAAAAAAAGCACAACTTTTGACACAAATACACATACAGTATTTTGCAATAACTTTTTTTTTTTTTTTTACAATGTGCAGATAGTACTGTACCCCTCCATCCACCCCTCCCTTCCCTTCTCCATCCCCCACCCCCTTCTCCAACCACCCGGCACCCTTACTCACATAAAACAAGTAATATATATAATATAGCTTACAGTGAATTACAGAATTACAGTTCTGAAGACTCCAGCAGGTTCAGAATGAGTGCTCTGGGCAGAGGGCAGCTGGGCTCAGGGCTGGACGTGGGCATCGCTCTGCAGTTCAGGAAGGAGACCTATAAGACGCACTTAGGTTTTAGAGGGGGACAATAAGAAAAAAATATTTTTCATTACACCTCAGGTCAGACCACCAATCAGATCCCCAATGTTAATAAGTCTCCAATAAGACCTCAAATCAGACCCCCAATCAGACCTCAGTTCAGACCTTAATGTAAATGACCCCCAATCAGACCTCAGATAAAAGTCCCATGCCTCTAATCACCCCTATATCATACCCCATGCATCTGATTAGCTCCCATAATCAGCCCTTATGCCTCTCAGCCCCCATTATCAGCCCTTATGCCTCTCATCAGCCCCCATTATTAGCCCTTATGTCTCTCAGCCCCATTATCAGCCCTTTTGCCTCTCATCAGCCCCAATTATGCCTTTTAGCCCACATTATGCCTCTCAGCCCCCATTATGTCGCTCTTAGCCCCCATTATGCCTCTCAGGCTCCCCATTATGCCTTTCAGACCCCCCAATATGCCTAAGCCCTATTATGACTCTCAGCCAGCCCCCATTATACCACTCCGCCCCCATTATGCGCCTCTCAGCCCCCATTCAGGGCCGGTGCTACCATAAGGCAGACCAAGCAGCTGCCTTAGGGTGCACTCTGGGTGAGTGCGGAAAAATTAACCTTTTATTTTTTAAAACACTTACTTGTGAGTTGCACCGCAGCACCGCAGCCCGCCCGCCACAGCCTGCGTGCGCCGTGCGGCCCCGGCCCTCACTCACAGAGCGGCACGGGCCTGGCAGCATGGTCACGGGGTCAGGCCAGAGGGGTGTGACTGGCAAATGACTGTGTCTTTGAGTCTGACTCACACACAGCCAGATTGCCGCAGCAGCAGGACAGGTGGGTAGGTGATCACTGATGAGCGCACTAGCGCCAGAGTGCATGGCATAAATGTGTTTTGAAAAAAAATATTACACAAACAACAATCATAAATTGAGGGGGGGGGCCTTGACATGATGGGAGGGGGGACAATGTCTGTAGTCTGTGACATGGGGATGGGGGTGATGTGCCATGGGGGGGGGACTGAAATGTGACACAATTGGGGGTAATGATGTGATCATGATGTGACACGAAGGGGGTCATGTGACATGGTTTGGAGGGGGAGAAATGTGACATGGATGGAGGGGGAGAAATGTGACATGGAGGGCTGATGTGACATAGGTGATTTGACATGAAGGGGGAAAAAATTTGACATTGAGGCCTTGAGGGGGAGAAATGTGACATTGAGGGGGTGAAATGTGACATGGAGGGGGAGAATCTGACATTGGGGGAAAAATGTGACATAGGGGTGATGTGACAGAGGGGATTATGTAAAAAGGAGGGGGAGAAATGTGGCATGGGGGGCTGATGGCTGACATAGGGGCATGATGGCTTACATAGGGGGCTGAAGGATGGGGGCTTATGGCTGACATGGGGGGCTAATGGCTGACAAGGGGGCATGATGGCTGACATGGGGGGCTGATGGATGGGGTCTGATGTCTGACATGGGGGGCTGATCTGAGGTCTGATTAACATTGGGGGCCTGATTGGGGCTGTGAGCTGAGGTCTGATTAACATTGGGGGTCTGATTGCTGGTCTGACCTGAGGTGTAATGGAAAATATTTTTTTCTTATTATCCTCCTCTAAAACCTAGGTGCGTCTTATGGGCTGGTGCGTCTTAGAGGGTGAAAAATACGGTCCTCGAACCAGCGATTGTCTGAAGCAGAGAGAAGATACCAGGACCACACAGAGGAGAAGCCAGCTGCTGCAGACGGGACCAGGGCCAGGTGAGCTACGAGGAGGGGGGGGGGGGGCAAAATATAGCTTTGCTTGTGTTGGCAAAAATCCTTGCACCGGCCCTGCCCCCATTATGCCTCTTAGGCCCCCCATTATGCCTCATCCCCCAGAAGCCTGGCCATTATGCCCACAGCAAAAATAAATAAAACACTTACCTCTTCTGCTTCTGGACTCTGCCGCTCCTCACCGGCACCGCAATCTTCTTCCTCCTGCTGCCAGCTTGCGCGCACAGCATGATGTCACAAAGCTACTCACGCTGTGCACAGCCCTGCACAGCTGACAGCCAAGTACCAGGTGGTGAGTACCGATCCTTCACCACTTCCCGGTCCTCCGTTACTAATCAGCTCTTCCAAAATGGAAGCGCTGATTAGTATTTACGGTGAGTCCTTCATTATGCAGCCATGCCACTCGCATAGTGAAGGATACGAACGGGACACGCACGGAGCTGGAGGAGCGGAGGCAGTGAGCAGCGGGACCTCACGGGGCCCCTAGTGGCCGCAGGCCCTCGGTCCATGCTCGAATGGTCAGTCCGCCCCTGGTCACAACATGACGCAAAAGATTGCGTTCATCAACTTCAAGAAATTCACTGAATTCTCTCAGTTGTGCTGTCCTACTAGCTGAGATACTGAAATGGCTATACACCTTGAGCACAACATTTTCAACATCAAAATCCAATTTTCCTGCTGCATACTTGGATGTATTGTGGACTATGTGAGCAAGACAGTTTGCTACAACAACTCCCCTTATGAGACCGTTTCAGTTTCTGAAACACGCTGTTGTGCTTTCCATAGTTGACATTGCCATTGTCTGCTGTCTATGTTGACATTTTGGTCAAATCTAGACCAGCCTGATCTACCGTAGCTTGGAGAGGAGTTGGTTGGTTATAGCTTCGGAAGGGGAGGGGATGTGTGGGCTGTAAGCAGTCTGTGATTGAAGAATGGATCATTTTCTGTAGGTGTCTCCCTTGCATGGGAGAATGGCATTAAAGTAGGGTATGTGGCATTAAACAGTGTCCTGCTCCTGATACTGTGTGTCGTCCAGTTATTGGGAAGAGTGATGGGATATTCGTGAGTGGTTTTATTTACTACTGATGCTGTGCTTCCTGTGCTAATAACCTGATCCTGAAGTAACCCTTGGAATACCAGCAGAGAAAGCCTATGTCGCATTAGCGCCCTGCTACATTTAGTTGGCAGCAAAGGGATCCAGAACTCACAAGGGAACAAGTAACAGGGAAGGCAGCAGTACCAATGGATTTCAGATGGAGATTGACTATTCTTTACTTAAGCGGTCCACGTTAAAGGATCTCCTGGAAGCAAGGGGTATTCCTGTCAGCAACAAGAAAAAGGCTGTTCTTGTTACAGAAGTAAGGGCGAAATACCGAATGGAGGGCGGTTTGGTTCCCGAACTGAGCTGTTCGGCTAATGAAGAGGAACAGTCTGAGTTCTAAAGGGAGCTACAATTCAGGCTGTCGTTTTATGGCGAAAACCCACCAATGGATATAATCTCCCAAACCATGACAGAAGTTCAGGAGCTTGTACTGAGACAGAGTAACCAGCAAACCCCAGAAAGAGGCTAAACAGTGACAATGATACAAGAGAGTAAGCCTAACATACCTTACCAGGCTTTCAAAACATATGTAGAGGCAGAGGAAGATATAGATGAATTCCTCCAGGATTTTGAGAGACTGTGTGCCCTACATAAAATAAATATGGAAAATTGGTTCCCCATCCTAGTAGGTCGGCTGTCAGGGAGAGCAGTGGAGGCGTACAGCACAGTCCCCGACGAGGAAATCCGGAACTACAGCTGAGTAAAGGAAGTAATACTTGTCCGGTATGCAATAACACCAGAGGTGTACCGGAGGCGGTTCAGAGAGCTTAAAAAGACAGAGAAGGACTCTCACGTTGAATGGGCCTGCCGACTACACCGAGCGGCCCTGGGATGGGTATAAGCCCACAAAGCGCGGTCAATGAAGGGCCTACTACAGCTGCTGCCGCTGGAACAATTCTGTGGTGAGCTGGCAACAGATATCCAAAAGTGGGTAAGGGACCGCAACACTACTCCCCACCCCGAAGTGGCCAGGAAAGCAGATGAATATATGGATGCCCACAGGCAATGGAAACATGTACCACCTAGGACAGTAGTAAGACCCATCGTTGGGACTACCTACACCACCGGCCCAGCAGCACAACCTCGGCAGCTTCCACCCCCAGCTACCCCACAACAGCGGTTCCGGCAACACAACCCTGGACAGTGCCACCAGTGCCAGAAACGGGGGCACTACAAGAGAGACTGCCTGCAACTTTGAGACCGACCACCATGGATCCGGCCAGGCCCACCACCACCCTGAGCAGCAGCACACTATTACCAGAACGAGACACCAGGCCCAACCGTAGAACAGTGGGAAGTGCTACATGAAGCCAATCCACTCCAGGCAGAGGCAAATAATCGCCAACACCATCGGCAGACTGTCTATTTGGAGGGAAAAGCAGTACAAGGGCTCCGCGACTCGGGAGCCACCATAATACTGGTAAAGAGCCACCTAGTGCCAAACCATGCCAGAACCAACAAAACCGTGGCTGTAAGCCACAGCAAGGGTACATTTGCATTGGGGATTGTGGTCTGGAAATGTGGAAGTGGGGTTAATGCCGTAACTACTGGCAGAGGTTTTGTTGGGGAACGATCAGGGAAAGCTCACCTCTTCTTTTGAGCCCCAGACCACTGTCATTGGAGAAGCACACCCAGTTGTCACCCGGCAACAGGCCCGCACCCAGGACCACAACTCACACCCAGAGGTTCAGGTAAGAGATCCTTCCCCTTCCTTAGAGTGTGTCCCCTGGGCTCCCCCTAGTGAATTTGAGGCAGAGGTGATCACTAACCCCACGTTACAAGTATATAGAGATAAGGTCACCTCTGACCAACCCGGGGCTGAGGGGGAGAGATTTGTATGGGGCAAGAATTTGTTATACAGGGAGTCTGAGAAAAGAGTAGGCGGGTCAGACCTGATTATCATTAGGCAGCTGGTGGTACTGCAGCGGTACCAATCAGAGTTGCTCCAGATAGCATATGATATTCTGCTATCCAGACATTTAGGGGTCAGTCGCACCAGGTATCGATTAACCCAGAATTTATTCTGGCCAGGAATCAGTCAAGAAGTCAGGAAGTACTGCAATACCTGTGACACATGCCAGAAAGTGGGGAAGAGGGGGGACCGCCGGAAAGCCAAGTTACACCCTTTACCCATAGTTGAGGAACCATTCAGCCAAGTAGTGGTGGATATAGTGGGTCTCCTCTTTGCATACCACAGGGTTTGCCCCATTTCAGTTATTATTTGGGAGGCGGGTGCGAGGTCCCCTAGATCTTATCATGGAACTTTGGGAGGGAGGCCATAGCACAGACGGTACCCCCATCATACCATATGTGCTGGAATTCCAGGACCGACTGGAGGAATTAACCAGGTCGGTACGGGAAAACCTTCAGGCGGTCCAGACTCGTCAGCGCACATGGTATGATTGGGGAACCAGGGACCGTAGCTTTCAGGTCGGGCAGAAAGTTTTAGTCTTAAAACCAGTCCGACATGATAGGCTACAGGCTGCCTCACAAGGCCCTTGTAAAGAGTTGGAACAGAGATGTGACACCACCTATATAATTGTTCCATGTGCAGGGTCAGGGGGGCGATGCATGCTCCATGTGAACATGATGAAGCCCTACCAGGAGCGCTCCGAGGAGGTGACTGCTATATTCACACCCACATCTGAGGAGTTTGACAGCCTTCCCCTTCCAGACCTCCTGGGGGACAGAAGTTTGTCTAGTGACATAGAGAAGGTCAAACAAACTAGGAGATCGGTTGAGCCCACAGGAGTGTATTGAGGTACAACAACTGCTAAGAGAGAAGCAAGCCACCTTCTCTAATGCACCTGGCTACACTCCTCTGGCCGCTCACCAAGTAGAGACACCAAGTCAACTCCCACTGCGGCAGACCCCCTACCGCATCTCTGAGGCTGTACGGGAGAACGTGCATAAGGAGATCAACGAGATGCTCCCACTGGGGGTGATTGAGCAGTTGGACAGCCTCTGGGCCTCCCCAGTAGTCCTCGTACCCAAGCGGGACATACAACCCGCTTCTGCATGGACTACTGGAGGTTAAACGAAAAGACAGTGTCCGACGCCTACCCTATGCTGAGGATAGACAAACTGCTAGACTGGATGGCCAGGGGCCAATACCTCACTACCATTTATCTCTGTAAGGACTATTGGCAGATCCCCTTGGCCCTAGACGCCATCCCTAAATCCGCCTTTGTCACTCCATTCGGTTTATACCAATTTAAGGTAATACCGTTTGGAATGAAAAACAATCTGGATACATTCCAAAGGATGGTCGATCAGCTCGTAGAAGGGTTCCAGGGCAACACCTGCACCTACTTAGATGACATTGTCATCTTTAGCAATACCTGGCAGGAGCACCTGGCCCATATAGGAGCGGTTCTAGACAGGATTAGGGAAGTAGGCTTAACGCTGAAGCCTGGCAAATGCAACATAGGAATGGTCGAGGTCCAGTACCTGGGGCATTGAGTAGGCTGTGGGAGGCAGAAGCATGAACCCGCTAAAGTTAGAGGCTGTAGCCCAGTGGCCAACCCCCAGGACCAAGACACAGGTTGTATTTTTTCTAGGGACGGCCAGGGTACTATAGAAAGTTTGCTTCTAACTATAGTGCCCTAGCCAAACCCTTTACTGATCTTACCTGAAAAAACCTTCCCCACCAAGAAACCTGGACCCTGGAGTGTGAGCAGGCATTCCAACAATTGAATGCACTTATAAATGCTCCTGTCTTGGCAGCTCCCAATCCAACCAAACGTTTTCTTGTTCACACAGACGCTTCTATGTTTGGATTGGGGGCAGTACTGAACCAAGTCGAGAACATCCCGTGGCTTGCGTAAGTCAGAAGCTGTTACCCAGAGAAGTAAGCTACGCCGCCATTGAGAAGGAGTGCCTGGCTGTGGTGTGGGCCCTGAAAAAGTTACAACCCTACTTGTATGGACAGTCCTTCGCTTTGCTCACGGATCACAACCCACTGGTCTGGCTAAACCGGGTGGCTGGGGACAATGCCCGGCTGCTGCACTGGAGTTTGGTGCTGCAGCCATTTGACTTCAACATCCAGTACCACCCGGGAAAACAAAACGGAAACACTGACGGGTTGTCTAGACAAACTGACTTAAAAAAATGATCCGTGAGCAACCCAGGACATCCCCAAGCCGATCCGTGATGGATCAGACTGTGTATGCCGGCTTGTGGGCAAGGGGGAGCAGTGTAGCAGATTGCGTTTGGTTACAATGGATGTTTAGTGTAGAGGATTGCGTTTGCCTACAATGGATGTTTTTCAACTGGACTGTTGATTGGATTTTCAGTGTTATGTTTAATTCCCTATGGTTCATTACTTGTAAGACAAAAAGTAATCAATAACCTGCTGAGCATTCGTCTGGTTGTGCGGTAGAAAGACAATGGCAACAATGTATGTCTCAACTGGACTGTTGATTGAATAACTTCTCAGGCTGAGGGGAGGGGATGTGTGGAGTGTAACCAGTCTGTGATTGAAGAATGGATCATTTTCTGTAGGTGTCTCCCTTGCATTGGAGAGTGGCATAAAAGTAGGGTATGTGGCATTAAACATTGTCCTGCTCCTGATACTGTGTGTTGTCCAATTATTAGGAAGAGTGATAGGATATTTGTGGATGGTTCTATTTACTACTGATGCTGTGCTTCCTGTGTTAATAACCTGATCCTGAATACCGGCTGAGAAAGCCTATGTCGCACTAGCGCTCTGCTACATTGACCTTCTGTGGCTAACCACTACTTGTAATGCTGTTAAGATAATGAGGGAAAAGATATTTATTGTGATTTTGCCACCCCTGCCAATGAGGCACTGATAACAGCTTTTTTTTCCACTTCACTGTTAAGAAGGCCTACCTTGAAACAGCAGAGCAAAGTTATGGTGCTGACTACAGTAAGCTGCAGAGTCTAATGGATCCCCCTGGTTAGTGTTGGTACTAGTCAGGTGGCGGTTGTGGGCTAGAAATGGACAGTCAGCAAAGATCAATACAATCCATGCACTGCACTAGTCATATATACCCTATACACTTCATGCTGTCATTTTATATATACTCTTGAGGCTCTGATTCTGCACAGATATAAGTAAAGTGCCTGTGCAGTGTCTAAAACTATGTGAGGAATATTTTAATACAACCTCCATCATCTACTTTCCATAACACATATTATTATTAGTAAGGCTATACAGCTTGGAACTCTTAAAAGAACTTACCAACAGCGTCCTCCAGGTCTTCAATATTCAAGTCGATGAAGCTGGTGGTGACTATGGGTGGGTGGTGGCCTAAATCCAGTCTATTGTTGGATTTTAGCTCTATTGTTTGTATGTATAATGGTGTGCAGCCATCTTGTTTTTGGTACTGTATTATACTAATGCTGTGGTTTTTCCAGATGGAAATACCTATGTAATCAGCTACAGATTGCAAAGGGTTTTTCTGCCTTGAAAAACCACGGCATAAGTATAATACAGTACAAGCAGTGTAAGACACTTTCCATATATTTTCTGCATTATATACTCACAGCTGCCTTTTGGGATGCACTGTATAGCCAGAGGATGATTGGAACTTCAAACTTTTTGTATACTTAGCAATGGCTATCCTGTGATACACCAAGTAGTCCTGCCTTGACTGAGGAGCAGGGGATATGTTTGGCAATTAAGAGCAGTGATGGCCAGTTTGCCGTGTCCGCCCGCGAACACATGCGAGCTGCCATCTTAAATCACAAGTCTGGCGAGGCACAGGTAAGTCCTGAAACAAATGCGGTCACCGGGAGCAGGCAGTTCCGAGAACAGCCACCGGGGGCCTTCATCGGGCTGTTGTTGGAGCTGCCTGCTCCCGGGTGACCGCATTTGTTTCAGACCGGCTTGCGGCACAGGCACAGGTTAGTCCTTACCTGTGCCTGCTCCGCGAGCCGGTCTGTGATTTAAGATGGCAGCTCACATGTGTTCGCGTGCGAACACTGCGAACTGGCCATCACTGATTATGAGAGGACAAGCAGGATCTCGGCTGGCTCTGTGATTGGCCAACTAGAATGCAGTGTCTTCTGCGATGTCTCTGTGGCTGCAATGTGAGAGAGAGGAGCTAAGGCTGTATATAATTATATATGTACAGCTGTTATAACCTGGGTATCCACTGCATATAGTTATGTATGTATGTACAGCTGGTATAAGTTATACATCTTCTTGTATAAAGTGATATGGAACATGCTTGTATATAATATACGAGAAGATGTATAACTTATACCATAACGTACAATATGTACATATATAATTAAATACAGGAGATACCCAGGTTATCCCAGCATGGTTCATATCACTTATATACAAGACAATGTATAACTTATACCAGCTGTACATATATAATGATATATAGGAGATACCCAGGTTATACCAGCATGGTCCATCAGTTGTATACAAGAAGATTCATCTTCTTGTATTTACTATGGACGGTGCTGGTATGACCTGGGCATCTCCTGTATATAATTATATATGTACAGCTGGTATAAGTTATACGTCTTGTGGTATTTAATATTATATACCAGAGGATGTATAATAAATACCTTACACCAGCTGATATATAATAATATACAGAAGATACCAAGGCCAGAATGGTATATGGTGGTAACTAGTAGTAACTAGACAGTACCTGGGCTGGGTCTGGGTAGGCAGGACCCAATGGCTGGCATGTATATTATAGGGGAAGGCCCATTCACAGTAGTTATAACTTACCCCTCCCCCCCCCCCTTCAGCAGTCCCCAATTCACAGTAGTTATTAACCCCTTCAGCAGTCCCCCCTTCAGTGAAGAGGAGACTAGTGAAAGGGGTTAATAACTACTGTGAAGGGTCTTCAGTAGTTTTTAATCCCTTTCAGCAGTCCCCCATTCACAGTATTTATCAGACTTTTTTATAACATATTTTCCCCCCTTTCAGTTTCACCCTGGCTCTGTCACATTAACAGCAGCGCCAGCCAGCACAGTCTTTCAATTTCTTTCAGACCAGATGTGGCTGAGATGCCATAAGCTACCACTTAACCCAAACCACTACCTCAGCGCAGCTGCGCTTGCACCCCTCAGAGTTTCTTTCCTCCCATTTAGTGCCTGCGAATCCCGCCGCGCCAATTGAGTGGTGCGAACAGCGCTGCATGTGATGTAAGTTTGCCACGCAGAGCGCTTGATCCGGAAGGAACACAGTGGCGTGAGTGATTTAAAGCGCCCCTCGCCGAGAACCACAAAAAAGGAGGACTTCTGGCCGGCCGTCCTGGCCTTGCACCGGACGGAGAACCAGGAGTCTGAAAACCGGACTGTCCATCCTAAAACCGGACGTCTGGCCACCCTAGGAATGCAAAATACTGACCAGGGTGTGGATTGGTGGTCTCTTGGTGAGGTGGTATTCTATTGTTGGTCAGACTCAGTATGTTGCATTCCCTATACTTATAACTTGTTGTTTGTGTTTTTTGTATTACTTTGGTATATTCATTTTTCTACTTATTTTGCTCTTTTACTTGTTTTAACATTTCACCAAGGTTATTCATTGTATCAGGTTTATAGTCTGTATATGCACCTTTATTAGACTTTTTCTGACCAGTTTATGCACTTGCACATTATTGGACTCCCCTACCCCTGTACCACCACTCCTATGAATTTTGAGTGTTTTTGCAGTGTCCTGAAACGCACTGCTTAATATTGTGATCATGTTTCATGTAAATTGTGCTTGTAGATCTGTTCTCATAAAGTTGCATAGGGAGGAGGAGTATCTAACAAGCCTCCCAGGGCTAACTCCATAGTTAGTTCCGTGCACCAGCCCATAGAATGGAAAAGATTACAGAAGAACCAGGCAACTCTGAGAGGGAATGAGAATATTGACAAAGGAAGGTAACTGTCGTTTTTCAGACTCTAGTCTCCTTTGCATCAGGTGGAGAGATTCTAAGCTACAAGCTGCCCACCATTACTAGAAACAGAAATGCCATCTGTAAGAATATAGTAATCCTAGAGGGGATACAGAAGTATATGATTATACAGTACAGCTGACATAGTACATCCCTCCAGCCTGGAGAAATAAGATAGAAAGACTGATTGTCATAGGAAATACTCCTTATGCAACTTCTGGGAACTAATCTGAATCACTGTAAAAGCTGCCTTGATGTAAATGCCTTTTGCATATATTGATGACCTGTGGATCAGCTTCATTAAAGTACTGGGAGTTTGTTACAAGCTTTAGTCTCCTAATTCTATATCATCAATACTACTACCAACAATATTTGTGCCTTGCTGTGCTGGCGTCACAAACTACAACACAGGGGCCCAGCCACCAAAGCACCCTAAACACCACCATCGCCATCAAGGGCACCTCAACCAACATCTGGCTGGTGTTTCCTGCAATAGAGAGTGCCTCATAAGATATCATGCTGTCTTCCTCATCACTGCACGCCGACGCAGGGAGCTGCAAAACCGTGAGTACAACTACTATCTCCATCAGCCCACCGTGCACTCACATACTGCTCCTGCTGTCCGATCTGCTGCATAATTTTGGCGTCCACAAACAGGATTTGTGAAATTGTAATTGTATGCCATATTGCTATAAAGAACAGGATTCAGATGTGCTTAAATACAAACGCCTTTATTAAGCTGCAGAATTGTTCAAAACCCTTGAAAGTTCCACAGGCATACTATACCAGACACCTGCTGCAAAACCACATTGTTAAAAGTGGAAAAATTGGCCGCCTGAAATTTCTTTATTAGTTGTGCTGTGCTATTGCTGTGAGGCCTATACAGTGGGAAAAGAGAAGCCAATCCTCTTATACAAAATAACTTATTACCATTGTTCCAAGACCAACTCCCCTGCAGCCTGAGAATCGTCCATGAATGTCAGAGTGAGTGCAGTTGGGGAAAAGTAACCTTAAAGAGGACCTTTCATCGGTCCAAACATTGTGAACTAAGTGTCATGATCTGTACAGCGGTGCCCAGGGATCTCACTGCACTTACTATTATCCCTGGGAGCCGCTCCGTTCTCCTGCTATGCCCTCCAGTATGTCCGGGGACTTGGTTATAGTAGGTGGAGACTTAGGGGACTTGGTTATAGTAGGAGGAGTCTGCCCTTGTTCTGCTGGTCGTCTTCTTCTCCTAGGCTGTAGCGCTGGCCAATTGCATCGCAGAGCTCACAGCCTGGGAGAAAAAAAACTCCCAGGCTATGAGCTCTGCACTGTGATTGGCCAGCGCTACAGCCTGGGAGAAGAAGACACCCAAGAGAACAAGGACAGTCTCCTCCTACTATAACCAAGTCCCCTAAGTCTCCGCCTACTATAACCAAGTGAACGAACATACCGGAGGGCATAACGGGAGAACGGAGCAGCGCCCAGGGATAATAGTAAGCGCAGTGAGATCCCTGGGCACCGCTGTACAGATCATGACACTTAGTTCACAATGTTTGGACCGATGAAAGGTCCTCTTTAAGGTTACTTTTCCCCAACTGTACTCACTCTGACATTCATGGACGATTCTGAGGCTGCAGGGGAGTTGGTCTTGGAACAATGGTAATAAGTTATTTTGTATAAGAGGATTGGCTTCTCTTTTCCCACCAAGTCGTTTAGAATATACTTACGCCATGACAATAATCACTACACTCAAATTTCTTAACTCATCGCGTTATCTTTAAACAAATGCCATTGAAAAGCAATTGAAGGTGTTTGCTTAACGCATTTAATTTTGATAACACGTCTCATAAAGCATGTGTGTTAACTCTACTACATCTGTACCTCAATTGATGTATATTTACAACAATACCATCCATTGTTCTACTGGATGCACCCCATATTATCTTATGCTTAGCTGTCAAGGAAGACATTATCCCATCTTGCGTATGATGCCATTGTGGTGCATGTGGTCCGCTGCCGACATTCTCAATTGTATGCATTTTTGCTAGGGATTGCCATTAGCAATGGATCACATACAGAGGAATTGTTCCTACGGTTATAAACACACGACAGTGTTTGGGGTTTTTGATCATTTCCTCCCATTTAGGCCACTTTATTTCAGTTATTTTCTTGATATGTTTAGAATGTGCCATTGCATACTGCTGGTAGCCTGTGTCACATGGTCTGTTATAGGTGGGGCTTACAGCCTTATCATCTCTCCCACTGCCTAAGTGATATCACTATGGAGGTATGTGGGAGCTTGGCTGTAAGTTGTATCATAGCACCTCTCAGACCACATTCACACTCCGTAGCTAGTTTAGTGTAGGAACCCATGCCACACTGAGATACCTTGACGGTGGTGCAAAAGGGCTCCAATGTGTTCCTGACTGGAATACATTGGCTAAAGTCTCAGTTCTTAACATCAACTTGAGGGATTGGCCAGTGTTGTCAATTGCATATCATTGTGATGCACCTTTCGCAGTGATTTACGTCAAGGAAGATTACCTGCAGATCTCACCTTGGATGTACAAGTTCCAGATTCCATTAATCCTTTACCAAAACAGATTGGGTTAGTGAACATCAAAAATGCCTAGCTGATGACCAGGAGATTGTCCATATCTGCATGGCGAATGCATGCCAAAAGCAACAGAAAGACTATGATCAGTCAGCAAAAGCAGAACCCTTAAAAATTTGTAACCATATGTGGCTGAAAAATAATCATTGCACTAGTAAGCTAGATAGTAAATGGGAAAGAGAACCCTACACCATCACAGCTATTTCTAATCCTGAGATTGATACCTACGAAATCACCAAAGAGAACACAGCACCCCAAGTAGTGCATGGCAACCGTCTCAAGTTGTGTTTGAAATAAATTGTCCAAAAAACTCCATCCACAGAGCAATTGCCGGAAAAGTCATCTGATCCAGTGGAGTCAACCCCGTCTATTGGAAACCTATTATTAGACTCAGAACTTCCACACTGGTTCCTTGCACCGTGGCTTAACCTCCTTGTTCCTGCAAAGACTAATACAACCCCACTTCAGTCAGAAGAACTACCTCGTGAAGGATTCTCAGAAACTCAAGATGTAGCAAGGGACCCTGAACCAAGACCTATAGAGTCACAGCCACCTCGAGTATCAGACTCGGGTAAAGGGTAAACTACCTGCCCGATAACAGGATTAACGGTTATTGCTATCCTGCATCATTTGGAGCTACAGAGCCCTGGGAAAGAGACTCATTGCCTTCATTATTTGCTTTACTCTGAGGACTCTCTAAAGACTTCTTTGCCCTTGTTTTGCAATGTTCTTGTCATTTGCCTGGAGATGGACTTTCACGTACTAAAGCCCTCTGTGATGTTCTGCAACCATTAAGCTTTATGCCCAGGGAACAGACTCATGCCCTGTGAGCCTCCTAAGAAGTTTCCTTTTTGTTTACATCATGGACTATCCCGGTCTTTACTGTTTGCTGTGCCAGGTCAGTGCCCCCAGATCCCCAGTTACAAGAAAAACTACGGCCCTTGTCACTCATGCTATAGTGTGATGCTCCTGATATATATTCCTAACCAAATTCTCTTGCAGACAAAGAAAAGAGAAACCACAAAAATGGGGTAATGGTGCTATGTATATGCATGCATGCTCTTTTTGTATTTTTCAGGTGATGCATCATTGGGGCAAGTGTGCCTCTAGGAAAACTTACATTAAAGCAGGGGGGAATGCAGTGTCCTGAAACACACTGCTTTATATTGTGATCGTGTTTCATGTAAATTGTGCTTGTAGATCTGTTCTCATAAAGTTGCATAGGGAGGAGGAGGTTCTAATAAGCCTCCCAGGGCTAACTCCACCTCACACTCAGTACCCTGTGCAGGAAGAAGAAGGTCAGTGTGTGATGTCTGAGGACAAGCTGAACCTCAGCTGCCATTTTGCTGAGTTATAAAAACTCCATAGTTAGTTCCATGCACCAGTAAATAGAAGGGAAAATATTATATAAGAACCAGGCAACTCTGAGAGGGAATGAGAATATTGACAAAGGAAGGTAACTGTCATTTGTCAGACTCTAGTCTCTTTTGCATCAGGTGGAGAGATTCTAAGCTACAAGCTGCCAACCATTACTAGAAACAGAAATGCCATCTGTAAGCAGAGGCGTACATAGGAATCACTGGGCCCCATAGCAAAAATCTGAATTGGGCCCCTTAACCCCGCCCACTACCCACCATGGCCCCTCCCACTTCCTGACTTTGCTCCTCCCATGCCACACCCCCATTAAATAAATTTATACATGACCTACAGAAACTGTTAGGGGTTTCCTGGGGGTGACCTGTCACATGGGATATCTGCTGCAGCCTGCAGATCTCCTTATTTGGGGTGCCATGTTAGGCTACTTTCACACTTGCGTTCGGGTCTCCGCTTGTGAGTTCCGTTTGAAGGTTCTCACAAGCGGCACCGAACGGATCCGTCCAGCCCTAATGCATTCTGAGTGGATGCGGATCCGCTCAGAATGCATCAGTATGGCTCCATCTGTCCTCCGCTCCACTCAGCAGGCGGACACCTGAACGCTGCTTGCAGCATTCGGGTGTCTGCCTGGCCGTGCGGAGGCAAACGGATCCGTCCAGAGTTACAATGTAAGTCAATGGGGACGGATCCGTTTGAAGTTGACACAGTATGGCTCAATTTTCAAACGGATCCGTCCCCCATTGACTTTCAATGTAAAGTCAAAACGGATCCGTTTGCACTATCATGAACAAAAAAAAAATATGTTTTTTTTTTTTGTTCATGTTAATGCAAACGGATCCGTTCTGAACGGATCTAAGCGTTTGCATTATAGGTGCGGATCCGTCTGTGCAGACACCAGACGGATCCGCTCTGAACGCAAGTGTGAAAGTAGCCTTAAAGGGAATCTGTCACTAGCAATTTACCCCCAATTTTTTTTTCGTGAATCCATGTTTAACAGAGTACCTGTTTTCCATCTGTCTTGTTCTTTTGATTGCGAGTCTTGTAATTTCTTCAAAAAATCGATTCTTATGATATGTAAATGACGCTGTAAGGAGCCCAGAGGGGCGTTATTCTTTCTCCACGGTGCCCAGGAACGCCCCTCTGAAGTGCCGTGCCCGGCTAAGTTTGAAAACTAATAACGCCTCCAAGTTCATCTAAATCGCCTCCCAGAGGCACGGCTAAGTGCCGCTCTGCGGCAAACACCCCGATCCTCCTCTCGCCGGCATCCCAAATCCCGTGCAGGCGTAGTGCCGTCAGTCATCTTATCATAGCGCAGGCAATCGCCGGCACTGCGCCTGCGCGGGATTTGGGATGCCAGCGAGAGGAGGATCGGATTTGGGAGGCGATTTAGATGAACTTGGAGGCGTTATTAGTTTTCAAATTTAGCCGGGCACGGCACTTCAGAGGGGCGTTCCTGGGCACCGTGGAGAAAGAATAACGCCCCTCTGGGCTCCTTACAGCGTCATTTACATATCATAAGAATCGATTTTTTGAAGAAATGACAAGACACAGAATAAAAAGAACAAGACAGATGGAAAAAAGGTACTCATGGATCCATGTTTAATAAAGTACCTTTTTTCCATCTGTGTTCTTCTTTTCCATGTCAGTCTTGTCCTTTCTTCTAAAAATCGATTCTTAGGATAAGCAAATGACGCTGTAAGGACTGGAGCCCAGAGGGGCGGTTTTCTTTCTCCACGGTGCCCCTCTGAAGTGCCGTGCCCGCCTAAATATGAAACTCTAACGCCTCCATGTTTAGCTGAATCGCCTCCCAGAGGCGTGGCTAAGTCCTCAACACCGCGGTCTGCAAACACCCGATCCTCCTCTCGTCGGCGTCCCAAATCCCGCGCAGGCGCAGTGCCGGCGATTGCCTGCGCCTGCTCTCTGATAATACGGCTGAGGGCAACAGCTTCAACATCGTCACTGGGCTCGGCGCATGCCCAGTGACGATGTTGAAGCTGTTGCCCTCAGCCGTATTATCAGAGCGCAGGCGCAGGCAATCGCCGGCACTGCGCCTGCGCGGGATTTGGGACGCCGACGAGAGGAGGATCGGGTGTTTGCAGACCGCGGCGCTGAGGAGGGGGGCGGGTGTCTAGGGCCTTAGCCGCGCCTCTGGGAGGCGATTCAGCTAAACATGGGGGGGGCCCTGGGGAGAAAAGCAGCAGCATAGCCGGCTACAGGTCATGAGTGGGCGGGGCCTTATCTGCGCTACGGGCCCCCCAGTGCCGCGGGCCCCATAGCAGTGGCGTGGTCTGCCTCTATGGGCGGTACGCCACTGTCTGTAAGAATATAGTAATCTTAGAGAGGATACAGAAGTATATGATTATACAGTACAGCTGACATAGTACATCCCTCCAGCCTGAAGAAATAAGATAGAAAGACTGATTGTCATAGGAAATACTCCTTATGTAACTTCTGGGAACTAATCTGAATCACTGTAAAAGCTGCCTTGATGTAAATGCCTTTTGCATATATTGATGACCTGTGGATCAGCTTCAGTAAAGTACTGGGAGTTTGTTACACTTTTTGGTCTTCTTATTCTATATCATCATTACTACTACCACCAACATTTGTGCCTTGCTGTGCTGGCGTCACGAACTACAACACAGGGGCCCAGCCACCAAAGCACCCTAAACACCACCATCACCATCTGGCTGGTGTTTCCTGAAATAGAGAGTGCCCCGTAGGATTTTGTGCTATCTTTCTCATCACTGCACGCCAACCCAGGGAGCTGGAAAACCATAAGTACGATTACTACACCCATCAGCCCACCGTGCACTCACATACTGCTCCTGCGGTCCGGTCCGCTGGATTTTTACTAGTGTTGATTGAGCACCAAAGTGCTCGGGTGTTCGGGTGCTCAGGTCGAACACCTCGGGATGCTCGGGTGCTCTACCGAGCAAAATGGAAGTCAATAGGAGAACCCGAGCATTAAACCAAGTACCCCCTGCTCTGAAAAGGAAAGGGTGTCTGGTTCGTAGGAAAAGGTCAGAAATTGATGGAAACACCACTGAAATGGTTCGAGAACAGCATGGGGAGGATGTCTGGATGCATTTTGGACTCCCAGGTCGCTGCTGGGAATAATGTTATCCGAGTAGTACGCCACTTTTTGAGACAATAATACGTACAAAACCGAAGATAAAATCAGTTTTAGAGGAAAAATTGTTAGGAAACATTCTTTCCTATATATTTACTTGTATATAAAGTGCAAGTGCTGCCAAAAATTACAAGGAAGAGGCACTCCAATACAACCTGTATATCACATAATGGAGGGCCTCATTCACATTGTGGTATAATTGTTCAGGTAGTGGGACTCCTACACTCACAAAGCCTATGCACTATGTGAAAGGGCTTCCAAAAATTACAAGGAAACGGCACTCCAATACACCCTTGATGGCCTGCTGGTGATCTTCAAAAACATTAGGAGCAAGGTGTCACAAACGTACCCATATGCTGACTGATACTGCCCGGGACAAGTTTGGTTAACTTCCAGTTAACCTTTTACAGGCACAATTCGGTATACTGCCACCATGTGTTTTAACGGCACACGAACCAACTACCGGTCACTCACCCTCACGCAGAGTAAGGAATAAACCAGCTACCGCTTGCTGACTGACTGATTGCAATTGTTCAGCCAATCAACAAGCAAAATGGCATTTCTCACACCAATGATAACGTTACTCCCATGAAAGGCAGAATTGCTTAATTATTTTGCTTAGAACATGGAAGACTTGGCAATTAAGATTTTTCAATCTTTTTTAATAAAAAAGTGAAAAGAAAAAACAACCGTGCATATACACTAAAGAATTATTAGGAAAACCATACTAATACGGTGTTGGACCCCCTTTTGCCTTCAGAACTGCCTTAATTGTACGTGGCATTGATTCAACAAGGTGCTGATAGCATTCTTTAGAAATGCTGGCCCATATTGATAGGATAGCATCTTGTCTTGCAGTTGATGGAGATTTGAGGGATGCACATCCAGGGCATGAAGCTCCCGTTCCACCACATCCCATTGGGTTGAGATCTGGTGACTGTGGGGGCCATTTTAGTACAGTGAACTCATTGTCATGTTCAAGAAACCAATTTCAAATGATTCAAGCTTTGTGACATGGTGCATTATCCTGCTGGAAGTAGCCATCAGAGGATGGGTACATGGTGGTCATGAAGAGATGGACATGGTCAGAAAAAATGCTCAGGTAGCCCGTGGCATTTAAACAATGGCCAATTGGCACTAAGGGGCCTAAAGTGTGCCCAGAAAACATCCCCCACACCATTACACCACCACCACCAGCCTGCACAGTGGTAACAAGGCATGATGGATACATGTTCTCATTGTGTTTACGCCAAATTCGGACTCTACCATTTGAATGTCTCAACAGAAATCGAGACTCATCAGACCAGGCAACAAATTTCCAGTCCAATTTTGGTGAGCTTGTGGAAATTGTAGCCTCTTTTTCCTATTTGTAGTGGAGATGAGTGGTACCCGGTGGGGTCTTCTGCTGTCGTAGCCCACTTCTCTTTCCCATTCTGACATTCAGTTTGGAGTTCAGGAGATTGTCTTGACCAGGACCACAACCCTACATGCATTGAAGCAACTGCCATGTGATTGGTTGACTAGATAATCGCATTAATAAGAAACAGGTGTTCCTAATAATTCTTTAGGTGAGTGTATATATTTACAGAAAAAATTACTATTCAAGACAATAATTCACAACAGTTAAAATAAACGGGATAACGGATGAAAAGTATACTTAAATTTCTCTGGTTCAGTCCTTGAAGTCGTTGTACAATCCGATTGGTACAATATCAGTGGACCCTGATCACTGACATTCAGAATGCAATAAATCCAGGTGGTAAGGCAGGATGGTAAGGCAGGGTCCCTCACAATATCCTGCCAGCATCTTTTAACAGTTCTCAAACAGGAGGTGCCAGCAATTCTGCCCACCAATTGTACCAACGTGTGGGCAGGGCCGAAGAGGTGTCATCAAGGTTGATGACCCAGCTAGGGCCAGCCCAGAATGAAATTATTCTGGCAGAGCTCATTACTCAGTGGAACCATTAAACACAGATATGACATTCAGGTATTATTGACCATTACGATTTTACAAGTCTAACAAAACCAAGGACAGCTTAAAGCTGGCTTTTCAGCCTTCCAAAGGCACAGGGACGTACTGTTTGATACGTCCTTGACCGCAATGATCCACCGAGGCTGAATCCGGCTTTAGTCAGCGAAGATTATGCATGCAACCCAAGGTATGAAAAATGACAATGTTTGAGTTCCTAAAAGGTCAATGGGAGGTCGCTTTCACATCTCTCCCTGGTATCCTGCTGGGATTGTAGTCAGAAGGTCTGACTCGTGCTATTCCAGGATCTACTGTATTATTTTATGATTACCCTTGGCAGGAGGCTTTTGAAGCTCATGTCCTTATCTTTATCACCGGGAAGTGTCGTTTTCAATTAACTAGGAAGCAGCTCCAGGGAGAGAATATTTATCTTTTAAAACAGAATAAAGGGGACCTCTAGGTCTGAGAGTTTGTGTGTTTGTTTAAAAAGGGGCTCTACTTGGGGTACCATCATCACACAAGCGCCTGCTGGTGACCCTCTAAAACATTAAGGGCGAGGGCCTGCTGCTGAGCTGACCATCTAGAACATTAGGGGTGAGGGTCTGCTGCAGAGCTGACTCTCTAAAACATTAGGGGCGAGTGCCTGCTGCTGATCTGAGCATCGAAAAAATTAGAGGCGAGTACTTGCTGCTCAGCTGACCATTGAAAAAATTATGGGCGAAGGCCTGCTGGTGAGCTGACCCTGTAAAACATTATGGTTGAGGGTCTTCTGGTGAGCTGTGCCTCAAAAACATTATATGTGAGGGCTTGCTGGTGAGCTGACCCTCTAAAAGATTGTAGGTGAGAGCCTGCTGGTGAGCTGACCCTGTAAAACATTATGCTTCTGGTGAGCTGACCCTGAAAAACATTTTATGCAAGTGCCTGCTAGTGAGCTGACCCTCTAAAAGATTGTAGGTGAGGGCCTGCTGGTGAGCTGACCCTGTAAAACATTATGGTTGAGGGCCTGCTGGCGAGCTGACCCTCAAAAACATTATATGCGAGGGCCTAAAGGTGAGCTGACCCTCTAAAACAGGCATGCTCAACCTGCAGCCCTCCAGCTGTTGTAAAACTACAACTCCCACAATGCCCTGCTGTAGGCTAATAGCTGTAGCCTGTTCGGGCATGCTGGGAGTTGTAGTTTTGCAACAGCTGGAGGGCCGCAGGTTGAGCATGCCTGCTCTAAAAGATTGTAGGTGAGGGCCTGCTGGTGAGCTGACTCTCTAAAACATTATATGCGAGGGCCTGCTGGTGAACTGACCACCTAAAACATTACATGCGAGGGCCTGCAGGTGAGCTGGCACTCTACAACATTAGGAGCGAGGGCAGACTAATAAGCATGTTGATATGATGGAAGAGGATGACGAGAAAAGAAAGATTGAAACATATACCCTTTTTTGTGGTGGAAGGGGTGCATGGGAATACAGTGTATTCAGTACATTATAAAAAAACACATTTAAAGGGACACTGACAGGCCCAATTAGCATATTTAGGTATATATGTCAGTACAGGTCTTATAAAGTCTATTAAAATCATCTAAGTAGCCCCCCTGTCCACCTTATAAATACCGAAATATAAAGTTTTATAACCTGCTTGTCCCGTCACCAATCTGCCCAAGGGGCGGCGTTTCATCTCAAAATGCGCCCAGCCAGCCGCTCCCAACTGCCGTTCTGAAGCCCCGCCCAGCTCATCAATATTCACTTCGCTGGGCGGCGGCTACAACTCTCCCGACTCAAGTGCCCGGCGCATGCGCATAAAGCAGAGGCTGCAGCGCTCTGTACGCAGGCGCGATGCGACCCCAGCCGGGCGCATGCGCTGAAGATTGGACGGAGGACGTGCCCAGAGGATTGAATGGGCCATGCGCAGGATCTTGAGTCGGGAGAGTTGTAGCCGTCGCCCAGCGAAGTGAATATTGATGAGCTGGGCGTTCAGAACGGCAGTTGGGAGCGGCTGGCTGGGCGCATTTTGAGATGAAACGCCGCCCCTTGGGCAGATTGGTGACCGGACAAGCAGGTTATAAAACTTTATATTTCGGTATTTATAAGGTGGACAGGCGGGCTACTTAGATGATTTTAATAGACTTTATAAGACCTGTACTGACATATATATACCTAAATATGCTAATTGGGCCTGTCAGTGTCCCTTTAAAGTTCCTTTATGTTCATCCACTTTCCTATGGTGGAGTAGAGAAGTCAGGGGCAATCCAGGCCTTGTTCATTTTTATAAGAGTCAACCTGTCAGCATTTTCAGTTGACAGGTGGATGCGCTTATTAGTTATTATGCCCCCAGCAGCACTAAATTCCTGCTCTGACAAAACGCTGGCGGCAGGGCAGGCCAGCACCACCAAGGCGTAGAGCGCCAGTTCGTGCCACGTGTCCAGCTTGGACACCCAGTAGTTGTAAGGCACAGAGGGATAATTGAGGACGCTGACACGGTCTGCTACGTACTCCTTCAACATCTTTAAAACATTTCCCTCCTTGTGACACTAGGCCGTGCATTCAGGTGAGTGCTGGTGGGGTGTCATGAAACTGTCCCAGGATTTGGAGATTGTTGCCATGCCTCTGTTGAAACTGCTGTGTGTTCCCCTCGTCTCCCCTCCTCGGTTGCCCAAGGAACTACCAGCGTTGTCACCTGGAAATTTTGGTAGCAATTTTTCCACAAGGATCTTCTGGTATTGCATAATTTTGCTCATCCTCTCCACTAAAGGAATGAGAGATGAGAAGTTCTCCTTGTAGTGGGAGTCGAGAAGGGTGAACAACCAGTGATCGGTGTTGTCCAAAATGCGTAAAAAGCGTGGGTCACGGGAAAGGCAGCCTAACATAAAGTAAGCCATGTGTGCCAGAGTCCCAACAGGCAAGACTTCGCTGTCATCATCACGAGGATGACTCTCAATCTCCTCATCCTCTTCCTACTCTTCTACCCATCCATGTTGAACAGATGGAATTAAACTTCCATGGGTACTACCCTCTGTAGCGGAGGCAACCGTCTCCTGCTCCTCCTCCTCCTCCTCATTATCATCCAATTTGCACTGAGAAGACAAACTGAGGGTGGTCTGGTTATCACCCTGTGTAATGTCTTCACACATTTCCACCTCTTCCACATGCAAAGCGTCGGCCTTAATTGTGAGTAGCAAGCGTTTGAGTAGACACAGAAGTGGGATGGTGACGCTGGTTACAGCGTTATTGCTGCTCACCATCTGTGTGTTGATTCCTCAAAGTTTGCTAAAACCTCACAGAGGTCAGACATCCATGCCCACTCCTCACTTGTGAATAGCAGAAGCTGACTGGAAAGGCGACAATCATGTTGCAGCTGGTATTCCACTACTGCCCTCTGATGCTCCCAAAATCTGGCCAACATGTGAAACGTGGAGTACCAACGCGTGCTCGCGTCACACAACAATCGGTGAGCTGGCAATTGTAAGCGCTGCTGCAGCGTTGACAGACTTGTGGAAGCTGTTGATGACTTGCGGAAATGGGAACACACACTGCGCACCTTCACCAGTAGCTCAGGCAAATTGGGGTAGGTTTTGAGAAACCGCTGAACTACTAAGTTGAAGACGTGGGCTAGGCATGGGATGTGTGTGAGCTTGCTGAGCTCCAAAGCCGCCACCAAGTTACGGGCATCATCAGACACAACCATGCCTGGTTCTAGGTTGAGTAGCGAGAGCCACAGCTCATTATGGTCTCTTATCCCCTGCCACATCTCTGCGGCGGTGTGCTGTTTGTCACCTAATCAGATCAGCTTAAGCATGGCCTGTTGATGCTTCATCACTGCAGTGCTACACTGCTTCCAGCTACCGACTGATGGCTGACTGGTGGTGCAAGAGGATAATTCTGAGGTGGAAGTGGTGGAGGAAGAGAAGTGGGGGTTGGAGCCACTAACATAGGTGGTGGCGTAAACCCTGACGGAATTAGGGCCCCCAATCCTTGGCGTCAGTAGCACCAATGCCATCCCAGGGTTTGACTCGCTCCCGGCCTCCACAACGTTCACCCAGTGTGCCATGAGGGAAATGTAGCGTCCCTGGCCGAAAGCACTTGTCCATGTATCAGTGGTTAAGTGGACCTTCCCAATAACTGCGTTGGTCAGGGCACAGGTGATGTTACGGGACACATAATGGTGTAAGTCAGGCACGGCACACCGTGACAAATAGTGGCGGCCGGGGACTGCATAACAAGAGACGGCCGCTGACATCAGGCTACGGAATGCCTCAGTGTCCACAAGCCTAAATGGCAACATTTCCAGGGCCAGTAATTTGGAAAGGTGTGCATTTAGTGCTATGGCCTGTGGGTGGGTGGCCTAGTATTTGCGCTAACTTTCAAATGCCTGGGGTAAGGCCATTTATACGCTGCGCTGGGACACGGAAGTGGATGTAGTCACTGATGGTGCTTGCAACGGTCCAGGTGAAGTGCGGGAGACATCAAGGCCTGCGCCTTCGACAGGCGATTGGCCAGCACGTAACACAGGGGAAGAGGAGGCAGTGTTGTGACCCGCAGACACAGATTGAGGACCCAGGCATGTGGCCCACCTTTTACGGTGCTTTGATGCTATGTGGCAGATCATACTGGTGGTGGTGAGGTTGCTAGTGTTCACGGCCCTGCTCATTTTTGCATGGCACATGTTGCAAATTACAATTCTTTTGTCGTCCGCACTTTCCTAAAAAAAGCGCCCTGACTGCGAAACACCTACTCTTTTGCAAGGGAGATTTCCGCAAGGGTGTGCTCCGGGGAACAGATGCGGGCCTGTTTGGTGTGGCCCACCTTCTCCCTTTTGCCACCCCCCTGCATCTTCCAGCCTGTTGCGGTGCTGCAGATCACTCGGCTTTCCACCTTCCCAGGTTGGGTCAATGACTTCATCATCCACCTCTTACTCTTCTACTTCCTCACTCTGCTCATCCTCCTGACTTGTTGACCTAACAACAACCTCAGTTATTGACAACTGTGTCTCATCCTCATCACCAACCTCTTGAGACACTAATTGTTGTTGACTTATTGGCAACTGTGTCTCATCATCATCATCCACCTCGTGAAACACTAATTGCCATTCTCCACCGTCATCTTCTTGTGACTGTAGATGCTCAAGAGTTTGGGAATCAGGGCACAAGATCTCATGTCCCTCTTCAAGAGGGCTTGTCAAGAGGCCCAAATGAAGGAATGGCGCTGAAAAGAGCTCCTCGGAATATCCGAGTGTGGGATCACTTGTTTGGCAAGACTCTCCATGGTGGGAGGAAGGAGGATCAGGGTAAGGATTGTGTTTACCAGACTCTTGGCTACTGATACTGGATTAGGTGGAAGACAGGGTGGTGCTTAACCGACTGAAAGCATTATCTTCTGCAATCCAACAGACCACCTGGTCACACTGGTCTGACTTCGAGAGCGTTGTCCTGCGCCTCCCTGCAAACTGGGACATGAAGCTAGGTATCGTGGATAATTGTTTTTCTTGTGCTCTGGCAGCAGGCACAGTTTCAACGCGCCCAGGGCCACGGCCTCTGCGTGCACCATCAGCATTATGGCCACTTCCCTGTCCCTTACTGCTCACCTTCTTCATATTAAATGTTACAGTATATATGCTTGAAAATATGTCACATGTAGGATTTGTAAGTGTATGCGCAAAAAAATTTAAAAAGGTATTTGGGATGTGGATGTCACAAAGGAGATATACCACAGATAATGTCAATGCTGTCACCAGCGGCTAATAAAAAATTACAGGGAATGTCATAGGTATTTGTGATGTGGAAACATTACATAGGAGAAATACCGCAGATAATGTTGCTGATGTCACCAGCGGCTAATAAAAAATTACAGGGAATGTCACAGGTAGTTGGGATGTGGAAGCGTTTCACAGGAGAAATATTGCAGATAATGTCGCTGATGTCAGCAGCGGCTAATAGAAAATTACAGGGAATGTCACAGGTATTTGGGATGTGGAAATGTTACACAGGAGAAATACCGCAGATAATGTCACTGCTGTCACCAGCAGCTAATAAAAAATTACAGGGAATGTCACAGGTATTTGGGATGCGCACACATTACACAGGAGATGTAGCGCAGCTAATATCAATGTCTACAGCGGCCTAACTATTGCACGCTATTTAGCACAGGATGCGCTAAAAATAGATATTGCTGCCATACACAAAAGTCCTTAAAGGACTTTTGGGTCTGTAAAGTTTTAGCAATTTAGCACAGGTTGCGCTAAAAATATTAATTACTGCTGCCACCCACAACTTGTCTCTAACAAGTTTTTTTTACTTAAATTTTTTTATTTTTACTCCCTACACTATCTTTCCCTTCTTCAGCACAGCTCTCCTTGACTAACACTGAGCCGAACACGTGTCATCGGGTGCTATATAGCACCTGAAGACACAGTTATGGCCAGCCAATAACTGTGATGCCAGTAACAAACATGGCTACGACATTATAGTGAAGGGCAGTACTTACCTGCACATTTATTGGCTGCCTATCAGCCAAAAAACGTGCAGGGAGGAGACTTGAGCATTGTGCTCGACAGGGGCGTAGCTAAAGGCTCATGGGCCCTGGTGCAAGAGTTAGGCTTGGGCCCCCCTTCCCTCAGTGCTTTGTGTGTCTTCTTATGCAGCACAAGGGTCTTTGGGCCCCTCAGGCTCCTGGGCCCGGTAGCGACTGCTACCGCTGCACCCCCTATAGCTACGCCCCTGGTGCTCGAACACAGGCGGTATTCGACCGAATACCGCCATGTGCCGAGCATCGAGATGCTTAAGCCTGACTGGTGTTCGGCCGAGCATGCTCGATCAACACAATTTTTTACATTTATTGTGTTGTGTCAATCATATCCATATCTTGATTATTAATAAAATGTCATATATTTATCATGAATTGTGTTTGATTTATTACTATATTACTATATAGTAAATTCATATATTTCTGTTGGTTTTATTTACCCTGAAATAAGCCCTAGGTAGTGAGTAGGGCAGTGGGTGCACTAGTCCTCACTACTGACACCTAGGGTAACAACAGGGAAAGGACAAACACCACAAACACCACAAACAATCCCAGAAGGGAGACAACTCCACTAGAGGTCAGAATAGAAGATCTGGAAAGAAGGTCTAGATCTGGCAACAAGGGAAGCAGAAACGGAGAATATATATTAGCTGGGAGTGGCTGATAGAGAACAGCTAAAAGGAAAAGCTACAGATTCCTAAATGGGACTAAAAGAATTGCAAACCTAAGCAGGAAAACTTGGACTGGAATCCATTACCACCACTAGGTCATGGAGCGATCTCTTGAAACTGAGTGAGTAGCCACCCGCTGCGACCTTCTGACCCCAGGCACAACAGTCACAGTGATAGGTCGTGACACCCTTGTGACAGTTGTGTGTTTTTTTTTTATGAACTTTATACAGTTCATTTTGCTCCCCCGAATTAGGGAATATAGTGAACTCCAGCACATTGTCCATACTGGTATATCATTATGTCACTATTAGTAACGGTGCCTGATTATGATATCTGTATCAGTTGTGCCAAATGTGGAATTGCGCTCCGCTGAAAAACTGACCTCTGCTTCATTCTCTATGTTTATTTGTGTCGAGATGTTTCTTTGCAAGTACGTGTACATGTGCTTTTCAGGATATTTATTCTTATACATATATGGCCCTGAGCTGGAATACCAAGAACAGCTGCTATACAATGTGCTTGGTTATCTGTGAGGAGAGTGCGGCACTCGCTGTGGCGCTGTGGCATCTTCATTCAGCTAGATAGTGGGGGCGGGGAGGGGGGGTGCCAGAAGTCGAACCCCCAATCAGATATTAATGACCTATCCTGAGGATAGACCGCTAATATGAAAATCTAAGACAACACCTTTAAAGTAAAAAAGTGGCAATTTATTGACCCATGCCAAGTATGTCATTGTTATAGTGGTTGTCAAGGAGCCTTTGAAGACTTTGAACCCAGATTTCTAGGGGGAAATACAGTCTTTCAAAAGTGGTTGTAAAAGTATGTTTATATTCACTTAGTGTGCAGGAAGATTTCCTCTGCCAGTTGCAGTTTTGATACCACTGCGTGATATTTTAAAATGAAATGGGTAATTTTTGTTTATGCCAAAGTTAAATTGTTGTGCCATTATGGGGAACATATCAATTTAGTCCATAATAATCATGAGCTAGATGGTCTCATATTTTAGAGTCCTTTGAGAACCATTGAGAGAAGCATAATGTAAGACAATGATAGATCATCACCTGTGGACTTATACATTTGTCTTCATTTCTATTACAGCAGATGGATTACCGCTGCTGTGCCATGCTACATATAGCAGTCATCATAATTAAATAATACCGTACCTCTTCCCAGTTCATATTACCACTGCGTGCTGCCACTAAACACTACTCCTGCTATCCTATGGCTTCCATTCTGCCAAAATGTGTCCCATTGGTCATTTCTACCTTAAAATACTTCCATATACTGAATGATTGAACTGATTAACATTTCAGAACAACATACTCAGTAGAAATTCATTATACTTCATAAGACCATTTAACTTGATGTTTGTAACAAATGTTTTACAGAGCAAAAAAAATTAAAAATCACAATTTTATTTTTCAGGACAAAACATTTTGGCACATTAAAGTTAGTGTTTTCTTCCTTTGATACAGGTCTAGCTTTAAATTGTTACCTAATGTCAGGACACATTTACAAAAATGCCGTATTTTAGAGCTTTTCTGAGGAATCCAGCTATCATTTCTGAGAGGAGCCTAAAAGCCTAATAGCATTGACATATAATGGATAGAAAAGTAACCAGATGTCCAGCTATCCTGCTGATAACTGGAAAATGACTGCTATTCTATTACCACACTGGGTGTCTGCAGAAAATGGACACTTGATTTTCACAAAATGTCACATTTGTCACATTATGTAATGCGACAAAATGTGATCAAGCGTGACAGCAGAACTTTTACATACAGACAGAATAAAACTAAATTTTATTCGAAAATATTATAGAAACAGAGAAAACATTCACCCTCAGATTTTATTTTGTAGAAATGACATAATCATATGAACATTGGTTAATCCACATGAGCTCTATAGTAGAATCAATATAGCCATTTTCTGTAATATAATTATAGAAATATAAACATATAACAACAATAGATACATAAAGTTATATGAACGGAAGAAATCTGAAAATATGGTATAACGTAAAATCAGCATCACATATTTGTGTATAAATGTAGCTTGGGTAAGACTGAGTTCACATCACCGTTTAGCTTTCCATTCTTCTGATCCTTCAGAAGAGGAAAAAAACAACAACAAAAAACAGGATCTTGTACAAAAACCGATCTCATTGCATCAGTTATTCATAGACTTGCATAGGATCAAATTTTTTTTACAGGATCCTTTAAAAACGGATCCTGTTGCTTCAGTTGTTATCCGTTTGAGCCATTTTTTATTTTATTTTTTTTTAGAAGTGAAAAAAAAAGTATTGCATGCAGGACTTTTTTCCATCTGAAAAAAAACTGATCTCAGACGGAAATGGCTCAAACAAATGACAACGGGTGCAACAGTTGTTTTTTTTTCTCTCTCTTCGCCTGACGGATCAGAAGAACAGAAAGCTAAATGGTCAATTTGAAGAAATGCAATTTCAATTTCCATTTCATACATGGGAGTTTTTTATTTTTTTTTCCAGCAGCATGTGCAGCATTTCAACATACCCTGTTCAGACATATGAGACATATTTCTTACACATGTGAACATACCTTAAGTAAGGCTTTATTTAATGTTTATGTTCGGTAGGACCATTCAAAACATGTTGCATAAATTTACCATTGACTGTAATATATACACTGTAATAAATAACTTTGACCGCACATTTTAACTCAGTTGGAACTGCAGGATTCTAAAAGACACTATTTGGCACGTAGGTTCACCCAATAAAGTCTATGTGCATATTGAAGCATATGTTGGGAGATTTTCACAGTACACCTGAAAAGTGGTGGCCATCCAGGCCAGGTGGTGCAGTACTGTGCTGCATTGGTATTTGACATTAGAGCAAGGTCCCTTTCACATGACATTTTGTCCAGAGAGTTGAAACATTCTGTAGATAGATAGATTGATAGATAGATAGATAGATAGATAGATAGATAGTGGGTGGAGGCCCCCACTGTGGGAAGAAGCAAGCCACACACATGACCATTGAAGAATTTAAGTCCCTACGGTGACTTGGTACTTTTTTGGTACTATCACTTTAAGATAACCTCTACATCCATAATAACACTATTTATCCACTGGCTTATATTATTATCTCAAGTTATTTAATAACATCATCTATCTAGTCCAGGGGTGCACAACCTGCGGCCCGCAGAGCCATGGTTTGCTGACCCGTCCTGCTGGGCAGAAACACAGCTGATCCTGCGATCAGTTGTGTTTCTGCCCAGAGCGCCGCACAGTGGATGGATCAGAGGTTTTGCTCCTGCACTGTAGAAGGAGTGGCAAGGGTACCCAGCTATTAGTGAGAAGCCGAGGAGAAGACAGAACCACTTTATTAGTGCTTCTGCCTTCTCTATGAGCGCTCTGCAGTTGTCACGAGGGTGTCAAGAGCCACGTCTGACTCTGTTATACCCAGGGTCAGGAAGTCGCAGCGGGTGGCTGCGCGCTCTATGTCTAAAGATCGAGCTGTTTCTTAATGGTAGCTTTCTGTGTTTGCCTTGCAATCCTTTTTGTCTCACTCAGGGATCCGTAGCTTCTTCTCCTCAGCTGTTTCTTGTCCGGCACTCCTAACCTCCTTTTATTCCCCTTTCCCACTTCTCTGGTTGCCAGATATAGAGCTTCCTGCCTGGACTTCTATACTGACCCATAGGAGCTGTGTAGCTGTTATTCCTGGTTGTCGTACCAGAGCATTACCCTCTGGATCCCTGTTGGTCTTTTGTTGTCCGCTGTTGTCGCCCACCTGGGATTATATATTTGTCAGTATTGTCTGTCCTCTCCCTGGTGTTTTCCTTTAGTGTTAGTGGTGCGGACTAGTGTTCCCACCGCCCTATTCACTACTTAGGGCTCATCTTAAGGAAAGCCAGGGTTTAGGCACGTGATGGGCATACGGGTGAAAAACCCGTCTAGGGACGTCAGGGTCTAGGGACGTCAGGTGCCAGCCTCAAGGTGAGTTAAGGGTCACCATCTTTCCCTCTCCCTTGGACAGGGCCTTGCCTTTTCCCTCCCTTTGCGTCACGTATGTGATTGGCACACCGGTCGTGATAGCAGTGTGGACCCGGTGATCACGTGATCGCTGGGTGTCTATGGGGCAGAGGAGCGCTGAGCTGCAGGGTCAGTAGACCCTGATCAGTTCTGCTCTGGTACAAAGCCCCCGCAGCAGGCTGGTTTCCCTGTAACTGGGGCTCCTTTGGATGATCCAGTTACAGTGGAAATAGTACAAAAAAGTCACTTATTGTCTTCCAAAGGTCTTTCAGTGACCTCTTGGGGACAAATTATGTGGTAAAAATATATAAAAAAAATAAGTTAAAAAATTATTTAAGCAAATTTGAAAACTAAATAAAAAAAATAATAAAATATAAATAAAAGAAAAGAGGAATACAATTTTATGTGTCACAAAAAATAGAAAATATATTATTTATAAAATTTTAAAATAAAATTCAATAAAAAGGAAAAAGTGCTAAATAAAAGTGTGTTCACTGTCCCGCAACAGTCTTTTGATGACCCCTCGGGGGACATATTATGTGGCAAAAATATATTTAAAAAAAATATAATAAAATATAAATAAAAGGAAAAAGCATTTTTATGTTCTCTTGGGGGACATATTATGTAGCATAAATATATTAAAGAGGACCTTTCACGTAGAAAAACATTGTGAACTAAGTATACTGACATACACAGCGGCGCCCAGGGATCTCACTGCACTTACTATTATTCCTGGGCGCCGCTCCGTTCTCCCGTTATGTCCTCCGGTATCTTCGCTCACTAAGTTATAATAGGCGGAGACTGCCCTTGTACTGCTGGGCGTCTCCTCCTCCTAGGCTGTAGCGCTGGCCAATCGCAGCACACAGCTCACAGCGTGGAAGGTTTTTTTCTCCCAGGCTGTGAGCTCTGCGATGCAATTGGCCAATGCTACAGCCTAGAAGAAGGAGACGCCCAGCAGAACAAGGGCAGTCTCTGCCTGCTATAACTTAATGAGCGAAGATACCAGAGGACATAACGGGAGAATGGAGCGGCGCCCAGGGATAATAGTAAGTGCAGTGAGATCCCTGGGCGCCGCTGTATATGTCATGATACTTAGTTCACAATGTTTTTCCAGGTGAAAGGTCCTCTTTAAATATTAAGTAAAAAAAATACATAAAAGAAAAAACACCCACACCTACCAAAACCATCACTATTACCGCCCCATTCACATGAAACTATACATATTATATAACAAAATGGCCTACACAAAATAAGGAACTAATTATAATATTTTATTTTGTGTCAGTTTGCATATTTAAAGAATAAGGAACTATAGTTTGAAAAAAATATACTTTTTAAAAATGTTTTGTACAGTTTCCCTCAAATAAAATTGTTGCAAAAATTATTTTGGTAATCCAACAAATAAGATAGTTACAACCGTTTGAACCACCACGCGAGCTAAATCACAAAAAAGTGTCTGGTCATTAAGGCGGTTTCGGGCCTGGTCATTCAAGCGTTAACCAATAAGCGCCTTTCCCACTAGCAAGGTAATGTGCTTACTGGTTAATTCAGGGCGCCTATAACTGGACTGGCAGGAGATGGTGATAACCAGTGAGCTCCGTCCTCTGCAATGAAGGAAATGCTGATTTATAAATAGGAGGCAGGATGGAAGGAAATGTCACCACTTTTCTCGTAAAAATTATTTTTAACAAGTTCCTAGAGCATGGCCTCTGAAATAGAAGATTCATAATTACATGCTCCACGCCGCTCTGGTCCTCTGCCCTGCCTCCATGTTCCGGATCCTGCTCTGTCTACACCTTGCAGTGCATGGCCATGGTTACTTGCACTGTTCCAGTCAGTGACTGGCTTCAGAAGTGACATGCTGCTTGTGGCCACATCACCGCGTAAGCCAGTCATTGGCTGGAGTGGTGTATGACCATGTCCATGCACTGCCAGGTGTAACCAGCTGGGGAAGTGTGAAGGAACGGAGCGGTGGGGAGCAGGCAAGTATAACTCTTCGGTTTCAGGGGCTATGCTGCAGCACGATATTTGGGACAATTACTGGAAACTAGTGTTCATAGGAGCGCTCATATTTTATATCTGGCCATAATCGTGCAGCTAAACAGTCGATAAACAAGGAATTGCTCATTTGTTGGCTGATTTGCATATTTTATCAGGATGAAAGGTTTGCAATTATCGGCATCACATCTCCCTGTGTAATCTAAATGAAGGCGGAATGACTGTGGCAGCGATTACTTTTCCCCAGTCACTTTGCCCTGGCTTGTGTAATAGGCAGATGAGCGCCAATCAACATTTTTGAAATAGAGCAATGTGACAATGCAGCCCTCAGACCAAAAAAGGTTGTGCACCCCTGATCTAGTCCATTATTTGTATATACCCAATGGACTTCTTGTGGTTGCCATCACTCATTTGTAGATAAATATGTGTTGTATCATCTCTTTTATTCTTCTTTAGCCAGTAGGCGACTGGGCACTGGCATGCGCACAGATCCACAAGCACCCTGCTGAGCTCGGGCAGTGCTCGGTGCGTATGCGCCGATTGATGTCACAGCGCCTGCATGGTATACCGATACAGACACCAAGCTTTGTGAGTGTACGGAGGCAAATGCCCATATATTATTATTTTTTTAAAATAATTTTATTTATCGAGATTTTTCATACATTACTTGACATTTACATCCAATTCATTTGTATAATACAATAGAAAATTATCATTCATAGTGTACATTGACATACATTTTTAAACCCTGATTCCCCCCGCCCTATTACTTCCATTTGATATGCTCGTTGTTTCCCTAGTGTCACCAGGAGCGCGGCCACACATCCTCCTCGCATTTTATCTATATCTGAAATCACCTCAGGACTAGAGTTGAGCGAACACCTGGATGTTCGGGTTCGAGAAGTTCGGCCGAACATCCCGGAAATGTTCGGGTTCGGGATCCGAACCCGATCCGAACTTCGTCCCGAACCCGAACCCCATTGAAGTCAATGGGGACCCGAACTTTTCGGCACTAAAAAGGCTGTAAAACAGCCCAGGAAAGAGCTAGAGGGCTGCAAAAGGCAGCAACATGTAGGTAAATCCCCTGCAAACAAATGTGGATAGGGAAATGAATTAAAATAAAAATTAAATAAATAAAAATTAACCAAAATCAATTGGAGAGAGGTTCCATAGCAGAGAATCTGGCTTCCCGTCACCCACCACTGGAACAGTCCATTCTCAGATATTTAGGCCCCGGCACCCAGGCAGAGGAGAGAGGTCCCGTAACAGAGAATCTGTCTTCATGTCAGCAGAGAATTAGTCTGCATGTCATAGCAGAGAATGAGGCTTCACGTCAGCCACCACTGCAACAGTCCATTGGCATATATTTAGGCCCAGCACCCAGGCAGAGGAGGGAGGTCCCGTAACAGAGAATCTGTCTTCATGTCAGCAGAGAATTAGTCTGCATGTCATAGCAGAGAATGAGGCTTCACGTCAGCCACCACTGCAACAGTCCATTGGCATATATTTAGGCCCAGCACACACACAGGCAGAGGAGAGAGGTCCCGTAACAGAGAATCTGGCTTCATGTCAGCAGAGAATCAGTCTGCATGTCATAGCAGAGAATGAGGCTTCACGTCAGCCACCACTGCAACAGTCCATTGGCATATATTTAGGCCCAGCACACACACAGGCAGAGGAGAGAGGTCCCGTAACAGACAATCTGGCTTCATGTCAGCAGAGAATTAGTCTGCATGTCATAGCAGAGAATGAGGCTTCACGTCAGCCACCACTGCAACAGTCCATTGGCATATATTTAGGCCCAGCACACACACAGGCAGAGGAGAGAGGTCCCGTAACAGAGAATCTGTCTTCATGTCAGCAGAGAATTAGTCTGCATGTCATAGCAGAGAATCAGGCTTCACGTCACCCACCACTGCAACAGTCCATTGGCATATATTTAGGCCCAGCACCCAGGCAGAGGAGGGAGGTCCCGTAACAGAGAATCTGTCTTCATGTCAGCAGAGAATTAGTCTGCATGTCATAGCAGAGAATGAGGCTTCACGTCACCCACCACTGCAACAGTCCATTGGCATATATTTAGGCCTAGCACACAGGCAGAGGAGAGGTTCATTCAACTTTGGGTAGCCTCGCAATATAATGGTAAAATGAAAATAAAAATAGGATTGAATGAGGAAGTGCCCTGGAGTCCAATAATATATGGTTATGGGGAGGTAGTTAATGTCTAATCTGGACAAGGGACGGACAGGTCCTGTGGGATCCATGCCTGGTTCATTTTTATGAACGTCAGCTTGTCCACATTGGCTGTAGACAGGCGGCTGCGTTTGTCTGTAATGACGCCCCCTGCCGTGCTGAATACACGTTCAGACAAAACGCTGGCTGCCGGGCAGGCCAGCACCTCCAAGGCATAAAAGGCTAGCTCTGGCCACGTGGACAATTTAGAGACCCAGAAGTTGAATGGGGCCGAACCATCAGTCAGTACGTGGAGGGGTGTGCACACGTACTGTTCCACCATGTTAGTGAAATGTTGCCTCCTGCTAACACGTTGCGTATCAGGTGGTGGTGCAGTTAGCTGTGGCGTGTTGACAAAAGTTTTCCACATCTCTGCCATGCTAACCCTGCCCTCAGAGGAGCTGGCCGTGACACAGCTGCCTTGGCGACCTCTTGCTCCTCCTCTGCCTTGGCCTTGGGCTTCCACTTGTTCCCCTGTGACATTTGGGAATGCTCTCAGTAGCGCGTCTACCAACGTGCGCTTGTACTCGCGCATCTTCCTATCACGCTCCAGTGCAGGAAGTAAGGTGGGCACATTGTCTTTGTAGCGTGGATCCAGCAGGGTGGCAACCCAGTAGTCCGCACAGGTTAAAATGTGGGCAACTCTGCTGTCGTTGCGCAGGCACTGCAGCATGTAGTCGCTCATGTGTGCCAGGCTGCCCAGGGGTAAGGACAAGCTGTCCTCTGTGGGAGGCGTATCGTCATCGTCCTGCCTTTCCCCCCAGCCACGCACCAGTGATGGACCCGAGCTGCGTTGGGTGCCACCCCGCTGTGACCATGCTTCATCCTCATCCTCCTCCACCTCCTCCTCATCCTCGTCCTCCTCGTCCTCCAGTAGTGGGCCCTGGCTGGCCACATTTGTACCTGGCCTCTGCTGTTGCCAAAAACCTCCCTCTGAGTCACTTTGAAGAGACTGGCCTGAAAGTGCTAAAAATGACCCCTCTTCCTCCTCCTCCTCCTCCTCCTGGGCCACCTCCTCTTCCATCATCGCCCTAAGTGTTTTCTCAAGGAGACATAGAAGTGGTATTGTAACGTTGATAACGGTGTCATCGCCACTGGCCATGTTGGTGGAGTACTCGAAACAGCGCAACAGGGCACACAGGTCTCGCATGGAGGCCCAGTCATTGGTGGTGAAGTGGTGCTGTTCTGTAGTGCGACTGACCCGTGCGTGCTGCAGCTGAAACTCCACTATGGCCTGCTGCTGCTCGCACAGTCTGTCCAGCATGTGCAAGGTGGAGTTCCACCTGGTGGGCACGTCGCATATGAGGCGGTGAGCGGGAAGGCCGAAGTTACGCTGTAGCGCAGACAGGCGAGCAGCAGCAGGATGTGAACGCCGGAAGCGCGAACAGACGGCCCGCACTTTATGCAGCAGCTCTGACATGTCGGGGTAGTTGTGAATGAACTTCTGCACCACCAAATTCAGCACATGCGCCAAGCAAGGGATGTGCGTCAAATTGGCTAGTCCCAGAGCTGCAACGAGATTTCGCCCATTATCACACACCACCAGGCCGGGCTTGAGGCTCACCGGCAGCAACCACTCGTCGGTCTGTTGTTCTATACCCCGCCACAACTCCTGTGCGGTGTGGGGCCTGTCCCCCAAACATATGAGTTTCAGAATGGCCTGCTGACGTTTACCCCGGGCTGTGCTGAAGTTGGTGGTGAAGGTGTGTGGCTGACTGGATGAGCAGGTGGAAGAAGAGGAGGAGGAAGCCGAGAAGGAGGAGGTGGCAACAGGAGGCAAAGAATGTTGCCCTGCGATCCTTGGCGGCGGAAGGACGTGCGCCAAACAGCTCTCCGCCTGGGGCCCAGCTGCCACTACATTTACCCAGTGTGCAGTTAGGGAGATATAGCGTCCCTGGCCGTGCTTACTGGTCCACGTATCTGTGGTTAGGTGGACCTTGCCACAGATGGCGTTGCGCAGTGCACACTTGATTTTATCGGATACTTGGTTGTGCAGGGAAGGCACGGCTCTCTTGGAGAAGTAGTGCCGGCTGGGAACAACATACTGTGGGACAGCAAGCGACATGAGCTGTTTGAAGCTGTCTGTGTCCACCAGCCTAAATGACAGCATTTCATAGGCCAGTAGTTTAGAAATGCTGGCATTCAGGGCCAGGGATCGAGGGTGGCTAGGTGGGAATTTACGCTTTCTATCAAATGTTTGTGAGATGGAGAGCTGAACGCTGGCGTGTGACATGGTTGAGACGCTTGGTGACGGAGGTGGTGGTGGTGGTGTTGGTGGTACATCCCCTGTTTGCTGGGCGGCAGGTGCCAACGTTCCTCCAGAGGCGGAGGAAGAGGCCGAGGCGGCAGCAGCAGAATAGGCCGAGGCGGCAGCAGCAGAAGAGGTAGCAGGGGGAGCCTGAGTGACTTCCTTGGTTTTAAGGTGTTTACTCCACTGCAGTTCATGCTTTGCATGCAGGTGCCTGGTCATGCAGGTTGTGCTCAGGTTCAGAACGTTAATGCCTCGCTTCAGGCTCTGATGGCACAGCGTGCAAACCACTCGGGTCTTGTCGTCAGCACATTGTTTGAAGAAGTGCCATGCCAGGGAACTCCTTGAAGCTGCCTTTGGGGTGCTCGGTCCCAGATGGCGGCGGTCAGTAGCAGGCGGAGTCTCTTGGCGGCGGGTGTTCTGCTTTTGCCCACTGCTCCCTCTTTTGCTACGCTGTTGGCTCGGTCTCACCACTGCCTCTTCCTCCGAACTGTGAAAGTCAGTGGCACGACCTTCATTCCATGTGGGGTCTAGGACCTCATCGTCCCCTGCATCGTCTTCCACCCAGTCTTGATCCCTGACCTCCTGTTCAGTCTGCACACTGCAGAAAGACGCAGCAGTTGGCACCTGTGTTTCGTCATCATCAGAGACATGCTGAGGTGGTATTCCCATGTCCTCATCATCAGGAAACATAAGTGGTTGTGCGTCAGTGCATTCTATGTCTTTCACCGCTGGGGAAGGGCTAGGTGGATGCCCTTGGGAAACCCTGCCAGCGGAGTCTTCAAACAGCATAAGAGACTGCTGCATAACTTGAGGCTGAGACAGTTTCCCTGGTATGCATGGGGGTGATGTGACAGACTGATGGGGTTGGTTTTCAGGCGCCATCTGTGCGCTTTCTGCAGAAGACTGGGTGGGAGATAATGTGAACGTGCTGGATCCACTGTCGGCCACCCAATTGACTAATGCCTGTACCTGCTCAGGCCTTACCATCCTTAGAACGGCATTGGGCCCCACCATATATCGCTGTAAATTCTGGCGGCTACTGGGACCTGAGGTAGTTGGTACACTAGGACGTGTGGATGTGGCAGAACGGCCACGTCCTCTCCCAGCACCAGAGGGTCCACTAACACCACCACGACCATGTCCACGTCCGCGTCCCTTACTAGATGTTTTTCTCATTGTTATGGTTCACCACAACAACAAATATATTATTTGGCCCAATGTATTGTATTCAAATTCAGCGGGATATAAATTTGAGGCCTAGTATTTAGGCGCTGGGTGACCGGTATGGATTTAGTGACAGAATTAGACTTGGAAATGCACAGAAGCGTGTGTGTGAAGTTATTCTGAATGACCCTATGTGCACCTTCAATATGATCTACCCTTTTAGGGATAGATTTCAAATAGCTCTGATATAGCAGAAACGACTAAATTATGAAATTGCTAAATTGGGAATTGTATTTCAACCCAGAACAAAAAATGTGCTTTGACGGACACTAAATAACTTTCCCAGCCACAACAGGACAGCGGTAACGAGAGATTTAGCGGGATATAAATTTGAGGCCTAGTATTTAGGCGCTGGGTGACAGGTATGGGTTTAGTGACAGAATTAGATTTGGAAATGCACAGTAGCGGGTGTGTGAAGTTATTCTGAATGACCCTATGTGCACCTTGAATATTATATACCCTTTTAGGGATAGATTTCAAATAGCTCTGATATAGCAGAAACCACTAAATTATGAAATTGCTAAATTGGGAATTGTATTTCAACCCAGAACAAGAAATGTGCTTGAACGGACACTAAATAACTCGCCCAGCTACAGCACTAGGGACAGATTTAGCGGGATATAAATTTGAGGCCTAGTATTTAGGCGCTGGGTGACAGGTATGGGTTTAGTGCCAGAATTAGACTTGGAAATACACAGTAGCGGGTGTGTGTGAAGTTATTCTGAATGACCCAATGTGCACCTTGAATATTATATACCCTTTTAGGGATAGATTTCAAATAGCTCTGATATAGCAGAAACCACTAAATTATGAAATTGCTAAATTGGGAATTGTATTTCAACCCAGAACAAGAAATGTGCTTGAACGGACACTAAATAACTCGCCCAGCTACAGCACTAGGGACAGATTTAGCGGGATATAAATTTGAGGCCTAGTATTTAGGCGCTGGGTGACAGGTATGGGTTTAGTGCCAGAATTAGACTTGGAAATACACAGTAGCGGGTGTGTGTGAAGTTATTCTGAATGACCCAATGTGCACCTTGAATATTATATACCCTTTTAGGGATAGATTTCAAATAGCTCTGATATAGCAGAAACCACTAAATTATGAAATTGCTAAATTGGGAATTGTATTTCAACCCAGAACAAGAAATGTGCTTGAACGGACACTAAATAACTCGCCCAGCTACAGCACTAGGGACAGATTTAGCGGGATATAAATTTGAGGCCTAGTATTTAGGCGCTGGGTGACAGGTATGGGTTTAGTGCCAGAATTAGACTTGGAAATACACAGTAGCGGGTGTGTGTGAAGTTATTCTGAATGACCCAATGTGCACCTTGAATATTATATACCCTTTTAGGGATAGATTTCAAATAGCTCTGATATAGCAGAAACCACTAAATTATGAAATTGCTAAATTGGGAATTGTATTTCAACCCAGAACAAGAAATGTGCTTGAACGGACACTAAATAACTCGCCCAGCTACAGCACTAGGGACAGATTTAGCTGGATATAAATTTGAGGCCTAGTATTTAGGCGCTGGGTGACAGGTATGGGTTTAGTGCCAGAATTAGACTTGGAAATACACAGTAGCGGGTGTGTGTGAAGTTATTCTGAATGACCCAATGTGCACCTTGAATATTATATACCCTTTTAGGGATAGATTTCAAATAGCTCTGATATAGCAGAAACCACTAAATTATGAAATTGCTAAATTGGGAATTGTATTTCAACCCAGAACAAGAAATGTGCTTGAACGGACACTAAATAACTCGCCCAGCTACAGCACTAAGGACAGATTTAGCGGGATATAAATTTGAGGCCTAGTATTTAGGCGCTGGGTGACCGGTATGGATTTAGTGACAGAATTAGACTGGGATATGGCCAAAAAATAAACAGACTATTGCTGGTTAAATGCACTTGGTGTGACAGCTTCACCCTGATGTAGGCTTTAGCCAAAAAACAACCACACCATTGAGGGTTAAATGCACTTGGTGACAGGCGCAGCTTGCCCCTGATTTAGTATATGGCCAAAAAATGAACAGACTATTGCTGGTTAAATGCACTTGGTGTGACAGCTTCACCCTGATGTAGGCTTTAGCCAAAAAACAACCACACCATTGAGGGTTAAATGCACTTGGTGACAGGCGCAGCTTGCCCCTGATTTTGTATATGGCCAAAAAATGAACAGACTATTGCTGGTTAAATGCACTTGGTGTGACAGCTTCACCCTGATGTAGGCTTTAGCCAAAAAACAACCACACCATTGAGGGTTAAATGCACTTGGTGACAGGCGCAGCTTGCCCCTGATTTTGTATATGGCCAAAAAATGAACAGACTATTGCTGGTTAAATGCACTTGGTGTGACAGCTTCACCCTGATGTAGGCTTTAGCCAAAAAACAACCACACCATTGAGGGTTAAATGCACTTGGTCGCAGCTTGTGCTGGCGCACCACAAGACACAAAATGGCCGCCGATCACCCCAGAAAAATGTGACTGACAAACGGTCTGGGCAGCCTAAAAACAGTGAGCAATTGAGGATCAGCAGCTCAATGATCCACAGCTGCAGATCGATCAGTTAATCAAGTCCTTTGGAGGAGTTAATCTGCCTAATCTCGCCCTACTGTCGCAGCCGCAACCTCTCCCTACGCTAATCAGAGCAGAGTGACGGGCGGCGCTATGTGACTCCAGCTTAAATAGAGGCTGGGTCACATGGTGCTCTGGCCAATCACAGCCATGCCAATAGTAGGCATGGCTGTGATGGCCTCTTGGGGCAAGTAGTATGACGCTTGTTGATTGGCTGCTTTGCAGCCTTTCAAAAAGCGCCAAGAAAGCGTCACAAAAGCGCGAAGAAAGCGACGAACACCGAACCCGAACCCGGACTTTTACGAAAATGTCCGGGTTCGGGTCCGTGTCACGGACACCCCAAAATTCGGTACGAACCCGAACTATACAGTTCGAGTTCGCTCATCCCTACTCAGGACCTATGAATTTAACTAAAACATCTCCCCAGATCATAAAGATTTATATTAATCATGAGTCCTATCTCCAGTCTTCCCAGGTTCGTTCCAAATCTAATATCTTTTGGGATCCATCAAATAATATATTTTTATAACTCTTGATCTTATTCATAAATCCTTTCCATATTTCTTATTCCGGGTGCTTTTCAGAGCCCCAGACCCGGGCTATCATTAATCCTTTCAACCATAGCGATTTACGGTATTTATTTACCATGTTATCAGGTAGTTGTCCTAACAATGCCGATAATAGCTCCATTGGATATTTTTGGGAAGTAACGCTATGTAATTTCTCATATATTTATTCCCAGGAATTTTGTATAACTGGGCAATTCCATAACATATGTTTAAATTCTGCCTTTTTGTGTCGACATTTGGGACATTTATCATCAGCATTGTTTTTAAACCTACCAAGTAATGATGGAGTATAATATAGCCTATGTGTGATGTTAAATTGTACCAGCCAGTGATTTTTGGATATAGATGCTTTCTTTATATTGCTATATATACTATGCCAATTAAGTATCCTCTCGTATCCGGCATCTTGCTGCCACCTTAATTCACTCGTGAATTTAACAACTTTACCGAAACCTAATAAGATTTTCTGATGTACTTGTAAACAGATACCCTCCCACCTCGAAAAGTATAAAAAAAATTAGTGAATTCATCTTCTTTAACTATTATAAAATGTTTAGCTTTAATAGAGCAAAAAGCATGTTGTAATTGTGCATATCTATATTCAACCATAGTGTTAATCTCACACCCTAAAAAGAGTTCCTCCAGTGCACACAAACCTAGAGCATTAACTATTTGCGAAATTCGAAAAATATCCCTCTTTTCCCAAAATTTATGTTCTATAAACCTCAACTCTGTTAAATTATTATTATGCCAGATTGGAGAGAAAATTACACTATTCTTAATATCCAATATCTTTTTGATTTTCTTCCAAACTTGATGAAGCATATAACTTATTAGGCAAGATTTTCCCTTGCTACCAAAAAAACCAGACTCAAATACCGTAAATATATCACGATGGGTCCCCTCGAAATCCATTGTTAACATCTGCATAAAATTCTGAAAGCTTTATCCCATACACCACTGTATCTGCGCCGCCAGGTAATATCCTTGCATGTAAGGAACGGATAATCCGCCCCGGTTCTTCTGAAAACCATAGATATTTCTGGCGGATTCTGACCCTGTTTCTCCCCCATATGAGATCATTTAATTGCTGTTCTAAAGCGTAGAAGAAAGGGTCTCCATAAATCCAGATTGGGCAGGCGGTGAGTGGGTACAATATTTGTGGTAATAAAACAATTTTTATTAATGCGATCTTATCTGACTGAGAAAGATGTAGCTTTTGCCATGTTCTTATTTTGCCCTTAATTTTTTCCATTAAAGGGATCAAATTCAATTTATACTAATCCGATGGTTTGGTCCCTATCTTAATCCCCAGGTACTAAAAGTGTGCAGGAGGTTTGAGTACCATAACTCTGGTATTTATATTAGAGGTCATATGAAATAGGGGCAGCAGGACTGATTTTGTCCAATTGATTTCGTATCCAGAGATGCTTCCAAGGTCATTTATTAATGTAATTATATATTCCAGCACCTTCCATCCACGTTTCAAATATTTAAGAACATCGTCTGCATACAGACTAATCTTGTCCTGTATACCCCTCACCCCAAAACCCTAGATCAAGCATGTCCAAACTGTGACCCTCCAGCTGTTGCAAAACTACAACTGCCAGCATGCCCTAATAGCTGTAAGCTATCCAGGCATGCTGGGAGTTGTAGTTTTGGAACAGTTGGAGGGCCGCAGTTTGGACATGCCTGCCCTAGATACTCGGGTCTGTTCTTATTTTGATAGCCAAAGGTTCTAAAAAAATAGCAAAAAGCAGGGGAGAAAGCGTGTAACCTTGTCTAGTTCCCCGGCTTAATACAAAGAGCATAGACCAATCTCTATCCACTAATATTCTCGCAGTGGGACGACTGTATAGCATTTGAACACATTTAATAAAAGGCTCACCCAGGTTCATCTTCCTCATAACCTGCCAGAGATAGCTCCACTCCACCCTGTCAAACGCCTTTGTGGCGTCAAGTAACATAGTAACATAGGACATAAGGCCAAAAAAAGACATTTGTCCATCCAGTTCGTCCTGTTATCCTGCAAGGCAAAAAAAAACTGTGAGGTAGAAGCCAATTTTCCCCACTTTAGGGGAATAAAAAATTCCTTCCCGACTCCAATCAGGCAATAAGAATAACTTCCTGGATCAACGACCCCTCTCTAGTTATAGAATGTAATATTATTACGCTCCAGAAATACATCCAGGCCCCTCTTGAATTCCTTTAGTGAACTCACCATCACCACCTCCTCAGGCAGAGAGTTCCATAGTCTCACTGCTCTTACCGTAAAGAATCATCTTCTATGTTTGTGTACAAACCTTCTTTCCTCTAGGCGCAGAGGATGTCCCCTCATCACAGTCCTGGGGATAAATAGATGATGGGGGAGATCTCTGTACTGACCCCTGATATATTTATACATATTAATTAGATCTCCCCTCAGTCGTCTTTTTTCTAACGTGAACTACCCTAATTTTGATCATATTTCAGGGTACTGTAGTTGCCCCATTCCAGTTATTACTTTAGTTGCCCTACTCTGGACCCTTTCCAGCTCTGCTATGTCTGCCTTGTTTACAGGAGCCCAGAACTGTACACAGTACTCCATGTATGGTCTGACTAGCGATTTGTAAAGTGGCAGGACTATGTTCTTATCACGGGAATCTATGCCCCTTTTGATGCAACCCATTATCTTATCGGCCTTGGCAGCAGCTGCCTGACATTGTTTTTTGCAGCTTAGTTTGCTGTTTATTAAATCAGTGTTACCGAGCGTTTTACCATTTAGTATGTACGGGGGACTTGCATTATTCCTTCCCATGTGCATAACTTTACGTTTTTTAGCCTTCTCACTAGAAATCGCCGCCCTCCCTTTCTATAGAGCCGCCTTCCTCACCTCAGCGCCGCCTCCCTCACCTCAGCACCGCCTCCGAAATCATCCATTCCCTCAGCCAGATCCCGCGCGTGCGCACTAGGTATAACCTGATGCGCCCGTGCGGACTCCTGGCAGCTGCCTTGTTGAGCGAAGTGCCTTGACCGCCCTATTGCAGCCATCCTCTCACAGCCGCACGGGATCTGGCTGAGGGAGCGGACGATTTCAGAGGCGGTGCTGAGGTGAGGAAGGCGGCTCTATAGAAAGGGAGGGCGGCGATTTCTAGTGGGAAGGCGGTTCTGGGCACCAGACGGAGATGTCTGCAGCTGGGCACCCTGTATGATGCAACGTTCCCTTGGGCACCTTAGGTAGGTGAATGACAGGTTATGAAACCCTGTTTTATGTGCTAATAGAGCCACAGGCACATTTAATAAGGACAGTTTTGGATTCATGCTATTAGTAGGGATCTGGCCATATGTTTAGGTTATAGGCCTCAAATGACATGACAGAATCCCTTTAAACCTCACCTGCCACTTATCTGCCCAAGCCTCCAGTCTATCCAGATCCCTCTGTAGCAGTATGCTGTCCTCTTAAATGTAAATTACTTTACACAGTTTAGTGTCATCTGCGAAAATTGATACTTTACTATGCAAGCCTTCTACAAGATCATTAATAAATATATTGAAGAGAATAGGGCCCAATACTGACCCCTGAGGTACCCGACTAGTGACAGTGACCCAATCTGAGTGTGTACCGTTAATAACCACCCTCTGTTTTCTATCACTGAGCCAGTTACTTACCCACATACAGACGTTTTCTCCCAGTCCGAGCATTCTCATTTTATATACTAACCTTTTATGCGGTACAGTGTCAAATGCTTTGAAGAAGTCCAGATATACGGCATCCATTGATTAGCCGCTATCAAGTCTAGAACTTACCTCCTCATAAAAACTGATTAAATTAGTTTGGCATGACCAAATATTTACTTATTTCCGTTGAGATGCTCTAAGATAGCATCTCTCAGAAAACCTTCAAACAGTTTACCCACAACAGATGTTAATCTTACCGGCCTATAGTTTCCAGGCTCTGTTTTTGGCCCCTTTTTGAATATTGGCACCACATATGCCATGCGCCAATCCTGTGGGACATTCCCTGTCAGTATAGAGTCTGCAAATATCAGAAATAAGGGTCTGGCTATGACATTACTTAATTCCTTTAGGATACGGGGGTGTATGCCACCCGGTCCTGGCGATTTGTCTATTTTAATCTTTTTAAGTCGCTGATGTACTTCTTCCTGGGTCAGACAGGACACTTTTAATGGGGAATTAATTATTTTACAAGTGACAGGATGGAGCGGAGCCGTCCCTCTCCAAAGTGAATGTTAGCAAATAACCTGCAGATATTTGTTTGTATATGTCTACCTGGGATGAACCCTGTCTGATCCGAGTGTATTAATTTAGTAATAAAACTCTTGAGACGCACTGCGAGGATGTTTGCCAATATTTTATAGTCTGTATTAAGCAATGAGATCGGCCGATAAAAGTCAACCTCGTGCACATCCTTATCGTTCTTAAGAATCAGAGTGATAAGCGCCTCAGACATGGAAGGTGGTAGTCTACCCACATCCACCAACTCATCAAAAACTTGCTGCAACAAAGGAAGAAGAGTCTCTCCATATTTCCTATAAATTTCAATGGGTAAGCCGTCAATTAATTGAAATGGAGTATTTAATTTAGTGCTTTCCTCTCTGGAAAGTGCCAGAATATCAAAAGAATCAGCAAATGCCCATATTTAGATGAGCTTTGTAAGAGATAGACTAAAGGGTATATTAGATGGCCAGATTTTCTGCCAGTAGTAATGCTCGTTAGTGATCATCTAGTAGTCTAATACTGCTGCCAATTGCGCGATGAACAAGCAAATTCATTCATCGGGCAATCCAGATCTTTCAGCATGCTGAAAGATCAGGGTTTGTCAGTGGCAGATCGTGGTGTCTAATTACAATCTGCCGCCGGCAAACCACTGTAGAGCATGGGGACGAGCGATGGCATAGTGATCCCATGCTGCGGAGGAAATCGCTGCTTGTAATAGCAACAGTTTCCTCAGCAAGCAAGCAGGCGATTGCCGGGAGAGAAGGCATGATCGGGGTGACTAATACACCCTTAAAGGGGTTGTCCGGGTTCAGAGCTGAACCCAGACGTACCTCCATTTTCACCCCGACAGCCCCCCTGATTTGAGCATTGGAGCAGTTCGAGGCACATATGCAAACTGTTGCAATTGCTACACTGTTCACCTGATTTGGATGTAAGTACCCTCAAATTAATGTTCGTTTCATTTCAAATCCATTGTGGTGGTGTATAGAGCCAAAAATGTTAGAATTGTATCGATGTCCCAATATTTATGGACCTGACTGTACATAAAGGAGTTCACTGGATACAAATTTTACTTTAGGCCAGTACAGTTCCCAAAAATTTGGCATTCACCGGAGAGAAAAGAACTTTGGCTGATGTGGCTGGAGGTACATTAGGCTTTCACTGGATACAAATTTTACTGTAGGCCACTGGAGTACAGGCCCCAAATATTTGGCATTCACCTGACACAAAAGAACTTGTGATTCTGTGGCTGGAGGTACATTAGGTCGTCACTGGATAAAAATGTTACTGTAGGCCACTGAAGTACAGGCCCCAAAAATGTTATTCTGTGGCCAGAGGTACATTAGGCGGTCACTGGATAAAAATTTTACTGTAGGCCACTGGAGTAGAGGCCCCAAAAGATTAGGCATTCAACTGACAGAAAAGAACTTGTGATTCTGTAGCTGGAGGTACATTAGGCAGTCACTGGATAAAAAAATTACTGTAGGCCACTGGAGTAGAGGCCCCCAAAAATTTGTCATTCACCTGACAGAAAATAACTTGTGATTCTGTGGCTTAAGGTACATTAGGCGGTCACTTGATAAAAATGTTACTGTTGGCCACTGGAGTAAAGGCCCCAAAAATTTGGCATTCACCGGACAGAAAAGGCCTTTTATGCCGCTGTGTATACATAAGACCATTCTTTTTTCTGGGTGGTGGCGGATATGTGTGGGCTGGCATGAGGAAATTCAATTACACGTGGTTATCACAGGTGTTGAATTCCATGCCTCATTAATTTTTAGAAATGTGAGGTTGTCCACACTGCCATGAGCTTGGCGAGTGTGCTTATCGGTCACACTCCCCCTGCTGCGCTGAACATCCTTTCGGACAGGACACTTGACGAGGGGCAAGCCAAGAGTTCCATGGCAAATTGTGCCAGCTCTGGCCACAGGTCCAGTCTACACACCCAGTAGTCCAGGGGTTCCTCACTTCTCAGAGCATCCACATCGGCTGTTAACCCAATGTAATCGCACACCTGTCGGTCTAGGCGTTCCCTGAGGCTGGATCCGGAGGACGGCTGTCGATAGGTTGGCTGCAGGGGCGTTGCTAGGCTCTCAAAAGATCCGGGGCCCAAGCCCCAATGCATATGTCCACATCCCGCACTAGCACTTAAGACATTTTACTTCCTTTACTTGCTGCAAACATACAGGAGTATATAGCAGCACATACCTCTCACATCCAGAGCATCCCAAGTGGCGTCTCTACAAATTCTCACAGTCAGCCCTCGTCTTTGCAGAGTGTGACACACAGACATCTCAGCTTCCTCACATTTCTATAATCACCCCCAACCACCTGGATTCCCAACAGTGTTATCCTACTGCTCGCTGTGCCCCCCAATACCCCCAAATACTACCCTGAAGAAGAATTAATGCCATACAAATACTCCTCCCATAGTAATAAGGCTCCTCTAAGTCCCACCAATACTAATTCCCTTCTATAATGCCCTCATTAGTAATACTGCCCCTACAGTGCCCCAATCGTGATAATGCTCCCCAAGAGTGCCTCCATTAGTAGAAGAGCCCTCCAGTATTAACAATGCCCTCACACATCCCCCAGTAGAAAAAAGCCCCCCTATTGTTCCCCCAGTGGTAATAAAGCTCTCTACAGCCCCGATGTATAAACACTCCTATAGAGCCCCCTGTAGCAATCAGGACCCCAATAATGTCCTCTGTATTTATAATGTCCCCCTGCAGTGGCCCCTATAGTTGTAATCCTCCCTGTAGTGCCCTCAGAAATTATAATGCCCCAGACATTCCAACATACAGACCTAATAACATAATTTCCCTCCCTCCACCATACAGTTTCATGTAAATAGCATCACACCATCTCTCATGCCTCCTCCAACATACAGTCCCATGTAAATAGCATAAATTTCCTGTCTTCTGCCCCTCCAACAAACAGTCCCATGTACAAAACATAATTCCCTCCCTTCAGCCTCATCCAAACACAGTTCCATGTAAGAAACATCACTCCCTCCCAAACCGCCTCCATCATACAGTTCCATGTAAGGCTACATGCACATAAATGTAACAAAAATAAATTAAAAGATAGGCGTTTAGAAGCAGACGCACTATCATAACTGCAAAAAAAAAAAACAACACATACCTCATCAACTTTCACATGTGGGGACACTCGCTTCTCACTGGATGCAGCAGAACCTGATGTGATCGTGTAAGGTCGTCACGCTGAGAGAGCAGGTCCTTCTGCATCCAATGAGGAGTCTGTGTCCTTGTGCTTTGGATGAGGTGAGTATTTTTAAAATTATTTTAACTCCTGAAATATCATTTATCCCCACTGTACCTGTTTTTATTAACTGTTAAATGGCCACACTTCTGTCTAGACGGCTGTTAAAAATGGCCCCAATGATTTCACGGCTAAAAGTAGGACATGTCCTAATTTTTGTTGGCAGCTATTTACTAGACATTAAAAAAAAAAAAAAACTGCCGTGTGAACAGCCAGATAGACTTCAATTGGTTATATATAGACGCTACTTAAACTGCTGTCACATGACCTAAATAACATCACTCTCCTCCAAGATATAGTCCATTATAAATAACATCACTCCCTGTCCTTCAGCCCCTCCAACATACAATCCCATGTAAATAATATTACTCCCTTCCCTTCAGCCCCTCCAACATACAGTCCCGTGTAAATAACATCACCCCCCTACCTTCAGCACTTTCAATATACAGTCCCATGTAAATAACATCACTCCTCTCAGTTCAGCCCCTTCAATATACAGTCCACGTGTAAATAACACCCATCCCTTCAGCCCTAACATACAGTCCCTTTTAAATAACATCACTCTCTCAACCAAGCAGGGAGGTGGTGTGAGAGAGAAGAACTACAACTCCGAGCAGTCCTCTGACTCTTACACTGTATCCAACCTGTGCGGCGCATACAACCTTATCCGCATTCGAAAGGGCGATGAGTGGAAGACTGCTTTCAACACTCGTGATGGACACTACAAGTATCTTGTCATGCCCTTCAGTCTGTGCAACGCTCCCTTCAGTATTCCAGGAGTTGGCAAACGATATCTTCTGGGAACTGCTTTATGTCTGCATTATAGTGTACCTGGACAATATACTGATCTATTCTCTCAATAAAAAATTAGACTGAATGTCACTGATATTTAGGATGTGCAAACGTTATACAGGAGATGTAGAGCAGGTAATGCAACTGTCTGCAGCGGACACCGTCTATGTAAAAAGTACAATGGTTGTTACAGATATTTTTAGTATGCGCACACGTTAAACAGGAGAGGTGGTGCAGATAATGTCACTGTCTGCAGCATCTATGTAAAAAGTACAATGGTTGTTACAGATATTTTTAGTATGCGCACACGTTAAACAGGAGATGTAGCGTAGATAATGTCGCTGTCCGCAGCGTCTACGGAAAAAGTACACTGGATGTCACAGATACTTTTAGTATGTGCCCACGTTAAACAGGAGAGGTGGTGCAGATAATGTCACTGTCCGCAGCATCTATGGAAAAAGTACACTGGATGTCACATATATTTTTAGGATGCGCACACGTTATACAGGAGATGTAGCGCAGGTAATGTCACTGTCTGCAGCGTCTACGGAAAAAGTACACTGGATGTCACAGATATTTTTAGGATGCGCAAATGTTATACAGGAGATGTAGCGCAGGTAATATAACTGTCCACAGCGGACACTGTCTGCAGAAAAAGTACACTGGATGTCACAGATATTATTAACCTGCGCACACTTTATACAGGAGATGTAGATGTATACAGATAATGTCGCTGTCTGCAGCGGCCAAACAATTGCAAGCTATTTAGCGCAGGTTGCGCTAAAAATATATATTGCTGCCAGACAACAACAATAGTCCTTAAAAGGACTTTTGGGTCTCTAATGGCACGCAATTTAGTGCAGGTTGCGTTAAAAATATATATTGCTGCCTGACACAACAATAGTCCTTAATAAAGGGACTTTTGGGTCTCTAACACCAACCTTGCCTAACCCAAAAATATAATTTAATTCCCTACACTATCTGCACAGCTCTCCCTGACTAAGAATGGCCGAACCACATGTCATCGGGTGCTTCATAGCACCCGATGACACGTTCCAGACAGCCAATAACTGTAACCAACATGGCTGCAACATTACATGGAGTGGCAGTACATACCTGCAGATTTATTGGCTGCATAGCAGCCAACAAACGTGCAGGGAGGTGACTCGGGCATGGTTCTAGAGCACCTAGAGCATGGTTCTAGAGCATCGCGACGCTCGTGCCAAATTGGTGTTCGGCCGAGCATGCTCAATAATCACTAGACATTATGCCAAACTCGAGAAATGCATCTTTGAAAAATCTACCATACTGTTCCTTGGATACATAATCTCGGATGCCGGGTTGCAGATGGATCCTGAAAAATTGAATGCAGTAATGGACTGGCCTCGCCCACAGGGTCTTCGTGCTATACAGCGCTTTCTTGGATTTGCTAATTTCTATCGTCAGTTCATCCCGAATTTTTCATCTCTCACATGTCCGATCTACGCTCTTACTAAGAAAGGGGTGAATGCCAGAGTCTGGACTCCTGAGGAGGAGACCGCCTTCATCAAATGAAAAAGGTCCTTTGTTTCTGCACCTGTCCTGCGTCATCCTGATGTCTTCTTCCAATTCTTTTTAGGAGTGGACGCCTCCTCCATAGGAGCCAGTACTGTTTTACTACAGAAAGGTTCCAAGGGCAAGATGTTTATATGTGGATTTTTCTCTAAGCTCTTCTCCCCTGCTGAGAAGAATTACTGTATAGAAGACAGAGAGCTTCTGTCCATAAAATTTGCCTGGGAAGAGTGGCGTTATCTATTGGAGGGGGCCCAGCATCCAGTGATAACTTCACCGACCACAAGAACCTTACATATGTGCAGACGGCCCATTTTGATTTTGAACTTCACTTTCGCCCAGCCGAGAAGAACATCAAGGCGGATGCTCTGTGTTGGTCATTTGACTTCTCTGACCAGCAGGAGGAGCCCAAGTACATTTCAGATAATGCTCGCTTGATCAGTGGCTCCTGTCCAGGTAAAAGACCTCCCTCCAGGGAAGACATTTGTGCCATCTGCTAAGAGAAAACGTATTCTAGCTTGGCCCTCACTGTCTAAGGATGTGCGTGATTATGTGTCTGCCTGCACTGTCTGTGCTCAGAATGAAGTCTCGAGGGCCAAACCACCAGGGCTGTTTTTACCTCTTCCTGTTCCTGATGCCCCATGGCAACACATCGACATGGACTTTGTTACAGATCTGCCCTCTTCCACTGGATATACAGCTATCTGGGTGGTCGTGGACCGGTTATCCAAGATTGCGCACTTCATTCCTTTGGCTGGACTGCCTTCGGCTGCTGAACTTGGTAAACTGTTCGTAAGTCACATATTCCGCTTGCATGGTCTACCTTGGCATACTGTTTCCGATCGCAGAGTCCTGTTTATTTCTAAGCTCTGGAGAGCTCTTTGCCGGCTGCTCGAAATTGAGCAGGACTTCTCTTCCGGTTCCCATCCCCTGACCAACGGGCAAGTAGAGTGGGTCAATCAAATATTAGAGAACTATCTCCGGCATTTTGTTTCCGTCCAACGCGATAACTGGGTACAATGGCTACCTTGAGCTGAATTCTCCTATAACAACCACTCTAGTGAGTCTATTGGATCATCTCCATTCTTTGTCATTTATGGACAATACACCTCTCCCTGTTCCTACATCTTCTGGGGTATCAGTTACGGATTCCTCTTTTAGGGATTTTTTTAAGACTTGGCGTGATACCAAGCACTGCATCAACAAAGCGGTGACTCACATGAAAACAAATGCAGACAAGAGAAGAAAATCTCCTCAGTTCTAGTCTGGAGATAAGGTATGTCTCTCCTCAAAAAACATCCACTTAAGGGTTCCCAGTTTAAAGTTTGCTCATAGATAGTGTTGAGCGCAAATTTTCAAATTGCGAATTTTAATCGTGAATATTTCGGATATAGTGCTTTATATTCATTTTCCGAATATTCGTCATTATTTCCAACTGAACACATGATTCCTCCCTGCTTCTTAATGTGGGTCAATGAGTCATTGGTCCACAAGCAACTTAAGCAGGAAAGAATCATGACTTCAGATGGAAAAAAATGATAAATAGTCTAAAAAACGAATCTATAGCACTATATTCAATATAGAAAAAGAAAGACAAGAAAACTTTACTATTTGTATGATACTATTATAAAAATTGATAAAGTATGACATTAGTAAAAATTATTAAAGACACTCTGCTGCAAATGAGTATTGCTAGTTTAAAGCTTTTACAAATGGCATAAAAAGTTTCTACATATTTTATAGTATAATATAAGTACATTCTTAACCTTAGAGCAGAAGTACAGACAGAAATAATGAGAAGAAGGCACTTCTTGAAAGAAGACAGTTTGCTGCAAATTTTTGATAAAACTTCAAAATATCAGAAAATTGAAGTAGCCCTAAACAATGTAATTGCCATTGCTAACCAAAACACAACTTTTTGACCACCTTCTTTTTTTAAAACAAAGTCAAAAATATATTTAATATAGTGCTATATATAAATTTTTTAGAATATTCAGAATTTTTTTCCATCTGAAGTTATAATTCCGCCCTGCTTAAGTTGCTTGACAAGGCACCTACATAGGCATAACTTCAGATGGAAAAAAATTATGAATATTCTAAAAAAAACTAATATATAGCACTACTGTATATCGACTATAGTGCTATATATAAATTTTTGGGAATATTCGTCATTTTTCATCATCCATCTGAAGTGAACAGTACATATGATTCCTCCCTGCTTAGGGTGTCTGGTTCCCCAAAAAAACTGTTCTTATCTGTCCGGGCTCCCTAGGATTTCAGCCCGATCCAGTCAGTGCCCGTTGCCGTGCTCATGTTGCGTCCACATCACCATGGGAATGCCTCGGGGTTAGAATATACCATCGGATCTGAGTTTTCACGATCTCACAACAGCGAATAGTCTTGTCATAAGACTATGCAACCAATAAAGGGGCTCTGTTTATGAGTTATGAACAGCGCCCTCTATTGGTTTCATAGTCTTATGAAAAGACTACTCGCTGTTGTGAGATTATCTCACAACAGCGAATAGTCTTGTCATAAGACTATGCAGGCTGGCCGGATACTGACTGGAGCAGGCTGAAATCCTAGGGAGCCCAGACAGATAAGAATTTTTTTTTTTTTGGGAACCAGACACCCTAAGCAGGGAGGAATCACGTGTACTGTTCACTTCAAATGGATGATGAAAAATTAAGAATATTCTAAAAATGAATATATAGCAATATATTCAATATATTGCTATATATGTTTTTTTTCGAATATATGACGAATATTCTACAAAATATTCATCAAATATTGCAAATTCGAATATAGCCCCCGCCGCTCATCACTACTCCTAGGTTCCTTGGACCCTTTGAAGTATTGAGGAGGCTCAACAAAGTGACATATAAGTCACATCTGATTTCTCTGTGTATTCCTAATGCCTTCCACGTGTCCTTACTGAAACCAATAGTTTTTAATCGCTTCTTGACTGTTCCTTCTACTCCAACTCCAGTATCTGAAGATTCTGACATGATATTTAAGGTCAAAGACGCTTGCCCTGACCCATTGCCCATCTAACTTTGCCTCTGCCTCATCTTTCAGTCCTGCACTGTTGTTCCTGGTAATGACTCAGCCTGCTGACAACGCCTGCACCTCTGGTATCTTTCTCAGGTACCTCCTGGTCTGCCTGGACCAGCTGCATTGTGTGCCCATCCTCCTCAAGAGGTAGCGACCTGGTGTTCCCCTCGGGAAAGTATATCCCCACCATCAGGGGAACTGTGAAGATCAATGGGTTTACTTAGACAACGCCCTTAGAGGAGGCAGGACACGTAGCACAGTGCATTCCCATCCGCTGGTTTGTGACATGACTATTTTTTTTGTTTCCGTTTTTGAGAAAAAAATATTATTTTTATGTTTCCATTTTCTGAAAGCCCAATTTTTTCAATTTTTCTGCTGATAGTCTTGCATAGAGAGGCTTTTTTTTTACGGGAAGAGTCATATTTTTATTCGGTACATATGATTTTTTGATCATTCAATATTACACTTTTTGAGGTAAGGTGATCCCAAAAAATGTTTTGGCGTTCAGGTGGTGGATCGTGTGATATTTTTATAGAGCCGGACGTTAGAGACGTGGCAAAAATATGTCTGTTTTTCTTTTTTTTTTCTTTTTTTTTTTTTACAATTTGATATGTATTTTATCATTTTACTGCCTAAATAAAGTACGTTAAAATTGTCTTTATTAAATTATATATTAAAATTATCTGCAACACATTAGGCTTAGTAGGGTGAAATGGGATATCCCAGACTAATGATGCTGATCCCTAAAGCTCATCCCTACCACTAGAACTCCCAATTGTAAGGAGTTAATAATATACGGCGTGTTCCTTTATAGGTTTGGGGTATATGGTAGGCTCCCATACATAGGCACCTGATTGAAACAGTGGGTGAATGTGTCAGGTCTCCAGTAGAAGAGACTCTGCACATCACACAGTGTCAGGTAGCACTACTAGGATAGCCCAAATCCCAATCAATGGGGATATCGGAACAGGCCGTGGGCTTTTATAGTCAGCAAGTCAATCTGTAGTTGTTATCACAGCATGCTGTGATAACAACTACAGATTGACTTGCTGACTATAAAAGCCCACGGCCTGTTCCGATATCCCCATTGATTGGGATTTGGGCTATCCTAGTAGTGCTACCTGACACTGTGTGATGTGCAGAGTCTCTTCTACTGGAGACCTGACACATTCACCCACTGTTTCAATCAGGTGCCTATGTATGGGAGCCTACCATATACCCCAAACCTATAAAGGAACACGCCGTATATTATTAACTCCTTACAATTGGGAGTTCTAGTGGTAGGGATGAGCTTTAGGGATCAGCATCATTAGTCTGGGATATCCCATTTCACCCTACTAAGCCTAATGTGTTGCAGATAATTTTAATATATAATTTAATAAAGACAATTTTAACGTACTTTATTTAGGCAGTAAAAAGATACACGTGAGTCAGTACGTAAACGCTATTGTGAACCACTAGTTAAAATGTATTTTATCATGACAAAGTTTTTTTTTTTACTTAATACTTTATTTTTTTATTATGAAAAACCCTTTTTTAACTTTTTATTTATAAAAAAGATGGGGACGGAGAGGGAGCCTTTACCCTCCACAAACCCTCTGCATGCCACCGTCAGCTTTAACTGCGGCATACAAGTGGTTAATATGTTGGCATCAATGTTTTCATCGATGCCGACGTATGCAGCAGGGTCCCGGCTGTCAGTGTCAGGGACCTGCTCCTGCACCTGTCCGATCCGCGAGCCCTACGTCATTGGTCCTTAAGTCACAGCTCCCAGCGCCGTACATGTACGGCAGAAATTCTCTACGGGTTAATGAATTGATATACTTCTATATATAACTCACTTGTACACGTTTCACTGCTTTGGAAAAGCCTCATTGTGTTGGGTTGAAACAATGCAATTGAGGTGAATAAAGCGGGTCCACCGCTATTTTACCATATCTGGAGTGCTTTCTCATTCTTTTATTAGTAGATGGATAGATAGATAGATAGATAGATAGATAGATAGATAGATAGGTAGATCGATACAAGTTTCAAGAAAAAGTATGTGAACCCTTTGGAATGATATGGATTTCTGCACAAATTGGTCATACAATGTGATCTGATCTTCATCTAAGTCACAACAATAGACAATCACAGTCTGCTTAAACTAATAACACACAAATAATTAAATGTTACCATGTTTTTATTGAACACACCATGTAAACATTTACAGTGCAGGTGGAAAAAGTATGTGAACCCCTAGACTAATGGCATATCCAAGAACTAATTGGAGTGAGGAGTCCAATCAAGTCCAATCAATGAGATGAGATTGAAGGTGTTGGTTACAGCTGCCCTGCCCTATAAAAAAACACACACCAGTTCTGGGTTTGCTTTTCACAAGAAGCATTGCCTGATGTGAATGATGCCTCGCACAAAAGAGCTCTCAGAAGACCTATGATTAAGAATTGTTGACTTGCATAAAGCTGGAAAGGGTTATAAAAGTATATCCAAAAGCCTTGCTGTTCATCAGTCCACTGTAAGACAAATTGTCTATAAATGGAGAAAGTTCAGCTCTGCTGCTACTCTCCCTAGGAGTGCCATCCTGTAAAGATGACTGCAAGAGCACAGCGCAGACTGCTCAATGAGGTGAAGAAGAATCCTAGAGTGTCAGCTAAAGACTTACAAAAGTCTCTGGCTTATGCTAACATCCCTGTTAGGGAATCTACGTAATGTATAACACTAAACAAGAATAGATTTCATGGGAGGATACCACAGAGGAAGCCACTGCTGTCCAAAAAAAACATTGCTGCACGTTTACAGTTTGCACAAGAGCACCTGGATGTTCCACAGCAGTACTGAAAAAATATTTTGTGGACAGATTAAACCAAAGTTGAGTTGTTTGGAAGAAACACACAACACTATGTGTGGAGAAAAAGATGCACAGCACACCAACATCAAAACCTCATCCTAACTGTGAAGTATGGTGGCATCATGGTTTGGGGCTGCTTTGCTGCTTCAGGGCCTGGACGGATTGCTATCATCGAAGGAAAAATAAATTCCCAAGTTTATCACAACATTTTGCAGGAGAACTTAAGGCCATCTGTCCACCAGCTGAAGCTCAACAGAAGATGGGTGTGGCAACAGGACAACGACCCAAAGCAAAGAAGTAAATCAACAACAGAATGGCTTAAACAGAAGAAAATACGCCTTCTGGAGTGGCCCAATCAGAGTCCTGACCTCAACCCGATTAAGATGCTGTGGCATGACCTCAATAAAGCGATTCACACCAGACATCCCAAGAATATTGCTGAACTGAAACAGTTCTGTAAAGAGGAATGGTCAAGAATTACTCCTGACCGTTGTGCACGTCTTATCTGCAACTACAGGAAACGTTTGGTTGAAGTTATTGCTGCCAAAGGAGGTTCAGCCAGTTATTAAATCCAAGGGTTCATATACGTTTTCCACCTGCACTGTGAATGTTTACATGGTGTGTTTAATAAAAACATGGTAACATGGTAACATTTAATTCTTTGTGTGTTATTTAGTTTAAGCAGACTGTGATTATCTATTGTTGTAACTTAGATGAAGATCAGATCACATTTTATAACCAATTTGTGCAGAAATCCATACCATTCCAAAGGGTTCACATACTTTTTCTTGCAACTGTAGTTATTTTCTCCTATGTAAAATTGGAAGTCCTCTAAGCTGCATTATGAAGAATTCCTCTTCCCGTCTATGTCAAAATCCTTTGCCTTTTGTTAGGCTTTGTAGCATAACCTATTTATTTTTTGATTAATATTATGGATGCTACAAAATTTCTGCTCCAACGACATAAAATCCAATTAGTTATATCTGGTTAATAGATGGACGCATTCAAAGAATACCTTCCCCAGACATGGTTCACCATAATGGTCTTTTATGTGTATATGTATGCACATATATACAATATCTTCAGTACATTTTTAAGGAGATTGAATTAATTGGGTTTTAATTTACTGACCCATAAATATTTATTTACAATTACACATCCTTGTGTCCATTCACCCAGGGAGAAAGATTGCTTTCAAATCTCATCTGATCAGTGTAGTTGATGGGATGAAGGTCTTTTCATGTAATGCAGCAGAAGCTGTTAGGGTTGGTGAAAAAAAGCTATTTCTTTCTGCATAGGTTTATAAAAATATATTTGATTTATATTAGTATATTATTATATAAATATTATGTACTGTATTTTATTTGTATTGTAATTTATATTGTGCCTACATAATACACAACACTTACCCAAAGTATATGGAGCCCCTACCCAAGAACATACAGTGCCTTGAAAAAGTATTCCTACCCCTTGAACTTTTTCACATTTTTTTCATATTACACTTACAAACTTAAATGCATTTTTGGGGATTTTATGCGCTCTCCCAGCACTCTGCCTTCTCCAATATTCTTCTAATAATAATTTTCAGCAACACTATCCCAGGTGCATGAGCTCTTGCTATATCTCTCGCTATGCTCAGCTCATAGGACAAAGGTGGAGACCGCGTGGGATGAGGGTTTTATAGGGTGAACGGGGATGGTTGGCTGCACGGTATTATTGATGATCTCGCATTCCCTGGCTTCTAACTTTCAATTATGTATTACTAATTGGCATGGTAATGAAAAGCAGGAAGTGCTGAACCCCATATGCAGTGGTGCAGCTATACAAGGGGGGGCAGATCCTGCACTTGTGGTCCACTGCTAATGGCAATCCCCAGCAAAAATGCATACAATGGATAGCAAATGTGTGGATGTGATAAACAATCAAACAAAACAACAATAACTTTTACAAAGACAGGTGCACTCTGCGGTCTTACTAAACCCTCATACTGATGTAAAATTGAGAGATGAGCCAACATATCTTACAAGTGCAGGATCTGCCCCCCCGGGTATAGATGCGCCTCTAGATATGGGGTTGAGCACTTCCTGCTTTTTACTACCACATAGTTTATAACGTAGTAAAAACTCCTAGTCTGAATGTGCCTTTATTTCCATCTACAGGCAACATTCTGGTGCACATGTGAGACCTGGGCTATATCAGCCAGCCTTGGGTGAGGCTCAGAGCTCTCTCTTTCCTCCCATTGTAAGCATGGCTACATGCTGGAGGTAACTGGGAGTTGGCTGTGAGTCGGACCTTGCAAGCCTGTAATTTGCCCACTGGCTCCTGGTATTGCCATACGGCACAGGCAGGTTTTGCATTAGGTCCCGAGCTACTTGAGAAACCTTGGCGCGGTGTTCAGGCTCAGACATGTCCTTTACAGAAGGATATGTTGGCTAATCTCTCAATTTTACATCAGTATGAGGGTTTAGTAAGACCGCAGAGTGCACCTGTCTTTGTAAAAGTTATTGTTATTTTGAGGTATGAATTATACCTAGAATGGGTTCTCAAGTAACAGCTAACTTTCCCAAATTTCCCTGTGTTTCCATGTCAGTGGATGTCTTGTTTCCATTCCTACAATGTATCTTGGATGTAAAACAGAAACAAAAATGATTAAATAGGAGAGTAACATACTAGATTGGTTAATACTCTTTTAATGTATACTTTAAGATGTATCACGGTAATAATCTTGATTGTACCTAGAAGCATTAGTCTAGAAATGGTAGAAGTGGTAGCACCAACCTATAAATGGGAGCTTGAGAACTCCAGATCTGCAGACCTTTTCCCTCAGGGTTTGTGAATAACTGATGCAAACCTTTTTATAAGATGTTGGATATTTACCTTACTGAGCTCATAGACCTCCATGTGCATAAAGTTAATCCCCAATACACAAAAACTGTTGTATGATGTCAGTCATTTGGACATCACATTGCTGATTCTTTGGAACATGAGCTTTACCTGCAATGGAAGTATGGGTCGCCATATAGTGGACTAGACAGGTCTGAATGTTACAAGCAATATTGTTTGGGGCTTTTGCTATGCAACTCCATTACATCTGATCTCTGGGTCAGATGATCACCTTGGTCAGTTTGGCTAATTTAGTTTTTGATTGTTTAGCCTTCTTTAAAATGTTCAGGCTTTCTGCTCTTTATCTTAGCCGATATAACATGAGCTCTCAGCATCTGTATCTAGAATTCTTAATATTCCTTGTATCCTAGCCTAGATATGTGCCATGTCGGAATAACTTGGTACTTTCTAGGCCCTGCATTACCACAAACATTGATTGGAGTTTTTGTTTGTTGTTTTCATATGGATTCTGCTAATTGTCTGTTTGCAAAATTATTATTTTTTCTCTGGGTCCTAGATAATTCTTGTGGTCTTACTGGTTTTAGTATTGCAGCTTAGGATCAGTTTTTGTTGAGTGTCATTTATTTCTTTACATCATCATCCATCCACTCTCTATCTGTATATCATCACCATCTTCCGTCTGCCCCATTGCCTGACAGCCATCTCCTTCATCTGTTTGTGCTGTTATCATTTTGTGCTGTTTGCCATCATCATTCTCTCTCTATCATCTATCGGTAAGTTTGATTCTGTCAGTGTTGATATGTGCTTAAAAACTAAGTACACCTTTGGTTTATGATTGCATTTTACAAATTTTGGGGAAAATAAAATATATTTTCAATTGGCCTTTATTCAAAATATTGAGCCATTCTGTCACAAAGAGTTAACTGTTTTTCTAACTGTGTGACTTGTACTTTCACTTTCTAATAAAGCTTATCTCTAAACTACTAAGAGGCCATAAACACTTATTTAAGCCACATTGTTATCAGTAAGATAAGGATTGAGCTTTAATGAGTGTTTAACGGGTCAGAAAGCAGAGATAAGGAGTCCATCAGTTCCCCAACTGATGGAAAAGAGAGAAAAAATCCACAGGCAGCTAGAAGAGCATGTCAGCTATGTAAAAAAAATGGATTCCATATTACTAATAAAGACCAATTGGGGAATTGGTCTTTATTAGCTCAAAATAAGTAAAATGTGATTTTTAGCTCAAAATAAGTAAAATGCAATAATAAAAATATTGTCCCCAAAGGTGTACATAGCCTTTAAACATAGAAACATAGAACGTCCAGCGCGCGATGAGTGGAAATTTACTGCTCTGCCACAAGCTACATCATCAGTAGACACGTGCAAACGTGAAGTTGGACGGATAGAGCTTGCAAGACCCCGGTCTCCAGTTCCACAAGAGAGGTGTCCAGAGCGACAAAGGGGTATCCAGCAGGCACGGTAAGCACTTTCCGAACAGCACGCCAGCAAGATTACATATTGGAAAAGCGCAGCATTGAGAACAGTTCAGCGGGACGCCGCTGATTTGTAAGTATAGTGGGACGCCGCTAGACTCTTACTCACCAAGTTTATACCAAAGCAATTTGGAGTGTTACAATTGACTACGACCGACTATACCATTTATGAGCATTCTGGAATTAGTAGCACGAGCTTGATGCCGACATATGCCATTATTTGAGGCGCGGTTTACCACATATCGATCATTGACGGTTGACTTTGGGGGTATTGTCCCTAGTGCAGGCTGCACATTATAGGACTACTGTACCATCTTATTCCTTTATCCATTCACGCGCTGCATTTTCTTATCATCAATTTTAGGCTGACCATTTCAGGTTTTTAGGCTATTTTATTCCATCCATTGTTGCATATTATATGTAAGGTTATATTTTAATGATTTTATGAGTATATTAAATTCTATATGGTCCCAGTATATTGAGTGTGCCCGACTATCCTATATTATTACAGTTTTCTTTCCAAGAGGAAGGGTGATTCCTCTTAACTGTGTGCACCTCTATTATTGGTTTGTGTCACTCCTGTGCGCCACACTTGCATAATTTCATTTATTCCATGCATCCACTACTCTCTCAGTAGAGTATTATTCATGTGGTTGTTATACTGTTTGGCTCTACCTTTAGCACTGGGGTATCTGAGTACAAGAAGACAGTCTTCAAACCTGGGAAAGGACTGTTATACGTGAAATCCTGTTGCACAGTCTGGTGACTTGCTTGAGTCATTCATTACATTGGAAAAGGAGGGTCAGTAGCCAATTAGTTTATGAGTTGGATGAGTCTGACAGTACGTTCAAACTAATCAATAAAATGTATTTCATAATTCAAAAAGGTAGATTTTTAGTGAATAAGAAGGAAACTGGAATTTTTATGTGACTATGCAGCTGAATTTAATATTAGAGGGGTTATCCAATTTCTCAAACAGCCCCTGCATGTGCCAGCCCCCCCCCCCCCCCCGCCCGCACATGGTGGGGGGCTGTTTGAGAAATCGGATAACCCCTTTAAGTACATACTGCTGCTTTGTGAAACAATCAGCTAGTCCTAGTCTTATGTTCCTGGTGAGGAGGGGATGGTCTGACAAATATGAGTATGAAGAATCTTGGAATAATTACTCAAAAAGTGGTTGTGTTGCAGACGCCTAGAATGACCTGGCTGCCACCCTCTGGTTTTAAACAGATAAATTAGAATGAATGAGTGCAATCATATTCTACAAAAAAAATAGTATTTGAGATGACACCGACTTCTATCTTTCACTTTCAGGAAAGGAAAGTAGGATAACTGCTTACCAAGAGACTCAGCAGGATAAGTGCTCCTAAGTGCTTCTACTGTAGCTCACAGACATATGTTTTAGGATTACATTGTTTGTCACTAATATACTTGAATCCAGTTATTAGAAATTTGAAGTCTATACATTTCAGAATTTTAGTTGTTTAGCTACTTTTGACACAGTATGCTGTGTAGTTTTTTCGAGGCATATTTTACTTTTTTCTTAGAACAATATATATTTTCCTACTTTGGAATTCTCATTTGCCACTGAGCCTTCATAAAAACCATGTATAATCAGTAAAAAATCTGAACCCAATGCTGCCTTGTACCCTCCAATAACTTTTTATTTCTGGACATGCAGGTATCAACATGTGCTTTCATGTGACAGACATAGGCGAAAAAAAAGCTTTTCACAGTTCAAATAATAATCCAATATTTTTAGCAATCTCAAAAATAGTATTTTTTGTTTTTTGATAGCGACCAACTTTACAATATTTTTTTTTATTGATTCAGTGCTGCTAAAATGGATAATTTTGTGAATGCTGCAAGGCAAAATCGGTCGGGAGCAATGCTGAATACAAAGTTTTAATCTTGTGAGTAATTTTAAATGCCTGTGAATTAAAGCACTATCAGATCCTACCCAGGGTGCATGTCTTCGGCTTCTAATCTACATACAGGGCTTTCCTGCATCCCACAAAGAAACCTGGTATCTGTGGTGGTGTTTTATTGCAGCACTTGCAGACAAACCAGCCAGAAGGAATAATAGAGGAACAATAATCCTGTATTGTATAGCCGGCTGCTTGGACTGCACATGGCTTACTGGAAACTTACTATAGCACCCGATTTGGGGAGATCTGGACAATTTATATGCCAATTTTAATATCAATATTTAAATAGACTTCACCTGTCAAGTAATCAGGACTTTTTACTCCAAGTCTGGCTATTATTGATGCTTGAGACCGCCATTTGTTTCTATGCATACTATTTTTGCTCATTCCCCTACTGAATCATTCTTTCATGATTGGTGGTGCCTGCACAAGTAAAAGGATCACGACCGTTCCTGCGAACGCTTGTTCCTGATAATCTGGCCATATAAGTGTGCTGCTGATTACCCAATGAACAAGAAAAACACTTGTTCATTGGGTAATCAGCAGCACACTTATATGGCCAGATTATCAGGAACAAGCGTTCGCAGGAACGGTCGTTCCTGATAATCTGAATGATTATTGGTTCATCTTAATCCACCTTAAGACATGGTGCGCCATTCATTCAGGGAAACCGGACTCCTATGCTCATGATTAGAGATGAACGAATCGAAGCTGACGAAGTGAAATTCAATCCGAATTTAAGGAAAAATTTGATTCGCATGGAAGCTGAATTTCCTTTCGCTTTGTGGTAACTAATCAGATTTTTTCCTAAAATGGCTGCTGCGGGATCACCCATACTGCCATGTATGCCGCCAATCAGCAGCCAGCCAGCCTTGTGATGTCACAGCCCTATAAATAGCATCAGCCATCTTAGAGTCGGACATTTACCAATGTACTTAGTGCAGGGAGAGACATCATCAGGCGCTCGGGAACGTGTCAGAAAAAAACGCATTGTGCTAAAAAAAAAGATTTACAAGTGCAGGGCAAGATTATTCAAGGTGTAGGGAAAGGGTTCAGTAGGGAAGGTTACAGCCTAAGTAATAGGAACAATCCTATTACACCTTGCTGCACTGACTGCGGATCCAAATTGCCATTATACAGCTCTGTAATTCCAGCAAACCGTTCTTGTTATTGCGGTGCAAGTGCTTTTTGAAACAGACATTAACAGGGTTTATTACAAGGAAATATTTCTACATCTTATTTGTCCTTGTGCTGCGCAGTTATGTGCTCCAAAGCATTTTCGGGCTTGTATTAGTGGGAAAAAAAGGGCTTATTAGCCGTTGTGTGGTGAAGTACAAAAATTACAGCCCTTTTTGTTGTGTATTAGTAGCAAAAGTAAAATATATTTGCCGTTCAGTGGTGCAGTTATATGTTCTAAAGCCTTTTGTGGAGTGTATTAGTAGAAAAAGAAAAAATATATTTGCCGGTCAGCGGTGCAGTTTTCTGTTCTAAAGCCTTTTGTGGCCTGTATTAGTGGAGAAAGAAAATATATATTTGCTTGTCAGCGGTGCAGGTATCTGTTCTAAAGCCTTTTGTGGTGTGTATTAGTGGCAAAATATATTTGCCGCTCAGCGGTGCAGTTATATTTTCTAAAGCCTTTTGTGTTGTGTATAAGTGGAACAGAAATAAGGGCCTATTTGCCGTTCAGCGGTGCAGTTATATGTTCTAAAGCCCTGTTTGGCGTGTATTAGTGGCACAAAAAAGTATTTGCCATTGTATGGTGAAGTGAGAAAATTACAGCCCTTTTTGACATGTATTAGTGGTAAAAAAAGGGCTTATTAGCGTGCGTCACGGAACGTATATCAGCAGGGAAACAACCAAACACTGGAAAACAAACTGAACAAACGACTAGGCCCAAAAGCTAGGGAGAAGGGGTCACCTCCTAGCGATCCCTAAAAGCTTTCCCTAAGCTGCTGTGCCCATGTGCATACCCTTAGAGTGGATATGCACATGCCCTCGTGCCTAAACCTGAACTCCCTGGGCAAACCCTAAGCAGCAGGGAAAAGGGAAGAGGCAGCCTGCTTCTTCTTACCAAGAAGAAGCAAGCGTCTCCCTAGAGGCCTAGTTAAAACACACAAAGGGAAATGAAGGAGAGGACTTATCTGAGCATACGATCCACCACAAACAAGCGTTCCCAGGAAAAGAACTATAACCCGCACAGTCTCACTAACAATCAACCCAGTACACCTGAGGGTAGGAAGATCCAGCTCAACTTAAACCAAAACAAAGAGACGAGTCAAACATGTGCAGCCAGCCTGGCAGATCTCTGCGCACTCACAGGGCAAGGTGTGACAGTACCCCCTTTCTACAGGTGACCTCCGGAACACCCCGGACCAACTTTCTCCGGGTGTGCCCTGTGAAAGGCTCTCACCAGGCGGCTAGCACTAACATCAGAAGCTGGAATCCACATTCTTTCATCGGGACTGTACCCTTCCAGTGCACTAGGTACTGGAGGGAACCATGAAGAACACGTGAGTCGAGAATCCTAGAGATTTCAAACTCTAAATTGCTATCCAGCAGGACAGGAGGAGGTGGCAATGGAGATGGTTTCACAGGTTCCACATATTTCTTCAGTAAGGACCTGTGAAACAAATTATGGATCTTTCAGGTCTGCGGAAGATCCAGACGGAACGCCACCGGGTTAACCACAGCAGAGATTTTGTAAGGGCCAATAAATCTTGGTCCCAGTTTCCAAGATGGTACCTTGAGCTGTTTTTAGTTGACAACCACACCGGATCCCTTTATATCTTTCACCCATCTTTTCCAAATTAACTTAGGGCTCTTTCACTCCTGAGTTCTTGTCTTCCGGCATAGAGTTCCGTCGTCGGGATCTATGCCGGAAGAATCCTGATCAGGATTATCCTAATGCATTCTGAATGGAGTGAAATCCGTTCAGGATGCATCAGGATGTCTTCAGTTCCGGAATGGAACGTTTTTTGGCCGGAGAAAATACTGCAGCATGCTGCGCTTTTTGCTCCGGCCAAAAATCCTGAAGACTTGCCGCAAGGCCGGATCCGGAATGAATGCCCATTGAAAGGCATTGATCCGGATCCGGCCTTAAGCTAAACGTCGTTTCGGCGCAATGCCGGATGCGACGTTTAGCTTTTTCTCAATGGTTACCATGGCTGCCGGGACGCTAAAGTCCTGGCAGCCATGGTAAAGTGTAGCGGGGAGCGGGGGAGCAGCATACTTACCGTCCGTGCGGCTCCCGGGGCGCTCCAGAGTGACGTCAGGGCGCCCCACGCACATGGATGACGTGATCGCATGGCACGTCATCCATGCGCATGGGGTGCTCTGACGTCATTCTGGAGCGCCCCGGGAGCCGCGCGGACTGTAAGTATACCGCTCCCCCGCTCCCCACTACTACTATGGCAACCAGGACTTTAATAGCGTCCTGGCTGCCATAGTAACACTGAAAGCATTTTGAAGACGGATACGTCTTCAAATGCTTTCAGTACACTTGCGTTTTTCCGGATCCGGCGTGTAATTCCGGCAAGTGGAGTACACGCCGGATCCGGACAACGCAAGTGTGAAAGAGGCCTAAGATCTTCCGCCAGATAGATGACAAGGCGGTAGAGAATCTCTCCTCTTCTGGCATCCCAGAAGATTCAGTCCCAGAAAAAGTACGAAATTGTGGGTGACAATCATATGCACCCAAAAAATAGCGAGTTATCAGTGGACTCCTGTCTACGGTTATTCAAGGCAAATTCGGCTAGAGACGAGAACGAGGACTAGTCATCCTGGTTCTCGGCAACAAAACACCTCAAATAGGTCTCAAGGTTTTGGTTAGTGCACTTTGTCTGACCATTCGACTGGGGATGAAAAGCCGAAGAGAAAGACAGTTGAATTCCCAGACGAGATTAAAACGCCCTCCAAAACCTGGAAACAAATTGAGTCCCCCTATCAGACACCACATCAGAGGGAATGCCAGTTTCACAATGTTATCGACAAAAACCTGAGCGAGAGTTCTGGCATTGGGCAAGTTATTTAACGGTATAAATTAAGCCATCTTACTGAAAAAGAAGCCGGCGGCCACAGGGGTCTTGGATGGCCTAATATGTCCCTTTGCCAAACTCTCGGCAATATACTTCTGCATAGCCTCTCTTTCGGGTTCGGAAAGGTTGTATAGCCGAGATTTTGGCAGTTTAGCTCCAGGGATGAGGTTGACTGGACAATCATATTCCTGATTGGGGGGGGCAGCTCCTGAGCTCCACCCTCCGAGAATACATCTGCAAAATCAGAGAGGAACTGAGGTAGTTCCATAGTTGACATCCCTGAGACAAAAGCACTGAGACAGTTGTCCATACAAAATTCACTCCAGCTACAGATTTGTCTTGTTCGCCAGTCAATAGTAGGGTTATGCTTTACCAACCATGGTAAACCTAGAACCATCGGAGCAGGCAAGCCCCTCATAACAAAACAAGAAATGGACTCAACATGTGAATCACCCATCCTTAACTGAATGTCATGAACAATATGAGTAAGACTCTTTTGTGAGAGAGGGGAGGAATCAATAGCAAACACTGGTATTACCTTTTCTAATGCGCTAGTTCTAAAACCAAAATTTTGGAGAAAATAAAAGTCAATAAGGTTTACCCCCGCACCACTGTCAACAAATACCTCAAAATCTAAATTTCCTGAGTCTAGCGCCACCATGACAGGCAGGAGAAAATGGGTATTGCAGGGAGAATGCATATTAGCTTGCTCAGACTCCTCATTCACACTACTAAGAGTCAGGGAGGTTTTTTCTTTCTCTTTATGTGAATACCTTCGTAGTTTTTCATTACTGTTTTGAGGTTTAACAAAAGGACACGCATAAACAAAATTACATTTTTTACCACAGTAGTAACATAGCTTATTCAGCTTCCTAAAATTCCTATCACCTGAGCGAAAGGAAACCTGGCCGAACTGCATAGGCTCCTCTCCTGCTCCAGATTCAAAAGTCATATCATCCCGGGGACTAGGTGGGACGGATCCACTTACAGAAGGGACCCCCCACTCGAGAGGAATCTTATACCTTTCTCTAAGATGTCTATCAAGCCGCACTGCCAAAGACATGGCCATCTCCAATGAATCGGGATACTCATGAAAAGCAAGGGCATCTTTCAACCTCTTAGATAGCCCCTGACAAAACTGACTCCGGAGTGCAGGATCATTCCACCCTGAGTCAGTTGCCCATCTTCTAAATTCTGCATAATAACACTCCGCAGTACGTTCTCCCTGTAACAAACTGCTTAGCTTCAATTCAGCCATAGAGACGCGGTCTGGGTCATTATAAATCAAGCCCAAGGCTTTAAAAAAAATCATCCACCGACCGGAGGGATGGTGAACCAGTCGGCAAAGAGAAAGCCAAGGACTGCACGTCCCCTTTGAGCAGAGATTTAATGATCCCCACTTTTTGATTCTCGGCACCAGATAACATCGGCCGCAGACGAAAATACAACCTGCAGGACTCACTGAACCGAATAAAGTCATCACCGCCCCCTGAGAACCTATCAGGGAGAGCGACTTTAGGCTCTAAGCAGACCTGTTTTCCTCCAACGGCGCCAGACGCCAGAGCATTCTGACACCGTGCAACAGAACTGCGGAGGTCAGCAACCTCCAGAGATAATCCCTGCATGCGATCAACCAAGGCATTCATAGCCTCCATTTTGCAAACAGCAAAAACAGCATGACAGTTTTATGGTGGGTTATAATGTCACGGATGGTATATCAGCAGGGAAACAACCAAACACTGGAAAACAAACTGAACAAACGACTAGGCCCAAAAGCTAGGAAGAAGGGGTAACCTCCTAGCGATCCCTAAAAGCTTTTCCTAAGCTGCTGTGCCCATGTGCATACCCTTAGGGTGGATATGCACATACTCTTGTGCCTAAACCTGAACTCCCTGGGCAAACCCTAAGCAGCAAGAAAAAGGGAAGAGGCAACGTGCTTCTTCTTACCAAAAAGAAGCAAGCGTCTCCCTAGAGGCCTAGTTAAAACACACAAAGGGAAATGAAGGAGAGGACTTATCTGAGCAGACGATCCACCACAATCAAGAGCTCCCTGGAAAAGAACTATAACCTGCACAGGCCACTGGGAGAAGGAGGAATAAATAGCCTCGCTAACAATCAACCAAGTACACCTGAGGAAAGGGGGATCCAGCTCAACTCAAACCAAAACAAAGAGACGAGTCAAACATGTGCAGATCTCCGTACATTCACAGGGCAAGGCGTGACAGCGTGGCACCAGGGGTCACAGCGAGAGGCCTGAGCTCCCAGTGTCATCTAGAGGTCATGTCTTGACCAGTAACCCAGAGGTTCTTGAATGGTTGACTTGGTCGTCTCTGTTTTGGATCCACTCCTGTTTTTTGGGGCATTAGCAATACTGATTGATTGCTGACCAATTGCTGACCGAGTGAAGACGGACGCTCAACAGACAGGATCCGTTTTTTGGGGGTTATTTTTTCTGACGGATCAGAGGAAGGGCAAAATAATCAGTGACATCAACACAAACTTACTGCTGACACCCTCTCCACTCTGTTGGGGGGCTCTACTTGTATAAGCGTTTAATATAACAGGTTCTGTAGACATCTATGTGGAATCAGCTGATGACGGTGTAAAAGGAGTGCGCTACTTCTTGACACTAACATCGACCTGTAAGGCTGAGTTCATAGTTATTTGGTCAGTTTTGGCCCCTTGAATGCCCAAATAAATGAAGTGTGCAGTGATTCTAAGAGCGACGCCTGTCATCTGACTCACATTATAATTTCACTAGCACAGCAGACTCCCTATGCATGTTACTGCAAGGCACAGTGTTCTACACTACTATAAAGGCTCTCTGCAGCCAGGAAGTAGACGTTTTTAACGCGATTCACCGCAAGTAAAATGGGATCAAAGCAAATTTTTTCGAAAAATTTGAGGAACCGGCCGAATCTAATTTTTGAAAAAGTCACTCATTTCTACTCATGATCAGTAGGGGTCCCAGCTGCCCCTACTCAATTAGCTATCCCCTATCCTGTTTATAGGGAATACTTTAGCATTTGGCCCAACTCCCCCCATAATGGAATGTTTTTTCACAATCTGCCGCAAAGAAGTCAGATTTTTAATAATGCCTTGAAAACCATGGGGGGAAAGGTTTCATTAAAGTGTTTTAATCCAAAAGTTAAAAAACTGTCAACAAAGTTCTGAAGAATGAAGGAAAGAATAAGAAGACAACATATGTAGAAGTGGGAGAGAGATTTATCTCTATGAAAATCTGGCAAAAAATTATGTAAATACACTACAGCTAAATATAATTTATTCTAAACCTATTTAATGTATATGATTATGTTCATATTTGAAGTGGGTATATAAAATAAATAAAAATTCTCAAGCAGTGGTGAATAGTCCCATTGAGAGGACTGAAACGTTGCATGATACCGGGTGAATAAACGCACATTCATGGACGTGCTGCAGAGTTTCTTTATTTTGATTACTGCTTTGCACACTCTTGGCATTCTCTTGATGATTTACCCAAAACTAGACTCAGAACAGCATAAATTATAGAAATACAAAATATTTTATTGGACATACACTTGTATAAAACATAGACATCCGTATACATAAGCAGCATTAAATCACACAGGATGATCTCCATAGGCCTGTCACATTATATTACATGTGGCTTTGCAATAATTCCCAAGCTGTGTGAAGTATAACAATCACAGCCATCAGTCAGAGTATATAAAGTGCATAGTGCATCAGCTAAAAAAATGACATAAGGGAAAAGCATGCAGTAAAGGTAAATACAGACCAAACAGTCCTGGATCCCAACACGTGTTTCGCGGATGCTTTCTTAAGGGATCTCTTCTGCTGCGGAGGATAAGTTCATCCGAGTCCCCAGCCTCAGAAATCGCAGGTTAACAGCAGCTCAGATTAGAGACCAGGTCAATGCCACACAGAGTTCTAGCAGCAGAAACATCTCTAGAACAACTGTTAAGAGGAGACTGTGTGAATCAGGCCTTCATGGTAGAATATCTGCTAGGAAACCACTGCTAAGGACAGGCAACAAGCAGAAGAGACTTGTTTGGGCTAAAGAACACAAGGAATGGACATTAGACCATTTGAAATCTGTGCTTTGGTCTGATGAGTCCAAATTTGAGATCTTTGGTTCCAACCACTGTGTCTTTGTGCGACGCAGAAAAGGTGAATGGATGGACTCTACATGTCTGGTTCCCACCGTGAAGCACGGAGGAGGAGGTGTAATGGTGTGGGGGTGCTTTGCTGCTGACACTGTTGGGGATTTATTTAAAATTGAAGGCATACTGAACCAGCATGGCTACCACAGCATCTTGCAGCGGCATGCTATTCTATCCGGTTTGCGTTTAGTTGGACCATCATTTATTTTTCAACAGGACAATGACCCCAAACACACCTCCAGGCTGTGTAAGGGCTATTTGACCATGAAGGAGAGTGATGGGGTGCTGCGCTAGATGACCTGGCCTCCACAGTCACTGGACCTGAACCCAATCGAGATGGTTTGGGGTGAGCTGGACCGCAGAGTGAAGGCAAAAGCGCCAACAAGTGCTAAGCATCTCTGGGAACGCCTTCCAGACTGTTGGAAGACCATTTTAGGTGACTACCTCTTGAAGCTCATCAAGAGAATGCCAAGAGTGTGCAAAGCAGTAATCAAAGCAAAAGGTGGCTACTTTGAAGAACCTAGACTATGACATATTTTCAGTTGTTTCACACTTTTTTGTTATGTATATAATTCCACATGTGTTAATTCATAGTTTTGATGCCTTCAGTGTGAATCTACAATTTTCATAGTCATGAAAATAATGAAAACTCTTTGAATGAGAAGGTGTGTCCAAACTTTTGGTCTGTACTGTATATATATATATATATATATATATATATATATATATATATATATATATATTATGCTCTGTTCTCAATCCACTGCCGCTGATCTATATAGTGTGCTGAGGTATTGCAGCAGTACCACAATGCCTTTTGCCTAAGGGGAACTACAATAAATAATGATATACACGATACTGCGCACAACTTCCCCCATACCTATCCTGCTGTCTCTGCTAGAACCGGATAACCACTTCAATCAATATTAAAATCAAGAGTACCTTGTAATTGATCTATTTTCTGCGGCTTCCTCTTTATTCCTTGTTGCAGATGTCTTGTACAGGACATATTTGGGTTCGGTAATTGTTTGTTGGAGCATGCCCCGGCCGGTGGCCTGACACGTTCTTACAGGTGCTCGTTCTCATGTAGAGCTACCTAGTAATGTCAATTGTACGATCTAAGGATCATTATGAGTATCAAAAAGCCTCCAACGCGTTTCGAACAGTAACGTTGTTCTTCATCAGGGAATCACTTTGGTGCTACCTTAACACTTTCTCTGCCACACTCCACTTCGACAGCTCATACTATTACACATATTCCCCTTCTCCCCCCCCCCCCTCCCCCTGCTTATTCAAATGCAGATAGCTCTATCTCTACATTTAAACCTTTTGGTGCCGTTGTATCCATATTGAAGATCCACTTTGTTTCCACGTTGGACATACTTTTAATGTAATCTCCTCCTCGTGCATCTATTTTTACTGTTTATACTCTGCAAAACGTTGATCCCTCAAATTTCCCTCCATGTTTATCCTTAAAGTGTCTTCAGCAGTCATGTGCCATACTATTGGACCAGTCATGCCAGTAGCACTGATCAACCATCAAAAAGACTGGCACCACTATCAAATAAGTACAGACAAGCAGGTGGTGTGTGATACATGAAGTGTCTGTAAAAGTAAATGAAGAACCACACTATATACTATATCAATAAGCAACATTAAGGTTGTCAGGGATCTCAGGAAACATATAATGTTAAAAACATTTAAAGGCACCAAAACCAGGCAATACACCTGGTAATCAATGGACACCAACTTACCCTTCAAAGCTACAATCATATGACAATCTCTCTGTTATAAGTGTTTCAGAGTTCAACAACTTGAGAGATTTCATGTGGCTAAAGGTTGGTGCTGCATTTGCACCATTTTTTGTAAGATACCATTTTTTGGGTTGATGAACTCTGACCGATTCTATTATATAAAAATATATGGATTTTAATGATATGGAGCAGGAAGCACAACTCAGTTCAAAGCGTAGAGGTTGTGATGGGTTACTGCAGCCCATCTCCCATAGAAGTGAATGCTGAAAGAGTCATAGAAGGAAAAAAGACCTAAAAAATGAAATATTGTTATAGTGAGAGCAAGCAAGCAACAATGTGGGGCAGAGACTGAGAGCTGAAGAAATTCATCATCTCAATGCATGACACGAGTGAACATATTCTGGACCATCTGAGGAAAATGAATTTAACATGTATCGTATGTAGGTTACAGGGAACATGGTGGGACATTTACTAATCTATTTACGTCACTTTTGTGGCATAGAGTGCGAAAGAATTTTCAACCTATTTGTGTGTTGACATTTGTGACTTTGCCCTATGCAGGCCACTTTTCTCAGTGGTGTGAAAAGGGGGTATGGCGTGACCGAGGATGTGGGCGGGCACGGCTAATTTATTATTTTCCATGTCTGGTTTTTGGTGTTGAAAAAGGTGTCAAGTTAAGTCACACAACCTGCCGGAGGAAGCACCAAACTAATGTAGTGGCCTGCTTCTCTACATAACTTTGGTGCTTCCTCCAGCAGCACAAAGGGACTTGAGACTGGCACCTAATTGGGGACTTATTTATCTAATATATGAAGCTTATTTTATGTATGTACTGTATGTGCTTATGTCCGCTAAAGGAATCCGCACCGTCACATTTACAATCACGAAATTTTGCACAGCCGCCTCCTGTGACTCGGGGAATGTCATAGACTATGTTTTGAGTGGAAATTTTCACCCGTGCTTTCCAATTATTTGCCAAAAAATATGCTTAGTAACCTAACCGCCAAACTCCAGGAGCCATTGTCTGTTGGCTTTTGTGGCCGTTAACCTGGATATTCATCAGGTTGCATATAGCAGCCAATCACAGCTCAGCCTCTATTTTATTATGAGCTCTAATTGGTTGCTATAGGCAACGGAGGACATTCTTAGTATAAGACAGCTTATATGTGAGTTAATATGATTTTAATTGTAATGCTTAGCCAGCATTGTAGAGGCTGATGTAACATGACCTTAATTGTATGCTAATTTTGTGGGGTACTGTACTGTCAATTAAAGACAATAATGCCCCGCTGGGGAGGTATTTGTTAGGGGGCGGGTGGGGTGTTGTGGAGGTCACAGTTAAAGGAGCGGACTGCTGTGAAGGTCAAAGTTAAGGGGATGGGCTGCTGTGTGTGTCATATTTTAAGGAATTAAGAAGTAGTTTGGACGGCACTCCTAGATAAATTCCGGTGCTCAGCGGTAATTTTAGTCAGCATATAGAATATAAAACCGCGGCACTCAGGTATAGAATAGGTAGTTATTTATTCATCCATCCAGAAACATAGACTAAGGCCAACGTTTCGATCTCATCCCGAGATCTTGTTCACGGCCTATAATAAAGCAGTAATTATAGTACATATATTATATTGTATAAGAGATTGTACATAGTTCTGGATTATGCAGAGATATATAACAAGGTGATATTGCTGTCAAATTCCATAACGCATATATTACATCATATATTGGGATATATATCAAAACAGCAACATGGCAGAAAATAGAAAAAGAAAAGGCTAATTAGGAGTACAGATGAAGTACACAAATATATCATAGTATTTTAAATAGTATTTTAAATATCTTATATCAAAGAAGATCAGGAGCAGGGTAATACAGAGGTCAGAAGACTCCTTGTGCATAATGTGGACCTGTAGAAAAAAGTTATGACTCTATATGAATATTCATAGGAAGGCACTGCATCTATGTGTAAATGCCTAGATGCATCGATATTCACATGCTAATTTTAATATATATATTAGTAGGACATGATCTAAAGGCATTGTCTAGTGGGTGTCAAAACAAACGGGAAGGCAGCGTCCAAGTATCCGTGATTAAGCTGAGTATAATGAAACAGAAGGAGACCAACCTGAATGTAGAGGACGTCTGGTATAGTGGATGGCAAGTATCAAATGAGCCGCAGCTTGTGAATTGAAATAACCGCACTCAGCGGGGAACGCTGTGCGTCTGACGTCATCGCGCCACGTCTAATTACTCCCCGGATTACCCAACATTTTTGTGTGACATTATTAAAGTACATATTACAAAATAATTATTTTATGTTTGGGGACGATTACTATCTTCAGAAACGGGGTACCGCTATGGGGGCAAATGTAGCGCCACCTTCAGGGCCGGCGTCAGAACCCGGCATACCCGGGCAAGTGCTCACATGATCGTCTGACTTGTCTCCAGGCAGAGCGTCTGTGTGCCGTGCGGCGTGAGTACTGGTTTCCACAGCAGCGCACGCCGCACAGGCACAGTTCTGAGTCTGACCGTAAGCCCGCCCTCGGCCAGCAGCAGGACTCATCTCGGCGCAGCTGCAGAAGATTCAGAAGACAGGACGCATAGCCGAGCCCAGAGGAAACCTGGCGCCCAGCCCAGAGGAAACCTGGAGGAGCTGAATGCTGCTGCTGGACTCGTTTTAAATTTAGAATTAAGGTGAACTAGTAACAGTCACATACCAAGACCAGTTCATGAAGTTTTGCCAATAAACTGTATAATTGATTTCATGTGTTCTGGTATTTTCTTAAAGGAGTTTATATTGTGTTTTATGCCGAATGCACACGTCCGCGTTCCACGACTGTGAGCGGTCCGTGGTATCCCGGCCTGGCATCCTGCTGAGAGCAGGAGCGCACGGCGTCATTGGTTTCTGCTATGACGCCGTGCGCTTTATGCCGCCGCTGCACTACAGTAATACACTCGTATAGATCATACCAGTGTATTACTGTAGTGCAGCGGCGGCATGAAGCGCACGGCGTCATAGCAGAAACCAATGACGCCGTGCGCTCCTGCTCTCAGCAGGATGCCAGGCCGGGATACCACGGACCGCTCACAGCCGTGGAACGCGGACGTGTGCATTCGGCCTAAAACACAATATAAACTCCTATAAGAAAATACCAGAACACATGAAATCAATTATACAGTTTATTGGCAAAACTTCATAAGAGGAAATTTTCCTCTTATGATTTTTTGACAATAAAGTGTATTATTGATTATCATTTTCTTATAGGAGTTTGTTTTAAGCCTCATGCACACAGCCGTTGGGTGCCCATGGCTGTATTGCGGCCCGCATACGGCAGGTCCGCAACGCAATACACGGGCACCGGCCCATGTGCACTCCGCATCACAGATGCGGACCCATTCACTTGAATGGGTCCGCAATCACAGAGATGCAGAAGGAACGCATGGATTGGAACCCCATGGAAGCACTATGGAGTGCTTCCGTGGTATTTCTGGCCGTGCCTCCGCACCCCAATAAAATAGAACTTATTCAATTTTTTTGCGGGGGGCGGACGGTTAACGGACCAATTCAAGTTGAATGGGTCCGGATTCGTCCCGGCCACTGCATGGACGTTGCCCGTGCATTGGGGACCGCAACGGATGCACAACGGCCGTGTGCATGAGGCCTAAGGGCTCTTTCATACGAGTGGATGCCGTGCGGGTAATCCGCTGTGTGAAAGAGTGCCAAGCCCCGTCCAGGACAGGAGAGCAACGGAGCAGTAACATGATTGATAATGCTCTTTGCCTCTCTCTGACATTTTTACTACAAAATGACAGTGAGATACAGTTGTCACTGTGATTTTGTAGTAAAATGATCACAGAGAGGCAAAGAGCATTATCAATCATGTTACTGCTCCATGTCTCTGCTGTCCTGGACGGGGCTTGGCACTCTTTCACGCAGCGGATTACCCGCACGGCATCCGCTCGTATGAAAGAGCCCTTATGCCCCTTGCAGACTAGCGTTCCTCCCGCAGCAAGTCCACATCGCAGCACCCGGCCTGATCTCCCAGCACTGCTGGAGGTCACATAGCATTATATTGATTGATCTAACCCTTAAAGTTCTGGAATGTATTGGATAACTGGCATAATGCTGTTAGTGTCATCTAATACATTCCAGGACTATAAGGGTTACATAGCATCATAAATCAATATAATGCTATGTGAATCCCATCAGTGCTGGGAGGTCAGGCCGGGTGCTGCGATGCGGACTCGCTGCGGGAGGAACGCTTGTCTGCAAGGGGCCTTAGCACAGGGGGGCCCACTGAGGCTTTATCGCCCAAGGGCCCACATGAACCTGGAGCCGGCCCTGGCCACCTTATGCGAACACCTTTATGGCTAAATTCGAAGAAGATTTCATTTATCCCCATCCACTTTTTCAAACACATGCAAATACGTGGTATCGATATATAGACGACATTTTTTGTATTTGGCAAGGGGACGCATCATCATTTTCCGATTTTTTTGATTATATTAACAGACAAGATCCTGATCTGACCTTTACTTCCCACATCGATTCACAGTCTATCAGCTTTCTGGACACTGTAGTCACTAAAACACAGGAGGGAAAACTCACAACCGATTTATATAGAAAACCAACGGACCGTAACACACTTCTTCATTACTCCAGCTGTCATCCTAAAAATACAAAATATTCACTTCCACGCTCCCAGTTTAGGCGTGTAGCAAGAATTGTCAAAGACCCTATACTTAAAAATCAACGTCTGACTGAGATGGCCCAAAAATTTCAAGAGAGAGGATACCCAACCACACTTCTTCAACATGAACTCACCCTGGCCCAATCCAATTCTCCCATTACACCTAAACCACCATCCTTGCCACGGGTTCCTTTGGTATTGACTTATCATCCGATTGCACCAAAAATACAGTCAATAGTTAAAAAATACTGGCCCATTCTACATCAGTCATATCCCACTGTTACTGAATTTCAACAGCCCGTCCGCATGTGCTACAAGAGACCGGCTAATTTAAAAGATAAACTGGTACGTGCCGACATCGGTCCCCTCAGACCACAATTGAGACAAACCACCTTAGCTCCTAAGAAAACAGGTACCTATCCCTGCCTCAGCTGCGCTCAATGCACTAATGTAATTAGAGGCAACAGAATTTTACACCCACACTCAGGAAAGGTATATCATGCTAGGGATTTCTTTACCTGTAACTCTTCCTATGTAGTCTATCTTATTAAGTGCCCGTGCGGACTAGCTTATGTAGGTGAGACCACTCAGAATATTCGGGACCGTATCTCAAAACATAAATCGGACATCCGTTGCCATAAAACTGAACTTCCTATCCCGTACCATTTCATTTCCGCGAAACATCACATCAACCAACTTCAATACCAAGTGCTGGAACATGTAGCGTTGGCAAGAAGAGGAGGTAATCGGATTGCACGTTTAAAACAACGTGAATCCTTTTGGATTTTTGAATTGAACACTTTGTCACCATATGGATTGAACAGGGACTTTGATTTTTGTGTTATGTAAATATACTAATATGATGTCTGTTTGATCAATGACTCTCTATATACTATATAGGAATAGTTCTTGAATATCCTATCCTGATTGATGTGGAACTACTGTGGAAGTTGTGTATTAAATAATGTTGCGATATAACATTCAATGATAATAACAATTTTTCTTTTCCCTCACTCTTCACAGACAAAATGATCCCCACAGCACATCTACAAGTGGTATGTGTTTCCACATAGTATAGTATAGTATCTTTGATAATTTTCAAGTGTATATATGCCCTCTTAGTAGTTTTGCGTAGATATATCTATATTCACTTCCCTATTTTACTTTAATTGTCTTGGTGCCAAATGAACGTTTTTGCCAAATGAATAATTCCTCTTTAGCTCACCATATAGGTGAGAACCGTAAATATCTGATTTTGCCTTTGCCGATGCCGCCTTACTATTTACATCATTGAGTGCCCATACCCTGAATCGCCCGATTTGAACCGCGGCGCATGCGCAATGACGCAATACGTCAGATGACGCCACACGCACCGGCGCGATGACGTCAGACGCACAGCGTTCCCCGCTGAGTGCGGTTATTTCAATTCACAAGCTGCGGCTCATTTGATACTTGCCATCCACTATACCAGACGTCCTCTACATTCAGGTTGGTCTCCTTCTGTTTCATTATACTCAGCTTAATCACGGATACTTGGACGCTGCCTTCCCGTTTGTTTTGACACCCACTAGACAATGCCTTTAGATCATGTCCTACTAATATATATATTAAAATTAGCATGTGAATATCGATGCATCTAGGCATTTACACATAGATGCAGTGCCTTCCTATGAATATTCATATAGAGTCATAACTTTTTTCTACAGGTCCACATTATGCACAAGGAGTCTTCTGACCTCTGTATTACCCTGCTCCTGATCTTCTTTGATATAAGATATTTAAAATACTATTTAAAATACTATGATATATTTGTGTACTTCATCTGTACTCCTAATTAGCCTTTTCTTTTTCTATTTTCTGCCATGTTGCTGTTTTGATATATATCCCAATATACGATGTAATATATGCGCTATGGAATTTGACAGCAATATCACCTTGCTATATATCTCTGCATAATCCAGAACTATGTACAATCTCTTATACAATATAATATATGTACTATAATTACTGCTTTATTATAGGCCGTGAACAAGATCTCGGGATGAGATCGAAACGTTGGCCTTAGTCTATGTTTCTGGATGGATGAATAAATAACTACCTATTCTATACCTGAGTGCCGCGGTTTTATATTTCATATTTTAAGGAGGCAGGATACTGTGGGGGGGTAGTGTTAAGGGGTGGAGGGTTGTGGAAGTCACTTTTAAGGGGGCGGGATGCTGTAAAGGCCACTGTTAAAGTGACAGGGCGGTGTTAGGGGGTCACTGTTAAGGGGGTAGGCAGCTGTGGAAGTCACAGTTAAGAGGGCAGGGTGCTGTAGAGATCACTGTTATGGGGGATACTGTCGACACACGCAAACACACAAACATTAAATGAAATAGTGGAAATATACCCGTGCAAAGCCGGGTCATCCTGCTGGTTATTAATATACGCCAGTTTTATGGCATGTACGAGTCACAAACTACAAGTTACATTTTCTGCAAGTGGTGTTTCTCTGCTGCCTTTGCCACTTTCTTGAATAGGGTGTGTGATGAGGGTGGGGATGACCGGAGCCCACCACATTTATCATCTTTTACACCAGTTTTCTGGCGTGAAAAACACTGAAATTTATCAGTATATATCAATATATACTGCACGCTGCATCTAATTTATGATACTATATCTATGTAGTGAGCTTGGTTGCGCCAGATAGGACCGGCTCCTTGTCTTCAAAGACTAAAATGAGCAGAAAATGTAATTAATGAAATACAGGTTATACAGAACCTTTTCCCACAAAATTATATATCAATCTGCTCAGCTCCTCCTGCCGTCTGAAGAGTAATGCTCATTTTTTAATGGTGAAAGGTTCCCTTTAAACTGGTATGTGATATAAATTGGGCCTTATAATTGCCAACCATATAAGTATTCTGTTGTTATGGTTTAGAGCATTCAGCACAATGCATGAGGGATGCAGGGTTCCCCTCTGAATGTATTCCAATGTATATAGATATATAGAGACAATAAAGCACTAAAGCAATCCATAAAATCAGAGTTTATTTCAGCCAATTAAAATAGCATACAACGAATACTGATGCATATTGAGCTCCCCCAGGCTTAAGTATGTCACTTATTTAGTGCAGTAGTCCCCTTATTAGCCGCATTGTTAAATATTTCATGTACCAAACTGCATTTACATTGTTCCCTGATGTACCATAAAATTGTTGAAATGTGTCAAGGCAGGATACTGTATATACTTACAAGGCTATTTGTTTTTGTGACAACCGCAGCTTCGGCAGCTTGGTGACACAGTAACAGGTCATGATCCCACACAGTACAGTATTTTGACTTGAGTGATTTACCATAGGGCTCATTTAGGACATTACAGGAGGTTCTAATGTGTCCTTGTCAGGGCAAGGTCCTTCATCAGGAGCCCCAACGTAGGCTACTTTCAAACTTGCGGCGGCAGGGTCCGGCAGCCTGTACTGACGGGGGAACAGTCTGCCGGATCCATGCTAATGCTAGCCCACCATACCCCATGGCAAACATGCCGAGAGGCGGCTGGACAAAAACTACAGCACACTGCGGTTTTTGTCCAACTGCCTCTCTTTTTGTTTGCCGTGCTGCGGCCAGACCTCCGGTCCACCCCCATTATAGTAAATGGGGCTGGAGTGGACTTCCACCAGCATGGTGGGCTAGCGTTAGCACGGATCCGGCAGGCTGTTCCCCCGCTGGAACAGCATGCCAGACCCTGCTGCCGCAAGTGGGAAAGTAGCCTGTACTATAGTCAATAATGTACAGATGTTGGCCCTCAGTGGCTCCAAAGTTTTGTTGGTGGCCAATTATTTGAACTGATATACCTGATATAACTGATATGCTTGCTCTTGTGAATAACTGATAATTTATTTGATTATAGTACCAATTGTCTATTTTTGTCATTTGTCTTCCTCTGACCTTTTGGAACATTCGATCAGCTTTTTTAATTGTGAAATAAAGGTTGCATTTTATGATTTTTCACTGGTCAGTGACAGCATTCCTGTTTGTGAATGAACAACTCCCTGAAGGAAGAAAGGAACTTCAATACAACTGAGCTAATCACATTGAAACAGGCTTCTATATGGCTGCAATTTGCAATGCTCTTCACATTTTATACCATGGTTCTAAGTTGACATCAGAGAAATAGGCACTTAAACTTTTCATGAGGTCTTTGTATATTTTTTATAACTTTAGTGCCAGTACGCTTGATTATGAAAAACTATTACATAGTGATGAGTGAATTTCTTTAAAGGCTATGGACACCTTTTGAAGAAAACTTTTTTTTGTTACACTGATAAATTTATTCTGTGGAAAAAATCATTTCTATAATTGGTTGTCTTCATTTTTCTGTTTTTGTTCTACAGTCTGCTGTGCTTCCTATGCTGCTCTCAGTGAATTTACAAAGAATTCGTCATCTGACGGATTTTCTGTAACTCCTCCTGGCTCCACAAGGGAGCATGCACTGTCTCCTTCTTCCTCCCCTGCAGCGGTTCTCCCTCCACCCTCTCCCCCTCAACAGGATGGCCCAGGGTGCAGAGTGTAGCATACAGCGGACACTTTGCTTGAAATGGCTGACATAACCCCTTCCATGCCATGGTCCTTAGGGACCACTGTATGGAAGGGGCTAACCATGGACAAAACCCCCTCCCCCCTCCTTCAGGATGGCCATCGCAGTGGTCCTCCATCCCTCCCTCCTATCAATGCAGCTGCAGGACACAACCACCTCACTTTCACCTGTTCAGGATGGCCGAGCACAGCGGTCCCCCATCCCTCCCTCATCTTAATGCTGCTGCAGGAATACAACTGCACCCCTTCCCCTGTTCAGGATGGCCGGCACAGTGGTCCTCCATTCCTCACTCCCTCTTCTCAATGCTGCTGCGAGACACAACCGCTTCCCCCCGTTCAGGATGGTGGAGTGCAGCAGTCCTCCATCCCTATCTCCCTCCTCTAAATGCTGATGGGAGACACAACTGCCCTCCCTCTCCATATAGGATGGCCGGTACAGCAGAGTGTCAGCTGTAAGATACAGCTGACACTCTGCTTGAAAAAGCCGATATCTGACATTCTTAGGACTGCTGTATGGAAGGGGCTAACCATTGGGCCGCTGCGGCTTGCCATGGTATATCTGAACCTCATCTGGCTCCTGCTAAAGGCAGGAGCCTGATCAGGCTAAGTGTACATGCAAATACACTGCAATACACTATACAGTGTGCTGCAGTGTATTATAGAGTCATCAGACCCACTGGATCTTCAAGAACCAAGTACTTCTGGGTCAAAAAACGTGTGAAAAAAAGTTAAAAGTAAAAAAAAAAAAAAATCTTCCTATTATATATTTATTTATTTATATATACAGTACAGACCAAAAGTTTGGACACACCTTCTCATTCAAAGAGTTTTCTTTATTTTCATGACTATGAAAATTGTAGATTCACACTGAAGGCATCAAAACTATGAATTAACACATGTGGGATTATATACACAACAAAAAAGTGTGAAACAACTGAAAATATGTCATATTCTAGGTTCTTCAAAGTAGCCACCTTTTGCTTTGATTACTGCTTTGCACACTCTTGGCATTCTCTTGATGAGCTTCAAGAGGTAGTCACCAGAAATGGTCTTCCAACAGTCTTGAAGGAGTTCCCAGAGATGCTTAGCACTTGTTGGCCCTTTTGCCTTCACTCTGCAGTCCAGCTCACCCCAAACCATCTCGATTGGGTTCAGGTCCGGTGACTGTGGAGGCCAGGTCATCTGGCGCAGCACCCCATCACTCTCCTTCATGGTCAAATAGCCCTTACACAGCCTGGAGGTGTGTTTGGGGTCATTGTCCTGCTTAAAAATAAATGATGGTCCAACTGAACGCAAACCAGATGGAATAGCATGCCGCTGCAAGATGCTGTGGTAGCCATGCTGGTTCAGTATGCCTTCAATTTTGAATAAATCCCCAACAGTGTCACCAGCAAAGCACCCCCACACCCTCACACCTCCTCCTCAATGCTTCACGGTGGGAACCAGGCATGTAGAGTCCATCCGTTCACCTTTTCTGCATCGCACAAAGACACGGTGGTTGGAACCAAAGATCTTAAATTTGGACTCATCAGACCAAAGCATAGATTTCCACTGGTCTAATGTCCATTCCTTGTGTTCTTTAGCCCAAACAAGTCTCTTCTGCATGTTGCCTGTTCCTAGCAGTGGTTTCCTAGCAGATATTCTACCATGAAGGCCTGATTCACACAGTCTCCTCTTAACAGTTGTTCTAGAGATGTGTCTGCTGCTAGAACTCTGTGGCAACTGATGGTCTCAACCTGTCACGGAAGGTGTACAGGAAACTAGAAGACACAAAATGAATATCCGACTCACTGGATCCAAAACTAAGGAACAAAAGGGAGAGCCCTGCATCAGACCTGGCTCTCTCCCTGACTGCTCAGCCTATGCGAAAATCTCAATGGTAGATGATTGCATATCCTCGTACCTCGACTGTATAACACCTGAACACCCTATAATAGTGAGGGGACATGGCCACCGGCTCCCTAAACCTGATACGGAGGAAGTCAGGGTCACCTGGGATCCAGCAAACAAAAAAACACAAATGAATGAACAAAACTTATCTGTAGAAGACTCAGAAGTAGGATCAGCATGCACACACTCCAGGAAGGAATATAAACCACAAAGTGAAGCAGTCTGTGAAGGAATTTAAAGGGATGCAATCAGTGCAACTACATGACAGCTGAGAGAGGCTAACGAGATGAGAAAATGAAAGCAAAACAAAAGGAAGCTCAAGGAGGAGGTTCTGAAAGGCATCTGTCAGAGCTTCTCAGATGTCTGGTGGTGACAGTACCCCTCCTTCTACGAGTGGACTCCGGACACTCAGAGCCCACCTTCTCAGGATGGGACCTATGGAAAGCCCTGATGAGACGAGTGGCCTTAATGTCCGTCACTGGGACCCACATCCTCTCCTCAGGACCATAACCCTCCCAATGAACGAGGTACTGGAGAGAACCGCGGACAACACGAGAATCCACAATCCTAGAGACCTGAAATTCAAGATTACCTTCAACCACAATCGGCGGAGGAGGCAAAGACGAGGGTACAATGGGTTGGACATAAGGTTTTAATAAGGACTTATGAAAAACATTATGGATCTTCCAAGTCTGAGGAAGATCAAGACGGTAGGCAACAGGATTGATGACGGACAAGATTTTGTAAGGCCCAATAAACTTAGGACCCAACTTCCAGGAGGGAACCTTCAATTTGATATTCTTAGTAGACAACCACACCAGATCACCAACATTTAGGTCCGGACCAGGCACACGTCTATTATCCGCCACACGCTTATATCTCTCACTCATGCTCTTTAGATTATCCTGAATCTTTTGCCAAATAGATGACAACGACGAGGAGAATCTGTCCTCATCAGGTAAACCAGAAGACCCCTCTCCCGAGAAAGTCCCAAACTGCGGATGAAACCCATATGCACCAAAAAATGGTGACTTATCAGAGGACTCCTGACGACGGTTATTTAAAGCAAACTCAGCAAGGGACAAAAAAGAACACCAATCCTCCTGATTCTCCGCCACAAAACAGCGCAGATATGTCTCCAGATTCTGATTGACGCGCTCTGTCTGGCCATTCGACTGCGGGTGGAAACCAGAAGAGAATGACAACCGAACCCCCAAGCGAGAACAGAAAGCCTTCCAGAATCTGGAAACAAACTGTGTCTCCCTATCAGAGACTATGTCTGAAGGAATACCATGCAATTTGACAATGTGATCAATAAATGCCTGTGCCAGCGTTTTAGCATTGGGCAAGCCAGGAAAAGGGATGAAATGCACCATTTTGCTAAAACGGTCCACCACCACCAGAATCACAGTCTTCCCCGAGGAACGAGGCAGGTCCGTAATGAAGTCCATGGACAGATGTGTCCAAGGACGGGAAGGAATGGGTAAGGGAAGGAAAGGACCTGATGGCCGTGAATGAGGAACTTTGGCACGAGCGCAGGTCTCGCAGGCTGCCACAAAACCCTCAACTGACTTATGAAGCGCCGGCCATCAGAATCTCCGAGCGATGAGATCCACTGTGGCTCTTGCCCCCGGGTGCCCAGCAAGTATAGTATCGTGGTGTTCCTTAAAAATCTTGTGTCTTAAAGCGAGAGGCACAAACAACCTCCCAGGAGGACAAAGATCAGGAGCCTCTGACTGGGCTACCTGAACCTCTGCCTCCAATTCAGGATAAAGAGCAGAGACCACCACACCTTCAGCCAAAATGGGACCCGGGTCTTCAAAATTCCCACCTCCCGGAAAACAACGTGACAGGGCATCCGCCTTCACATTCTTAACCCCAGGGCGGAACGTGACAACAAAATTAAACCGGGAAAAGAACAAAGATCATCAGGCCTGTCTCGGGTTCAGACGCTTGGCTGACTCCAAGTAGGCCAGATTCTTATGGTCAGTAAACATGGTAATAGGGTGTCTGGCTCCCTCTAGCCAATGGCGCCATTCCTCAAAAGCCAACTTGATGACCAACAACTCCCTATCTCCCACATCGTAATTTCTCTCTGCAGAGGAGAGTTTCTTCGAGAAAAAGGCACACGGTCGCCATTTAGCAGGAGAGGGACCCTGAGACAAGACCGCACCCACACCCACCTCAGAAGCATCAACCTCAACTATGAAGGGTAGAGAAATATCAGGTTGTACCAAGATGGGAGCGGAAGCAAAACTCTCCTTGATATTAGAAAAGGCCTTACGCGCCTCTACCGACCAGGAGGAAAAATCTACACCCTTTCTAGTCATATCAGTGAGTGGTTTAACAACAGAGGAATAATTCAAAATAAACTTCCTGTAATAATTGGCAAAGCCCAAAAAACTCATCAGCGCCTTCTGATTCTCAGGAAGCTCCCACTCAAGCACAGCGCGGACCTTCTCGGGGTCCATGTGAAAACCAGAAGCGGAGAGAAGAAACCCCAGAAATTGAATTTCTGGAACCGCAAACACACATTTTTCCAGTTTAGCGTACAATTTATTCTCCCGCAGGATGAGCAAGACCTGACGTAAGTGTTCCTTATGAGTTTTGAAATCAGTAGAAAAAATCAAAATGTCATCTAGATACACTAATACAAATTTCCCCATTAAATGATAAAAAAATGCTGTTCACAAAATGCTGAAAGACAGCTGGAGCATTCATCAAACCAAAAGGCATAACCAAATTCTCAAAATGGCCCTCAGGGGTATTGAAGGCCGTCTTCCATTCGTCTCCTTCTCTGACCCTGACCAGGTTGTATGCCCCTCTTAGATCTAACTTGGAAAAAACTTTAGCCCCAACAATCTGGTTAAACAGGTCCGGGATCAGAGGAAGCGGATAAGGGTCGCGAATTGTGATACTGTTCAGCTTCCTGAAATCCAGACATGGTCTTAAAGAACCATCTTTTTTCTTAACAAAGAAAAAAACTGCGGCAACAGGTGACTTCGAGGGTCGTATGTGTCCCTTTCTCAGACTCTCAGAGATATAAGCACGCATAGCGACCCTTTCAGGTTGGGAGAGATTGTATAAACGAGATTTAGGCAGCTTGGCGCCTGGGGTGAGATTAATAGGGCAATCGTACTCCCTGTGCGGGGGCAAGTCCTGAACCACTCTCAGAGAAGACATCCGAAAATTCAGAGAGAAAAGATGGTACAGTCTTAGTAGAAACCTCAGAAACAGATGTCGTGAGACAATTCTCTCTGCAAAAGTCACTCCAACCATTTATTTGCCTCGCTTGCCAATCAATGGTGGGGTTATGTTTAGTGAGCCAGGGTAGCCCCAACACAAGAGGAGTAGGCAACCCGCTAAGGACGAAACATGACACATCCTCAACATAAGCATCACTCACAATCAAACGGATATTGTGAACTATGCCCTTTAACGATTTCTGTGAAAGTGGAGCAGAATCAATAGCAAAAACAGGTATATCCTTTCCCAAAGTGCATACCTAGAAACCATTAGTTATAGCAAATTGATTATCAATAAGATTGACAGCTGCTCCACTATCTAAAAAAATCTCACAAAAATTTTTCTTGCTCTCTAGCGCCACCCTGGCAGGTAGGACAAAACAGGATCTACAAGCAAACGGAAAACCTTCAATTTCCGCATCAACCTTGCCAATGGTAACAGATGGAACATTTTTAAAGGATTTTTTTCTTTTAGTCTCTTTATTACTCTCAAAAGACTGTCTGAATCTCCTAGAGGGACAAACATTTGCCAAATGATTTATACCCCCACAACAGAAACAAACCTTCCTATGAGGACTGAATCTTCCACTGTCAGAGGCAGTCAAACCGAGCTGCATGAGCTCCTGCTCAGAAGGGATTGAGAGCGACTGAGACCCCTATGCACTGAATGAGACCGCTGCACTGTCCTGGGACTGAGTATGACAGGAAGGAGTGATCTCTCCTCTCTCTCTAAGACGCCTGTCAATACGAACGGCCCGAAACATGGCAGAGTCCAAGGAGGTAGGTCTCTCATGAAAGGCAAATGCATCTTTCAATCCCTTTGAAAGACCATGGCAAAATTGACTTCGGAGTGCAGCATCATTCCAACCAGTATCAGCTGCCCATCTCCGAAATTCTGAGCAGTATATCTCTGCGGATTATTTACTCTGACATAAAAGACGTAGTCTAGACAGTCTAGACACAGCCAGAGCAATACGATCCGGATCATCATATATCTGACCCAGGGCTAAAAAGAATTCATCCACTGAACGGAGGGGCCGTGCCCCCACCGGCAGCGAAAAGGATGATAATCCCCACCCTCCGTTCCTCATCACCAGAGGAATAGGGAAGTAGGTGAAAATGGAGTTTGCAAGCCTCTCTAAAACGAACAAAATTCTCACTACCCCCGGAGAACGTATCCGGGAGCGAGATCTTAGGCCCAGAACAAACTCCATAAACACAAGCTGAACCGGTCACCTGAAACTGAGAAAGAGTCTTACGGAGATCTGCTACCTCCAATGAAAGACCCTGCATGCGTTCAGTCAAAAGTGAAACCGGATCCATGCTTGAAACGGTTTTGGCGGTTTATAATGTCACGGAAGGTGTACAGGAAACTAGAAGACACAAAATGAATATCCGACTCACTGGATCCAAAACTAAGGAACAAAAGGGAGAGCCCTGCATCAGACCTGGCTCTCTCCCTGACTGCTCAGCCTATGCGAAAATCCCAATGGTAGATGATCGCATATCCTCGTAGCTCGACTGTATAACACCTGAACACCCTATAATAGTGAGGGGACACGGCCACCGGCTCCCTACACTTGATACGGAGGGTCACCTGGGATCCAGCAAACAGAAAAACACAAATGAATGAACAAAACTTATCTGTAGAAGACTCAGAAGTAGGATCAGCATGCACACACTCCAGGAAGGAATATAAACCGCAAAATGAAGCAGTCTGTGAAGGGATTTGAAGGGATGCAATCAGTGCAACTACATGACAGCTGAGAGAGGCTAACGAGATGAGAAAATGAAAGCAAAACAAAAGGAAGCTCAAGGAGGAGGTTCTGAAAGGCATCTGTCAGAGCTTCTCAGATGTCTGGTGGTGACACAACCCCATTTATAAGGCAAGAAATCCCACTTATTGAACCTGACAGGGCACACCGGTGAAGTGAAAAACATTTCAGGTGACTACCTCTTGAAGCTCATCAAGAGAATGCCAAGAGTGTGCAAAGCAGTAATCAAAACAAAAGGTGGCTACTTTGAAGAACCTAGAATATTACATATTTTCAGTTGTTTTACACTTTTTTGTTATGTATATAATTCCACATGTGTTAATTCATAGTTTTGATGCCTTCAGTGTGAATCTACAATTTTCATAGTCATGAAAATAAAGAAAACTCTTTGAATGAGAAGGTGTGTCCAAACTTTTGGTCTGTACTGTATATACAGACCAAAGGCACTGTTTCTTCTGAAACTACCATAAGTGGGATTTCTTGCCTTATAAATGGGGTTGGGACCATCAGTTGCGTTGTGGAGAAGTCAGGTGGATACACCGCTGATAGTCCTACTGAATAGACTGTTAGAATTTGTATTATGACAAGAAAAATGCAGCTAAGTAAAGAAAAATGAGTGGCCATCATTACTTTAAGAAATAAAGGTCAGTCAGTCTGAAAAATTGGGAAAACTTTTAAAGTGTCCCCAAGTGCAGTTACAAAAACCATCAAGCGATACAAAGAAACTGGCTCACATGCGGACCGCCCCAGGAAAGGAAGACCAAGAGTCACTTCTGCTGCTGAGGATAAGTTCATCTGAGTCACCAGCCTCAGAAATCGCAGGTTAACAGCAGCTCAGATTAGAGACCAGGTCAATGCCATACAGAGTTCTAGCAGCAGACACATCTCTAGAACAACTGTTAAGAGGAGACTGTGTGAATCAGGCCTTCATGGTAGAATATCTGCTAGGAAACCACCTAGAATATGACATATTTTCAGTTGTTTCACACTTTTCGTTATGTATATAATTCCACATGTGTTAATTCATAGTTGTGATGCCTTCAGTGTGAATCTACAATCTTCATAATTATGAAAATAAAGAAAACTCTTTGAATGAGAAGGTGTGTCCAAACTTTTGGTCTGTACTGTATATATATATATATATATATATATAAAAACACAGGCAGGCATCTGCCCCTGTCCTGATAATGTATATTTTTGGGACTGCTTGTCCAGAAAAAGCCACTGCTTCTTTCAATACTATTGATTGTATAAAAACAGGCAGGCATATGCCCTTAGTCATAACTTTTAGAACACTTGCTTGTTCAGAACAAGGCGCTGTTTCTTCTGAAACTACCATGTTTGTCTGTATGTTATAATGACCTTTGACTGTTTATGTTGCCAATGCTCTATGTACGGTATCCTGGTGCCAGTTACTTATGGTGTAAATTGTGTCAATTTTATACCTTTTATTCCTTCTCCTGCTTTTACTCCTTCTCAGTCTTGTATTGTGAGGGTTAATCTTTCTCTTGCTGTCTGTGTCTGTATCCATTCAACTAATTGGTTCATTTAGTCTGCTTTATACTCCTGATTTTTTTGTGTCAGTTTGGTGGATGTCTCTTGAATGCTTTGACCTGTTATGGTTGTAGAATCTGGCTTTTATGCTACATTTCACGATTGATGCCTCTCATATATGCCACTGTATAGGCATACAGTGGCATATGTCACCCATAAGCTGTCATGTTAAAAAAACAACATGTGGTATATGTATTTTAATAGATGACTCTGTATAGAAAAGTAGCAATGCAGATTTACATTGGCACTCTCCAGAATTATTCCACCAAACCCAGAACACTATTGGGCCTGATGAAGCGTAGTTAGTGCAAAATTGTTGTTGCCTTTCTTGTGATCTATGATGTTGTGTCTTTTAAATTGGTGCCAATAAAATTAAGTCCTTCTGAAAAAAAATACTTGCTTTGATTACCGCAGCTTTTTCCTTTCCCTTCTGCATAGATTAATTGACTAAGCTATTCCTAACTGCAAAAGATGATACAACAACATATGCCAGCCTGAGGGAATCCAAAAGGCACTCTTTTGTTCTGTTAGTACAGGATAAGTGTCTATGGATACTTTTGGTATATCCACTGTAGTAAGGTGAACAGAAAAGTGTATGGTAAAGTCCTGGAAGGGGTGTATATCCCACCCAGCTTCCTCAACTGGGTGAGGTAAATAAAATTCAGGAAAGCCTGGAGACAGCCTGGGAAGAGGGCTGCGCTGCTGGCTAGAGAAGCCGAGTTCTCTGTGTGACCTGTGTTCAATAGGTGAGCTAGTGGTTTTGTGGTGCTGGACCTTCACCATACCCAGTTGATTATAACTGGGGTTTCCTGTATTGCTGGAGTGTGATAAATAAAGCAGCATTTGGACTTTAACCCTGTGGTCTGCAAGAGAATCTGTCACCGCCGCCCAACCTGAGAGTGTAACCCCTTACAATTGGTGTCGGATGCGGGCAAGAGTCCCTGCTGAAAAAGGCAACAGTCGGTTGCTAAGGGCAACGGCATGACAGTTAATGATTTAATGTCCTGGGTGAAAGCTGCTGCAGTTCAAAGTTCACCAAATACCATGGAGGAAATGATGACGATGTTGTTACAGGCCAATCTGGAGGAAAGGAAAAGACATGCTGAGGATAAAAAGAGACACGAAGAAGCCTTACGTGTCCAACAACAGGCTATAGCGCAGAAACAACAGGCCGTGGCACAGCAGCAAGAAACTAATCGTTTGTTGATGGAGCATATTGCTGCAATAAGAGAGACTGCTGTAACTTCAGCCCCACAAGTGGAGGTAAGCCCCCCAAAGACTTGGAATGTGAGGAGGGTTGTGCAGCGGGCCTTGCAAAAACTGACACTTGATGATGATATTGAGGCCTACCTGACCGTATTTGAGAGGGTGGCGGAAAGAGAGAGGCTGCCAATAGCAGAGTGGGCAGAGGTCCTTGTGCCCTTTTTGTCCGGCAAACCACAAAAGGCCTACTATGACCTCAGGGAGCAGGATGTCCGGGACTATGTCAAATTAAAAATGGAGATCCTGGCTCGTTTGGGCGTTACACCAGCGGTTTGTGCCCGGAGGGTCCACACGTAGAGCTACACCATGGACAAGCCTGCCCGATCTCAGATGTTTGATCTCCTCCATCTTGTACGGAAGTGGCTGGAACCTGAGACTTCTACACCAGACCAGATTGTGGAGAAAGTAATGGTGGATCACTACTTTAGAGCCCTCCCAGCAGAGCTGCAACGGTGGGTCGGACATGGAGACCCCAAAACTGCAGACCAGCTCGTAAACCTGGTGGAAAGGTTTCTGTTGACTGAGGACTACCTCCGTGATGTCCCTACCGCAGCAACACCTCCCCGGAGTGCCCGACCTGTGTCATCTGTGGGTAAGTAAGTTCTGGCTGTTGGGGGGGTGTGGAAGGGTGCAAGAAGGAAGAAGGCTCTAGAGGTTGGGCGTAGGCATAAGGCTGAGTCTCCCGGGCAGTCCGGACCCGGAGAGGTTTTCTCACCTAGAAGACCTGTGGCGACCCAGTGCTGGAGGTGCCGTGAGTGGGGACACATTGCTGCCTATTGCCCTCTGACCTCAGAGCCCATGGAGTGTGCCGGGAGCCGGAGACAGTCACTGTATGTACCCTGGTGATAAATGACTGCTCTGTCAGGGCTCTGTTGGACTCTGGTAGTCTGGTCACCTTAGTACAAAGATTTTTCTGGCCTGGAGTATACAAGGAAGTGGAAATATACTGCGGGTCCTGCCCAACCTGCCAGATAAGTGCCCCGACCTCACATTTCCGGAGTCCCTTGGTGCCTCTTCCCATCATTGAGGTACCTTTTGAAAGAATTGCCATGGACTTGGTGGGTCACATTGTTAAGTCAGCTAGGGGGCACCAGTATATCTTGGTTGTGTTGGACTATGCCACGCGATACCCGGAAGCGGTACCCTTGCGAAACATGACGTCCCAAAATATTGCCCGGGAATTATTTTTCATGTTCTCCCGCACGGGAATCCCTAAAGAAATTCTCACGGACCAGGGTACCCCCTTTATGTTGAGGGTCATGAAAGAGTTGTGCAAGTTGTTCAAAATCACCCAGATACGTACCTCGGTGTACCACCCACAGACAGATGGGTTGGTCGAGAGGTTCAACAAGACGCTGAAACAGATGTTAAGAAAAGTAGTAGAAAAGGATGGTCGGGACTGGGACTGCCTCCTGCCATACCTTATGTTCTCTGTTAGGGAGGTGCCTCAGGCTTCTACAGGGTTCTCACCATTTGAGTTGCTATATGGCCGTCACCCGAGGGGTTTACTCGATGTAGCTAAAGAAACCTGGGAGGCTGAGGCTACTCTCTATAAGAGCATCATTGAACATGTGGCTGACATGCAAGACAGGATAGCGACAGTAATGCCCATTGTTAAAGAACATCTGCAAAGAGCCCAGGAGGCTCAAAGAAGAATTTATAACAGGTCTGCCAAAGCAAGGGACTTTAATGCCGGGGACAGGGTCCTGATTCTAGTTCCCACTGTAGAAAGTAAGATTCTGGCAAAGTGGCAGGGACCCTACGAGGTTGTGGAAAAAGTGGGCGAGGTGAACTATAAGGTGCACCAACCAGGAAGAAGAAAACCCTACCAGATTTACCATGTAAATCTGATTAAGCCATGGAAAGATCGGGAGTCATTGGTGGCCGCATGAATTTCAAAGGTCACTGGGACCGAAGCGTGACTTGGATCACCTCACTGACTATCTTTTATTTCATAAAACATATACCTTTATTTGTTATATTTTAAAAATATCAACTCTAAATTACATGATTAAAATTCCTCAGAGTGGGCGGAGAGACTATAGTTTTCACTGTGCATTGCTCTTCTCAATACACATTGCTTTATAAAGTGGCACCTGATAATGATCTCAGGACTTGCCCAGCTAGCCAACTTTTTATTTAGTTGCCTATAAATCTCCACTTTGGAGGCCCACAATCGCTCAGTCTGAACTAATTGGTGGCCGCACAGACCATGAGTAAGGCGGTATCACCACCAATTCCTCCGGTAAAAATTAGTGAGGCATTGTCAGCACCCCAGAAACAAGAAGTAAAGGAGTTTCTACAGGAGAATAGAGGAAGGATTTCTGACCTACCAGGCCGTACCCACCTGATAGAACATTCCGTGAGAACTGAGCTCCACAGTAAGGTGAATCTAAAGCCCTACAGGATACCAGAAGCAGGCAGAAAAGCGGTATCCTCTGAGGTCAGGCACATGCTTGAGTTAGGGGTCATTGAGGAATCTACCAGTGAGTGGTCAAGCCCTATTGTCTTAATCCCAAAGCCTAATGGGACTTGGAGATTTTGTAATGATTTCCGGAAGCTAAATGAGGTATCAAAATTCGATGCATACCCTATGCCCAGAGTAGACGAACTAATTGAAAGGCTTGGGAAAGCAAGGTACATCATGACCCTTGACCTTACAAAAGGGTATTGGCAGATACCATTATCAGATGATGCTAAAAAAAAGACGGCATTCTCCACTCCAGAGGGGCTGTTCCAGTACACAGTGATGCCGTTCGGGTTACATGGAGCCCCTGCTACATTTCAGAGGTTAATGGACCTGATCTTGAAGCCACATCATGACTATGCTGTCGCTTACCTTGATGATGTGGTAATTTTTTCATCTGATTGGAGAAGTCACCTCTGGAAGGTACAGGCCGTTATAGACTCCATTAGTGATGCTGGCCTAACCATAAACCCTGAGAAATGTGCAGTGGGTCTAGAGGAAGCAAAAATCTGGGCTACATTATTGGTAAAGGGCTGGTTAAACCCCAGATCAATAAGGTAGAGGTGATACAAGACTGGCCTAGGCTCTTAACGAAGAAACAAATCAGGGCCTTCCTTGGCATGACAGGGTATTACCGCCGGTTCATACCATATTTTGCCTCGGTGGCAACACCATTGACTGACTTAACGAAAGGCCCTAAGTCAGTAACGGTGAAGTGGACCCCAGAGGCAGAAAAGGCCTTTCAAAGCCTAAAGTCCACTCTCTGTCAACAGCCGGTGCTCATTTCCCCGGATTTCAGAAAAGAGTTTCTGGTCCAGACAGATGCATCTGAGACAGGCTTGGGAGTGGTCCTGTCACAAGTAATAAATGGGGAGGAGCACCCAGTGATGTACCTAAGTAGGAAGTTGTCCCCAGCAGAGAAAAATTATGCCATAGTGGAACGAGAGTGTCTAGCCATTAAATGGGCTCTGGAGTCACTTAAATATACCTGCTAGGTAGGAAATTTCTGTTGGTAACAGATCACGCTCCTTTAACTTGGATGAAACAAAACAGGGAGAAAAACGCAAGAGTGACCAGGAGGTTTCTCTCCCTGCAAAATTTTTATTTCAAGGTTTAACATAGGCCGGGAAAATTACAGGGGAACGCAGATGCTTTGTCCAGGATACACTGCTTGTTGGCTAAAAATATCCAGACCTCTGGTCTGGAGAAGAGGGGGGGGGATATGTGGTAAGGTGAACAGAAAAGTGTATGGTAAAGTCCTGGAAGGGGTGTATATCCTACCCAGCTTCCTCAACTGGGTGAGGTAAATAAAATCCAGGACAGGTTTTCCCCTAGCCTGAGGGATCCCAGCTGAAGCCAGCTGGGATCATCAAGGGGAAATAAAGCACAGTCCAGACTGTCAGTCTGGGGAGATGAATGCCTGGAGAAAGCCTGGGAAGAGGGCTGCTCTGCTGGCTAGAGAAGCCGAGTTCTCTGTGTGACCTGTGTTCAATAGGTGAGCTAGGATCTTCACTGTATTAGCCAGGGCCTAGACGGGCAGGTGTTTATTTTAGTTTGGTTTATGTTTTGTGGTGCTGGACCTTCATCTTACCCAGTGGATTATAACTGGGGTTGCCTGTATTGCTGGAGTGTGATAAATAAAGCAACATTTGGACTTTAACCCTGTGGTCTGCAAGAGAATCTGTCACCGCCGCCCAATCTGAGAGTGTAACCCCTTACACCACCAAAAGCTTTCCCAGTACATACAGCAAATATACCCTGCAAAGGCAGTGTGAATAGAAACATAGAATGTGTCGGCAGATAAGAACCATTTGGCCCATCTAGTCTGCCCAATATACTGAATACTATGAATAGCCCCTGGCCCTATCTTATATGAAGGATGGCCTTATGCCTATCCCATGCATGCTTAAACTCCACTGTATTTGCAGCTTCTGCAGGAAGGCTATTCCATGCATCCACTACTCTCTCAGTAAAGTAATACTTCCTGATAATACTTTTAAACCTTTACCCCTCTAATTTAAAACTATGTCCTCTTGTAGCAGTTTTTCTTCTTTTAAATATTATCTCATCTTTTACCTTGTTGATTCCCTTTATGTATTTAAAAGTTTCTATCATATCCCCTCTGTCTCATCTTTCTTACAAGCTATACATGTTAAGGTCCTTTAATCTTTCCTGGTAAGTTTTATCCTGCAATCCATGTACTAGTTTAGTAGCTCTTCTCTGAACTCTCTCCAAAGTATCAATATCCTTCTGGAGATATGGTCTCCAGTACTGAGCACAATACTCCAAATGAGGTCTCACTAGTGCTCTGTAGAGCGACATGAGCACCTCCCTCTTTCTACTGGTAATGCCTCTCCCTATACACCCAAGCATTCTACTAGCATTTCCTGCTGCTCTATGACATTGTCTGCCTACCTTTAAGTCTTCTGAAATAATGACCCCTAAACCCCTTTCCTCAGATACTGAGGTTAGGACTGTATCATTGATTTTATATTCTGCTCTTGGGTTTTTACGCCCCAGGTGCATTATCTTGCACTTATCAACATTACATTTTAGTTGCCAGATTTTTGACCATTCCTCTAGTTTTCCTAAATCCTTTTCCATTTGGTGTACCCCTTCAGGAACATCAACCCTGTTACAAATCTTTGTGTCATCAGCAAAAAGACACACCTTAAACAATATGGGTCCCAGAACAGATCCCTTAGGTACCCCACTGGTAACAAGACCATGGTCTGAATATACTCAATTGACTACAACCCTTTGTTGTCTGTCCCTCAGCCACTGCCTAATCCATTCATCAATATGGGAGTCCAAGCCCAAATACTCTAATTTATTGATAAGCCTTCTATGTGGGACAGTATCAAAAGCCTTACTAAAGTCTAGATAAGCGATGTCTACTGCACCTCCACCATCTATTATTTTAGTCAATCAATAAGATTAGTTTGACATGATCTCCCTGAAGTAAACCCATGCTGTTTTTCATCTTTCAATTCATGGTATTTTAGATGTTCCACAATCCTCTCCTTAAGTATGGTTTCCATTAATTTTCTCACTATTGATGTCAGGCTTACTGGCCTATAGTTGCCCGATTCCTACCTACTACCTTTCTTGTTAATGGTCACAACATTTTCTAATTTCCAATCTTCTAGGATGACTCCTGTTACCAGTGATTGGATAAATAAATCTGTTAATAGTTTTGCTAGTTCACCGCTGAGCTCTTTTAATAGCTTTGGGTGTATCCCATCAGGCCCCTGTGACTTATTTGTATTAATTTTAGACAGCTGACTTAGAACCTCTTCCTCTGTAAAGACACATGCATCAAAAGATTCATTAGTCTTCTTTCCTAACTGAGGTCCTTTTCCTTCATTTTCCTTTGTAAAAACTGAACAGAAGTATTGATTGAGGCAGTTATCTAGTTCTTTATCTTTTTCCATATACCTTCCTTCTTTTGTTTTTAATTTGGTAATTCCTTGTTTTAGTTTCCTTTTTTTCATTTATGTATCTGAAGAATGTCTTATCGCCTTTTTTCACTGACTGAGCTAATTTCTTTTCTTCCTGCACTTTAGAAGCTCTTATAACTTGATTGCCCTCTCTCTGCCTAATCTTATAAAGTTGCCTGTCATCCTCGTTTTATTTTGTTTTATAATTACTAAATGTTATCTTTTTGTTTTTAATGATTTTGGCCACTTCTGATTACCACAGTGCTTTTACTGACTACTTATAAGTAGTACCATTTCTCCTGGACTCCATTAAAACAGTTCTAATCTGATAGGGACTCGTATACCACTAATCTAATTTTAGAAAAGTCAGTTTTTCTAAAATCTAAAACGTTTGTTTTGTGTGGTGTGAATCAGTCACTGTACTTATAGTAAACCACACTGACTGGTGATCACTAGATCCCAAGCTTTTCCCTACAGTAATATCAGATACCAAATTCCCATTTGTGAATACTGTGGCGAAACCAACCTCGCCACTGGGTTTTGGAGGGGCCTGGCTACTAGCCTCTTGCCCCAGGATTATGGGCCCTCTCATCAGCCAGGCCTCCTTTGTTCACAAAGGACTTGGACTAACTTGAACCCCTGGTCTAATTCGTGCCATTTTGGGATGTTAAATGTCTATGTGTATTGAAAAGGGTGGGACATTGTATACGTTGAGTAGGGAGGTCTGTTCCATTGTCTCTCTGTGTGTATTGGCGATGTCCTTTGTCCTGAGAGATAATTGAATTACTTCTCGGTTGTCTCCAGGACAGAGGATATTGTGTAATCGCCTGCCTGTGATTATTGCATCAACCCAGTGTGAGGTAATTCTATCACGGGCGGAGGGGAGGATTTTGTGTGGGAGTGTCTGAGTGTATTGTATGTGGTTATTGGCTGTTTTTACAAAACCCTGTGGGTGGTAACCTTGTTGGAAGATGTGTATAAAATGCTTTTTTGTTAAAATAAAAAGGGCTGCTTTATACCTTCATGAAGTTTTGGCTCATGTTTGGGGAATGGGATAACTCTTGGGGATTGCTATATCACTATACTCCCCTGAGTATAAGCTCTTGTAAGAGCTTGTTCATGGTTCCTGCTCTCTGGATGTAGGAGAGGTTCACCCACTGGAAGCTGAAGCCCAGTCTTGGGTCCAGCGTGGGTGGAGGACGGTGAGACCCCAACCAAGCTTCGGCGGTTTGTGGGGTCTGCAATGCGTACGGTGTCAAGTGGAGTGCTTGGAGTCCTCGGAAAGCACTAGGAGCATCTATCGACGGAGGTACCCGGTCGGGGAGCTAGGAGATCCGTTACATTGGTGGCAAGCAGTGGGGTGGCGACCTAGTGAGAGGAGAAGCATCTCGGAGACACCGTTCGTGGATTTTATAATTGAGGGCAACGCTAGTATCCGTACAGCGCCCCTGGCTACAGAAATATGGATGCCGTTGGTTTCTGCACAGCATTCCATGAGGAAGATTACCCGGATTACAGGGATGCCGAGCGGAAAGGCGTATGGCACCAGGCTCTGGAGGACATGCAGCGTCGGAGGGGTGAGAGTCTTCCCAGTGAGGAGCAGAGATTACGAATGCGATTGGCGCTGTGACTACCTCTACTGGGAGAGCAACCATTGAGGGAGTGGATGTCAGAGCTTGAGACACTGGTATGGCAGGAAACCTGGCTGGATGACTGCTTACCAAGCACTATGGTGGGACACAGTACGACAGTCTCCATGGATGGAGAAGTACGCCAAGCCCGAAGGTGAGGAATATAATGGCCCTGGTTTATTGTGGGAGTCTTTTGAAGACATTGACTTTGGGAGCACAGAAGAGTCTAGATTTTGGGACATTACTGACTACAGGGGGGACTTGCACAATTGGCCTACCACTAGTGGGGTGAGGGCAGATCTGACGTTTCTGGTCCAAAGGGAGTGAGAACTGGAGCAAGATTATCAACAGTTGTTTCGCTCCATTCAAGCCCAGCGCAAGATTCAAGACAGTCGGATACCAGGCCCAGACCTGCAGCCCTACTCCTGGCAAGTCACAGCTGAGGTATCCCCTACTTCCTCACCAACTGTGGAGGTAGGGGACTTCATAGACTGGTACTGGGAGGAACCCCAGTCGGCAGGTGGAGATGGGACCGAGATCTCTCCATCGGCCCTACAGGGATGCTGGGAAGTTGTCCCAGATCCCCAACGGCAGCCGGAGTTTCAGGGAGTAGGGACAGTTGGTCCTACTACCCAGTGGCAGTATCCTCTACAGGGAGAGAAGACAGTCGGTCTCTCTTCCCAGCGGCAGGTAGCATCCCAGGGGGAGGAGTTGGTTGGTCCCTCACCCCTGCAACAACCAGCTACAGAGGTAGGGGCCCTCATAGACTGGTCCTGGGGGGAAACCCATATGGCAGGTGGAGATGGGACCGAGATCTCTCCACCGGCCCTACAGGGATGCTGGGCAGTCGGCCCAGATCCCCAACGCAGCCGGAGTTTCAGGGAGTAGGGACAATTGGTCCTGCTCCCCAGCAGCAGTGTACTTTGAAGGGAGAGGAGACAACCAGTCTCTCTCCCCAACCACAGGGGGACAGCACCCCTAACTCCAATGATGCAGATGGGACCGCCGTCTCTGCACCAGGCCTACAGGGATGCTGGACGGCCGGTACAGAGTCCCCACCAACCCCGCAGGAAGGCCAGGAGGAGGAGGTAAGCGATCCCTCCTCTCCCCAGCTGATCCGCAACAAGGTCCTGGGGGTAGGATTCCCTGACCCCATCCCAGCGGAAGAGCTGGCATATGGGCAGAGCGCAGTTGGCCTCTGCCCTCCTCTATCCTCTTCTCCAGAGCCAGACTTCCCACAGGCTACCCCAGCAGAAGAGCTGGCATCTGAGCAGAGCGCAGTTGGCCTCTTCCCTCCCCTATCCTATTCTCCAGAGCCGGACTTCCCACAGGCTACCCCAGCGGAAGAGCTGGCATCTGGGCAGAGCGCAGTCGGCCTCTGCCCACCAAGTACCTACAGCTCCAAGCTAGAGAACCACAAGGAAGCAAGGATTTTCAGATGCCCACTCAACAGCTGGGGACATACAGAACAGAGCCAGGCCCCAAAATTCAACAGGTCCAGTATTGGGTTGTGGTTGGACTGCCAGACTAACTCAGGTACTGACCATGAGGATCTGGTTAGTCTTCCCTGGGAGGGGGAGATGTGTGGCGAAACCAACCTCGCCACTGGGTTTTGGAGGGGCCTGGCTACTAGCCTCTTGCCCCAGGATTATGGGCCCTCTCATCAGCCAGGCCTCCTTTGTTCACAAAGGACTTGGACTAACTTGAACCCTTGGCCTAATTCGTGCCATTTTGGGATGTTAAATGTCTATGTGTATTGAAAAGGGTGGGACATTGTATACGTTGAGTAGGGAGGTCTGTTCCATTGTCTCTCTGTGTGTATTGGCGATGTCCTTTGTCCTGAGAGATAATTGAATTACTTCTCGGCTGTCTCCAGGACAGAGGATATTGTGTATTCGCCTGCCTGTGATGATTGCATCAACCCAGTGTGAGGTAATTCTATCACGGGTGGATATGGGAATGGGATAACTACACTCTTGGGGATTGCTATATCACAATACTCCCCTGAGTATAAGCTCTTGTAAGAGCTTGTTCATGGTTCCTGCTCTCTGGTTGTAGGACAGGTTCACCCACTGGAAGCTGAAGCCCGGTCGTGGGTCCAGCGTGGGTGGAGGACGGTGAGACCCCAACCAAGCTGCGGCGGTTCGTGGGGTCTGCAGTGCGTATGGTGTCAAGTGGAGTGCTTGGAGTCTTCGGAAAGCACTAGGAGCATCTATTGACGGAGGTACGCGGTCGGAGTGCCAGGAGATCCGTTACAAATACTAAATATAAAATTACCTCCTTGCGGGTTGGCTCCTCAACTACTTGCTGTAGAGATAATCCCAGTAGGGAATTTAGAATATCTGTACTGCTGGCAGAACTAGCTATTTTGGTTTTCCAGTTTACATCAGGAAGATTAAAGTCTCCCATAATGATAACTTCCTCAACTAGTAGATCATCTAATTCTTTGACATGGCTAGGTGGTCTATATATCACACCTACATGAGTTACCTTATGATTATCAAGCTGCAAGGTAACCCAAACTGACTCTAAATTGGTCTCGCTAACTTGTATTGAATTAGATTTTATGCTATCTTTCACATACAGGGCCATCCCTTCCCCCTTCTTACATTCTCTGTCTTTCCTATATAGAAAGAACCCTGGTATGGTTATATCCTAGTAATTACTTCCTTTGAACCATGTCTCAATAACAGCCACTAAATCTATATTCTCAGATGCCATTGATCTTATTCCCTAAACTGCGAGCATTTGTAGACAAGACTCTGAGCTTGTCATTTCTTAACCTATGTGCTACTGGCATCTTCTGGAATTGTTCTGGGGGGGCAGTCGGACTGCTGGATTGTCACTCTTTTGCCCCCCTTACCTAGTTTAAATGCTCCTTAGCAAATACTTTGAACTGTTCACTGCGGACATTCATTCCCTTGAGAGAAAAATTCAAACCATCTTTCTTGTACAGTTCTTTTACATTCCAACTAAAGCTAACATAAGACACAAAGCCAAACCCTTGGTTCAGACACCATTCACCAAGCCATACATTGAATTCCTTAATGTCATGCTGAAGGCTATGCACAGGCAAAACTGCAGAGAATGAAACAGTTGATGCAACCTCTCGTATATCATTTCCAAGTGTGTGAAAAGCTTCCTTCACCTTTGAAACCTCATTGCAAGGCCATATCATTTGTCCCAAGATGGACAATGACATCCACCTCCCTTGCCTGCTTTGCTTGCCTAACAATATTAAGAACAATTCAATAATCCGCAGCACTCACCGGTAAATGATGAAAATAGTGGTGATTTATTCACTCAAGCAGCCAGTATACAGCGACGTTTCGACCTCAGTTGGTCTTTATCAAGCAGTGAGTGACCATATCCCAGTGTGCCTTGAATTTTCTAACAATATTAAGGATATGTCGTCTATCCCTGCTAGCGGTAGCACCAGGGAGACATCTCACAACACCATTTTCCTCACACTTCACACCTCTTATGATGGAATCGCCCACCAACAGCTGCTTACTATCAGTCCTCACCTTCTCCTTTTTGTCTTTGGCTGCAGTCTTGCATAGTTTAGGCATGATTAGGAGATGATTGTTTCTCACCCACTGTGCTTGAGCCGTCCTCCATGTTGCTCTTGCACTCTGAAAGTGCGGCAAATGAATTATGGAGAGCCACAGACTGTGGGACATGTCTTCTATCAACAACTCTCAGTCTACCAGAACCTGCTGTAACCCATCTTCCATTTCTAGGGGGCCTCTGTGGCAGTGGCAGTGGCATTGCTTTGTGTCTTATGTTAGCCCTAGTTGGAATGTAAAAGAACTGTACAAGAAAGATGGTTTGCATTTTTCTCTCAAAGGAACGAATGTCCGCAGTGAACAGTTCAAAGTATTTGCTAAGGAGCATTTAAACTAGGAAAGCCTGAGTTTGTTTAACGGTTAATTTACAAATCTCAGATTTCAAAAATGCGATGCACCCTTATTGGCACAATTTGTAAACTTTATGTCAGTCATGCCTTATTAAAGTCAACAGCTAAAAAGGTGGAACCACTAGCTATTGTTGGGTTCCAGCTTACTATAGAATTAGTAATGTAGTGCAATGCATCACTCAAGCCAGTATTTGCCAGTATATACTTGCTTTAAAATTTCATAAGACATTTAGTTCAAGTGCAAACATGACCTTACCCCTGAAGTAGCATTTTCATATGCATAGAACCGAGCTGTATGGAGTTTTATTATGGCACATAGAATGGGCAACTCTGTTTACTTATCTTGGACATAGAAACACACAGACTGCACAAATCCCACCAAGCAAAAAGCAAACACCAGCTCACTGGTTTCCTTTCCAATGTATTAAAACATACAGCACTTGATACAATTGCAGATCTTCTCTTTATTGCAATTCATCTTGATAAAACAAACATTCATATTGCAATTGTATCGGCAGCCTCATGGGAATTAGCCTATATGTTTCAAACGCTATCCGCGTCCTTACACATGGTCATGAGTTAGGACACGGATAATGTATGAATACATTCATACAAGATTAATTCAAATAAAGAGCCGATCTGTAATTTTACCAAGTGTTAAATACTTTTACTATATTGCACAAATCCCACCCTCATCTGAGACATGGGGGACACCTCCAGTTAAGTTAAATCTCAAACCAAAAAGAAGTTCTGAGGTTTTGGTTTGGAGATTGATTCAAAAAGCTTGACAAAATGAATATGAACAAAAGTAAGTGACACAAAGACTTGAGAAACTGGAGCTTTGAAGGCTAAAAAAATCCTTTTTTGTTTTTAAGCAAAAAAGTTTCACTACATTCTTCATTTGATCCTACAGAGACTCAAAGATGGTGATACCGTAAATGACACCAAACCTCACAGGTATTCATGTACTACAGGAAGCTACAGAAAAAATGTATTACTTACTGATAGATTTTCTGATAACCTGAATAGTTGTAGCAAAATTTAATATTACACAGTAACATATAAAACTCCGTTCACATTCCCTCAGCGACCGATTTTTCAGTAAAAGCTAAATATATCTCACGTTTTGAAGCAACAATGATAATTCAGGGGAAAAGCAAAGCTCATAGCTAATATAGAAGTAATCCCTGACATGAATATCAACTTTAGTCAGCTAATAACTTTAGTATTCCCTGAGCATGCAGAGTCCAGCTCAAGGTCAAAGAGATTAGGGCAAGACAGATCAACAGCAATCAGTCCGATAGTTAGATACACCGCTTGTGTTTATTACTGATGCCTTGCTGCATTTCTTTACAAAAAATATGCCCACTATCTAGACACTGCTTACTTCCTCATCATGACAGAGACTAACCCCTTGCCAACATCAATATCCACAAGTCCTCACTCAACTCCATAGAACATTATTTGGCTCTGATTAATGTACCAGGACGTGAACCTTTTTAAGGGGCACACAATCTAATAAGGTGGAAGATTGATCTGTTCAACCACACTGCCAGCTTCTTAAGAGAGAGAGGAGAAAATCAATACAGTTTTTTCATTATAACTTTTTCCCCTTTTTAAGTAGCAACTGTTTGCTCTGTACTGGTCATTTCTTCTTGTTGAAAACTTAGGTAAGCACGCTTATGGACTGCTAATATCATGTTGCATTGCTCTATATTAACCATTTCATACCATGGAAGTTGTTGACTCCTAAATCTTGGATTTTTAAGGTATTGTTTTGATTGTTAAGATGTTCACTGTAAAAATGTCATGGAACCATGAACCAGACGTACAACAAGAGATAAGTGGAAATAAGAAGGCTTTATTGAAAACCAAGCTGTAGGGCAAAAGTCCAAACGGATGGCTAAACCGAAGCAGGGTCTTGCGAAGCCAGAGGTCAGGAACCAGAAGGGTAGTCAGACGAAGCCTGGATCAGGAACCAGCAGGGTAGTCAGACGAAGCCTGGATCAGGAACCAGCAGGGTAGTCAGACGAAGCCAGGATCAGGAACCAGAAGCAGCAGCAGTCTTGGAAGCATGTGAACACAGGAGGACCAAGCAAGGAACTGAAGCCACAGACCTCCTATATATATGAGCTAGGCATCCAGCTCCTCCCAGTGGGAAGGAGAAGCCGCAGGGTGGGAGGCTACAAGAAATCCAGAAACAAAGATGGCCGCCAGCACATGTCAAACGAAGGAGAACAGCAAGAAGGTAAGACCATGACAGTACCTCCCCCTCAAGGGCCCCTCCTCCGCGGAGTAAAGAACGGTTTCTGAGGGAAGCGTGCGTGGAAGGCTCGGAGCAAGGCAGGAGCATGGACATCTGCGGAGGGAACCCAGGAACGCTCCTCTGGACCATAACCACGCCAATGGACCAAAAACTGCACCCGACCGCGGACCAGGCGTGAGTCCAGGATATTGCTCACCTCATACTCCTCATGATTGCCCACTTGGACCGGACGAGGCCGAGGAACCGAGGAAGTGAAACGATTACACACCAGTGGCTTCAACAGGGAGACATGAAACACGTTGGAGATCCGCATGCCAGGAGGAAGCGCAAGGGCATAGGCTACCGGGTTTACCCTGCGAAGCACTCGGAAGGGACCAACAAAGCGAGGCGCCAGCTTGGGAGTGGGCACTCGAAGATTGAGGTTGCGGGTGGACAACCATACGTGGTCTCCGACCTGGTAGGAAGGAGCGGGCGCTCGTCTGCGATCAGCCTGGAGTCTCTGGCGCTGCGCAGAGACCTCAAGGGACCTCTGGATCTGTACCCAAGAAGCACGTAGGACGGAAAGGTGATCCTCCACAGCCGGAGTATCCTGGGGAGAGAATACCTCCGGTAACACGGCAGGTTGGAACCCATAATTGGCCATGAAGGGAGACGTCCCAGAGGAAGAGTTCACCGCCGTGTTCCTGGCAAACTCAGCCCAAGGCAGGAGGTCAACCCAATTGTCTTGGTGATCGGAGACATAGCAACGAAGGAATTGCTCCAAGGCCTGATTGGATCGTTCTGCGGCCCCATTGGACTGAGGGTGGTAGGCCGAGGAGAAAGAGAGATGAATCCCCAACTGGGAGCAAAAGGCGCGCCAGAACCTGGACACAAACTGACTCCCCCGATCCGACACAATCTCCTTGGGCAAACCGTGCAACCGGAAAACCTCCCTGGCAAAAATCGTGGCCAACTCTTGTGCAGAGGGTAACTTCTTGAGAGGAACACAGTGGCACATTTTGGAAAACCGATCCACAATCATGAGAATGACCGTATGGCCTCGGGATGCAGGGAGGTCCACAATGAAATCCATCCCCAGGTGTGACCATGGACGCTCCCCGGTGGCTATGGGTTGCAAAAGGCCCAACGGAAGGTGCCGAGGGGACTTACTCTGGGCACAAACGGAGCATGCCGCTACATATGCGGCGATGTCGGAACGTAGAGAAGGCCACCAGAACAGACGTGAAACAGCCCAGGACAGCTGATTCTTTCCAGGATGCCCCGCGGCCTTGGAGTTATGGTAGGTTCGCAACAACCGAGTGCGCAACTCCTCAGGCACAAAACATCTGCCGTTGGGTCTCCCAGAGGGAGCACCAGATTGAGCCGCCAAAATCTGCTCACCCAGGGGAGAGGTCAGGCTGGTGCGAATGGCGGCCAGGATCTGATTCGGAGGTATACCCAAGTCGGAATCGACTCCTCCCCGGACAGCTCGGAGTACTGCCGTGATAAGGCATCCGCTCTGATGTTCTTGGAACCGGGTAGGTAGGAGACCACGTAATTAAAACGTGACAAGAACAGAGCCCATCTGGCCTGACGTGGTGTCAATCTCTTGGCCTCAGAGAGGTAGGTCAGATTCTTGTGGTCCGTCAGGATGAGAACCGGAACCACCGAGCCCTCGAGCAAGTGCCTCCATTCTTTAAGGGCCTGCACGATGGCCAATAACTCCCTGTCACCAATCTGATAGTTGCACTCCGCGGAAGACAGTTTCCGGGAGTAAAACCCACAAGGAAGCAGAGGACCCTCTGGTGTTCTACGCTGAGACAGAAGGGCGCCTACTCCCGTCTCAGACGCGTCCACCTCGAGGACAAACGGCAACCCAGGGTTGGGATGCGACAGAATCTGAGCCGACACAAAGGCGGACTTTAGAGCCTCAAAAGCTCGGATGGCCTCGAGCGGCCAGACCTGGGGATTACTGCCCTTCCTGGTCAGATCCGTGAGAGGCTTGGCTAGCATGGAAAAGTCCCTGATGAACTTCCGATAATAATTGGCGAAGCCCAAAAAGCGCTGCAGGGCACGAAGACCACTGGGCTGGGGCCACTGTAAGACAGCCGAAACCTTCTCAGGATCCATGGAGAACCCCTCAGCGGAAATGATGTAACCTAAGAAGGTTACCTGGGATCGGTGAAATTCGCATTTCTCAAGCTTACCGAACAGCTTGTTCTCTCGTACCCGTTGCAACACTCGTCTGACATCCAGAATGTGGGCCTCCATGGATTCAGAATATACCAAGATGTCATCCAAATAGACCACCACACACTGCTGCAACAGGTCACGGAAAACATCGTTGATGAATTCCTGGAAGACTGCGGGCGCATTGCACAACCCAAAGGGCATAACCAAGGATTCATAATGACCGGTCCTGGTGTTAAACGCGGTCTTCCACTCATCGCCCGCCTTGATCCTTACCAGGTTATATGCCGCCCTCAGGTCGAGTTTGGTAAAGACCGTGGCCCCTTTGAGGCGATCGAACAGCTCGGAAATCAAGGGTATCGGGTAAGCGTTCTTGATCGTGATGCGATTGAGACCCCTGTAATCGATGCAAGGCCTCAACTCACCGCCCTTCTTTTTCACAAAGAAAAATCCAGCCCCTGCCGGGGACGAGGATTTGCGAATGTGTCCGCGTGAAAGCGCCTCCCTCACGTACTCCTCCATGGCCTCATTCTCCGCTACCGACAGTGGATAGACTTTGCCACGAGGAGGAACGGCACCAGATTGTAACTCTATGGCACAATCGTATGGGCGGTGCGGAGGTAGGGCAACCGCACGCACCTTATCGAATACATCCCGGTACTCTTCGTATTCAGGAGGCAACAGAGAGTCCGAGGAAGTACACAGCAACTTGACAGGCCCATGGATGCAACTAGCCCCACACTGCGGTGACCACGAGAGGATCTCGGCCGATCTCCAATCGAAAGTCGGATTATGCTTCTGGAGCCAGGGGTACCCCAAGACCACCGAGTAGTGTGGAGACGAAATAACCTGGAGACAGACCGACTCTCTGTGAACGGCACCAATGGCCATCCCCACTGGAAGGGTCTCCTGAGTCACGTGTGGCGGCAGAAGGGGTCTGCCGTCTATCGCCTCAAGAGCCAGTGGGGAACCTCGAGGCTGCAGAGGAATGGAATTGGCGGCAGCGAACACACTATCAATGAACAAACCACCAGCACCAGAGTCCACCAACGCCTGGGTCGTCACCGAGCCCCCGACCCAGGAGAGGACAACAGTAATCAGTGGTTTGTCAACACGGGAAACCGGGGACGAGGAGACTCCACCCAAGATCTGCCCCCGACAGGATCTCAGGTGCGAGCGTTTCCCGGACGGTTCGGGCATGCCAACCGAAAATGCCCACCGAGACCACAGTACATGCATCGGCCCTCGCGTCTCCGGCGTACCCTCTCCCCCTCGGACAGGCGAGCAAACCCCAGCTGCATGGGTTCACCCCCAGACAAGTCATCCCCAGGAGGCGTGGGAGGAGAGGGAGGCACGGGTGGGACAGCAAACATAGGCGCCAATCTGTTAGAAGACCTCCGCAGGCTCTCCTTAAAGGAAGGTCTCTCCCCGAGTCTGGTGTCAATCAAAATCAGGAAAGAAATAAGAGACTCGAGCTCCACTGGTAGGTCCTTAGCTGCAACCTCATCCTTCAAGGCATCCGAGAGACCATGAGAGAAAGCAGCGACCAGAGCCTCATTATTCCAGCCCACCTCTGCTGCCAGGGTACGAAACTCAATGGCGTATTCAGCTACGGATCGTGAACCCTGTCTGATGGACATAAGGAGCTTCGCAGCAGAGGCGGCACGAGCCGGCACATCGAATACCTTCCGAAGAGAAGCAACAAAACCGGAAAACTCGGCAACCACCGGATTGTTGTTCTCCCATAAAGGGCTGGCCCAGGCCAAGGCCTTGTCCGAGAGCAGCGAGATCAAGAAGCCCACCTTTGATCTCTCAGTAGGAAAGGCATGTGGCAGCAACTCGAAATAAATGCCCACCTGGTTAAGGAAACCTCGGCACTGAGTTGGCTCTCCCCCAAAGCGCTGTGGAAGGGGGGCAGAACCGGTCATACCCCGAAACACCACAGGCGCAGCAACAGGTGTCGGGGTAGACTCTGGCGCAACAACCGGAGCGGCAGTAGGGGCGGGCCCAGGAGCGACAACCGACCCATCGGCAACGGAAGCTAAATGAGCCGTGCGTTCAAGCAGGGTTTGCAACGCCACAGCGAACCGACCCAACAGGTGATCCTGCTGATCAAGTCTGGCAACCAGCGTAGGTAGCGAGGATGGCCCTGTACCGTCAGAATTCATGGCTTGGTCCTAATGTCATGGAACCATGAACCAGACGTACAACAAGAGATAAGTGGAAATAAGAAGGCTTTATTGAAAACCAAGCTGTAGGGCAAAAGTCCAAACGGATGGCTAAACCGAAGCAGGGTCTTGCGAAGCCAGAGGTCAGGAACCAGAAGGGTAGTCAGACGAAGCCTGGATCAGGAACCAGCAGGGTAGTCAGACGAAGCCTGGATCAGGAACCAGCAGGGTAGTCAGACGAAGCCAGGATCAGGAACCAGAAGCAGCAGCAGTCTTGGAAGCATGTGAACACAGGAGGACCAAGCAAGGAACTGAAGCCACAGACCTCCTATATATATGAGCTAGGCATCCAGCTCCTCCCAGTGGGAAGGAGAAGCCGCAGGGTGGGAGGCTACAAGAAATCCAGAAACCAAGATGGCCGCCAGCACATGTCAAACGAAGGAGAACAGCAAGAAGGTAAGACCATGACAAAAAAGCTTAGTGATAATAAGCTTAATAGGGCACTCCAGTCAAATTTTTATAACATACCGTATCTATAGGATATGACATAAATGATTAGTGAGTAGGGATGAGCGAACTCGAACTGTATAGTTCGGGTTCGTACCGAATTTTGGGGTGTCCGTGACACGGACCCGAACCCGGACATTTTCGTAAAAGTCCGGGTTCGGGTTCGGTGTTCGTCGCTTTCTTGGCGCTTTTGTGACGCTTTCTTGGCGCTTTTTGAAAGGCTGCAAAGCAGCCAATCAACAAGCGTCATACTACTTGCCCCAAGAGGCCGTCACAGCCATGCCTACTATTGGCATGGCTGTGATTGGCCAGAGCACCATGTGACCCAGCCTCTATTTAAGCTGGAGTCACATAGCGCCGCCCGTCACTCTGCTCTGATTAGCGTAGGGAGAGGTTGCGGATGCGACAGTAGGGCGAGATTAGGCAGATTAACTCCTCCAAAGGACTTCACTTGATTAATCGATCGATCTGCAGCTGTGCATCATTGAGCTGCTGAAATTCAAATGCTCACTCACTGTTTTTAGGCTGCCCAGACCGTTTGTCAGTCACTTTTTTCTGGGGTGATCGGCGGCCATTTTGTGTCTTGTGCGGTGCTGCGACCAAGTGCATCCAAGCTGCGACCAAGTGCATTTAACCCTCAATGGTGTGGTTGTTTTTTGGCTAAAGCCTACATCAGGGTGAAGCTGTCACACCAAGTGCATTTAACCAGCAATAGTCTGTTCATTTTTTTGGCCATATACTAAATCAGGGGCAAGCTGCGCCTGTCACCAAGTGCATTTAACCCTCAATGGTGTGGTTGTTTTTTGGCTAAAGCCTACATCAGGGTGAAGCTGTCACACCAAGTGCATTTAACCAGCAATAGTCTGTTCATTTTTTGGCCATATACTACATCAGGGGCAAGCTGCGCCCGTCACCAAGTGCATTTAACCCTCAGTAGTGTGGTGCGTCAAGCTGTGACACCAAGTGCATTTAACCAGCAATAGTCTGTTCATTTTTTGGCCATATACTAAATCAGGGGCAAGCTGCGCCCGTCACCAAGTGCATTTAACCAGCAATAGTGTGGTTATTTTTTGGCCATATCCCAGTCTAATTCTGTCACTAAATCCATACCGGTCACCCAGCGCCTAAATACTAGGCCTCAAATTTATATCCCGCTAAATCTCTCGTTCCCGCTGTCCTGTTGTGGCTGGGAAAGTTATTTAGTGTCCGTCAAAGCACATTTTTTGTTCTGGGTTGAAGTACAATTCCCAATTTAGCAATTTCATAATTTAGTGGTTCCTGCTATATCAGAGCTATTTGAAATCTATCCCTAAAAGGGTATATAATATTCAAGGTGCACATTGGGTCATTCAGAATAACTTCACACACACCCGCTACTGTGTATTTCCAAGTCTAATTCTGTCACTAAACCCATACCTGTCACCCAGCACCTAAATACTAGGCCTCAAATTTATATCCTGCTAAATCTCTCGTTACCGCTGTCCTGTTGTGGCTGGGAAAGTTATTTAGTGTCCGTCAAAGCACATTTTTTGTTCTGGGTTGAAATACAATTCCCAATTTAGCAATTTCATAATTTAGTGGTTTCTGCTATATCAGAGCTATTTGAAATCTATCCCTAAAAGGGTATATAATATTCAAGGTGCACATTGGGTCATTCAGAATAACTTCACACACACCCGCTACTGTGTATTTCTAAGTCTAATTCTGTCACTAAACCCATACCTGTCACCCAGCGCCTAAATACTAGGCCTCAAATTTATATCCTGCTAAATCTCTCGTTAACGCTGTCCTGTTGTGGCTGGGAAAGTTATTTAGTGTCCGTCAAAGCACATTTTTTGTTCTGGGTTTAAATACAATTCCCAATTTAACAATTTCATAATTTAGTGGTTTCTGCTATATCAGAGCTATTTGAAATCTATCCCTAAAAGGGTATATAATATTCAAGGTGCACATTGGGTCATTCAGAATAACTTCACACACACCCGCTACTGTGTATTTCCAAGTCTAATTCTGTCACTAAACCCATACCTGTCACCCAGCGCCTAAATACTAGGCCTCAAATTTATATCCTGCTAAATCTCTCGTTAACGCTGTCCTGTTGTGGCTGGGAAAGTTATTTAGTGTCCGTCAAAGCACATTTTTTGTTCTGGGTTGAAATACAATTCCCAATTTAGCAATTTCATAATTTAGTGGTTTCTGCTATATCAGAGCTATTTGAAATCTATCCCTAAAAGGGTATATAATATTCAAGGTGCACATTGGGTCATTCAGAATAACTTCACACACACCCGCTACTGTGTATTTCTAAGTCTAATTCTGTCACTAAACCCATACCTGTCACCCAGCGCCTAAATACTAGGCCTCAAATTTATATCCTGCTAAATCTCTCGTTAACGCTGTCCTGTTGTGGCTGGGAAAGTTATTTAGTGTCCGTCAAAGCACATTTTTTGTTCTGGGTTGAAATACAATTCCCAATTTAGCAATTTCATAATTTAGTGGTTTCTGCTATATCAGAGCTATTTGAAATCTATCCCTAAAAGGGTATATAATATTCAAGGTGCACATTGGGTCATTCAGAATAACTTCACACACACACGCTTCTGTGCATTTCCAAGTCTAATTCTGTCACTAAATCCATACCGGTCACCCAGCGCCTAAATACTAGGCCTCAAATTTATATCCCGCTGAATTTGAATACAATACATTGGGCCAAATAATATATTTGTTGTTGTGGTGAACCATAACAATGAGAAAAACATCTAGTAAGGGACGCGGACGTGGACATGGTCGTGGACATGGTCGGACATGGTGGGTGACGTGAAGCCTCATTCTCTGCTATGACATGCAGACTGATTCTCTGCTGTCATGAAGCCAGATTGTCTGTTACGGGACCTCTCTGCTCTGCCTGTGTGCTAGGCCTAAATATATGCCAATGGACTGTTGCAGTGGTGGGTGACGTGAAGCCTCATTCTCTGCTATGACATGCAGACTGATTCTCTGCTGACATGAAGCCAGATCGTCTGTTACGGGACCTCTCTGCTCTGCCTGTGTGCTAGGCCTAAATATATGCCAATGGACTGTTGCAGTGGTGGGTGACGTGAAGCCTCATTCTCTGCTATGACATGCAGACTGATTCTCTGCTGACATGAAGCCAGATTGTCTGTTACGGGACCTCTCTGCTCTGCCTGTGTGCTAGGCCTAAATATATGCCAATGGACTGTTGCAGTGGTGGGTGACGTGAAGCCTCATTCTCTGCTATGACATGCAGACTGATTCTCTGCTGTCATGAAGCCAGATTGTCTGTTACGGGACCTCTCTGCTCTGCCTGTGTGCTAGGCCTAAATATATGCCAATGGACTGTTGCAGTGGTGGGTGACGTGAAGCCTCATTCTCTGCTATGACATGCAGACTGATTCTCTATTGACATGAAGCCAGATTGTCTGTTACGGGACCTCTCTCCTCTGCCTGTGTGCTAGGCCTAAATATATGCCAATGGACTGTTGCAGTGGTGGCTGACGTGAAGCCTCATTCTCTGCTATGACATGCAGACTAATTCTCTGCTGACATGAAGCCAGATTGTCTGTTACGGGACCTCTCTCCTCTGCCTGGGTGCTGGGCCTAAGTTTATGACAATGGACTGTTGCAGTGGTGGCTGACGTGAAGCCTGATTCTCTGCTATGACATGCAGACTGATTCTCTGCTGACATGAAGCCAGATCCTCTGTTACGGGACCTCTCTCCTCTGTCTGGGTGCTGGGCCTAAATTTATGACAATGGACTGTTGCAGTGGTGGCTGACGTGAAGCCTGATTCTCTGCTATGACATGCAGACTGATTCTCTGCTGACATGAAGCCAGATCCTCTGTTACGGGACCTCTCTCCTCTGCCTGGGTGCTGGGCCTAAATTTATGAAAATGGACTCTTACAGTGGTGGGTGACGTGAAGCCTGATTCTCTGCTATGACATGCAGACTGATTCTCTGCTGACATGAAGCCAGATTGTCTGTTACGGGACCTCTCTCCTCTGCCTGGGTGCCGGGGCCTAAATATCTGAGAATGGACTGTTCCAGTGGTGGGTGACGGGAAGCCAGATTCTCTGCTATGGAACCTCTCTCCAATTGATTTTGGTTAATTTTTATTTATTTAATTTTTATTTTAATTAATTTCCCTATCCACATTTGTTTGCAGGGGATTTACCTACATGTTGCTGCCTTTTGCAGCCCTCTAGCCCTTTCCTGGGCTGTTTTACAGCCGTTTTAGTGCCGAAAAGTTCGGGTCCCCATTGACTTCAATGGGGTTCGGGTTCGGGACGAAGTTCGGATCGGGTTCGGATCCCAAACCCGAACATTTCCGGGATGTTCGGCCGAACTTCTCGAACCCGAACATCCAGGTGTTCGCTCAACTCTATTAGTGAGTCCAACAACTAGGACTCCTACTGATCATAAGAACAGTGTCCCAGTAAACATCTTGAAGTCAGTTTAAAGTGGGACAAAGGCATCTGGATATGAAAAACATAGACTAGCACCTCCAAACAATATTAAAGGGGTTACCCAGAGGATGATAATGATGACCTATCCTCAGGAGTCCCAGTACTTGATTCAGGCGAGGGCATATGAACCCCATTCTGCTGGATGTGAAGGGTGGTCAGATATATATGGCTTTAGTCTATGATTAAGACTGCTAGTTGGTGGAAATGCAGATCAGATGACTGCCTGAAGATGTGTGTTTTTTAAAGTGAATATTGGAATACATAAAAGGGGGCATTTATCAAGACCAGTGTTTTCATTGTCGCTCTTTATTTCCCCTGCACAACCAGAGAGTGCCCAAAATGTATGCAGAGGTGCAGGCTGTAGATTTCTGTTTTAATTCACGGCAGAAAACTCCTGGCCATGCCCCCTCCTGCCCTCACCACGAACCCTTTTTTCGACACTTCTGAAAAGTGGGGAGAAGGAATAAAAAGTCACAAAGTTTGCCTCAAATATAGCATACTGCCAAATTTTCAACTTTTTACTTGTAAATGCCATAATAAATATTCCCGAAAATCTTTAATTCTTACAAAGAACAACGTTACATTTTTCTTAAGGTGAGTTTTCCAATGACATAAATAGTTCTTGTAACATTCAGATGGAAACAGTAAGAACTGCATTACTTTTCAGCTATACCAATAAGAGAATTTAAAACTTGACTCATTCCCGGTGACATTTGCAGAGCTGAGCTATCTGCTGGCAGAAGAGTCTAAAGATAAATGTCAACTTCTGAAACTGTTTTTACATGTGACTAAATTCAGTTGGTTATTTGTAGCAGATGGTATTTCTTAAAGATGAAAATGTTTGATGGGGAAATGGAACCATGGCTTTAAGATGTCATCAGGTTTTGGTTACAGTTATATACAATCAGATACAAGTAATTTATGGCAATATTCCTTGCAATTCTTAGAAACTTCTTTGTCGAGAAGACTCACAATTATATTATTATTAATATAGTAATTTCTTTGATGTACCTTTTATGAAAGTTTCCTAACGATAAAGTAGCATTATAACTGAATATACTCAATATTGGTATACTATCACTATCTTTCTCCATGAAAGTCAAATCTGCATTTATCCCTAAAAGCTCATTTTTATTAAATTAATTTAAAAGGACCTGGCAACCCAGGCCACCTATATAAATCTTCACAAGGTAAGTGAACCAAAAAGCAAAAATGTGCAACCTGATACTAAAAGAGAGACCGCCAGTAAATGTTAGGGTAGGATGGGCAGAGAGATCCGTATGAGGGGAGAATTTGACCCTAATGTGGCCCTGCTGAGTCCTCAGCCCAGGGATGGCCCCTGATGGTGGAGTCTCCCTGTCCTTGTGCCTAACCTTTCTGGTGCTAGAAAGTACAGAGCCCAACAAACAACAGCAATACAAAAAGATACTGAAAACAATAAATATGGTACATTACATCACAGGAGATTGGCACAGATGATATGTACTTGGGACAATCAAAACAACACGTTGTCCGCATAGGTCAGGGCATGGTGCAGACACCTGAAGATAGACATGGGAGAGAAAGTGAATCAGATGACCCATAAAGACACAAGAGGCATTCTAAACTGTGTTTCCCATTCTTACTCACATGTGATGGTCCCAAGATGTGGACATGGCCAAAACTCAGCACATATGATGATGTCAGCAAGTGCATTGAGGAGGGAGATTTAAATAGCAATGCACTCCTACACTTCTGTCCGCCGAGAAGGACACTAAGTCTATCTCTGTTGTCTAGGTTCCCTGAGTTTTTAAGCAGCTGGCACAGCACGGCCGGAGCAAGCGTGCAGTACCTCATGAGTGATGCTGCACCTCTAGAAGGTAGTGAGGAACTTTGCTTTCCACAGTAGTGGCAGCAATGCGTTTCACCCACTGGAAGTGCTTCCTCTGGTAAAAAGAGGCAGACACTTTACCTCATTGACAGCATTGCGTTCCACCTGCCGGAAGTGTCCTTCTCGGCGGGCGGAAGTATAGGGGCGCATTGCTATTTAAATCTCCCTCATTGATACACTTGCTGACATCATCATATGCGCTGAGTTTTGGCCATGTCCACATCTTGGGATCATCGCATGTGCGTAAGAAGGGGAAACACAGTTTAGAGCTGCCTCTTGTGTCTTTATGGCTCATCTGATCCACTTTTTCTCCCATGTCTATCTTCAGGTGTCTGCATCATGCCCTAACCTATGGGGACCACATGTGTTGTCTTTGATTGTCCCAAGTACATATCATCTGTAGTGTTGAGCGCGAATATTCGAATAGCGAATTTTAATCTTGAATATCGGCACCTCGAGAATTTGTAAATATTTAGAATGACGTCATTGGCCCACAAGAAAGAAGCAGGGAGGAATCATGTGTTCACTTCAGATGGAAAAAAATTATGAATATTGTAAAAAATGAATATATAACACTATAGTACTTTATATTCATTTTTTAGAATATTCGTAATTTTTTACCATCTGAAGTCATGATTCCTCTCTGATTAAGTTCCTTGTGGGCCAATGACTCATTGGCCCACAAGCAAGAAGCAAGGAGGAATCATGTGTTCAGATGGAAAAAATGACGAATATTTTAAAAACAAATATATAGCACTATATTCTATAGTGCTATATATTAGTTTTTGACCCACGCCTGTATTGAGCGCATAATACTTGCATATTACGCAATCATAACCTTGCTGATTTTGGCATAAAAAAAAGAATGTAGAGTATAACGAATATACGAATTTGCGAATATATGCCGAATATGGATCTCTCTGCCCATCCTACCCTAACATTTACTGGCGGCCTCTTTTTTAGTATCAGGTTGCACATTTTTTTCTTTTTGGCTCACTTACCTTTTGAGGATTTATATAGTGGCCTGCGTTGCCAGGTCCTTTTAAATTGATTTAATAAAAATTAGCTTTTTGGGGTCAATTTAGCTTTTATTGGTTCTTTATATGTATTTATTACCTTCAATTATCAGTTTACATACTTTTTTTGTCATATAATCAAATCTGCATTTGCCTACTGGATTTATTAGGTCTGTATTAAAACTTGTAAGTCACAAAGATATACATAAAAAAGCTGCAATTATAGATATTAATTTCATAAAAAAAGTGGCACACATGCCGTGCCTTCAGATTTTATGCACTGGAGCTGACAAATACTGTAGTTCAAATTGTTACAGTGGGAAACAAAAAAACCTGATTAACAAATAAATAAAAAGTACAAATTGTGAGTGCATAGTTGTTATAAAACTCCAAAATAAGGTCTAGTCCAACCAGTTAACTTCAAAAGTCACATAAATAGTTATAATAACGGCCCCCATGTGAGTAGTGTCACATGACCTGTCACATGATCATGTGAAAGGTCCCTGAGTCTATAACACTACCATGCCACTAACATAAAAACCAAGGATCTCTCTAAACAGGTTAGTGACAAAGTTGTAGAGAAGTATAGATCAGGGTTGGACGTGAGCTATATATTTTTTTGTTCCATTTTAGGGTACAAATCAGCCTTTTTTTAATCTCTTAGCATGCCCAGACAGCGTAAAGCTATCAGCCATGGTGGGAGTTGTAGTTTTACAACAGCTAGAGGGCCATAGGGTTGCAATAACATAATAACATAAGTTGCAATAACATACCATTGCAGTGAGGACTTTTACTGGCTGCCTGTGAAGCCCTGCCATAGGCATGGCTTAGCAGGCAGTTTGCTGTGGCAGGCCTTTGAGCCTTCATAAGGTCCCGAGGCTGTCATAGGAAATCTTAGCCCTGCAGTTTCACTGTGAGGAGGAGAGCATGTGTGTTCACTCTGTTTAACCATTAAGATGCTGTGGTTACAATTGACCATGACATCTTAGGGATTAAATAACTTGGATGAGCATTATCTCCAATTTCGGTCATTGCGGACGTGTCAGCTAGCAACCACTGTGTATGAAACTTGCCTAGATTTTGAGCCTGCTCCATTAATTTACAGCTGACCAAAAATACCAACAATGTACAGTTACATTATGCTGTGCATAAAGGTTAAGGGGAAATATTTAAATGTCTTGAAATGGCCTAGTCAAAGACTACAGTTGTCTACAGTACATGTGTTAAAGACAAGTCAGGACACATGCATCTAGAATTGCAGCAAAAGATGGCATCACAAAGTATTGTGTTTCAGGGGGTGGATGCATATTAAAGTTCACATTTTTGTTTGTGTTAATTATTGTTTATATCATGGTAAAAAATTGCATACATTCTTTTTTAATTCCAAGTTGTAATGCAACAAAACAGGGAAAAGATCAAGGGGGTGAATATTTTTGCAAGGCACGGTAACACTAGCATGGCATGGTATACATTAGAATCCTATCTAGAAATAGTATCGAGAACCTATGACATGTGGGCTAAAATAACATTTGGCCCATAGAAACCTATGTGTATGTTAAAAGTTGCGAACCTAATGTATCCTTCTGGTGTATGCCATAAACATGGTATTAACATAGCCCCAGTAACAAGTAAATTATTCAATTTGTAATTAGTGTTGAGCGTGAATTACAAATTGAATTACGCATATTTATCTTGAATATCGCAACTTCGAGAATTTGCGAATATTTTAAATATAGTGCTATATATTTGCTATATCGAATATTCGTCATTTTTTTACATCTGAAAACATGATTCCGCCCTGCTTCTTGCTTGTGGGCCAAAATAACGAATATTCGATATAGAGAATATTTAGCACTATATTCAATATAGTGCTATATATTCATTTTTTAGAATATTCGTCTATTTTTTTCCTTCTTAAGTCATGATTACCTCCTGATTAAGTTGCTTGTGGGCCAAAGACTAATTGGCCCACAAGCAAGAAGCAGGGAGGAATCATGTGTTCAGATTAGAAAAATATTCTGTTTTCTATAGTGCTATATATTAGTTTTTACAATATTCGCCATTGACTAGAGTTGAGCGAACACCTGGATGTTCGGGTTCGAGAAGTTCGGCCAAACTTCCCGAAAATGTTCGGGTTTGGGATCCGAACTCGCCCCGAACTTCTCCCCGAACCCGAACCCCATTGAAGTCAATGGGGACCCGAACTTTTCGGCACTAAAAAGGCTGTAAAATAGCCCAGGAAAGGGCTAAAGGGCTGCAAAAGGCAGCAGAATGTAGGTAAATCCCCTGCAAACAAATGTGGATAGGGAAATGAATAAAAAATAAAATAAATTAACCAATATCAATTGGAGAGAGGTCCCATAGCAGAGAATCAGGCTTCATGTGACCCACCACTGGAACAGGCCACTGTCAGATATTTAGGCCCCGGCACCCAGACAGAGGAGAGAGGTCCCATAGCAGAGAATCAGGCTTCATGTCATAGCAGAGAATCAGGCTTAATGTCACCCACCACTGGAACAGGCCACTGTCAGATATTTAGGCCCCAGCACCCAGACAGAGGAGAGAGGTCCCATAGCAGAGAATCAGGCTTCATGTCATAGCAGAGAATCAGGCTTCATGTCACCCACCACTGGAACAGACCACTGTCAGATATTTAGGCTCCGGCACCCAGACAGAGGAGAGATGTCCCATAGCAGAGAATCAGGCTTCATGTCATAACAGAGAATCAGGCTTCATGTCACCCACCACTGGAACAGGCCACTGTCAGATATTTAGGCCCCGGCACCCACACAGAGGAGAGATGTCCCATAGCAGAGAATCAGGCTTCATGTCATAACAGAGAATCAGATAAACAAAAAAAGAAAAGAATACCGAGATAATAGCCGCACATCTATAAAAATATCAAATTTATTTAAAGCAACAGACACGACAAAGAATGGATTAAAAACATTGTATATAATGAATCTGGGTCATGTGTACTGAATATAGACACATGTCCCCCTGACTCACCACAGAAACATAAGCATTACCCCACATATGCAAATAAGCGACAGCTAAAGATACATGTAATCCATCAACAATGAAAAAAATTTGGAAAGCTATAATACTTATCATTTAGTATAGCATGAAGGGGGTAAGCATGGTGGTCAGAAAAAGCCCAACGCGTATCGCCAGGCTCTGCTCATAACAGAGAATCAGGCTTCATGTCACCCACCACTGGAACAGGCCACTGTCAGATATTTAGGCCCCGGCACCCAGACAGAGGAGAGAGGTCCCATAGCAGAGAATCCGGCTTTAAGTCACCCACCACTGGAACAGGCCACTGTCAGATATGTAGGCCCCAGCACCCAGACAGAGGAGAGAGGTCCCATAGCAGAGAATCAGGCTTCATGTCATAGCAGAAAATCAGGCTTCATGTCACCCACCACTGGAACAGGCCACTGTCAGATATTTAGGCTCCGGCACCCAGACAGAGGAGAGACGTCCCATAGCAGAGAATCAGGCTTCATGTCATAACAGAGAATCAGGCTTCATGTCACCCACCACTGGAACAGGCCACTGTCAGATACTTAGGCCCTGGCACCCAGACAGAGGAGAGAGGTCCCATAGCAGAGAATCCGGCTTTAAGTCACCCACCACTGGAACAGGCCACTGTCAGATATGTAGGCCCCAGCACCCAGACAGAGGAGAGAGGTCCCATAGCAGAGAATCAGGCTTCATGTCATAGCAGAAAATCAGGCTTCATGTCACCCACCACTGGAACAGGCCACTGTCAGATATTTAGGCCCCGGCACCCAGACAGAGTAGAGAGGTCCCATAGCAGAGAATCAGGCTTCATGTCATAGCAGAGAATCAGGCTTCATGTCACCCACCACTGGAACAGGCCACTGTCAGTCATTTAGGCCCCGGCACCCAGACAGAGGACAGAGGTCCCATAGCAGAGAATCAGGCTTCATGTCACCCACCACTGGAACAGGCCACTGTCAGATATTTAGGCCCCAGCACCCAGACAGAGGAGAGAGGTCCCATAGCAGAGAATCAGGCTTCATGTCATAGCAGAGAATCAGGCTTCATGTCACCCACCACTGGAACAGACCACTGTCAGATATTTAGGCTCCGGCACCCAGACAGAGGAGAGACGTCCCATAGCAGAGAATCAGGCTTCATGTCATAACAGAGAATCAGGCTTCATGTCACCCACCACTGGAACAGGCCACTGTCAGATATTTAGGCCCCGGCACCCAGACAGAGGAGAGAGGTCCCATAGCAGAGAATCCGGCTTTAAGTCACCCACCACTGGAACAGGCCACTGTCAGATATTTAGGCCCCAGCACCCAGACAGAGGAGAGAGGTCCCATAGCAGAGAATCAGGCTTCATGTCATAGCAGAGAATCAGGCTTTAGGTCACCCACCACTGGAACAGACCACTGTCAGCTATTTAGGCTCCGGCACCCAGACAGAGGAGAGACGTCCCATAGCAGAGAATCAGGCTTCATGTCATAACAGAGAATCAGGCTTCATGTCACCCACCACTGGAACAGGCCACTGTCAGATATTTAGGCCCCGGCACCCAGACAGAGGAGAGATGTCCCATAGCAGAGAATCAGGCTTCATGTCATAACAGAGAATCAGATAAACAAAAAAAGAAAAGAATACCGAGATAATAGCCGCACATCTATAAAAATATCAAATTTATTTAAAGCAACAGACACGACAAAGAATGGATTAAAAACATTGTATACAATGAATCTGGGTCATGTGTACTGAATATAGACACATGTCCCCCTGACTCACCACAGAAACATAAGCATTACCCCACAAATGCAAATAAGCGACAGTTAAGATACATGTAATCCATCAACAATGAAAAAAATTTGGAAAGCTATAATACTTATCATTTAGTATAGCATGAAGGGGGTATGCATGGTGGTCAGAAAAAGCCCAACGCGTATCGCCAGGCTCTGCTCATAACAGAGAATCAGGCTTCATGTCACCCACCACTGGAACAGGCCACTGTCTGATATTTAGGCCCCGGCACCCAGACAGAGGAGAGAGGTCCCATAGCAGAGAATCCGGCTTTAAGTCACCCACCACAGGAACAGGCCACTGTCAGATATGTAGGCCCCAGCACCCAGACAGAGGAGAGAGGTCCCATAGCAGAGAATCAGGCTTCATGTCATAGCAGAAAATCAGGCTTCATGTCACCCACCACTGGAAGTCAGAGACAAGATAAGGAGAAAAAAGAGGGTTAGTCACTGGGCCTTCAATACGATGGTCCAGGGATAACTGCGCAGGGCGCCAAAGGTTGGACAAAAATGAGTATCCTTTGATTTCCCCTGAAATATTTGGGGGAAGAAAAAAATATATATAATAAAATTGTCAAGTGAAAGTAGTGGGACAGGTAAGGGCAGGCTGCCAAATGGTCTCAACCCACCTTGAGGGACTCACAGGTGGGTGATTGGAAAGTTAGGAGTGGGGTAGCGTGGAGACGCTAAAAAAAGGACCACGGGAGGGGCGCCAAAAACCCTAGTATCTAAAATTGTGGGGATATATGACCTATAAAAAAGATAGCAATTTATGTCGCTAATTGAAATAAAGATAAAAGCAATTGGTTAAAACAATATTAAATTGACATGTATAATAAAATCAAAATTTAAGTGACTCACTTCACCCAGGAGGGTAATGTGGGATAAAGCTCAAGACACCCACACTACACCTCCTGCGCCTGGATCGCCAGTAGAGTCTTAGAAATGGACAAAGATCACTCTCGAGTCCTTGTTCTTTTCTTTTATTCTTTTTATTCCAAAAGCCAGGGTAGGGGGAGTGAGCAGCTCAACGCGTTTCGGGGCCTCTTAGTGGGTCCCCTTCATCAGGAGCATGTACATTCAATATACAATAAGACGGGGTTTAAATAGCATGTGAATTAATCAAAAAAGACCGCCAAAAAACGGCATTGAATTGTGTCACTTCCGGTTTTTGCATGCGTTCCACCGTGGAACGCACCGGAAGTGACTGAAAAACATTGGTTCGATAGATAAAACCTATCTCTAAAACATGGTGCCCATTTTTTAGGCATGTGGAGTTAATGGGGGTCACCTACACCCACCTTTAAATATGAAAGAGGGTGTTTGTCTCTCTTTCTTCATTGCGCCCACGGTGGAACGCAAACCAGACTTCCGGCATACTCCACCGTGGAGCGCACCGGAAACGGAAGTCCAGGGTGTTCTTCTGAGTCTATGCAGAGTTTAACCGCATGTCCGACTTCCGGTGCGTCCCAGCGTGGAACGCACCAGAGCCGGAGACGCGCCTCCAAAGGGAGGTGTACATGTTATAAGATCTAGAGGTTTGGAAACTGGGGGGGAGGTCCTTAATGATAATAATCGGTTTATACTGTGCCTCAAGATGTTGATAAAAATTAGTTTTGCACAATGGTATCAATGGAGTCGTTTTGATCCCTTGTCAAGTGATGGGGATTTTTAAGGGAATGGTTCCAGTTGGAGGGAAAAAGGACAATATTTTGGAAAATACAGCAGGTATCCCTATTAGTGATAGTGGAAGGATCATGATTAAGTAGTAAATGGACAGGGGTGACAATGATAATAAATATATACAAAGATCTCTAGATCATATCTAGAAGCAACTCATAATATATATATATACCTCATAAAAACTCTTAAAGAGTATATCATAAAAAATAAAAATAATAAATAATAAAAAATAATAATAATAGAAAAATATAATAAAAAAAAAAAAATAAAACTAAATAAATAGAAAGTCCTTTTCATAACATATGGATATGTTTGATATAAAACTATATAGAAATAAGACGTATTAGATAAAAGTTGAAGTGGATAGTTACATATAACAATAAATAAATATCATGTTATAAATCCGTATATGATTCAAGACGTATGAATGATGCTGTGATTGTAGGATTGTAGGTGCTGTGATTGTAGGGTTTAGGTGGTGGCTCTTTTTTAATAGTTGGAGTATTCTAGACATTCATTCAAACCGAAAGGGGACAGGGTGTTTAATGTAAATATCCAGAACATTTCTTTTCGGCATAGTTGTTGGTATGATGAGGTGATAGTTTCTAGGGGTGTGACTGTAAGACCGATTATGGAGCCCTCATGCTTTTCAGAGAAATGTCGTGATACGCTATGTGTCGGGACTTTTCGTTTGATGTTGGACCTGTGCTCACACATTCTTTCTAGGGTTTGTGTGGTCCTACCGATGTATTTTAAACCGCAGGGACATTTGAGGAGATATATCACGTTTCTGGTTCCGCAGTTTAGATCTTGTTTTATAATCCAGGGACCCGAGGGACCCCCTGTTTCGATGGTCTTGGTGCCGTGTGTAATCATTGCGCAGCATTTGCACTTTTTGATGCCACATTTAAAACATCCTTTTTTTTATTGGTAGTGGAACAATTGTATTTGGAGATGCTTTGAGTTTGGGACAGGATGGGGCGATGATGTTTTTAATGGTTTGTGCCCTTCTAAAGGTTATGGACGGCAATTGGGGTAGTCTATTTTTAAGGATGGGATCTTTCAGCAGGATATTCCAGTGCTTTGTGACTACCTTTCTAATGTTTTGGTGGTCTCTATTGTATCTGGTGATGAGATTGTATTGGTGTCCTTTCTCGTCCGTAGTTTTTGGGAGTGGTGGTTTCAACGCTTCTTTTTGATCTATTTTAAGGATTCTCTGGGTCGACGCTTTGATTAGACTTTTGGGGTAGCCTTTTTCCAGGAAACGATCTTTAAGGATTCCTAGTTGTATTTTCAGGGTCTTTTCGTTGGAACAGTTTCTCCGTACCCTTTTCATTTGCCCGTAAGGTATATTTTTCTTCCATTTGGTGTGGTGGCAGCTGGAATATTCTAAGTAGCTGTTGGCATCTACTTTTTTAAAATGGGTACTGGTGGTGATCTTGTTATTGATAATTTCAATCTGTAAATCTAGAAATGTTGAGCTCTTGGAGTCGGATTCATGTGTAAATTGAAGACCCCAGTCGTTCTGATTTAACATTGATATAAATGGGGTTAGATCTTCAGCGCTACCCCCCCAGATGAAGATGATGTCATCGATATATCGGCGGTAAAAATGCACATCCTTATGGGATTGGAGACCTAGGGATTCTTCAAAGAGGCCTACGAACAAATTTGCGTATGAGGGTGCGAACTTCGTACCCATGGCGGTACCTCTTGTTTGTATATAGAAGGAATCGTTAAAGGTGAAGAAATTATGTTCTAAAATGAATTGTATTGCCTTTAGAATGAATTCTTTCTGTGGGGAGGACATTTCTTGGTCCCGTTCCAGAAAATGTCTGACTGCAAGTAATCCCAAATCATGCCGGATGTTACTGTAGAGGGATGCCACGTCAAGTGTGACCCAAATGTAGTGATCCTTCCAATCTATATTGCTGAGGGTGTTGATAAGGTGTGCAGAATCTCTTAGGTAGGAGGGAAGTTTCTGTACATATTTTTGTAGGAACTTGTCGACGTACGCTGAGAGGTTGGATGTAAGTGAGTTTATGCCGGAAATGATTGGTCTACCGGGAGGGTTGATGAGGGTTTTATGGATTTTTGGTAGGAAGTAGAAGCGAGCAGTGGTGGGGTGATTGGGCGTAAGGAACATTTTTTCTTTTTTATTAAGGGTGTTTTGGTTATAACCAGAGTCTATAAGTTCTATTAGTGTTTTTTTGAAAATGGCCGTTGGGTCATCTATAAGGACTTTATAGTAAGTTTGGTCGGACAGGATTCTAGTGGATTCCTGTATATAGTATGTGAGGTCCATGATTACGACACCTCCCCCTTTATCGGCACTTTTTATTATGATATTTTTGTTTTTCTTGAGGTCTGTCAGAGCTCTTTTTTCTCGATTGCTGAGATTATTTGCAGTGCCAGAGATTCGGGGTTCTTTCAGGGTTTTTAAGTCGTCTAGAACTATATTGAGAAAGCTCTCTAGATGGGGGCCTCTGCTTTGTAGTGGATAGAAAGAAGATTTATTCTTTAGACCTGATGGAATGGGGATGTTTGTTGGGTCTTCGTTTTGGGCAAATGGTACTATTTCTTGAGTGGTGCGGGGGAACTGGACATTGGTAATAGTGTCAATGATATTGTTTGTGTCCACTCCTGGTAGTGGATTTTGGTTTTCTCCTGAGATAATTTCTTTTATGGCAAAATGTCTTTTTAGTGTTAGTTTTCGTATCCATTGGTTTATGTCGACGAATAGTTCGAAGGGATCAGAGGTGTTTGTGGGGCAGAAAGAAAGTCCTTTACTGAGCACGCTAAATTCATCTGTTTTCAGTTTGTATTTTGATAGGTTGAATACTCCTTTGGCGTTTTGTGGTGTATCATTTTTCGCATTTTCTTCTATTGTGACGGGGACTGAGGTATTGGGTCTGCGATTGTGTTCACTGGTGTAATGAGTGGTTTGAGTTTTCTCTTTTTTGGAGTGTTTGGTTCTTCCCCCTCTACATCCCCTGAATCGTTTTTTGCCCTTTTCCGGGATAGGGGAACGGGACTGAAAAAATGCGTAATCTTGAGGTTTTGGGGATTGAGGGTGGGCGTGAAGGGGATCGGACCTGTTGGAGTGAAAAAAGGGCTCAGGACTTGTAGGCTGGAAATTATCTGTCTGGCCGGAGGGGTGAGGTTGTTTGATGTTGGTGAGATTCTCCCTAAAAAAGGGCTTTCGGAGAGATTGGAGGGTAGTGCTAAAAAATTTTTAGATTGTGTGGTAGATACTGAGTGTGTTGAAATGTTGGATCCTGTAAGGATGGGAGATGTATGGGATTTATTCGGGGAAGGAGAGGATTTATTCAGAGAGAAGGTGGATTGTGTTGGACTGGGGCTGGAGCATACTACTTTAGTTAGTTCCTTAGGTGGAATGGGGTTTTTGTTGTGCGTGACAGTGAGGTGGGGAGGGGTCTTAACTAATATGGAGACTAATGTAGTGTCTCCCCTATTGGCCGGGCCAATGTGTCTTGGCCCACATGGGGTATCCTGTGTCCGTATGGGACCCCAGTTCGCCTTTGGGGGGATTGTTAGTGAGGCTGTTGAATCTTGGGCTCGGACGGGTTTGGAGTAGGTCGTACGGTTCTTATGAACTCTTAATATCCCCTGTGTGTTACTATTGTAAAAAACTCTATTCTGCGGCCTGAATTGTGTTGAGGTGGGTCTATATTGGGGGTCCGAATGAGTAGGTCTGGTGCCCGGATATTTGAGGTTGGTGTGTGTATTAATAGAAAGGGGGGGAAAAGAGTGTTTTCTTTCCCAGGACCTGGTCTTATTAAGATCATAGTCTCTGATGTCCCTTAAAAGTTTGTTGCTTTTCCTAAGTGCCTCGTTATATTCAAAGCGTCTGAGAGGGTCCCAATGGGGATTTCTCTCATTGGCCTCGAATTTCGATTTTTTAAGAAACCATGTGTTGAGTTTTTGCCCCAACTGCATACATGTGACTTTTCTCTTAGCAATTAAAAGCCTCATGTATTGTTGTGAACACTTATCGCTTGTATTAAGCCAATTTCTAACAAATTCGGGGTCGTTTGTGAATGATGGTTTTACAGATAGTCTCAGGCCCCGGGGGATAATCCCCAAGTATTCATAGATAAAAAGAAAGTACCAGTCAATTTCATTCTTTACAAAATTCTTGATGGTGTCCAGTATGTCACGGTCCTCTTCATCAGGATTTTCTTTCCAATTGTCAGATGTTGAGTAGGGTAGTTCTCTAATGGACTGCCAGGTTCCACTGATTGTATTGGGAGGAGGTAGTTTTAGTTCTGTCGTAGTTGGTAATCTTCTGATTTCCTTTAAGATTCTCGTCATTATGCCGTGTATATCCCTGTTTAGGTACGCCAAACCTATGTCAGCCACTGCTCCTCTGGTCGGTCGTTGGTCACCCATCGGCCGAACAAATGTAAGTCAGAGACAAGATAAGGAGAAAAAAGAGGGTTAGTCACTGGGCCTTCAATACGATGGTCCAGGGATAACTGCGCAGGGCGCCAAAGGTTGGACAAAAATGAGTATCCTTTGATTTCCCCTGAAATATTTGGGAAAAGAAAAAAATATATATAATAAAATTGTCAAGTGAAAGTAGTGGGACAGGTAAGGGCAGGCTGCCAAATGGTCTCAACCCACCTTGAGGGACTCACAGGTGGGTGATTGGAAAGTTAGGAGTGGGGTAGCGTGGAGACGCTAAAAAAAAGGACCACGGGAGGGGCGCCAAAAACCCTAGTATCTAAAATTGTGGGGATATATGACCTATAAAAAAGATAGCAATTTATGTCGCTAATTGAAATAAAGATAAAAGCAATTGGTTAAAACAATATTAAATTGACATGTATAATAAAATCAAAATTTAAGTGACTCACTTCACCCAGGAGGGTAATGTGGGATAAAGCTCAAGACACCCACACTACACCTCCTGCGCCTGGATCGCCAGTAGAGTCTTAGAAATGGACAAAGATCACTCTCGAGTCCTTGTTCTTTTCTTTTATTCTTTTTATTCCAAAAGCCAGGGTAGGGGAGTGAGCAGCTCAACGCGTTTCGGGGCCTCTTAGTGGGTCCCCTTCATCAGGAGCATGTACATTCAATATACAATAAGACGGGGTTTAAATAGCATGTGAATTAATCAAAAAAGACCGCCAAAAAACGGCATTGAATTGTGTCACTTCCGGTTTTTGCATGCGTTCCACCGTGGAACGCACCGGAAGTGACTGAAAAACATTGGTTCGATAGATAAAACCTATCTCTAAAACATCACCAGATACAATAGAGACCACCAAAACATTAGAAAGGTAGTCACAAAGCACTGGAATATCCTGCTGAAAGATCCCATCCTTAAAAATAGACTACCCCAATTGCTGTCCATAACCTTTAGAAGGGCACAAACCATTAAAAACATCATCGCCCCATCCTGTCCCAAACTCAAAGCATCTCCAAATACAATTGTTCCACTACCAATAAAAAAAGGATGTTTTAAATGTGGCATCAAAAAGTGCAAATGCTGCGCAATGATTACACACGGCACCAAGACCATCGAAACAGGGGGTCCCTCGGGTCCCTGGATTATAAAACAAGATCTAAACTGCGGAACCAGAAACGTGATATATCTCCTCAAATGTCCCTGCGGTTTAAAATACATCGGTAGGACCACACAAACCCTTAGAGAAAGAATGTGTGAGCACAGGTCCAACATCAAACGAAAAGTCCCGACACATAGCGTATCACGACATTTCTCTGAAAAGCATGAGGGCTCCATAATCGGTCTTACAGTCACACCCCTAGAAACTATCACCTCATCATACCAACAACTATGCCGAAAAGAAATGTTCTGGATATTTACATTAAACACCCTGTCCCCTTTCGGTTTGAATGAATGTCTAGAATACTCCAACTATTAAAAAAGAGCCACCACCTAAACCCTACAATCACAGCACCTACAATCCTACAATCACAGCATCATTCATACGTCTTGATTCATATACGGATTTATAACATGATATTTATTTATTGTTATATGTAACTATCCACTTCAACTTTTATCTAATACGTCTTATTTCTATATAGTTTTATATCAAACATATCCATATTTTATGAAAAGGACTTTCTATTTATTTAGTTATTTTTTATTTTTTATTTTTATTATATTTTTCTATTATTATTATTTTTTATTATTTTTTATTATTTATTATTTTTATTATTATTTTTATTTTTTATGATATACTCTTTAAGAGTTTTTATGAGGTATATATATATTATGAGTTGCTTCTAGATATGATCTAGAGATCTTTGTATATATTTATTATCATTGTCACCCCTGTCCATTTACTACTTAATCATGATCCTTTCACTATCACTAATAGGGATACCTGCTGTATTTTCCAAAATATTGTCCTTTTTCCCTCCAACTGGAACCATTCCCTTAAAAATCCCCATCACTTGACAAGGGATCAAAACGACTCCATTGATACCATTGTGCAAAACTAATTTTTATCAACATCTTGAGGCACAGTATAAACCGATTATTATCATTAAGGACCTCCCCCCCAGTTTCCAAACCTCTAGATCTTATAACATGTACACCTCCCTTTGGAGGCGCGTCTCCGGCTCTGGTGCGTTCCACGCTGGGACGCACCGGAAGTCGGACATGCGGTTAAACTCTGCATAGACTCAGAAGAACACCCTGGACTTCCGTTTCCGGTGCGCTCCACGGTGGAGTATGCCGGAAGTCTGGTTTGCGTTCCACCGTGGGCGCAATGAAGAAAGAGAGACAAACACCCTCTTTCATATTTAAAGGTGGGTGTAGGTGACCCCCATTAACTCCACATGCCTAAAAAATGGGCACCATGTTTTAGAGATAGGTTTTATCTATCGAACCAATGTTTTTCAGTCACTTCCGGTGCGTTCCACGGTGGAACGCATGCAAAAACCGGAAGTGACACAATTCAATGCCGTTTTTTGGCGGTCTTTTTTGATTAATTCACATGCTATTTAAACCCCGTCTTATTGTATATTGAATGTACATGCTCCTGATGAAGGGGACCCACTAAGAGGCCCCGAAACGCGTTGAGCTGCTCACTCCCCCTACCCTGGCTTTTGGAATAAAAAGAATAAAAGAAAAGAACAAGGACTCGAGAGTGATCTTTGTCCATTTCTAAGACTCTACTGGCGATCCAGGCGCAGGAGGTGTAGTGTGGGTGTCTTGAGCTTTATCCCACATTACCCTCCTGGGTGAAGTGAGTCACTTAAATTTTGATTTTATTATACATGTCAATTTAATATTGTTTTAACCAATTGCTTTTATCTTTATTTCAATTAGCGACATAAATTGCTATCTTTTTTATAGGTCATATATCCCCACAATTTTAGATACTAGGGTTTTTGGCGCCCCTCCCGTGGTCCTTTTTTTAGCGTCTCCACGCTACCCCACTCCTAACCCACCACTGGAACAGGCCACTGTCAGATATTTAGGCCCCGGCACCCAGACAGAGTAGAGAGGTCCCATAGCAGAGAATCAGGCTTCATGTCATAGCAGAGAATCAGGCTTCATGTCACCCACCACTGGAACAGGCCACTGTCAGATATTTAGGCCCCGGCACCCAGACAGAGGAGAGAGGTCCCATAGCAGAGAATCAGGCTTCATGTCATAACAGAGAATCAGGCTTCATGTCACCCACCACTGGAACAGGCCACTGTCAGATATTTAGGCCCCGGCACCCAGACAGAGGAGAGAGGTCCCGTAGCAGAGAATCCGGCTTTAAGTCACCCACCACTGGAACAGGCCACTGTCAGATATTTAGGCCCCAGCACCCAGACAGAGGAGAGAGGTCTGTCAAGGAACCATGAACCAGACGTACAACAGAGATGAGTGGAAATAAGAAGGCTTTATTGGAAATCAAGCCGTAGCAAAAGTCCAAACGGATGGCTAAACCGAAGCAGGGTCTTGCGTAGACAGAGGTCAGGAACCAGGAGGGTGGTCAGACGAAGCCAGGATCAGGAACCAACGGGGTAGTCAGACGAAGCCAGGATCAGGAACCAACGGGGTAGTCAGACGAAGCCAGGATCAGGAACCAACGGGGTAGTCAGACGAGGCCAGGATCAGGAACCAGAAGCAGCAGCAGTCTTAGAAGCATGTGAACACAGGAGGACCAAGCAAGGAACTGAAGCCACAGACCTTCTATATATATATGAGCTAGGCATCCAGCTCCTCCCAGTGGGAAGGAGAAGCCGCAGGGTGGGAGGCTACAAGAAACCCAGAAACCAAGATGGCCGCCAGCACATGTCAAACGAAGGTAAGACCATGACAGTACCTCCCCCTCAAGGGCCCCTCCTCCGCGGAGTAAGGAACGGTTTCTGAGGGAAGCGTGCGTGGAAGGCTCGGAGCAAAGCAGGAGCATGGACATCTGCGGAGGGAACCCAGGAACGCTCCTCTGGACCATAACCACGCCAATGGACCAAAAACTGCAACCGACCGCGGACCAGGCGTGAGTCCAGGATATTGCTCACCTCATATTCCTCACGATTGCCCACTTGGACCGGACGGGGCCCAGGAACCGAGGAAGTGAAACGATTACACACCAACGGCTTCAACAGGGAGACATGAAACACGTTGGAGATCCGCATGCCAGGAGGAAGCGCAAGGGCATAGGCTACCGGGTTTACCCTGCGAAGCACTCGGAAGGGACCAACAAAGCGAGGCGCCAGCTTGGGAGTGGGCACTCGAAGGTTGAGGTTGCGGGTGGACAACCATACACGGTCTCCGACCTGGTAGGAAGGAGCGGGCGCTCGTCTGCGATCAGCCTGGAGTCTCTGGCGCTGCGCAGAGACCTCAAGGGACCTCTGGATCTGTACCCAAGAAGCACGTAGGACGGAAAGGTGATCCTCCACAGCCGGAGTATCCTGGGGAGAGAATACCTCCGGTAACACGGCAGGTTGGAACCCATAATTGGCCATGAAGGGAGACGTCCCAGAGGAAGAGTTCACCGCCGTGTTCCTGGCAAACTCAGCCCAAGGCAGGAGGTCAACCCAATTGTCTTGGTGATCGGAGACATAGCAACGAAGGAATTGCTCCAAGGCCTGATTAGATCGTTCTGCGGCCCCATTGGACTGAGGGTGGTAGGCCGAGGAGAAAGAGAGATGAATCCCCAACTGGGAGCAAAAGGCGCGCCAGAACCTGGACACAAACTGACTCCCCCGATCCGACACAATCTCCTTGGGCAAACCGTGCAACCGGAAGACCTCCCTGGCGAAAATCGTGGCCAACTCTTGTGCAGAGGGTAACTTCTTGAGAGGAACACAGTGGCACATTTTGGAAAACCGGTCCACAATCATGAGAATGACCGTATGGCCTCGGGATGCAGGGAGGTCCACAATGAAATCTATCCCCAGGTGTGACCATGGGCGCTCCCCGGTGGCTATGGGTTGCAAAAGGCCCAACGGAAGGTGCCGAGGGGACTTACTCTGGGCACAAACGGAGCATGCCGCTACATATGCGGCGATGTCGGAACGTAGAGAAGGCCACCAGAACAGACGTGAAACAGCCCAGGACAGCTGGTTCTTTCCAGGATGCCCCGCGGCCTTGGAGTTATGGTAGGTTCGCAACAACCGAGTGCGCAACTCCTCAGGCACAAAACACCTGCCGTTAAGTCTCCCAGAGGGAGCACCAGATTGAGCCGCCAAAATCTGCTCACCCAGGGGAGAGGTCAGGCTGGTGCGAATGGCGGCCAGGATCTGATTCGGAGGTATGACCGAAGTCGGAATCGACTCCTCCCCGGACAGCTCGGAGTACTGCCGTGATAAGGCATCCGCTCTGATGTTCTTGGAACCGGGTAGGTAGGAGACCACGTAATTAAAACGTGACAAGAACAGAGCCCATCTGGCCTGACGTGGTGTCAATCTCTTGGCCTCAGAAAGGTAGGTCAGATTCTTGTGGTCCGTCAGGATGAGAACCGGAACCACCGAGCCCTCGAGCAAGTGCCTCCATTCTTTAAGGGCCTGCACGATGGCCAATAACTCCCTGTCACCAATCTGATAGTTGCACTCCGCGGAAGACAGTTTCCGGGAGTAAAACCCACAGGGAAGCAGAGGACCCTCTGGTGTTCTACGCTGAGACAGAAGGGCGCCTACTCCCGTCTCAGACGCGTCCACCTCGAGGACAAAGGGCAACCCAGGGTTGGGATGCGACAGAATCGGAGCCGACACAAAGGCGGACTTTAGAGCCTCAAAAGCTCGGATGGCCTCGAGCGGCCAGACCTGGAAATTACTGCCCTTCCTGGTCAGATCCGTGAGAGGCTTGGCTAGCATGGAAAAGTCCCTGATGAACTTCCGATAATAATTGGCGAAGCCCAAAAAGCGCTGCAGGGCACGGAGACCACTGGGCTGGGGCCACTGTAAGACAGCCGAAACCTTCTCAGGATCCATGGAGAACCCCTCAGCGGAAATGATGTAACCTAAGAAGGTTACCTGGGATCGGTGAAATTCGCATTTCTCAAGCTTGCCGAACAGCCTGTTCTCTCGTAACCGTTGCAACACTCGTCTGACATCCATAATGTGGGCCTCCATGGATTCAGAATATACCAAGATGTCATCCAAATAGACCACCACACACTGCTGCAACAGGTCACGGAAAACATCGTTGATGAATTCCTGGAAGACTGCGGGCGCATTGCACAACCCAAAGGGCATAACCAAGGATTCATAATGACCGGTCCTGGTGTTAAACGCGGTCTTCCACTCATCGCCCGCCTTGATCCTTACCAGGTTATATGCCGCCCTCAGGTCGAGTTTGGTAAAGACCGTGGCCCCTTTGAGGCGATCGAACAGCTCGGAAATCAAGGGTATCGGGTAAGCGTTCTTGATCGTGATGCGATTGAGACCCCTGTAATCGATGCAAGGCCTCAACTCACCGCCCTTCTTTTTCACAAAGAAAAATCCAGCCCCTGCCGGGGACGAGGATTTGCGAATGTGTCCGCGTGAAAGCGCCTCCCTCACGTACTCCTCCATGGCCTCATTCTCCGCTACCGACAGTGGATAGACTTTGCCACGAGGAGGAACGGCACCGGATTGTAACTCTATGGCACAATCGTATGGGCGGTGCGGAGGTAGGGCAACCGCGCGCACCTTATCGAATACATCCCGGTACTCTTCGTATTCAGGAGGCAACAGAGAGTCCGAGGAAGTACACAGCAACTTGACAGGCCCATGGATGCAACTAACCCCACACTGCGGTGACCACGAGAGGATCTCGACCGATCTCCAATCGAAAGTCGGATTATGCTTCTGGAGCCAGGGGTACCCCAAGACCACCGAGTAGTGTGGAGACGAAATAACCTGGAGACAGACCGACTCTCTGTGAACGGCACCAATGGCTATCCCCACTGGAAGGGTCTCATGAGTCACGTGTGGCGGCAGAAGGGCTCTGCCGTCTATCGCCTCAAGAGCCAGTGGGGAACCTCGAGGCTGCAGAGGAATGGAATTGGCGGCAACGAACACTCTATCAATGAACAAACCACCAGCACCAGAGTCCACCAACGCCTGGGTCGTCACCGAGCCCCCGACCCAGGAGAGGACAACCGTGATCAGTGGTTTGTCAACACGGGAAACCGGGGACGAGGAGACTCCACCCAAGATCTGCCCCCGACAGGACCTCAGGTGCGAGCGTTCTCCCGGACGGTTCGGACATGCCAACCGAAAATGCCCACCGAGACCACAGTACATGCATCGGCCCTCGCGTCTCCAGAGTGCCCTCTCCCCCTCGGACAGGCGAGCAAACCCCCGCTGCATGGGTTCACACCCAGATAAGTCATCCCCAGGAGGCGTGGGAGGAGAGGGAGGCACGGGTGGGACAGCAAACGTAGGCGCCAATCTGTTAGGAGACCTCCGCAGGCTCTCCTTAAAGGAAGGTCTCTCCCTGAGTCTGGTGTCAATCAAAATCAGGAAAGAAATAAGAGACTCGAGCTCCACTGGTAGGTCCTTAGCTGCAACCTCATCCTTCAAGGCATCCGAGAGACCATGAGAGAAAGCAGCGACCAGAGCCTCATTATTCCAGCCCACCTCTGCTGCCAGGGTACTGAAACTCAATGGCGTATTCAGCTACGGATCGTGAACCCTGTCTGATGGACATAAGGAGCTTCGCAGCAGAGGCAGCACGAGCCGGCACATCGAATACCTTCCGAAGAGAAGCAACAAAACCGGAAAACTCGGCAACCACCGGATTGTTGTTCTCCCATAAAGGGCTGGCCCAGGCCAAGGCCTTGTCCGAGAGCAGCGAGATCAAAAAGCCCACCTTTGATCTCTCAGTAGGAAAGGCATGTGGCAGCAACTCGAAATAAATGCCCACCTGGTTAAGGAAACCTCGGCACTGAGTTGGCTCTCCCCCAAAGCGCTGTGGAAGGGGGGCAGAACCGGTCATACCCCGAGACACCGCAGGCGCAGCAACAGGTGTCGGGGTAGACTCTGGCGCAACTATCGGGGCGGCAGTAGGAGCGGGCCCAGGAGCGACAACCGACCCATCGGCAACGGAAGCGAAATGAGCCGTGCGTTCAAGCAGGGTTTGCAACGCCTCAGCGAACCGACCCAACTGGTGATCCTGCTGATCAAGTCTGGCAACCAGCGTAGGTAGCGAGGATGGCCCTGTACCGTCAGAATTCATGGCTTGGTCCTAATGTCAAGGAACCATGAACCAGACGTACAACAGAGATGAGTGGAAATAAGAAGGCTTTATTGGAAATCAAGCCGTAGCAAAAGTCCAAACGGATGGCTAAACCGAAGCAGGGTCTTGCGTAGACAGAGGTCAGGAACCAGGAGGGTGGTCAGACGAAGCCAGGATCAGGAACCAACGGGGTAGTCAGACGAAGCCAGGATCAGGAACCAACGGGGTAGTCAGACGAAGCCAGGATCAGGAACCAACGGGGTAGTCAGACGAGGCCAGGATCAGGAACCAGAAGCAGCAGCAGTCTTAGAAGCATGTGAACACAGGAGGACCAAGCAAGGAACTGAAGCCACAGACCTTCTATATATATGAGCTAGGCATCCAGCTCCTCCCAGTGGGAAGGAGAAGCCGCAGGGTGGGAGGCTACAAGAAACCCAGAAACCAAGATGGCCGCCAGCACATGTCAAACGAAGGTAAGACCATGACAAGGTCCCATAGCAGATAATCAGGCTTCATGTCATAGCAGAGAATCAGGCTTCATTTCACCCACCACTGGAACAGGCCACTGTCAGATATTCAGGCCCCGGCACCCAGACAGATGAGAGAGGTCCCATAGCAGAGAATCAGGTTTCATGTCATAGCAGAGAACCAGGCTTCATGTCACCCACCACTGGAATAGGCCACTGTCAGATATTTAGGCCCCGGCACCCAGACAGAGGAGAGATGTCCCATAGCAGAGAATCAGGCTTCATGTCACCCACCACTGGAACAGGCCACTGTCAGATATTTAGGCCCTGGCACCCAGACAGAGGAGAGAGGTCCCATAGCAGAGAATCAGGCTTCATGTCACCCACCACTGGAACAGGCCACTGTCAGATATTTAGGCCCCGGCACCCAGACAGAGGACAGAGGTCCCATAGCAGAGAATCAGGCTTCATGTCACCCACCACTAGAACAGACCACTGTGAGATATTTAGACCCCGGCACCCAGACAGAGGAGAGAGGTCCAATAGCAGAGAATCAGGCTTCATGTCACCCACCATTTGAACAGGCCAGTTTTACGATATTTAGGCCCCGGCACCCAGACGGAGGAGAGGTTCATTCAACTTTGGGTTGCCCCGCAATATAATGGTAAAATAAAAAAAAGAGGATTGAATGAAGAAGTGCCCTGGAGTACAAGAATATATTGTTAAGGGTAGGTAGTTATAAGTGTCTAATCTGCACAAGGGATGGACAGGTCATTTTTATTAACGTCAGCTTGTCCACATTGGCTGTGCACAGGCGGCTGCGTTTGTCTGTAATGACGCCCCCTGCCGTGCTGAATACACGTTCAGACAAAACGCTGGGCGCCGGGCAGCCGGCACCTCCAAGGCATAAAAGGCTAGCTCTGGCCACGTAGACAATTTGGAGACCCAGAAGTTGAATGGGGCCGAACCATCAGTCAGTACGTGGAGGGACGTTCACACGTACTATTCCACCATGTTAGTGAAATGCTGCCTCCTGCTAACACGTTCCGTATCAGGTGGTGGTGCAGTTAGCTGTGGCATGGTTACAAAACTTTTCCACATCTCTGCCATGCTAACCCTGCCCTCAGAGGAGCTGCCCGTGACACAGCTGCGTTGGCGACCTCTTGCTCCTCCTCTGCCTTCGCCTTGGGCTTCCACTTGTTCCCCTGTGACATTTGGGAATGCTCTCAGTAGCGCGTCTACCAACGTGCGCTTGTACTCGCGCATCTTCCTATCACGCTCCAGTGCAGGAAGTAAGGTGGGCACATTGTCTTTGTACCGGGGTTCCAGGAGGGTGGCAACCCAGTAGTCAGCACACGTTAAAATGTGGGCAACTCTGCTGTCGTCGCACAGGCACTGCAGCATGTAGTCGCTCATGTGTGCCAGGCTGCACAGAGGTGACAAGCTGTCCTCTGTGGAAGGCATAACATCATCATCCTCAGTTTCTCCCCAGCCACGCACCAGTGATGGGCCCGAGCTGCGTTGGGTGCCACCCCGCTGTGAACATGCTCCATCCTCATCCTCCACCTCCTCCTCATCATCGTCCTTCTCGTCCTCCAGTAGTGGGCCCTGGCTGGCCACATTTGTACCTGGCCTCTGCTGTTGCAAAAAACCTCCCTCTGAGTCACTTCTAAGAGACTGGCCTGAAAGTACTAAAAATGACCCCTCTTCCTCCTCCTCCTCCTCCTGGGCCACCTCCTCTTCCATCATCGCCCAAAGTCTTTTCTCAAGGAGACAAGTGGTATTGTAACGCTGATAACGGCATCATCGCCACTGGCCATGTTGGTGGAGTACTCAAAACAGCGCAACAGGGCACACAGGTCTCGCATGGAGGCCCAGTCATTGGTGGTGAAGTGGTGCTGTTCCGCAGTGCGACTGACCCGTGCGTGCTGCAGCTGAAACTCCACTATGGCCTGCTGCTGCTCGCACAGTCTGTCCAGTATGTGCAAGGTGGAGTTCCACCTGGTGGGCATGTTGCATATGAGGCGGTAAGTGGGAAGGCCGAAGTTACGCTGTAGCGCAGACAGGCGAGAAGCGGCAGGATGTGAACGCCGGAAGCGCGCACAGACGGCCCGCACTTTATGCAGCAGCTCTGACATGTTGGGGTAGTTGTGAATGAACTTCTGCACCACCAAATTCAGCACATGCGCCAGGCAAGGGATGTGCGTCAAACTGGCTAGTCCCAGAGCTGCGATGGGCTTGAGGCTCACCGGCAGCAACCACTCGTCGGTCTGTTGTTCAATACCCCGCCACAACTCCTGTGCTGTGTGGGGCCTGTCCCCCAAACATATGAGTTTCAGAATGGCCTGCTGACGTTTACCCCGGGCTGTGCTGAAGTTGTTGGTGAAGGTGCGTGGCTGACTGGATGAGCAGGTGGAAGAAGAGGAGGAGGAAGCCGAGTAGGAGGAGGAGGTTAGAGGAGGTAAAGAATGTTGCCCTGCGATCCTTGGCGGAGGAAGGACGTGCCCCAAAGAACTCTCCGCCTTGGCCCCGGCCGCCGCTACATTTACTCAGTGTGCAGTTAGGGAGATATAGCGTCCCTGGCCGTGCTTACTGGTCCATGTATCTGTGGTTAGGTAGACCTTGCCACAGATGGCGTTGCGCAGTGCACACTTGATTTTATCAGATACTTGGTTGTGCAGGGAAGGCACGGCTCTCTTGGAGAAGTAGTGGCGGCTGGGAACAACATACTGTGGGACAGCAAGCGACATGAGCTGTTTGAAGCTGTCTGTGTCCACCAGCCTGAATGACAGCATTTCATAGGCCAGTAGTTTAGAATTGCTGGCATTCAGGGCCAGGGATCGAGGGTGGTTAGGTGGGAATTTACACTTTCTCTCAAATGTTTGTGAGATGGAGAGCTGAACGCTGCCGTGTGACATGGTGGAGATGCTTGGTGACAGAGGTGGTGGTGTTGGTGGTACATCCTCTGTTTGCTGGGTGGTGATGTTTGCTGCTCCCGAGGCAGAGGAAGAGGCCGAGGCAGCAGCAGAAGAGATAGCAGGGGGAGCCTGAGTAAGTTCCTTGTTTTTAAAATGTTTACTCGACTGCAGTTCATGCTTTGCATGCAGATGACTGGTCATGCAGGTTGTGCTAAGGTTCAGAACGTTAATGTGTCGCTTCAGGCTCTGATGGCACAGCATGCAAACCACTCGGGTCTTGTTGTCAGCACATTGTTTGAAGAACTGCCACGCCAGGGAACTCCTTGAAGCTGCCTTTGGGGTGCTCAGTCCCAGGTGGCGGTGGCCAGTAGCAGGCAAACTCTCTTAGCGGCGGGTGTTCTGCTTTTGCCCCCTGCTCCCCCTTTTGCTACGCTGTTGGCTCGGTCTCACCACTGCCTCTTCCTCTGAACTCTGAAAGTCAGTGGCACGAACTTCATTCCATGTGGGGTCTAGGACCTCATCGTCCCCTGCATAGTCTTCCACCCAGTCTTCCTCCCTGACCTCCTGTTCAGTCTGCACACTGCAGAAAGACGCAGCAGTTGGCACCTGTGTTTCGTCATCATCATAGACGTGCTGAGGTGGTATTCCCATATCCTCATTATCAGGAAACATAAGTGGTTGTGCGTCAGTGCATTCTATGTCTTCCACCGCTGGGGAAGGGCTAGGTGGATGCCCTTGGGAAACCCTGCCAGCAGAGTCTTCAAACAGCATAAGTGACTGCTGCATAACTTGAGGCTCAGACAGTTTCCCTGATATGCATGGGGGTGAGGTGACAGACTGATGGGCTTGGTTTTCAGACGCCATCTGTGTGCTTTCTGCAGAAGACTGGGTGGGAGATAATGTGAACGTGCTGGATCCACTGTCGGCCACCCAATTGACTAATGCCTGTACCTACTCAGGCCTTACCATCCTTAGAACGGCATTGGGCCCCACCAAATATCGCTGTAAATTCTGGCGGCTACTGGGACCTGAGGTAGTTGGTTCACTAGGACGTGTGGCTGTGGCAGAACGGCCACGTCCTCTCCCAGCACCAGAGGGTCCACTAACACCACCACGACCATGTCCGCAGTCCCTTACTAGATGTTTTTCTCATTGTTACCGTTCACCACAATAAGAAAAATATTATTTGGCCCAATCTATTGAATTCAAATTCAGGCCTTTTTTTACAGACACCCAACACTATCTGGCTATCTATTTAAGTACCGTATTACACTAATACAGGCACAGCAGTAACCACAGATTTAGGGGAATATTAATTGTAGGCCTAGTATTTAGGCCCTGGATGACAGTTTTTCTTTTACGGACAGAATTACACTTGGAGATACAAGGTAGCGTGTGAAGTTATTGAGGATGACCCTATCAGCACTTGAATTTGCACCTTGAATCTAATATACCCTTTTACGGACAGAAATACACTATGAGATGCACAATAGTGCGTGCAAATTTAAAGGCTTATGCTTTCAGCAATTGTAATTTAACAGTTTGTGTAATATACCCTTTTACGGAAAAAAAAACACACTTAGAGATGCACGCTGAGTGTAATATACCCTTTTAGGGACAGATTTAAACTTGGCCTGCAACAGCAGAAACCACTGATTTAGGGTATTGCTATTTTGGGAATTGAATTTCACCCCAGAAAAAAATACATCCTTTGCCAGACAGCAGACAGTATTACACTTGGCTAGCCACAGCTGGAACACCAGATTTAGGGGATTGCTATTTTTGCAAGTGAATTTCACCCCTCAATAAAATATAGAAAATTATATCCTGAGTTTCTAGGGGTGACAATAAGCACAGCCAAGCCCCTGATGTAGGATATAGCAAAAAAAAAAAAACTACTATTGATAGTTCAATGGACTTGGTGGCAGCTTGTGCTGGCGCACCACAAGACACAAAATGGCCGTCGATCACCCCAGAACAAAGTGACATAAAAACGCTCTGGGAAGCCTAAAAACAGTGAGCAATTAACTAGCAGACGTTGAATGATTCACAGCTGTAGATCGATCACTTCATTAAGTGTTTTTGCTGAGTTAATCCCTGCCTAATCTCGCCCTAACAGCAGCTGCATCTTCTCCCTACACTGATCAGAGCAGAGTGACGTGCGGCGCTACATGACTCCAGCTTAAATAGAGGCTGGGTCACATGCTGCACTGGCCAATCACAGCCATGCCAATAGTAGGCATGGCTGTGGTGGCCTCTTGGGGCAAGTAGTATGATGCTTGTTGATTGGCTGCCTTGCAGCCTTTCAAAAAGCGCCAAGAAAGCGCCGAACACCGAACCCGAACTTTTACATAAATGTTCGGGCTCGGGTCCGTGTCACGAACACCCCAAAATTCGGTACGAACCCGAACTATACAGTTCGGGTTCACTCATCCCTACCATTGACGAATATAAAAAACAAACAAATATATAGCACTATATTCTAAATAGTGCTATATATTTGTTTTTTAGAATATTCGTTATTTTTTTCCGTCTGAAGTCATGACTGTTCACTTCAGATGGAATAAAATGACGAATATTCTAAAAACAAGTATATAGCACTATATTCTATAGTGTTATATATCTGTTTTTGACCCACTTCGCATTACGCGATTTTTACATTGCATATTTTCCGCAATCGTGATATAATCTCGAATACGAATATATTCGTCACATATTTGCGAAATATCGCAAACTCAAATATGGGACCTGCCGCTCATCACTATTTGTAAATGCATTTGATTTATAATAGTTGTACAGAGCATATCAAAAGGGTCAAAAATGTAGGTTCACACTCCTAAAGAAGCATTCAGGGACTTTTGGTTTGAAAATCTGTCTTTGCAGTTGTCTTTATTTTTCTTCACAAGGTTCTGCACATCAGATACAAAGCGCGATGAACAGTATGTTGATTGAAGTTTGCAGAATTTTGTCTAGGGAGGTAAATTTTTCCCTGGAGCTGATCTTGCTCCTTAGGAGTCAAGTTGATCTGTTAAGTATTAGATATATGATATCATTTTACCTCCAATGCTGTATAATGCACAGTCATTCTTTCTCTCCATTATCTCCTCGTTGAAGGTAACTTTGTACTATTTTTCTTTAGAAATAAATTTGAACCTGAGTTGTCTATAGCATTTCCATAGAGAAATACAGCCATCCAGTTTTGTCTTTTTTGTTCCGTTAATATTTAATGCATGGACTATCTGAACTCTGCAGCCACATTAATGGTTAATAAAATGATGATGGTGCTTCTGTTACGCCACAAGCATTGCCCAGATTTCATAATAACAATAATATTAAAAAGTGTGTGGATCACAATAAATACATTATTTATTCAGTACAAATTATTCCATTACTTTATTAATTAACCTTTTGTTGAGCTTTAAACAGTTCATTAACCTTTCTGCTGTAGCCTTTTGGATGCATAATGCTTCAGTTTATCAAAGGAATTCATTAAAAGTTTTATATAAAATGGCAGGCTGGAAGCAAACACAAATGCAGCTTTCTAACGCTTCAAGCCATCTGCTCGTCTATGGACACTGCATTCAGGATGCACTTATTTGAATTCTGTGGTTTTCCCGAGGTTTATTTAAAGGGGTTGTCTAATTTGAAAATCCATTTTTAAACACCCTATGAAGGAATCCTTAATGTAGGGAAAACCCTGATGAAACACACTCATACATTAGTCAGAGCAAAAAGTGGCTACAAAGAAGGGGACCTACAAAGTATCTCACATGACAGTGCTATTAAGGTCAGTTATCAAGCGGACACAGTATAGAGGCAATCACAAAGTCTTTAACTTAAACAGTTCTGTGTTTATTCACACATAAGGAAAAACAAAATGACCGTTCACAGTCTTGGTGTTTGTTCACACCATGCAATGTCCATAGAACAAAATCTTCACCTGGTTAGCAGTTTTCCATCTGCAGTCCACAGCAGGCTTTAGTGGCCTTTTTCCTAGCATGCTGCTCTTAGCCCTTTAGCACGGCACAAATTCACAGGTCCCAAAACACAGAGACTCCCCAGCTTCTCTGTCAGATGGAGGAAACAAAAACACACCCAGCTGTGTTTTATATAGGCCAAAAAAGACCCGGCCTGGAGCGTGGGGAGCAGACACACACCCAGAACTTTTGCTACTCCCAGTAAGAGCCAGCCCGGATCGGTTTTACAGCCATACTAACGACAAAACAGTGTCAGTCAGCACTAGCTGCCGCTGACACTTAAAACTACTGCCTCTTACCTCACCGACGCTAGGAATCTCGGTGACACATACCTTCCATCAATGATGGCCCCTTGCGCCTTCCTACATACCTCCCCCTTTGTTAAACCCGACAGATAGTGTACCAGGGACAGGGCATCTGCATTTCCCTGCAACCTGCCTGCCCTATGTTCCAAGGAAAACTTGACGTTTTGTAAAGATAAGAACCATCTGGTGACCCAAGCATTCCTCTCTTTGGCTTGGCTCATCCACTTGAGAGGGGAGTGGTTGATCACCAGATGGAACTTTCTCTCCAACAGATAATAGCGAAGAGACTCCAGTGCCCACTTGATTGCCAGGCACTCTCTCTCTCTCCACTATACTGTACCTAGTCTTGGCTGGGGTAAGTTTGCGGCTCAGGAGGAAAACAACAGGATGTTCCTCCCCATTGATGTCCTGAGAGAGTACAGCTCCGAGGCTTATTTCAGAGGCATCGGACTGTGCTACAAACTCCCTCTTGAAGTCAGGCGTCACCAATACCAGGGACCCAGACAGGGCAGACTTTAAAGCAGAGAAAACCTTTACCGCCTGCTCATTCTACTTAACCGTCACCGAGTTGCGTCCTTTCAAAAGGCCTGTCAATGGTGCGGCGACTGTAGCAAAATTGGGGTCAAACCTCATATAATACCCCACCATATCCAGGAACGACTTTAATTGCCGAGTAGTGACAAGTCAGGGCCAATTCCTAATTGCCTCAATTTTTTTCAACTGAGGTTTAATAATTCTGCACCCAATTACATACCCCAGGTACTTGGTCTCTTCTAACCCTATTGCGCACTTTTTTGTGTTAGCGGTTAGGCCAGCCTTCCTAAGGGAGTCCACTACAGCCTGTAATTTAAGTAGGTGACTTTCCCAGTCCGTGCTGTGGATAACGATATCGCCGAAGCGTACCGACGATGTGGACAGAGTAATGTCCATTAGCCTTTGAACCAACTTCTCAATAAGCTCATCCACGGGGCATGGGATATGCGTCAAACTTGGACACCTCACTCAGTTTGCGGAAGTCGTTACAGAGCCACAATGTCCCATCCAGCTTTGTTTTTAAGACTATCGGACTGGCCATTCACTTTTTGACTCCTCGATGACACCTAGCTGGAGCATTAGCTGTACCTCCGCGATGGCTTGTCACTGAGCCTCGTGTACCCGGTATGGTTTTAACCAGACTTTTGCCTGAGGCTCAGTGATAATGTCGGACTATGAAAGTGCATCCAGGGAGGTCCGATAACACATCTGTGTTCCGACTAATGAACTCCCTGGCTTCCTGAGCCTGTTTAGAGGAGAGGCTGTCAGCAATTTTTACTGTGGCAGCCGCTTCCCTTGCTTCAGATAGAGGATCTGAAACCGCTTCCCCTAGGAACCCTGGTCGTAGGCTGTCTTCCGTAAAGGTTTCCCTATCTTTATAGGGTTTGAGAAGATTCACATGGTACACCTGCTCCGGCTTTGGCCTCCCTGGCTGGTGTACCTTGTAATCTACCTCTCTAATTTTTTCAAGCACCTCGTAGGGCCCCTGCCACCTAGCTAGGAACTTACTGTCTACGGTTGGTACCAGAACCAATACCCGATCCACCCGGGTTAAAGGTGCGGACACAAGCCTGTCGATTATAGATCCTACTCTGGGCACACTGCGCTGCCTCCATATGCTCCCTAACCAGAGGTAAAACTGTTTCCATCCGTCCTTGCATCTGGGTGATGTACACAACAACACTTCTGTGCGATGTGGGTTGTTGTTCCTGCACCTCTTTGGCCACGTCCACAGACCGCGAGGGTGTCTGCCGTATAGCAGTTCGAAGAGGCGAGAACCCAGTAGAGGCCTGGGGCACCTCTTGCACTGCGAACATGATATAGGGCAAAATAAGGTCCCAGTCCAACCCATCCTTAGAGACCACTCTTTTTAGCATATTTTTTAATGTTTGATTAAACCTCTCTACGAGGCCATCTGTTTGCGAATGATACAAGGAGCTGTTTTATGTGGAGCAACTTACAGTTCCCTTATGACCTTGGACATAAACGGGGTCCCTTGGTCAGTCAGAACCTCCTCAGGCAGACCCATGCGAGAAAACATCTGCATGCCGCAGTGGCACCACCTCCGGGTACCGAGTGGTGTAGTTGAGGACAACCAAGTGTGTTGGTGCCCTCTAGCGGACTTCGGTACTGGGTCTATGAGATCCATAGTGATTCGCTCGAACAGGACCTCGATAATCGGGAGGGGTACCAGGGGACTACGGAAATGTGGCTGGGGGCTAGTTATCTGTCAGGTTGGGCAAGACTTACAATATTCTTCTACCTCTCTGGACACACTGGGCCAGTAAAACCGCTGTAGAATCCGATCCTGCGTTTTTTTCATTCCCAGATGACCCTCGAGAACATGCTGGTGGGTTAGCTCTAACACGAGTTTGCGATAAGCCTGGGGCACCACCAACTATTCAATGGATTCACCTGGCAGCTGGCTGGTGGATACAACATCTCTTGAAACACCGCCTCTGCCCCCAGTTTTTGTGGTTCCCCATCTATTATTAATACATTTTCCCAGGCTTGGGATAGGGTTGGGTCCCGATGTTGTGCAGTACCAAAATTATCCCCGGAGACATTGAGGTTGGCTAGCTCCGGACCTGGTGGCAAGTCCTTCATATCTCCCACCATCACACTTAGCGGGGTTGTCTCCCCCTCTTCCACCAACTTCGCGGTCACCCCTACCACTGGCCCTTCGGACTCAGGTTACCAGAGTTCTGGTCTCCCCCCTGAGCCAGGCCACTCTGCTAGGGTCACATCTGTCTCACGGGTATCAGTAACCGGGGTTGTCTCTCCCAATTATTAGTTCATATGGTAAATTTGTGGCGACGGCCACCTTGTGAGTCGATCTGCCAGCCACCGTTGATATAGAGACCAGGGCGGTGGGATAGTACTTTAAGTCCCCATGAATGCACACATTGCCGACCCTTTGGCCAGTATACTCGACGGGCCACACCAGGGCAGCTCTTACCAGGGACACCAGGCTCCCTGAACTGAATCCAGCAGTGCCACCGCCAGAGTGTCCCCCACTTCCACCTGGCACAGGTGGCTATCTGCAGAGGATGCATCCCAGGTGGGTCTGACTGACACTAGCCACCGGGTCTTGGTTGGAGATTTACAGGGCTTGACGGGCCCCCTCCCAAAAGAACCCCCCTGCAGTTTTCTGTTGGCCTCATAGCGCTCCACCAGTTCCACCATCTCAAAGCCATTACCAGGAGACACCTGACCGATCTAGTGCTGGAGAGGGTACGGCAAAGCCCTCCAAAACACATCTGCCAACAGACAGTCCAGAATAGCAGTGGGGGTCAATATGTCAGGCTGCATCCATTTCTGCAACTGTTGTAGCAGGTCATAATATTGTGGTCGGGTGGGATCAGCCGAGTTAAATTCCCACTGGTGCATCCGCTGAGCCCCAATACATTCACCCCCCAGTCTCGCCAGGATCTCACCTTTTACGGTCGGATAGTCAGCCGTTTGATCATCGGGAAGATCAAAAACACTTGCTGGGGTCCAGACGCCAGAAACGGAGCAATGACCTCGCCCTACTGGTCTCAGGGTAACTTCTCCCTCACGGCCACCTTTTTTTTTTTTTTTTTTTTTATAAATTCTTTATTTTCAGTTTTATAGAGTAAGCAACATATATGCATTGATATGACAGTAGAGTAATATGCATTAACACTACATATTGTAAAGTCGTATCTTTGCACTCAAACATGTAACACAATTACAAATGCATATGCATACAGTAGTCTGTTATATTATCAGCAAGGAGAGTCATCTTCTCTCCATACTCTGGGAGACGTATAAAATCGTATATATTCTTCTCTACAGAGTATCCAGAACGCCTCTTATCAAGACTTGGTATGCCGAATACCGTAATAGATAGAATGGTTAGAGGAGAGAGAGAAGAAGAAAGGGAGGAAGAAAAAGAAAAATGTGGGGGAAAGAAAGAAAGGTGTAAAGAAGAGGGGGAGGGGGGGGAGGGGGAGAGGATAGGGATATCGCTATTCAAATCCTAGCTTTAAAGTAAACGTCGGTCAGGACTCAGGACTCACCTTCGCCAGAGATCTCCAAGGACTCCATAGTTTTTCGTACTTATCATGTGTCCTCTCAATCCAACTGGACATTTCTTCGAACTTACAAATTTGAGCCATCTTAGCTATCATCTCTTGTATGGAAGGGGGGTTAGAATCAAGCCAATGCAGGGGGATCAATGCTTTTGCTACCGCTATGACGTGTGAGACCAGATTCTTCTTGGAAGGGGAATATTGAGGTGTCGGGAGTGCAAGTGCCACCATTTCTAAGGTGAGGTTAAAACTGGGGGATGTAAGTTTTCTGACTATCGCTTCTGTTTCACTCCAATAGGTCTTGATTTTCTGACAATTCCACCAGATGTGCGAGAGGGAGCCTACCTCATTACCGCATCTCCAGCACTCACTGGTAGGGGACAGGCCTCTTTTGTACAGGAATTCAGGCGTTTTATACCACCTTGAAAGGAGCTTAAAATGGTTCTCCTGCAACCGGGAGCAACGAGAGAAACCATGAGAGTTCTTTAATATTTGTCCCACCTCTGCATCGGTCAACACCCTATTCAGCTCCTTCTCCCAATCTTTAATGTATTGAGGTCTCGACTGTTCACCCTCCCCTCCAACTACCGGGTAGAGCTTCGACACTTTCTTTGCAGAAGAGAGAGGCGACAACACCAGCTTTTCAAATTCAGTTAAGGACCTCTGGGAAGGGTACTTCACAGTCAACTCCCCACACACAGCTTTGATATGAGATTTCGCTAGGAAAAAACCTGGGGATTCAATGGTCGAGCGCGGGAGGGCAGCCAAGATAGAGGATTCCATATTTGGAGTGATATCACCTAATTTGACTGATGTTAGGGAATTCCATAAGTGCAGCTTTCCTAAGTTGTCATGATATAGGAGATCAGGTAGTAGGCTCACTGGGAGCAAAGGGGATGGGTCAGGGGCCAGTTTCTCTTTCAGTTCTTTCCAGATCTTACTGAGGCGACACATCAAAGGATCCATTGTTTTGTCATTATGTATGATTCTATCTGGTAGCCACAAATGTTTCTGGAAACCTTTTCCTACACTATGTCTACATATTGCTTGGACATCTGGTTGTCTTTTGGGGTCAACCATTTCAAGCCATCTGTTAAGCTGTATCGCTTTGTAATATCTGGATATATCTGGTAGCCCCAGCCCTCCTTTCTCCTTATGTCTAGCTAGCATTTCGTGTGATATCCTAGGCTTTCTACCATTCCATAAGAACTTGGAAAACATACTCCTAATACTCTGCAGGTAAGATTTCGGGAGCCAGATCGGAACCAATTGCATGGTATACAGGACTTTCGGCATTACGTACGCTTTTAGGACATTTTTCCTTCCCATCCAAGAGAGATAGGGGAGGTTATAGGTGTGTAGCAAGTTTTGGATGACCTTCAAAAGTGGAATGTAGTTATGCTGATATAAGTCACGGGAGCTACTCGGAATTGAAACACCTAAGTATTTAATTGGACCTTTGGTCCACTGAAATGGGAGTCGAGCTTTCAAAGGGGCAATCTTGGAATTGGGTAAAGAGATATTCATTATCTCTGATTTCGAGTGATTGACTTTGAAATCTGATAAAGAACTATATTCCTCTATTTTCTCTATCAGCACGGTCAATCCCTTCTCTGGTTCCCTGATCAGAAACAATAAGTCATCCGCAAACGCGGTACATTTTAGTTCTCTCTCGCCATATTTAATTCCTTGGATATCAGGAGACTGTCTGACCAGTTGTAGGAGTGACTCTGCTACCAGGATGAACAATGAGGGGGACAGGGGACATCCCTGCCTGGTTCCATTAGTTATGTCAAAGGATGGAGAAAGCGTGCCGTTCACCTTCAACCTGGCATATGGGTTTTTATATAGCGTAAATATTGCTCTTATAAAAACTTCCGGAAAGGCGAAACGCTGTAGCGTTTGTTTCATGTACAACCAGTTAACCCTGTCAAACGCTTTTTCAGCGTCGATACTTAACAGGGCTAAGGGTATCTTCTTATTATGTGCCAGGTGTATAGCATGGAATACCCTGCGGGAGTTGTCTTTTCCCTCCCGGCCCTGAACAAAACCAGACTGTTCCTGTCCTATCAGGCCAGGTAGCAACTTACTTAGTCTGCAGGCTAAAATCTTAGCCCATAATTTTAAATCCAAGTTCAAGAGGGAAATCGGGCGATAGCTGCCGCAGTTCAGGGGGTCCTTACCCTCCTTAGGTATCAAGGTGACGTGGGATTCAAGTGTCTGCTTAGGTAGGGAGTGTCCCTGCATGAGCGCGTTACATACATCTGTGAATTTGGGGATGAGGATGTCTTGAAACTTTTTATAGTATATTAGAGGCAGGCCATCAGGTCCCGGGCTCTTCCCTGGGGGAAAGGAATTTAGGGTGCTACATATTTCTTCAGTTGATATTGGTCTAACGAGGTGATTTGATTCCTCTGGCGTTATGGACGGGAGATGAAGGGATTCTAAAAAAGTTTTTATACGGCACTCCCTCTGAAGCTCCTCTTCTGGGGCCTCGGCTTGATTTAGGTTGTATAGTTTTGAATAAAACTCTTTAAAGGCAGTTGCTATTTCTGGAGTGTCTTTAGTAAGGTTACCGTTTGGCTGATTAATTGCAGAAATGTGGGTGATATTCCTGGCTTTTTTAAGCAATGATGACATCAGTTTACCTCCTTTCTCTCCATGTGCGTAGACCTTATGCTGGAAGTTCAACATTTGCTTTGCTACTCTATTACCAAGAAGGTCTCGCAATTTTAGCCTAAGATCTGTCAGGGTCTTCTGGTGATCATTGCACAGTGAAGCTTTATGCTTCCTCTCAATTGTTGCTATTTCTGCTAGAAGTGTGTCGATTCCCTTTTGCTGTTCCTTTTTTACTCTAGAGCCTAGAGATATAAAGCACCCTCTAACAAAAGCCTTATGGGCCTCCCATACAATAGGTTGTGAGCTGTGTGTGGAGGAGTTAAGCGCAAAGTACTCTATAAGTTGAGCTCTGACCTGGTCCAGGTGGAGTTGGTTATAAAGCAGAGATTCGTTTAGCTTCCAGTTCCAGTCTCTTTTTGGTAGAGAGGTGAGGGTGAAGGTCGCACAGCATGGAGCATGATCAGACAAGGTGATATTGCCAATGTCTGCCTTCCTGAAAAAGGGAAGAAGAGATGCAGAGGTTAAGACATGATCTAGACGTTGATAGGTCTTATGCGGAATTGAATAAAAAGAGAAGTCTTTATCGGTGGGGTGAAGGCTTCTCCAGACGTCTATCAGACGTAGGTCCTGAAGTTTCTTGTAAGGTTTACTAAGAAGCCTTTGTGTCACCTGGGATTTAGCTGAGGATGAATCTACGGCAGGGTTTAAGACCAAGTTTAAGTCTGCCCCTAAAATTATCTGCCCTTCAGCAAAAAGTTTAAGTGTGTCTAAGGCTTGTAAAAGCCATTTAACAGGAGACTTATTTGGGACGTAAAGATTTGCTAAAGTGAACTTGCGATCTGCTATTAAGCCTTTGACCAAGAGAAGGCGACCCTCCGCGTCTGTGTGTTGCTGCGTTACCGTGAACGGAATGGACTGGTGGATCGCTATGGCTACCCCTTTAGAGGCTGAAGTTGGTTGGACACTATGAAACCAATGAGCAAACGGACGTTTAGGCATCTTTGGCATTTTCTTCTGGCGAAGGTGAGTCTCCTGAAGGAACACTATCTGTGAACCCAATTTTCTGAGAGCTAACATGACTTGACCTCGTTTCTGTGGCGAATTTAAACCTTTGACGTTGAATGTCGCGACCTGTATATCAGTCATCTCAGTGCGCAAGAAGTTTGCTACTAAAGGAGAATTGCAATCTGTAAGGTTTCCTTATGAGGCTTTTATGAGCCTAATAGAGATATCTACGAGGGGAAAAAGGTGTGCGGGGGGGAAGGAGGTTCAAAGAGAAGGGAGGGAATGAGTAAGAAAAGATATATATGAAAAGGAGGTAGATAGAAAAAAATAGGAGGTAACAAGCACTGGTTCTAAGAAGTACCAGAGTTGAGACCGGTGAGTGTGCTATCAGAACCGGAGCAAACAGTTATGCAAGTAGATAGCAGGGGGGGAACACAAGTATATATCTAGCCCGTACGTGGTACCTAGACATCACAGCTAAGGTGTATAATATGAAAATTTGGTGACTTTAAACTACTACTTTACTTCCAGATCTCGCAGTCAGAAGTACAATTGTTGGACATAATGCAAAGTATTTTATAGTTATGAAAAAGAGAGGGCCAGGGACCTGCACTGAAATAGTCAGGAGGGTGAGAGTATATTGTGCTAGTTATATTGGGAATAGCTAACTTCAGGCATAACTGGCTGCTTGTCTAAAGCTTGTTAGAGGGAGGTAAGTGTCAGCATTGACTCCTAAGGGCTAATACGTAGGTCATGAACATCAACAGTAAGTACATTCCTGTTTAATCTCCCAACATGCGAATAATCAACCTGTCTATATCTGTGTCCCCTACAGCACCCAGCGCAATCAGCAAGCTGAATGTGGTAAGGAGCTGGGGTTTGTTTGGTAAGGCAGAGGCAAGGGATTCCTGTCAGATACACATTCAAATATTCTAGTCGCCATCTCACAGTAATCGCATGTTAAGTTTCGACAGAGCTGGGTTTGATTCCTGAACTTATACGTGAGTATTCGCATGTTAGCAGAGAAATTAACACTCTCTAGGTAACCAAGGACCCTAGCAAGAACTAGATCTATAGCATTCTACAAAGGACAGATCTAACTGAGATCTTAAGCAATCAATCACATAATAGTCGCATAGCTTATTCTATGCGAATAAGGAACACAATAAACACTTATTGTATGAGAAACAGAACAGAATGATCAGTGAATAGAACTAAGTATAGAACATTTATAACATGGTAGGGTTACCGCTATCACCCTCCACGTTCCCTTGACACTAGACCCGAGACCAACGGGCGAGTCTCAAGGCGGGAGGTCCATGGATCCCATCGGATGTTTAGGCGTTTTCCCAGACTTGGCGCAATTAATTCTCTTCCAAGACTCTAGGCGCGGTAGGTTCGGCAGCTTTATCGGATAGTCCACTGGCAGCCAGGTGGGTATGTCGATGGGCTGGATACCGATGTGCTCCCAGGCTTTATCCAGGTCGTCCGGCGTATGAATGATGATGCGCTTCCCATTCATGTTGATGGAGAGACCGAACGGGTACATCCAGGTATACGGGATTTTCTTTCCACGGAGTGAGTCCAGCAGCGGCTTCAATATGCGCCTTTTAGCTAGAGTTGATGGAGCAATGTCCTGATATAGGGCAATTTCCGCATCTCCGTACATGATCCGACTTCTAGCGCGAGCTGCCTCCATAATCCGTGCTGTGTCCACAAAGGACAGTAGGCCGCAGACCACATCTCTCGGTCTTTCATTCAGTTTCGGTTGGGGTCTTAGCGCTCTATGTATGCGCTCGATAACAATAGACGCAGCCGAGTCAGATTCTAATATGTCCGCAAATATCTCCATAGCCACCTTACGTAACGTTTCAGCTGCCCAGATCTCAGGGAGGCCTTTTATACGTATATTGCGTCGTCTGCTGCGATTTTCTTGGTCCTCCAGCAGCGAAAAGGCTCTATTGAGTTCCTCAGCATGGCCGGTAAGACATTCAGCTACTCCGTTAGCATGCGACCCCAGATCTTGTGTCGCCTGCTCCAGGGCTTCCACTCTATGCCCCACCTGAGAAATTTCAGTTTTAATGTCCGCTAATTCAGTGAGGACTGGCCTAAGAGCTTTATCTAGTGCTTGGCTAAGCACTTTAGTGAGGAAGGATTTGAATACGGGTGCCGGATCTCGCTCTTCTGTCCCGCCGCCATGTTCGCTGTCTTCTCCTGAGTCTTCAGCCTCAGTCTCTTTCATGCGCTCCGCCGCCATTTTGGCGCCAGCTCCCGGTGAGTGTGAGCTTCTCTTTTTCAGGAATTTCTGCATGTCCTGTTGGCCTTTGTGAGATCGAGGGGTATCTGGGGGATCTAGTCCCCTATCTCTGCCATATTTGACCATTTCTGGTCTAGTCACCGCAATTTACAAGGCTGTAGATGCTAGTATGAGGAGGAGCAGCCATCCACACCAACGTCCAGGCTCCGCCCCCCACGGCCACCTTTTTTAACATCGCCATATAGGTCTCGACATCATTCCAGGCATCGTGGACGTTCTGTGACTGCTCCGCCGCTTGCAACGCCATGACATATTGTAATAGCAGCTGGTTAATTTCCTGCTGCTTGTTAGCCTCCCGCTGCTGCAAGTTAGCCTCCATGAGGGCTTTCACGACAGCGTCCATTTTATCAGGGGACACGGGGTCATAACTTTGCCAGCTTAATGTAGGGCATGCACTTGTGCCCGGGAAAAACAAAAAAAAACTTTTCGTCCTTCAGGCCTGCCTCACTGCGTTTGCCGGCATTGGAAACCAATTTTGGGGTTTTGCTCTGGTAGACAGGCTAGCGGACACAGTATAGAGACAATCACAAAGTCTTTAACTTAAACAGTTCTGTGTTTATTCACACATAACAAAATGACCGTTCACAGTCTTGGTGTTTGTTCACACTATGCAATGACCATAGAACAAAATCTTCTCCTGGTTAGCAGTTTTCCATCCACAGTCCACAGCAGGCTTAAGGGGCCTGTTTCCCGGTATGCGACTCTTAGCTCTTCAGCACAGCACAAATTCACAGGTCCCAAAACACAGAGACTCCCCAGCTTTTCTGTCAGATGGAGGAAAAAACACACCCAGCTAAAATTGCTGGCTAGATTATATACAGGCCAAAAAAGACCCGGCCTGGAGTGTGGGGAGCAGACACACACCTAGCACTTTGACTACTCCAGTCAGAGCCGGCCTGAATCGGCTTAACAGTTATACTAACAACAAAACAGTGTCAGTCAGCACTAGCTGCCGCTGACACTTAAAACTATCGTCTCTTACCTCACCGAGGCCAGGAATCTCGGTGACACATACCTTCCATCAATGGCAGCCCCTTGCGCCTTTCTACAATATAAATATATATATATATATATGTGTAACGGGGTTTTGAGGGCGCCCCCTAGTGTCTTTGGGGTCCCTAACCCTAGTTAGCTCACTATGCCTGACAGGCGGATCCTGAGCCTCCGCTATCTGGGAGCTGGGGTACATGTCTGCGGCAGTGCCTCCACCCAGTGGAGCATCCGGGGTAGGGATGTGGGGTCCCACTGGGAACATACTTGGTGCAATGAGACTGACACAGCCTAACTGGAAATTACTTTATATAGTAAGCAGCAAATTAACCAACATACATAGGAAAATACAATAGGGTAACACAGATAACAATGCAATGTGGATTTTCCTCACCCACCCACCCACAAGCACACCTGTATCCCACCCCCTTATCTTCGCCCTAGTGGCCGTTGGTGCACATAGGAGAGTTGGGGCCCTTATAAGTCCTGCTCTGCAGGGTCACTGAAGCAGCCTGAGCTGTGTAATGTCCGTCACTGGACTTCAGAGCCTTTACTGTGAGTGAGGAGACAGGTGCCCTGTGGTGATACAGGGAGAGGTTTGGCTTACCCTCACAACACAATTAGCCAGGCCAGTCAGCAGCAGTCTCCTCTCACTGGATTCACCAGATGTCTGGACTCAGTGCTTGTCTTTGCCAGCAGGTCCCTCTTTCAGCAGGTGTGATCTTGGGTGAAGCAAGTTCTCTCAGCAAGGTTCTATCTCTGTGCTGCAGTCTCTCACATTCTCAGACACATGTCCTTTCTCTGGCTGAGCACGTAGTAACTTCTGGAAAACTTCCAGGACCTGCGATGATGTCACAATCATGTGACCAAAGCTCAATGTTTTATTAACAGCATACTGAGTCCATCTGCCATCTACTGGGCATTTCAGATAATGCGGCCTGTGTCACTTCACAGGGTTACATATATATACAGTATATATATAAAACAAAAATCGGACTGCACTCCAAAGGACTCTTCAAAAAGTCAAACTGTTTTATTCACCCATAAAGTGGCAAAGAGCGACGTTTCATGTATGAGCCGAAACGTCGCTCTTTGCCACTTTATGGGTGGATAAAACACTTTGACTTTTTGAAGAGTCCTTTGGAGTGCAGTCCGATTTTTGTTTTATACAAATGGTAAGCACATATCGCCATACTTGGACCTTGCACCCTCCTTCTTTCCTTTTTTTCTTTTTGGATGGTGCTGCCGGTGTTTTTTTCTATTATACAGTAGATAGATATATATATATATATATATATATAATGAGGCAAAAGTCTGGACACTGGTCTAATTTGTAGAAAATTGACTTCTAATAAAAGTATTCATTGGAGGAAACTGCATTATTTGGTGGAAGAAACATTTTTCTGCTGCCATTTCGAAATTTGCCAGATTAAATTCAGCTCAGGTTTATCCATGTGATATATCAGTCTTGGATATAATTCTCTCAGAAACACACTTGAAGTCTCAGTTTTGACTTATCTTTACCTGTTTAAGGGTTAATTGAGGTCAAAGTTTCCTAAAGTGCTTTATATGTGGCCACCATTCTGCCAGATGCACATGGTTAACTGTTTAATCTAGTGTTCATGAACACACCGAAGAACCACAGGTGATATTTCTTCACCACATTTCAGGTGAGCCATAGTGGGTCATTTTCCACCTACACAAGGGATTTTAAAGGACCCAGAGATAAAAGTCCAAAGGCATTTAGTCTTAGGGGGGCAATCTATAGAACCTCTATGCCCAATTTAGTACCCAGGGAATTGCATATACAGCCCTCTATACGGATGTAGCAGTGTTAACACACAGCTTTATGAGACATGTTATCTAAACTAAATGTGTTAAGCAATTGCATTTCAATGGCTTTTGTTTCAAGATAATGCGATGAGTTAAGAAATTTGAGTTAAGAGTGTGTGTGTTATCTGTTTATAGCCACAGCAAAGTGAAGAGGAGCATCATCCTGTTAAAAAAGACATAGAACTCACGGGAGAGATCTATCACACTGGTGTAAAGTAGAACTGGCTTAGTTGCCCATAGCAACCAATCAGATTCCACCTTTCCTTTTTGAAAGTAGCTGTGAAAAATGAGATGTGGAATCTGATAGGTTGCTATGGGCAACTAAGTCAGTTCTACTTTACACCAGTTTATACATATCCCCCAACGTTCTTATTTAGCACAGATGAAAAAATTGTAGCGCTTCACTATTAAGTCATCCGTCAGTGAAAAAAGACCCTGTCCCTAAGGCTCTGTACTGTGGAGCTGTAGGCACTTAGCATGCACATTATAGAAGTAAACTGTAGAGAGCCTCATCCAGCATATGAAATGGGCAACAATTTATTTGCCAATTTATTTATTTTAAATTGGGGGTACTGTATATAGTCCCCATGGAATTCTATGTATGGTCTATTACAGATCCATACAAATCATAGCTTATACATAGCCATATATCAGTCACATCTAGGTGCATGGTGAGACTGCAATGTTTTTCAAATCGGGGTCATCAAGAAAACCCCAGCTTTATTCAGATGATAGTTAATTTATAACTATAGTATGTTATTAACCCCTTCAGGACCCTGTGATTTTCTCCTTTTGTGTTTTCGTTTTTCACTCCCTGCATTCCCAGAGGAATATTTTTTATTAATTTTTTCGTTCACATAGCTATATGAGAGCATGATTTTTGCGGGACAAGTAGTACTTTTTAATGGCACCATTTACTATTGCATACATTGTAGTGGAAAACTGGGGAAAAAATGCAAATGGCGTAGAATTGAAAAAAAAAGACAATTTTGACAGTTTTATGGGTTTTGGGGGTCATTTATCAAACAGAAATACACCTAAATTAGGTGTATTTCTGGTGCAGATTGCATCTCCCTGCTCACACCAAGACTAAAAAAGTGGGCGTGGTGTGAGAAGGGGATGGGCCGGCAGGCCTGTCTCATTTACCATTTTCTATGCCTGTTTTAGGTGTAGAAAATGCTCTAAATGTAAGACAGCTAGGAAGCAGTCTTACATTTGTAAGCAGCGGTGGATCCGCCAATGGACCCTCGCAGACCCACCACCAGGTATAGAGTTTGAAAAACCGGCGTCTAAAATGCCAGTCTTAATAAATTTGCCCTTTGTTTTTACATTGTTCTCTGTACTGTTTTTTTGTGTGTTTGAATACTGAAAAAAAAAAAAAAATTTCTTTTCATTGCCATATTCTGACCCTCATAACTTTTTTATAGTTATTTTTACAGGGATATGTGAGGGCTCATTTTTTTATTTATTTTTTGATGGATGATCTGTAGTTTTATTGATACTTGTGCTATGTGAAGGACTTTTTGATCACTTTTTATTTTAAACATTTTTGGGAGGGGAAGTAATGAAAGAATGACGTATCAGCAATTTCGTTTTTTTTTTTTTCAGTTATGCCATTTGCCGTATGGGATAAATATATATATATTTTTTTTATAGTATAGGCATTTTCAGACGCAGAGATGTCCATGATATATAGTTTTTTATTGTTTTTTTATTCTAAGGAAAAGGGGGAAATTTGAATCTCAAATTATTATTTTTTTTTCAATCTTTTTAATTTAATTTTGTAAGTCACCCTAGCTGACTATAACATTCAATTATTAGATTGCGTCTTGCATTCTGTAACGCATATCTTTGCATTACAGAACACATTATTTATTATATTCCAATGTTGTTTTACCACCTGCAGTTCAGCTTTGTAATATACTAGTAATCTGTAAGCTGTGTGCAGGCTTAGGCCTATTACTGGCATCGATTGCGAATAGCGCAGCTGGCGGTTTTAGCATTCCAAGATACTGTGATCAATTGTGGGGTTAAATGTCCACGATCGGCATTACCACCGATCACGGACATTAGTCCTGAGCCTCTGCAGTGCTGATGAGTGGGCGCCATCTTAAAAGACTGGACTTCTACCATGTATATACAGGAGAGGTCCAGAAGGAGTTAAAGACTTCATAGGTTCAATATTCGACTTCTACATTTCTGCCAGTTTACATAAATGCCCATTATATCCTCCTAAGAATGATATATGACTGTGCCTGAATATCTGCACTGAACAGGAATAACATTCAAAGTCAAGTTAATAACTATGATCTTCTTATTATAAATGCTGAATGAATTACACATATCAGGCAGCACATGAACAGTCAGTTCTCAAAGCTGGTGTATTGGAAGCAGGAAAAATAGGGAAGCATAATGAGTCTTTGACATGGACCTAATTGTGATGGCTAGAAGACTGGGTAATATAATCTCAAGGAGATTTTGTGGAGTGTTCCCAGTGTGCAATGGTTAGAAGTTACAAAGAGTGGTCCTACGATTGACCAAAAAGTTATTTAGTGACAGGGTCATGGGTACCTAAGACTCCTCCATATTGATCCCACCTTGTGAATTACAGAAGTTGCTGCTAACATCTTAGTGCCATATACCACAAGACAACTTAAGAGATATCAAGAAGTTCATGCCTCAACGTGACCGAGGTGTATTGGCGCCACAAGGGGAGTCTATATTGCAAGCAGCAATTTCTCTCTTCCAAGCCATGTCCTTCTGTACAAGAGATCAGTAAGTTTTTATCATAGGCTTACTTACAGCGGAACCCAGCACTAGTGACTTTAGCCCAGACTATGCTGCTTCTTTACAGTTACAGAAGTGACAGTTGCAAAAGTTTCTTATCTGACTAATAAAAAAAGCAGAAATACCAAGTGAAACAAAATGCAAATAAAAATAATATTGATGATAGTCTCACCATTGAAAATAGGCCTGTTCACTGGAATTAGAATCCATCAATCAGTCAGCTGTGACCTTATAAATCTTTTGCCACTGTCAATCAACACTGACCTGTAACATAAGGGTTCGTCATTTAGACATCCTTGTCAAGGCACCATTTCCTTCAGGGGAAAACACTGCAGAGAAGGCAACACATCTAAAGCAACAAAATAACAATAATATGTATGGAGGTCAACAAAATGTCTTCAAACGGTCAAATCACTGTTCATCCAAGATGTACCAAGTGTATGTCAAACAGTCGACTCATAGCATTAAAGAATATGACCATGGAATAACAACTGTGTTTGTTCAAGATTAGATTTCTGAAATATAATCCATTAAAAAATCAAATATAATAAGTCAAAACAGATACAGAAATAGGAATACAGTATAATAAGCAAACATAATATCTGTTTACGGGAAACCACTCAACATTTCCCATCATTACACAAATTCCAGATCCTGCATTTATTTCTTTTTAGTGTATTGTCAATATTCTGAGCCCTATCCAGTTAAATTTAGTTTAATTTAGCAAAAGTTTATAATGTATCTTCAGACGCATTTATGCACATAGCATATTTTTTGTGTTTTATGACCTGATTGACTGTGAAAACCCTTCTACCTGAAGCTGCATGCATTATGTGATACTCTCAGTATACTAGGCTTTTTTCCATAATATTCAATACAAGTCACGTTTCCTATTCTGAATTCCGTCTTTACAGTTTATGAACAACAGTGTCACTGCTTCAGATAGAACTACATCTTTGATGAGACACATATGAGATTTCAGATATGATTCAAAGGATGATAACAAAGACATCATTTTGATTTTAATATTACCCACTGGCTTTGAATTCTGAATCTAAGTATATTTAAGAAGGAAGAACACATGTTTTGCTCACAGATGTTTTTTCTTTGCACAGTTGCTGTTTCAAGGCATTTATTTATTTTCTTAGTATAGCATATGTTCATAAACCATCCCAGGTTTCTAGACAGTGGCTTATGCAGCAGAGTCATCATTATTTCAGCTTTATTTAATAGTAACATAGTAATATGAAGACATCTGTCCACCCAGTTTAGCTGATTATGATGCAAAGTTGATCCAGACCAAAGTAAAACCCTTGTGAGGAAGAAGCCAATTTTCCCTATCTTTGGGATAAATGATTCCTTCCCGACTCCAATCAGCCAATCAGAATAACTCCAGGATCAACAACCCTTCTTCAATAATCTAGTAATCATGACTTATAATATTATTATATTTAGGGAATACATATTGAACTCTTAGTGAGTTCAAACATCACCACCTCCTCTGGCAGAGAGCTCTACAGCCTCACTGCTCTTACAGTAAAGAACCCTCTTTTATGTTGGTGTAGAAACCTCCTTTTCTGTAGTGGATGCTCCTTTGTTACTGTCACAGACCTGGGTATAAATAGGCCATGGGAGAGATAGTTATACAATAATTATAACACAATTAAAAGGGTTTTCCTGCAATTCATAAAATAAAATGAATGACATTTATAATAAATATAAATACATATATTCCCAAATATCTTTTATTATTTATAATGGCTCATTTTTTTCTGGAGAGCAATCTTCAGGTAAAATAAAATAGCCGCCGTCCTATTAGAATACACAAAATTTCTTAATCAAACAGGAGGACAGGTTACATCTGAACACGGAGCTAAAGAATTGCCTCAGCCTCCTCTCTCATTATGATCCTGATTCCCCTGATGAAGCTGATACGAAACATGTGTTGGGGTGTTTTTGGAGGCGCACACTTCTTGGTCTGTATACTATTATGTATTATTTGCAGTGGTTTATACTTGTATTCACTGCTGTTACATGCTTACATTACTGTCTATGTGACCTATGTTGTGGCTCCTCCATGTGGCTGATCTGTTAATATATCATATGTTTGTAAATTTTAACTTATATTTAATAAAATATCGATTCATTTTCATATAAATCTGTGTATGCAGTGTGTTAGAATTTATTTTTCGGCATTTATAGAATACACATAATGTAAATGAAAGGGAATTATGTCAATTTTGGGGTGTATCTTAATTTAGTCTATTGTTAAAATTGATGCACATGCTGTAATATTACCTGATGTCTTCCTTGCACTGAAAAGTAATTAGTTAATTCACACACAAATGATTGAATAATTCTAAAATCTAAGATTGCATTACCACCAATAACTCATTTATTTTTGCCTATTGTCATTATGTGCATTCATTGCATTTTATAATTGGGTTAAGGTAGATAGCAGACTAATTATAAGCCTGTTGATTGTACTGAGCCCAGTTATACCCAGTAGCCAGTGACAAATCTTTATAAACCTATATCTGCATTTTCAATGATTATAGCACCATCAGCACAGGACTGTAGAAAGGAGATGAACGAGTTCCCATGTGATTACTACACCTTTAATAATCACAAGGGGTCAATTGGGTCAATTACTGTTTCAGTTTGCCCTATGTCTCCTGCATGTAAATCAGCTTACCAGGAGCTTAGGAAGTGCTTTGATTATAACATTTATTTTATAGCCTTTATCTTTGCAATTGCAGGCATTTCCAATATGGGATAATGAAATTCACCAGATGGAAGGGTACTGCTGTATTAGCTCAGTATGTGCCTAGTCAGATATTTTAAAATGAAGTGTTTCCTCTACTGCTCTCTCCTAGTCGAGCAGGCTGGCAAGGTTATTTCTTTCTTGTAGCAAATACAGATCAAGATTTTCGGAAGAAACTGCAAGTTGAACATGAAATTATAAAATCTCAAACAGAGTCCATGTGCCACAGTATCGAGCCCCCTTATAGCACATACATAATATTACATAGACGTTATTTCCCAGAATCACTGCAGCTTCCAACGGATCACGACAGCATGATTTTATGTTGCATTCATAAGGAATTAGACAGAGAAAAACTGTGTGGTCTCTGTATTAGGGCTCATGCAGATGAACGTGTGCCGGCCGGTCCGTAATGCATGGGCACCCACCATGATATAAATCCAGCAAAATCAATGAACATTGATATATGGGGGTAACTGTATTGTATATATATCCAGCATGGTATTAATTAGACCCCTAAAATAATATTTTATTTGGTATACGTTAAAAAAAATCCCTAAAGGATCCACTTATTTAAACTATAAGACATACATACAAAAAGTGACCATAAACCACATCCAAGGAAGATTGTTAAATGGGGTATGGGGAGACCACTGTCCCTAAATCTACCCCTGTCCTAGAGCCCTTTGCCCAGGGAGGGCTCCTGATGGTGGAGACCCCCTGTCCGCGTGCCTATGCTGCTAGCCCTTCCTGCTCCCTATAAGAGGTGAAAAGAGGCATGTGGACTGGTTTTAAAGGTAAGGGATTAGGATATTATATTTGTCAGCTATATGAATAGACTGGATGGGAATTAAACGGATAGAGACACAACAGTGATACAGACAAACACAAAAAATACAAAAATACACAAACATACACTTATTCAGTGTTGGTATTATAACCATACACTGTCTAGGGTTGACGTTATAGTCAAACACCTCACTTGCCTCGACGCGTTTCACCCACGTGTAGATTGTGGGATCATCAGGAGGTGTAATTATATATTACATGTGCAAGCCATTATATGTGACTAAAAAGTTGCCAGTATAGGGCTGGGTCACATGGAATCGGTGCTCAGAGATATATGCCGGCTTAGAAGCCTGAATGCACCAGTGGAAAGAAGACGCTCTACCAGGGGTGAGGACACAAAGATATATTCATATCGATAATAATACTTATGCCTGTTTAGGACTCCATCACGTGTAGATACTGATATCCACATCTATATCCACATCCTATATGGGACAGGAAACAGATGTATACCACAGTCAATTTCAATGTATACACATCTAGATATAAACGCATTTACTGGTAAGTGTAAACTCACGGTTTGGTGGGTATAATTGACCTCTGTTGGTCCCCTGTCATGGTAGCTTGACAAGGCACACACTATAGATAAAGTGCATCATTAGTGGTAGGCATTGTTGCTAGTACTCACAGAATATATATAGAGTTCGTGAGTCCTCTAGTTACAGGTATATCCTACTTACATGGTGGAGTCTCTGCTGTGATCCATGTCCCCCCTGGTAGGCAAATTTCCACTGGTGCGTCGGCTGTATTTAAAAGAGCCGCCGCATCACGTCACTGGTAGCTAATTGGACGCAGGCTCTGCTCCATTTCCTGCTCATGGAACGCACATGCGTTCCAACTACCGGAAGTGCTCGCTCCTGTGGGCTGGTTTACTCGATCTCAGCCAGCATCTCCTTCCTGGATGCTGGAACGCACGTGCGTTCCAAGGGGCTACTTCCGGTCCTGCAATCTTGCGACCTAACTCCCTACAGTTTCTTTATATATAGATGGGTATGTGATCATACAAGATGCAGTACGTATCATATGATATTCACTCCCCGATAGCTCAGTCCCACCTAGTCCTTAATCCTGTTCAGGTATATGACTATTTAGCCTATCGTGGCTCTGATGGGACTTGGCAGGTATAAACTGCTGTTTCATGCTGTCATTCACACATGCATGGCCATCATATATATATAATCATGGCCATGGTGTATGACCCCACAGCATATAGAAATTGTCAATAGTATCGGGGTAGGTGCATATATTGGGCACCCAAATCATATGATGCCTCATATTAACAGTATAGAGCTCGTGATGTAAACACTTAAAAATATGTATTCCGGCATATGGCACAGTAGTTTTTTATATGTGCATCCTATAGAGAGGTAACCAGAGTGCGTGGTTAACCTATGGACAGTGACCCGATGTTGCGTCACTTATGTCCAATCTGATATGTTATTTTCATGCTTCACGCATGTGGTCTAATCTTCGGTACATTTCTTATCTTCACATGAAGCCAGGCTTTTTGGAACAGAAATAGGGATATTACGGGCACTGTCATATCTCATAGAAAACAGGAAAATGTCAACCTTTCATTAATGCCAGTGGGTGCCTGAGAGTGAAATCTGTGTATCCACACACATTCCTTCTGCAGGATTTTCTTATCCCAATTTCCACCTCTGGGTGAAGGTGGTATGAGCTCCAGAACGGAGAATTTTAGACAGTGAGGGTCCCCTCCATGTATATCATTAATGTGGGAAGCCACTGGAGTGACTTTTTTATTAATGACATCATTTATATGTTCACAGACCCTCCTGCGGGTGATAGCGGACCATGATAGCGGACCCATTGACTTGAATGGGGTCCGCGATCCGCATCCGACAGTCCGCACCGCAAAAAAGTAGTGCATAAACTACTTTTTTGCGGTGCGGAGGCACGGACATAAAACCCATGGAAGCACTCCGTAGTGCTTCCGTTAGCTTCATATCCATGCCTCCTTTCTGCACCGCATCTCTCGGATCGGCACCCATTAATAGGTCCACATCTGTGATGCAGGGTGCACACAGCCGGTGCCTGTGTATTGAGGACCTGCTGTTTGTGGGCCGTGCGCATGAGCCCTTATAGCTGCGGCCCTCCAGCTGTTGTAAAACTACAAATCCCACAATGCCCTGCTGTAGGCTGATACCTGTAGGCTGTTCGGGCATGCTGGGAGTTGTAGTTTTGCAACAGCTGGAGGGCCACAGTTTGAGAATGCCTGCCTTATAGGATAGGGGCTCAGACTTCGGTCAGTGCCATATTACAATTCTCTGTTCAACTGTTCCATATGTAGAAGGAAGTCACTAGGGACTTTTTTTGACTGCTTATTCCAAATGCAAAATGGAGAGATTTACAGTCCCTATCCTAAGATTTAGAGAGTCTAAACTGGCATAGGCAATCTAAAGACTCATACTGCGTGATAAATTTGGTGCATGGCAAGACACCGCAGAATAAGGCATGAATAAGGCATGTCGTAGTTTTATTCCGGCAGCCTCTCGGCATGTTTGCCGTTCTGCCGCCGGAACTCCGGCCCACCCCCCATTACAATGGGGCCGGAGCGGTAGTCCGGGGGCACGCGTGCACTAGCGGCAGCTCGGATTGGACAGGCTGTTCACCCTCCGAAACAGCCTGCCGGAGTTCCTTGCCGCTGGTATGAAAGTAGCCTAAGGGTGTAAATTTTAGCACACAGTGAACAAAGTCATGTCAAAACCCCAAAAATATTGGTGGAATTGTTTTTTTCTTTTCTACTTAGGCCTCATGCACACGACCGTTCCGTTTTTAGACGTCCGCAAACCGCAGATCCACCAAAAATGGAAGCCGTCCATGTGCCTTCCGCAATTTGCGGAACAGAACGGGCGACCCATTGGAGAAATGCCTATTCTTATCTGCAAAATGGACAAGAATAGAAAGTGCTATATTTTTATTGCAGGGTAACGGATGCGGCCAGCACACGGAGTGCTGTCCGCATCTTTTGTGGCCCCATTGAAGTGAATGGGTCTGCACCCAAGCCGCAAAAAATGCGGCTCGGATGCGGACCACAACAACGGTCATGTGCATGAGGCCATTAACCATACAAATAATTATTTTCCTGTTTTCCTGTCATCATGTCAGTGCATGCAAGATTTGGTGCGTTTTCTTCAATCACGATGGCCACGACGCCCTCTCCGCGATCAAATGGATGAGCTGAGTATGTACTATTTTTAGCCCGTGATTACCACCTGAAAGGACTCAATGTGACTCTCAGATACTGCGATCAGCGTTGACTGCGGCATCTGAGGGAGTTCAATGAAGGAGAGTGGCGCAATTGCCGTTCCCTGTCATTGCGCCTGCTGCATACAATGGAAATTTGTGATGAAGTACTCCGTAAGGAATAACATTTCTTGTTGAAGTTTAAGGAAAACTTTGCTCATCACTAAACAAGAAACTTAAACTAATCAGTGGATTACAAAAATAAAATGCTGGTGGTCATAGAAGAAGGAGATGATCCAATAATGTAGTAGATATCAGATCTATGGTAAGCAGGTAGATGACAATTTAGCAGTACATGACAGTGAACAGAAACTGAGCAATATTGAACTAACCCTATCTGAATTCAACCGAGCATTTCAACCAAGACAATACAGCAGCACAGAAACAGACAAATCCCAAAACAGCAACACACAAACTCCATAGAACTACAGATCTCAGAATATACATATAACACACTAAGTTCCATAGAGTTACAGATTCAAGAGTATCCAGAAAACACAAAAGACCAGAACAGAATCTGTGAGCCAAACACATAACAATCAATATACCTTACAACTAGACTGAAGTGAGGCCTTGATCTAAATAAACTTTACAATCAGCACTCCATCCTAATCAAGCAGGCAAGGATAATAATAACCACATCCATATTCAAATGCATGACAGTTGCATAGCAACTGACCAAAAACAGTAACTAGGTGAACTTGAAGCACAAGCAGACACCTTTGCTTTGCTAGCTTACCTGCTTCCCGTCTCTGGCTTCCTGCTCCTCCTCACTGTTCACAAATGGTCACATGACACAGGTATCTAGTCTCCGCTGCGGCCAGTGATCGCTGCAATGTCAAATAGGATGCGACAGTGAGGGAGCCCATTGGGGCATTGCAGGCTGAGATGAGAAGGATCAGGAAGCCATCACCATAAAGCAGATAAGTAAGCTTCCCATTATAGGACCTGCCAAGTGGACAAGGTGGGATATACTGTATAACAAGGTATTCCACTCGTTTGCCATTTATAATACTGATGTCTTCTTTGATGGCAGAGATACCTATATGCCACCTCTGGCATCAGAACCTAGAATGACTGATATCTCTGCACACCATATAGTTAGACCCCTGAAGAAAGAGGTTGTCTTGATTTTCTTAATTTCTTAAAACATTTATGCCTCTCTTAAATCACCCAGACTTTCAACATCAGCACTGATGTAGAATCAGCAGACTTGATTAGAGATGAGTGAAACGAATCCACAGAAGTGGAATTCGATCCAAATTTCAGGATAAATTTGATTTGCCTCGAAGCTTTGTGGTAGCAAATCAATTTAACCTGAAATAGTCTGAAAAACAAAAAAAATCATATTTACCTCCTCTATTTGCTCTCAACGGACCGGCCACCACCATCTTGATTGAAGATCTAGGCCGCACCAGATATTCAAGCAAGATAGCGGCGGCCAGCCCGTTGCAAGCAAATGGAGGCAGTAAGTTTGATTTAAAAAAATAAAGTGCAGCCGTACTAAGCGCAGCCTAGGGGAAGGCTGGCATGATAGGTTTGGGGACGAGGGGACGGCGGGGGTTAACAAGCGGGGGAATGAGGTAGGAAAAGGTTAAGGTTAGAGGGCCGGGTTAGCAGAGGGGGTGGGCGGAGCTAGGGATTTAAAAGGGGTAGAGGCGGGAAGAGCGGGCGCCATTTTAGGGTAGAAAACTCCCACCCACCCTCCCCAACGTTCTGGTAGGGGGGGGTGTTTTTTGGGTTTTGGGGGGTTGGGAATTTCTTTTGGGTCGTCATTTGTCATAGCAGTCTGGCGGTAGGAGGTCCTGGAAGACGGTGGTAGGGCTTGGTGTTTGTGGATGGGAGGGCCTCAAACGGTGGGGCTGGACTCCCAGGTGTGGAAAGTTGGTTGGTTTCAGCGGGTGACCATCACTCGGTGTCTCCGAGCTGGAGTGATACGGCTGGAGGCAGGGTGGCTTAACCGGGTGTTTGGGGCATCAGCTGGAATCGAATCAGGGGCTTCTAGGACCTCCTTCGTCAAGGTTTATATTTATATGGTATATTGTTATATATATTATTATATGGAGTTTATATGTTATGTTTGTATTAATAAAAGGCTGCTGTGGCCATTTAATTCCAACTCACGGTGTGGCGTCATTTGTTGGTGGGTTGGTAGGTGGGGGGGTAAGGTAAGGTGGGGAAAAATGAGGTGGTAAGGTGGGCGTGAAGGACCCGAGAGAATTCCCCATAACCTTATCATGTAAATTTTACACAGTTTTTACACTCAGATGCTGCGACCATGTATGAACGCGGCATGTATGAACGCGGCATGTATGATCGCGGCATCTGATCATGTCGGAACGTGACATCTGAAGGGTAATGATGGGGAGCAGTGCTATCGCATATCCCTGTTATTGCACCCGTTACTTACATAAATATGCGCTTCGTGTCGGAGGAATTCGTCACAAAGCACATTTTTTCATAAAATTCGTCGAAGCAGCTGAATCGAATTTTCTAAAACTTCGCTCATCTCTAGACTTGATGTTATTAAGTCAAAGTTTTTCACCTTTGTAAATTCTCTTGAAAGGACAATGTGTTGCTCAATTATAATAATGCTTCATTTGTCTCTGTGAAATGCTTTCTACAATTACTCACAACTGTTCAAGACATGTGCTAATTGAGCTTTGGGCAAACATTACCTTCCAGTGCGTATCATTCATTTTGCTTATTTCTTTAGAATTCACTCATTAGAATTCCCCATGTTAATAATTAAGATGTAAAAAAAAAAGTCATGTGAGATTCTGTAAAGAACATCTACGAATACATTTCCAGGATCATACACAAAGGTATGAAAATGACATATTATGCTGCATAATGAATTTCAGCCAGGAAAACAACTCTTATACCAGATTGCAGTTTATGTAGAATTAGAGTAAGGATGTCCTTGTTCTAATTCAAGTACAATATAAACATAATTATGGACTTGTGCCTTCATTTTCTTACATATCATTTGTTCTTCAGAATTTCTGTTTCACTTGTTCAGCATTTGGGGTTATGCTCAATGCTGTCTTACAGTGCCATAATAGGGCTTCCATAGAGGTCCATGAGCTCTCTTACCACAAATCTTCATAAGCAGGCATGCAGAGTTTTTATGTTATATTATTCTTTATGAATCTGTGTGCATATGGAGTAGTAAAAGTCTACCTCTTTATAGATGTAAGGTGTGTGAGTGGATGTTCATCGGTATTTTACACCTTTGCAGCCTCCAACATAAACCAGTGAGGTCTGGTCATGTCTTTTAAATACAGTATAACCAGTGGGGTCTGGTCGTGTCTTGTGGATATATGTTTTAACCTTGGACTTTTTTCAGTGACATATCGTTATTTTATGTCCCTTTTCCAGAGAATAGCACTGCTCTACTTGCATTATCTTCATCTCTCATCTGTGCATTACTTTCCTCTTAGCTCTTCCCTCAAGCTATAATAACTAGAGTTGAGCGGACACCTGGATGTTCGGGTTCGACGGATTCGGCCAAACTTCGGAAAAAAGTTCGAGTTCGGGACCCGAACTTGACCCAGAACCTGAACCCCATTGAAGTCAAATGTCGTCAAAATGTGGTTAAGAGCATGGCAAGTTGATAGGGAAATGACTTAAAATAACATAAAATACCTAAAAATATAAAATAATAATCTTGATCTAGGAGGACCAGGTCCATATGGAGTAGGAGGTTGAGGAGGCGGTGGATGTAGAGGTGTAGGTGGCAGCGGCAATGGAGGAGGAGGAGGTACACTGCTTTTTGGTTTTAAATTTTATTTTTAAAATTATGGTACACCCCAAAACATTGGGAAATATAACCTGTGATAACCCTCTCCAGTCGTGCTAAACACACGTTCAGACAATACACTGGCTGCAGGGCAGGCCAGGACCTCCTAGGGGTAAAGGACAAGCTCAGGCAATGTGCCCAATTTGGAAACCCAGAAGTTGCAGGGGCTAACCCCTGTCAGTCAGTTCGTGTAGGCGTGTGCACACTTACTGCCCCACCATGTCGCACGTCCCCATGATGTTCACGATCCAATTTGATATCTGCTCTATCAACTTTCGATGTTCTTTAATGCGCCTACCATGGTGATCACGGGTGGTGGGGAATCAGGGTTCCAGGCCAGAGAGGGAGCGTGAGAAAGAGAGACAACATCCAAGGTAGGATTCATTTTTTCAAATTTAAAATTATAGATTTGAAATATGGGAGAAATTATTAAAGCTTAAAAGTGTGACAACTTTTCAAAGTTTAAGCATTGAATGAAAGGATGTGGTGCGCATTAATTACTGAATAATATATTAAATTTTATTCCCTGTCACCTATGCATAGAGGTATTTAATCACATCTAAAATTGTATAATGTCAACCCAAGAATGTAACAGAAAAATTACTGAAATTTATTAAGCTGTCAACTAGGTAGAAGAGGGGTATATTACACCCAGAAATTGGTGAATTTCACCCAAAAATTTAACTGACAAAAATATATATTTTTTTCGGTCTACTAGGTATAGGAGTGGTACATCACACCCCAAAATTTATTAAGCTGTCAACTAGGTAGAAGAGGGGTATATTACACCCAGAAATTGGTGAATTTCACCCAAAAATTTAACTGACAAAAATATATATATTTTTTTCGGTCTACTAGGTATAGCAGTGGTACTATACACCCAAAGATTTGTTAATTTCACAATAAAATGTAAGTGACAATTTTAATATTCTATTTTACCGGTATAGCAGTTGTACTATACACCCAAAAATTGGTGAATTTCACCCGAAAATGTTAATGATAATTTTTTTTTTTTTTTTAACCGGCCTACTAGGTTTAGCAGTGGTACTACACACCCAACAATTGGTTAATTTCACCAGAAAATGTTAATGGCAAAGTAGTGAAATGATAGAAAATAAAACACGTACAAATTTTTTTTAATGGATTTATGAGTTGCAGTTCCATATGGAGTAGGAGTTTGAGGAGGCAGTGGACGTAGCGGAGTAGGTTGAAGCGGCGGTGGAGGAGGACGAGATAGCAAAAACAGGTTTTTGGTTTTAATTTAATTTAGTAAAATTAAGGTACACTCCAAAAGAGTCTGAAATATCCAAAATACAAACATGAGCAATTGCGCTGCAGTATAACAATGGCTTCTTAGTGCCGGTATACTTGTCTATTCTGCACGAGGTACGGACAAGTCCTAAGGGATCCATGCCTGGTTCATTTTAATGAACGTGAGCTTGTCCACATTGGCTGTGGACAGGCGGCTGCCCTTGTCTGTGATGATGTCCCCTGCCGTGCTAAACACACGTTTAGATAATCCACTGACTGCAGGGCAGGCCAGCACCTCCAAGGTGTAAAGGACAAGCTCAGGCCATGTGCCCAATTTGGAGACCCAGAAGTTGAAGGGAGCAGACCCGTCATTCAGTACGTGTAGGCGTGTGCAGACATACTGCTCCACCATGTTGGTGAAATGCTGTGTTCCATATCAGCTGGTGTTGCTGGTTGTTGTGGGGACCTCTTCCTCAGCCTCTGCCTTCGCCTTGTGCTTCCACTGTGCCCCCGCTGTCAGGTGGTAATGCCACCAGCAGCGCGACTACCAGCGTGCGCTTGTACTCGCGCATCTTACAATCACGCTCCAGTGACGGAATTAAGGACGGTACGTTGTCCTTGTAATGGGGATCAAGCAGCGTGGCCACCCAGTAATCAGCAAAAGTTAGAATGTGGGCAACTCGGCGGTCATTGCGGAAACACTGCAGCATGTAATCGTTCATGTGTGCCAGGCTGCCCAGAGGCAACGAAAACTGTCCTCTGTGGGAGGTGTATCGTCTGTGTCCTCTGTATCCCCCCATCCAAGTACCAGTGATGGCCATGAGCTGGTCTGGGTGCCACCCTGCTGTGAACATGGTTCCTCCTCCTGCATCTCCTCATCCTCCACCTCGTCATCCTCCAGAACTGTGCCCTGGCTGGACAATTGTGTAGCTTGGGTTTGTGGGTGCAGGAATCCACCCTCGGAGCCACTTGGGAAAGACAGGACACCTGGGGCAGAACAGGAAAATACAGTTTTTTGAAAATGATGGGTGTATTTCTAGCTTAAATTGCACACTGACTAATCCAGATGTTGTAGATTGCCAAAAAAATGGTGATTTGCAATGTCCCAAAAGGCCACCGCCGCCACCCACCTAACTAACAGAATTATAAAAGTTTTTTTTTTTTTTTGTCAATGGCCTCAGGGCATGGTGAAACAATTGTGTCCTGCACCCACACAACTATTTCTAGGTAGATCGCTGAGTTAGGTTCTCTCCTATTTCCTCGCTGAAATCACAAGTCCAGCAGCATCCTCTCCCTACACTTGTAACAACAGAGTGACGTGCAGCGCTATGTGACTCAAGCTCATATAGAGGCTGGGTCACATGCTGCTCTGGCCAATCACAGTGTCACGTACCGGCAGGACAGGTAGTGGATCCTCTGGACCAGAGAGGCGATGGCGCGGGTTGTACTAAAGGACCGGTTCTAAGCAGTTACTGGTCTTCACCAGAGCCCGCCGCAAGGCGGGATGGATTTGCTGCGGCGGTAACTACCAGGTCGTGTCCCCTAGTAACAACTCGACCTCTCTGGCAGGTGATAAGGCGTGGTACACAGGGAGAAGGCAAGAGCGTAGTCGGACGTAGCAGAGGTTAGGGCAGGCGGCAAAGGTTCAAAGGCGAGTAGACGGTAGCAACGGGTTCGGCAACAGGCAAGGCAAACAAACACAGTGGAACGCTTTCTCTGAGGCACAAGGCACAAAGATCCGGCAGGAAGCTGTGGGAGGAGAAGGTATAAATGGGCAGTGCACAGGTGCAGCCTAATTAAGTCAGCACTGCCTCTCACAAACCTTAACCCTTAATAACCCTTTTGGACCAGGCACCAATCACTGGTGCACTGGCCCTTTGAATCTAAGAGTCCCGGCGCACGCGCGCCCTAGAGAGCGAGGACGCACACGCCGAGACACTGGAGTGCTGCCTGGGGGCATACGCTGTGAGCGCTCCGAGGCCAGCAGGGGACCCGGAGCGCTCAGCGTAACAGTACCCCCCCCCCCCTTTGGTCTCCCTCTCTTTTTGGTACCGAAGAACTTGCGGATGAGACTGCGGTCCAGGATGTTCTCCTCCGGCTCCCATGACCTCTCCTCAGGACCGCAGCCCTCCCAGTCGACCCAAAAAAAATCTTTTTCCCCGGGAGATCTTGGTCGCCAAGATCTCCTTGACAGAGAATATATCGGAGGTACCGGCGACAGGGGTGGGAGAAACAAGCTTGGGAGAAAAACGGTTAAAGACAGCAGGTTTAAGAAGGGAGACATGGAAGGAGTTATGGATTCGGAGGGAGGGAGGAAGATGGAGCTGATAAGAAACTTGATTGATACGACTCTTGATTTTATAGGGTCCCAAGAAACGAGGTCCCAACTTGTAACTTGGGACCCTAAATGGGATGTACCTAGAGGAGAGCCACACCTTGTCACCCGGGCGAAATTCCGGAGGAGATCTGCGTCTCTTGTCAGCTTGAACCTTCATACGGGCGGAAGCCTTGAGGAGAGCAGCGTGGGTTTCTCGCCAGATGGAGGAAAAATCCTGTACAAGACTGTCAACGGCAGGTACAGAAGAAGGAGTGGGAGACTGCGGCAGAGGTGGAAGAGGATGACGGCCAAAAACTACAAAGAAAGGAGACTTGTTAGAGGCAGAGGATTGTTTGTAGTTGTAGGAGAACTCCGCCCAGGGAAGTAGATCAGCCCAGTCGTCATGGCGTGAGGATACGAAGTGACGCAGATAGTCACCCAAAATTTGGTTCACCCGTTCTACTTGGCCGTTAGACTGAGGATGGTACGAAGAAGAAAAGTCCAATTTGATCCCGAGCTGAGCACATAGAGCCCTCCAGAATTTGGAGACGAATTGTACCCCACGATCCGAGACAATATGTTTGGGAAGGCCATGGAGACGGAAGATGTGTTGGAAAAATTGTTTGGCCAACATGGGTGCAGAGGGTAGACCGGGCAGGGGTACAAAGTGAGCCATCTTGGAGAAGCGATCCACCACGACCCAAATAACGGACTTGCCATGGGATGAGGGAAGATCTGTAATAAAGTCCATGGCGATGTGAGACCAGGGAACTTCAGGAACGGGTAGAGGCAAGAGGAGACCCGCTGGTTTCTGGCGAGGCGATTTATCCCGGGCGCAAATCATACAGGCCTGGACGAAGTCCGAGACATCTTTCTCTAGAGAAGACCACCAGTACCTTTGGGAGATTAGTTGGAGAGACTTTTGCACCCCTGGATGACCGGCAAAAGGGGAGGCGTGGCCCCACTTGAGAATTCGCAGCCGCTGACGTGGAGGTACGTAGGATTTGCCAGGAGGAAGAAGGCGCAGGTCCACGGGAGCGACTGTTATAAGGCGTTCTGGAGGGATAATATATCGAGGTGTTAACTCGTCGCCCACCACATCAGAGGAGCGAGACAGAGCATCTGCCCTAATGTTCTTACAAGCCGGACGGAAATGGATCTCAAAATTAAAGCGGGCGAAGAACAGAGACCAACGAGCCTGACGGGGATTTAATCTCTGAGCAGACTGGAGATAAGCCAGGTTCTTGTGGTCCGTGAAGATGTACACAGGATGTGTGGCGCCCTCGAGTAAATGTCTCCATTCCTCCAGTGCCAATTTAATAGCCAGCAGTTCCCTGTCCCCAATGGAGTAATTTCTCTCTGCGGAAGAGAATGTTTTAGAAAAGAAGCCACAAGTAGAAGTCTTGCCCCGGGAAGACTTCTGGGTGAGGACAGCTCCGGCTCCCACCGAGGAGGCATCCACTTCAAGAGAGAAAGGCTTGGTGGAATCTGGTCTAGAGAGAACGGGTGCAGAGGCAAAGGCGCATTTCAGGGACTGGAAGGCTTCCTCGGCTTGGGAAGGCCAGGATTTGGGGTTAGCTCCTTTTCTTGTGAGGGCCACGATAGGAGCTACCAGAGTGGAATAGTGAGGGATGAATTGCCTGTAGTAATTCGCAAAGCCCAGGAATCTTTGTATGGCTCGGAGACCAGAGGGGCGTGGCCAATCCAGAACCGCCGAGAGCTTGGCTGGGTCCATTTGAAGTCCTTGGGCTGAGATAATGTATCCCAGGAAAGGCAGGGAGGTCCGTTCAAAAATACATTTTTCAAGTTTAGCGTACAGGCGATTTCTCCTAAGACGAGTAAGAACTTGTTGCACATGGACCCTGTGTTGATCCAAATTGGAGGAAAAGATGAAGATATCATCCAGGTATACGACCACGCAGGTGTAAAGTAAGTCCCTGAAAATATCATTAACGAATTCCTGAAAGACAGCAGGTGCGTTGCAGAGGCCGAAGGGCATCACCAAATACTCAAAATGGCCGTCCCTTGTGTTAAAGGCGGTCTTCCATTCGTCTCCCTCACGGATACGGATCAGATTATAGGCCCCTCGAAGGTCCAATTTAGTGAAGATCTTAGCCCCTCGGAGACGATCAAATAGCTCAGAGATTAGAGGCAGAGGGTAACGGTTCTTGATGGTAATTTTATTAAGACCTCTGTAGTCAATGCAGGGGCGGAGGGAGCCGTCTTTTTTTGTCACGAAGAAAAAACCGGCCCCAGCAGGAGAAGAAGATTTTCTTATGAATCCTCTCTGTAGGTTCTCACCTATATAGTCGGACATGGCAAGAGTCTCAGGAGGTGAGAGAGGATAAATTCTGCCCCGAGGTGGAGTAGAACCGGGTATCAGGTCGATCGGGCAATCATAGGATCGGTGAGGAGGAAGGACCTCAGCTTGGTTCTTGCAGAAGATATCCGCGAAGGAATGGTATGGCTTGGGCAGCCCAGAAGGCGGAGAAACTTGCGGGTTCTGTTTGACCAGAGCAGGCTTGAGACAGCGGTCCGAACAGGAGGAACCCCAACGCAGGATCTCATCGGTGGACCAATTCAGGATAGGACTATGACGTTGAAGCCACGGCAGACCCAGGAGGAGTTCGGAGGAACAGAAGGGAAGGACAAAGAACTCTATAGTCTCGGTATGAAATATTCCGATGTCCATCTGCAGAGGCTGGGTACGGAACTGCATGGTGGCAGAGAGTCTCTCACCGTTAACAGTAGAGATGAAAAACGGCTTGGGTAGACGGATTACTGGAATACGGTACTTGTCAACCAAGGAGGCGTGAATGAAGTTGCCAGCTGAACCGGAATCCAAGAAGGCGGCTGCGGAGAAAAAGGACTTGGAAGAGATGATCAACTGCACGGGTATGATGAGACGTGGAGAGGAAGAATCCACACCTAGCAACGCCTCTCCCACGTTTACTAGGTGCGAGCGTTTCCCGAACGCGGTGGACGGAGAGGACAATCTCTAAGGAAGTGCTCGGTACTGGCACAGTACAGACACAGGTTCTCGTTTCTGCGGCGGCTTCGTTCTTGCGGAGTCAGGCGTGACCGATCCACCTGCATGGCTTCCACGGCGGAAAGCCCAGTAGCGGGTTGAGGTGGACGCAGGAAAATGGGAGCCAGACGAGGAAAGCGTCTAGGACGAGCTTTTCCCTTTTCAAGGAGGAGTTCCTCTTGTCTTTCGGCGAAACGTTTGTCTATCCTAGTGGCCAGCAAGATGAGGTCACTAAGAGTGGAAGGAAGCTCACGTGCAGCCAGAACGTCCTTTACTTCACTATTAAGTCCCTTCTTGAAGGTGGCGCAAAGGGCTTCATTGTTCCAGTTCAGCTCAGAGGCCAGGGTGCGGAACTGAATGGCATAGTCACCCACGGAAGAACCTCCTTGGGTCAAATTTAGTAAGGCAGTCTCTGCGGAGGTAACCCGGGCAGGCTCCTCAAAAACATTCCGGAACTCTAGGCAGAAGCTCTGGACGGAAGCGGTGGCAGGATCTGCGCGGTCCCATAGTGGTGTAGCCCAGGCCAGGGCCTTCCCGGACAGCAAACTGAGAATAAAGGCTACCTTGGCTCGCTCAGAAGGAAACTGGTCGGACAGAAGCTCGAGGTGGAGAGAGCACTGCGACAAGAACCCACGGCACTGCTTAGGATCTCCGTCATATTTGTCTGGTAGGGACAAACGGATTCTGGAACCAGTGGCAACTGCAGGCGGAGGTGACGCAGCAGGAGCAGACGGAGGGGCTGGCTGTTGCTGAGAAGGCAGGAGCTGCTGCAACATAGCGGTCAACTGGGCCAGCTGTTGACCCTGCTGGGCCACAATAGTGGTGAGGTCCGCTAGGCTTGGCAGGGGAACATCAGCGGGATCCATGGCCGGATCTTACTGTCACGTACCGGCAGGACAGGTAGTGGATCCTCTGGACCAGAGAGGCGATGGCACGGGTTGTACTAAAGGACCGGTTCGAAGCAGTTACTGGTCTTCACCAGAGCCCGCCGCAAGGCGGGATGGATTTGCTGCGGCGGTAACTACCAGGTCGTGTCCCCTAGTAACAACTCGACCTCTCTGGCAGCTGATAAGGCGTGGTACACAGGGAGAAGGCAAGAGCGTAGTCGGACGTAGCAGAGGTCAGGGCAGGCGGCAAAGGTTCAAAGGCGAGTAGACGGTAGCAACGGGTTCGGCAACAGGCAAGGCAAACAAACACAGTGGAACGCTTTCTCTGAGGCATAAGGCACAAAGATCCGGCAGGAAGCTGTGGGAGGAGAAGGTATAAATGGGCAGTGCACAGGTGCAGCCTAATTAAGTCAGCACTGCCTCTCACAAACCTTAACCCTTAATAACCCTTTTGGACCAGGCACCAATCACTGGTGCACTGGCCCTTTGAATCTAAGAGTCCCGGCGCACGCGCGCCCTAGAGAGCGAGGACGCACACGCCGAGACACTGGAGTGCTGCCTGGGGGCATACGCTGTGAGCGCTCCGAGGCCAGCAGGGGACCCGGAGCGCTCAGCGTAACACACAGCCATGCCATTGGTAGTCATGGCTGTGATGGCTTCTAAGGTCAGACAGTTAACCGCTTGTTGATTGGCTGCTGTGCAGCCTTTCAAAAAGCTCAGAGAAAGCACCGAACCCCGAACCCAAACTTTTACGAAAAAGTTCGGGTTCGGGTCCGGGGTCCAAAAATCCTAAAGTTCTGTACGAACCCGAACTGTTCGCTCAACCCTAATAATAACCACTGCTAACTTTATATCAGAAATCCCGCTATCCTTCTATGTGAAAGACTTGGACCTCATCTGGACCACCTCACCAACTAAACATAGAAGCTTCTGTTAGACCAGTATTCCAAATCTCATTCTCAACATTTGCATTGACCCAATCCTCTTCTGTATTTATATCTTAGGTCTAGGACAGCTCATAAATCCCATGGCTTTTAATACCACTTACATAGTTGACACTGAAGTTTGCTTTCTGTTATCTTGCCGCTTTCTGTAGTTTGAGTGTCTATCTGCAGTCTCCTTCTTCCTCACCTTTGCCTCCTAAAACTCAATTTGAACAAAAACAATTTAATCATCTCTCCTTTCAATCTCGTACCTAAAAACCTCTCTGAATTCCCCTATAACATTCCTGCATCTCTTTAATTCATTAACTCCATTGCCTGGATAATCCATTGCTTCCAAAACAGCTCCTCTCGCTGCCAGTCCCTTTATCTGCTACCTACATCCAGCAACTGCAGATATTTCCTAATATACCATAATATTGTACAACTGTAAATTCATATTGTCTACTGCATTGCCTGTTTTCAATGTGCAAGGCTGGGTTTATATGGGTTTACAATGTATTTTATTTCTCCACTGGGCTTTCTGTCAGGGGTATATGTTTGAGTACTGGAAAATGGTAAATGTGGTAAACTGCGATATTCTGTCTAGCAAAAAATAAGACAATAAATAGAAAATGGGACAAAGATTAATCATTGAAGTGAATTAATCCACTGCAGCATACAAATGGATACCATTTTAGGTATCCAAATGTGTTCACTTAATGGGAAAGCCTAGTGCGAACTCAGAATGAATACAGTATGTCATATATTTAAACCCCTCTGAAGAGGGGCAGACTGGGAACTTACAGTGGCCCTAGAAAAAACTAAAAGAGGCCCCAGGTTGTGTCCAGCTTGACAGAAGGCAGGGCCAATACAAGAAGGATGGGCCAGAGATATCATATAGTGGTACATAATACTGCCCCATCAGAACCAAATAATGACCCAGCAGCACAAAATGTCTCCTAAGAATGTTCCATTTTTTGGTGGCCAGTGCCAGCTGCCACATTCTGTCTTCCTACTCCAGTTGCCTCAGCATGGCCATACAGTTGAAGTCAGGAGTGAATCTGTATCCGTCGGCCAAGTACACAAGTGCTTGCCTTTCCTAGTGTTAAAAAACTGTGGGAGAATTAGATCATTACTTCTATAGTTAGCAGCTCAGGCAGCCCCCTGGGCATTGGCCCACCAGGAAGTTTCCATGTAGAGCCTATGGCCAGTCGGCACCCGCCTCTGAGAAAGTAATGCTACTGATAGTTAAAACTGAAACTAATTGTTGACCCCAGAGGCTATAAAAGCAGATTATAACCATATACTTAGAGGTTAAAAATAATTATGTACTTTGCAGTACAACCTATGTAAGGCTACTTTCACACTAGCGTTCGGGGCTCCGCTTGTGAGTTCCGTTCAAAGGCTCTCACAAGGGGCCCGAACGCTTCCGTCCAGCCCTAATGCATTCTGAGTGGATCCGCTCAAAATGCATCCGTCTGGCAGCGTTTGTCCTTCGCTCCGCTCAGCAGGCGGACACCTGAACGCTGCTTGCAGCGTTCGGGTGTCCGCCTGGCCATGCGGAGGCAAACGGATCCGTCCAGACTTACAATGTAGGTCAATGGGGACGGATCCGTTTGAAGATGACACTATATGGCTCAATTTTCAAACGGATCCGTCCCCCATTGACTTTCAATGTAAAGTCTGGACGGATCCGTCTGAGGCTACTTTGACACTTAGAATATTTTTTACAATATAATGCAGACGGATCCGTTCTGAACGGATCCACCGTCTGCATTATTTGAGCGGATCCGTCTCAGACGGATCTGCTCTGAACGCAAGTGTGAAAGTAGCCTAAGCATGCCTTGGCTTAAAGGGTTTCTACCACCAGAAATACTGTTATGTGAATCGCTAATGTCAGCACTACATAACAGTATGTTTCTAACAGTAGTTCCTGCAGCCGTTTTTGTTAAAAACGTACTTTTATAGATATGCTAATGAGCCTCTAGGTGCTATGTGGGCGTCATTAGCACCTAGAGGGCTCCGTCCACTAACCATTTCAGCCGCCCATCGCGTCCCTCCAGCCCGCCCCGCTCCTGTTGATTGACGTGAAACTTCTCAGTATCGAGTACCAATTCCCGCGCCTGCGCCGTGCGCTTCTGTATTCGGCGCAGTGAGTGAATGCCGCATTCCTGGTGCCGACTTCCTCATTGTAATGTAGTTGGCACGGGCGCAGTGAGGAAGCCGGCACCGGGAGAATACAGAAGCGCACGGCGCAGGCGCGGGAATTGGTGCTCGATACTGAGAAGTTTCACGTCAATCAACAGGAGCGGGGTGGGCTGAAGGGACGCAATGGGCGGCTGAAATGGTTAGTGAACGGAGCCCTCTAGGTGCCAATGACGCCCACATAGCACCTAGAGGCTCATTAGCATATCTATTAAAGTAAGTTTTTAACAAAAACGGCTGCAAGAACTACTGTTAGAAACATACTGTTATGTAGTGCTGACATGGGCGAATCGCTAATGTCAGTCAGCTACATAACAGTATTTCTGGTGGTGGAAACCCTTTAAAGGCTATGTACACATTATGGGCAATGTTTTTTTATGGTTTGTATTTTACTTATTTTTGGCTAAAAATACTTTTTTCAATTGGTCTTTATTCAAAATATTTAGCTGTTCTGTCACAAAGGGTTAACTGTTTTTATAGCTATGTGACTGGTGCTTTCACTTTCACTTTGTCTAATAAACCTTATCTCTAAATTACTAAAAGGTCATAAACACTTATTTAAAGAGGACCTTTCACCGATTATGTCAATGTGAACTAAGTATACAGACATATAGAGCGGCGCCCGGGGATCTCACTGCACTTACTATTATCCCTGGGTGCCGCTCCGTTCTCCCGCTATGCCCTCCGGTATCTCCGGCCACTAAGTTATATTAGGCGGAGATTTCAGTCACTAAGTTATAGTAGGCGGAGTCTGCCCTTGTTCTGCTGTAGCGCTGGCCAATCGCAGCGCAGAGCTCACAGCCTGGGAGAAAATAACCTCCCAGGCTGTGAGCTCTGCGCTGCAATTGGCCAGCGCTGCAGCAGAGCAAGGGCAGACTCCGCCTACCATAACTTTGTGACCGGAGATACCAGAAGGCATAGCGGGAGAACGGAGCGGCGCCCAGGGATAATAGTAAGTGCAATGAGATCCCCGTATCCCCTGTATAGTTAATTCACATTGTCATAATCGGTGAAAGGTCCTCTTTAAGCCACATTCTTATCAGTAAGATAAGAACTGAACTATAATGAAGGTCAGATATAAGTAGCAGAGTGAAAATTTAGATCTGGCTACTAAAGAAACTCAAGGCTGCAAAAAGACTGTGGTTCAATTTTTTTTATAAAGACCAATTGAAAAAAATGATTTTAGCTCACAATGAGTATAATGCAATAATAAAAATTGCCCCAAAGATGTACATAGCCTATAAATTTCAGCTTATTGGGAATCATGTGTTCTTACCTTTGATCAGTGATAAATAGAGATGAGCGAATCGAAGCTGATGAAGTGGAATTCAATCCGAATTTCAGGAAAAATTTGATTCGCACCAAAGTCGAACTTCCTCACGCTTCGTGGGAATGAATCACATTTATTCCTAAAATGGCTGCTGCACATGTAAAAACATGGAGTAAAGAACTCTGGGAACAAGGGATCACCCACAATGCCATGCATGCAGCCAATCAGCAGCCAGCCAGCCCTGTGATGTCACAGCCCTATAAATAGCCTCAGCCATTTTGAATTTTGCCATTTTCCAGTGTACGTAGTGCAGGGAGAGACTTCAGCAGGCGCTAGGGACAGTGGTAGAAAATACTTCATTGGACCGAAAAAACTATTTAGAAGTTCAGGGAAAGATTATTCAAGGTGTAGGAAAAGGATAGGGAGGCATCATCTACACTGTAAAAGGAGAACAGGGTGCAATAGGAGAGTGTACAGCCTGGTAATAGGAGCGATTATATTATACCATGCTGCACTAATTGGGGATCCAAATTGCAGTTATACTGCTCCTTTTAGGTTTGCACTATATGATAGTTCAGTAATTCCAGCAAATTTTGCTTGTTATTGGGGTGCAAGTGCTGTGTGATACAGTCATTTAAGTGGTGTATTGATAGGAAATATACGTACGTCATGTACGCTGTTCTGCAGTGATTTTACATTGTTATACATTTTTTGGGGGGTGTATTAATAAGAAAAAAATATATGTCTTATTTGCCATTCTATGGCAAAGTTACATTGTACTACAGCCATTTATGGGGTGTAATAATAGGAAATATACATACATCCTATTGGCCGTTATGCAGTGAATTTACATTGTTCCACATTTTTTGGGGGGTGTATTAATGGGGAAAAAAAATCTTAATTACCATTCTGCTGTGAAGTTACATTGTACTACAGCCATTTACTGGGTGTATTAATAGGAAATATACGCATGTCCTGCTAGACGTTCTGCTGTGAATTTACATTGTCATACATTTTTTGGGAAGGTGTATTAACCACCTCCGGACCGCCTAATGCATGGATGCGTCTGGAAGGTGGTTGATTAATTCCTCCTGGACGCATCCGTGCGTCATCTCGCGAGACGCGAGATTTCGGTCAGAGCCGGCCCGCGCATGCGCATCGCGGGCCGGCAAAAGTTAAAGGAGTATTTCGTCAGCAACCTGCCAGCCAATGCTCGTCGCTGGCAGGTTGCTGATTTTTAAAAAATCGAATCAGAAGCCAGATAACAGATCATATTAGTAAATATGATCTGTTATATGGCTGCCCTGCTCCTCTGCTGGTCCTTTTCGTCGGTTGGATCCAGCAGAGGAGCAGGCTTCACAGTGAGTAGCACCAACACTTCACTTTAGCCCCAGATCACTCCCTGCACCCCAATTAACCCTTTGATCACCCCTTTGATCGCCCCTGTAAATCACTAGTGAAAGGAAAAAAGTGATCAGTGTAAACTGTCTTTTTTTTTTCACTGGTATTGACTGTTAGGTTTTAGGGATAGTTTAGGCCCCTTGGTTAGGTAGTTTAGGGATCTGTTAGCGCCCAGCCCACCGCACCGCAGTCCCTTATTCGCTGATTAGCGTATCGCTAATCAGCATTTGTACTTTTATAGTATCTGGAAGTGATCAAAACTGATCACGGTCAGATCTATAATAGTATTAGTGTCACTTTAGTTCGCCCTCCACCCAAAACGCAGTGTTTGCCCGATCAGGCCTGATCGGTCGCCCACACGTGCGTTCACCCACGCCCGCCCCACCGCAGTGACAAAATTTTTTATTTTTTTTATCACTGCACATTCACTTTACACGCGCTGCGGCGATAAAAAAAATCAGTTTTTATGTTTTTTATCAACCGCAGCGGCCTCCGGTACTTCGCTAGCCTCCCATTTGTAAGACAGGCTTGCTTTTTTTCTTGGGTAGTCTCAGGGAATACCCCTAAATTTAGTTGCCCAAATGTCAAACAGGGGGTATTCTTCTGAAGAGGCCTACAGGCTTCTGACCCAGTCGGATGAGGAATGGGAGCCCTCATCTGATTAATCTAGCGGGTCAGAATATGAACCTGTAGAAAGCAGTGGCTCTCTGACCCAAAGTTCGGACGAGGAGGCTGAGGTCCCTGATAGCACCAGGCGTACCCGGCCCCGTGTCGCTAGACCACAGGTTGCGCAGGATCCGCTTCAAGGGCAGCAGAGTGGGGCTGGTGCTGTCGGATTACGTGGTGAGGCATACACCAGCAGCGCAGCCCTTCCTGGACCTAGTACCAGCACTGCCGTACAACCTGGTGAAGTGGCGAGCACCAGAAGGGCAGTTGAAGCTGGTACGGTGGCACGAGCAGTAGTGACCCCGTCGCAGCCACCGCAAAGACAGGCCCGTAGAGCCCCTAGAATCTCTGAGGTGCTGGCAAACTCTGATTGGCAGTCCCCAACTTCAGCCGCACCTGTAGTTCCCCCTTTCACTGCCCAGTCTGGAGTTCGGGTTGAGACAGCTCAGATCGGTTCGGCCCTGGGATTTTTTGAACTGTTCTTGACTGCGGAGCTCTTGGACTTAGTCGTGGCCGAAACAAACCGGTATGCCAAACAATTTATAACCGCCAACCCGGGAAGCTTTTATGCCCAGCCTTTCCGGTGGAAACCAGTCCAAGTTTCCGAAATTAAAACTTTTCTGGGCCTTCTCCTCAACATGGGTCTAACTAAAAAGCATGAATTGTGGTCATATTGGTCCACGAACCCAATTCATCACAGGCCCATGTTCTCTGCTGCTATGTCCAGGACATGATTTGAGACCATCCTGCGTTTCCTGCACTTTAGCGACAACACCACCTCCCGTCCCAGAGGCCACCCAGCTTTTGACCGCCTCCACAAAATTCAGCCCCTCATAGACCATTTCAAACAGAAATTTGCAGATTTGTATACCCCTGAGCAAAACATCTGCATAGATGAGTCCCTAATACATTTTACCGGGCGCCTTGGCTTCAAACAATACATCCCAAGCAAGCGAGCCCGGTATGGGGTCAAATTGTATAAGCTCTGTGAAAGGGCCACAGGCTATACCCACAAATTTCGTGTCTATGAGGGAAAAAATCAGACCCTGGAGCCGGTCGGTTGCCCTGACTACCTGGGGAGCAGTGGGAAGACAGTCTGGGACTTGGTGTCACCCTTATTCGGCAAGGGGTACCATCTTTATGTGGACAATTTCTACACAAGTGTGGCCCTCTTTAGGCATTTGTTTCTAGAACAGATTGGCGTCCTGTGGCACCGCGTGAACTAGTCGCGCGGGCTTCCCCCAACGGCTCGTTACCACCCGTCTTGCAAGGGGGGAGAGGGCTGCCTTGTGTAACGAAGAACTGCTCGCGGTGAAATGGAGAGACAAGCGTGACGTTTACATGCTCTTCTCCATTCACGCAGACACGACAATCCAAATTGAGCGAGCAACCCGTGTCATTGAAAAGCCCCTCTCAGTCCACGACTATAACCTTCACATGGGAGGGGTGGACTTCAATGACCAGATGTTGTCTCCGTATTTAGTGTCCCTCAGAACCAGACGCTGGTATAAGAAGGTGTCTGTATATTTGATTCAATTGGCTCTGTATAATAGTTTTGTTCTCTACAGTAAGGCTGGGAGAACAGGATCCTTCCTCAAATTTCAGGAAGAGATCATCGAGAACCTCCTGTACCCAGGAGGTTCCGTGGCCCCATCCACCAGTGTAGTTAGCCGTCTACACGAGCGACATTTCCCCAATGTCGTTGCCGGTACCTCAACCCAACCGTCACCCCGAAATAGATGTTGTGTCTGTAGCAGGAGTGGAATAAGGCGTGACACCCGCTATTTCTGTCCTGACTGTCCTGACCACCCTGCTCTATGCTTAGGGGAGTGTTTCCGGAAGTACCACACACAGGTACACCTAGCATAGGGATCACATCTTACCAGGACAGGCACACAGGGCTATTAGGGCCCATTCACATACAGCTGCTGCAAACCTCTCCTTTCACCTGGGACAAAGTGCATAACGCACTTCGCCACATCTTTGGGCGATTTGCGCTTTGCACATTGACCCATGGGGAAGGAGAGGTTTGTTCTATAAAGGTAAAAAAAAAAAAAAAGTTTAAGTTTATATGTTCTGTTCCAAAGTTAATAAAATTATTGCGTTGCGGCCTGTTTTTTTATTTTTTTTATTTTTTTTATTTTTTTTTTACCTTCCAGGTGGACCAACCGATCGACTAGCTCCAGCACTGATGTGCATTCTGACAGAAGCATTGCGCTGCTGTCAGATTACACGAAAGTCGGTGTATGTGGCGCTGCAAGATGAGATTTCTACTCTGCAGTAAAAGATACGTTTGCCAAGGCATACGAGCTGAGGAGGAGGCGGTGTTCCTATGCTTTGGCAAACACTTTGTATATAAAAAAAATATATAAAAATCCCGGCAATGATTTATTCATCCACATCGATTGATGTGAATGGAGAAATATGGTTTGCCAGGGCATACGAGCTAAGTGGGTATGGATGTTGGGCGGAGCTCCTATGTCCTGGCAGACGCCTTTCCCCTCCTTTTTTTTTTTGGCAGAGATTTTTTCATCCACATTGATCGATGCGAATGAAGAAATCTGTGCCGTTCATTTTTTTCTTTCAGCCCAGAGGCTGAACGGAAAAAAAAAATCTCATTACCTGTATGCTCAATATAAGGAGAATAGCAGAAACTCCTAATGCTGGCCATACATGTAATGATTGCGGAGATCCTCAAATGCCAGGGCAGTACAAACACCCCACAAATGACCCCATTTTGGAAAGAAGACACCCCAAGGTATTCGCTGAGGGGCATATTGAGTCCATGAAAGATTTAAATTTTTGTCCCAAGTTAGCGGAAAGTGAGACTTTGTGAGAAAAAACAAAAAAAAAATCAATTTCCGCTAACTTATGCCAAAAAAAAAAAAATTCTATGAACTCGCCAGGCCCCTCATTGAATACCTTGGGGTGTCTTCTTTCCAAAGCGGGGTCACATGTGGGGTATTTATACTGCCCTGACTTTTTAGGGGCCCTAAAGCGTGAGAAGAAGTCTGGGATCCAAATGTCTAAAAATGCCCTCCTAAAAGGAATTTGGGCACCTTTGCGCATCTAGGCTGCAAAAAAGTGTCACAGATGTGGTATCGCCGTACTCAGGAGAAGTTGGGGAATGTGTTTTGGGGTGTCATTTTACATATACCCATGCTGGGTGAGATAAATATCTTGGTCAAATGCCAACTTTGTATAAAAAAATGGGAAAAGTTGTCTTTTGCCAAGATATTTCTCTCACCCAGCATGGGTATATGTAAACTGACACCCCAAAACACATTCCCCAACTTCTCCTGAGTACGGCGATACCAGATGTGTGACACTTTATTGCATCCTAGGTGGGCAAAGGGGCACACATTCCTAAGAGCATCTTTCGGATTTCGCAGGCCATTTTTTACACATTTTGATTGCAAAGTACTTCTCACACATATGGGCCCCTAAATTGCCAGGGCAGAATTTTTTATTTTTTGTCACAAGTTAGTGGAATATGAGACTTTGTAAGGAAAAAAATATAATTAAAAAATCATCATTTTCCGCTAACTTGTGACAAAAAATAAAAAATTCTAGTAACTCGCCATGCCCCTCACGGAATACCTTGGGGTGTCTTCTTTCCAAAATGGGGTCACTTGTGGCGTAGTTATACTGCCCTGACATTTTAGGGGCCCATATACGTGAGAAGTAGTTTGCAATCAAAATCTGTAAAAAATGACCAGTGAAATCCGAAAGGTGCTCTTTGGAATGTGTGTCCCTTTGGGGTGTCATTTTACATATACCCATGCTGGGTGAGAGAAATATCTTGGCAAAAGACAACTTTTCCCATTTATTTATACAAAGTTGGCATTTGACCAAGATATTTATCTCACCCAGCATGGGTATATGTAAAATGACACCCCAAAACACATTCCCCAACTTCTCCTGAGTACGGCGATACCACATCTGTGACACTTTTTTGCAGCCTAGATGCGCAAAGGTGCCCAAATTCCTTTTAGGAGGGCATTTTTAGACATTTGGATCCCAGACTTCTTCTCACGCTTTGGGCCCCTAAAAAGCCAGGGCAGTATAAATACCCCACATGTGACCCCATTTTGGAAAGAAGACACCCCAAGGTATTCAATGAGGGGCATGGCGAGTTCATAGAATTTTTTTTTTTTGGCATAAGTTATCGGAAAAATTTTTTTTGTTGTTTTTTCTCACAAAGTCTCAATTTCCGCTAACTTGGGTCAAAAATTTTAAACTTTCATGGACTCAATATGCCCCTCAGCGATTACCTTGGGGTGTCTTCTTTCCAAAATGGGGTCATTTGTGGGGTGTTTGTACTTCCCTGGCATTTGAGGGTCTCCGCAATCATTACATGTATGGCCAGCATTAGGAGTTTCTGCTATTCTCCATATATTGAGCATACAGGTAATGAGATTTTTTTTTCCGTTCAGCCTCTGGGCTGAAAGAAAAAAATGAACGGCACAGATTTCTTCATTCGCATCGATCAATGTGGATGAAAAAATCTCAGCCAAAAAAAAAAAAGGAGGGGAAAGGCGTCTGCCAGGACATAGGAGCTCCGCCCAACATCCATACCCACTTAGCTCATATGCCCTGGCAAACCCGATTTCTCCATTCACATCAATTGATGTGGATGAATAAATCATTGCCGGGATTTTTTAGATTTTTTTATATATACAAAGTGTTTGCCAAAGTATATGAACACCGCTGCCTCCTCAGCTCATATGCCTCGGCAAACGTATCTTTTACTGCAGAGGAGAAATCTCGTCTTGCAGCGCCGCATACACTGACTTTTGTGTAATCTGACAGCAGCGCAATGCTTCTGTCAGAATGCACATCAGTGCTGCAGCTGCTTGATCGCTTGGTCCACCTAGAAGGTAAAAAAAAAGAAAAAAACAGGCCGCAACGCAATAAATTTATTAACATTAACTTTTATAAACTTTTGAAACAGAACAATAACTTTTTTGCTTACCGGTGATTTATTTATATTTTTTTACCTTTATTGGACAAACCTCTCCTTCCCCATGGGACAATGTGCAAAGCGCAAATCGCCCAGAGATGTGGCGAAGTACATTATGCACTTTGTCCCAGGTAAAAGGAGAGGTTTGTGGCAGCTCTGTGTGAAAGTGCCCTAAGACCCCTGTGTGCCTGTCCTGTGTACGCAATCCCTATGCTAATAGTGTACCTGAGTGTGGAACTTGCGGAAACACTCCCCTATGCATAGGGCAGGCTGGTCAGGACAGTCAGGACAAAAAAAGGTGGTGTCACGCCTTATTCCACCCCTGCTACAGACACAACATCTTTTTCTTGGGGAACGTTGAGTTGGGGTACCAGGATAGACAGACAGGAAGTGTCTGCCATGTAGCCGGCTCACTACATCAGGCCTTGGGCCACGGACCCTCCTGGATACAGGATTTCTGAAATGATCTCTTCCTGGAATTTTAGGAAGGATCCTGTTCTCCCAGCCTTACTGTAGAGAACAAAACTATTGTACATCGTCAATTGTATCAAATAAACAGACACCTTCTTATACCAGCGTCTGGTTCTGCGGGAAACTAAATAGGGAGCCAACATCTGGTCATTGAAGTCCACCCCTCCCATGTGAAGGTTATAGTCATGGACAGAGAGGGGTTTCACAATGACTCCAGTTGCCCTTTCAATTTGTACAGTCGTGTCTGCGTGAATGGTGGACAGAAGGTAAACGTCCCTCTTGTCCCTCCACTTTACCGCGAGCAGTTCTTGGTCACACAAGGCAGCCCTCTCCCCCCGTGCAAGTCGGGCACTAACGAGCCGTTGGGGGAAGCCCCGGCGACTAGGTCGCGCGGTGCCACAGCATTGAATTCTGACTATATGTAAGTGCCGAAAGAGGGCCACTTGAGTAAAAATTGTCCACGTATAAGTGGTACCCCTTGTGGAATAAGGGTGACACCAAGTCCCAGACAATCTTGCCACTGCTCCCCAGGTAGTCAGGACATCCGACCGGCTCCAGTTTTGAGTCTTTTCCCTCATAGACCCTAAAACGATATGTATAGCCTGTGGCCCTTTCACAGAGCTTATACAGTTTGACCCCATACCGGGCGCGCTTGCTGAGGATGTACTGTTTTATGCCAAGGCGCCCGGTAAAATTTACTAGGGACTCGCCTATGCAGATGTTTTGATTAGGGGTATACGCATCTGCAAATCTGGATGACAAATGGTCTATGAGGGGCCGAATTTTGTGGAGCCGGTCATAAGCAGGGTGGCCTCTTGGATGACAGGTGCTATTGTCAGCAAAATGCATAAAGCACATGATGACCTCAAAACGTGCCCTGGACATTGCAGCAGAGAACATGGGCATGTAATGTATTGGGTCTTTAGACCAACATGACCGCAATACATTTTTTTTAGTTAGACCCATGCTGAGGATAAGGCCCAAAAAAAATTTAAACTCGGAAACGGTGACTGGTTTCCACCGGAAAGGCTGGGCATAGTAGCTTTCCGGATTGGCGGTAATAAACTGTGTGGCGTAGCGGTTGGTTTCAGCCACAACTAGGTCATAGAGATCCACGGTGAAGAAGAGCTCAAAAAACTGAAGGGCCGATCCTAAATGAGCCGTCTCCACGCGAACTCCAGACTGGGAGGTGAAAGGGGGCAATACGGGTGCGGCGGAATCAGGGGATTGCCAATTAGGATTTGCCAGCACCTCTGGGAGACTAAGGGTTCTACGGGCCTGTGAACGCGGTGGCTGCGACGGGGGAGTTATTGCACGTGCCACCGTACCAGCTGGAACTGCCCTTCTGGTGCTCGCCACTTCACCAGGGAATACGGCAGTGCTGGTAGAAGGTCCAGGGTGTGCTGCGCTGCTGGTGTATGCCGCACCATAAGCAAGATCAGCGCTAGCACCACTCTGCTGCAAATGAGGCTTTTCATGCGGGGTATGCATTACACTGACATGGGATCGGGTACGCCTGACCGTAGCAGGGACCTCTACCTCGTCATCTTCGCTAGCGGTTAGAGTGCCACTGCTGTCTACAGGTTCATATTCTGAACCACTGGATTCAGCGGATAAGGCGTCCCCATCGCTTTCATCCATCACGGTCAGAATCCTGTAGGCCTCTTCAGTGGAATACCCCTTGTTTGACATTTTGGGTTCACTAAATTTAGGGGGTATTCCTCTGAGACTACCCGGGAAAAAGAGCAAACCTACCTAGTAAAAAGGAGTGCTTGTGAAGTAAAGCTGCGATCGCTAATAAAGATCCAAAAAGCTCAAAAGTGATCTTTTATAGCGGCGCAGCGATTTTACAGTGTTTTTGCAGTGATCAGAAAAAAAAAATTCTGTCACTGCGGTGGGGCGGACTGAACGCAAGTGTGCGCACAAGATCAGGCCTGATCGGGCGAACACTGCGTTTTTTGTAGAACCTAAGGTGACCCTAATGTACTTATATAGATCTGATTGCGATCAGTATTGATCACTTACAGATACTAGATAGTACTAGTGCTGATTAGCGACAGCGATGACTCTGATCAGCGACAAATCAGTGACTGCGGTGCGGTGGGCTGGGCGCTAAACTACCTAGCAAGTAGCTAACTACCTGGCAGGGATGAGGGACCCTTACAGGGGGGGTGATCAATGACAGGGGGGTGATCAGGGAGTCTAATATGGGTGATCAGGTGCTAAATAAGGTGTTAATAAATGACAGGGTAATATCTAATGTGTAGTGTGGTGATTTGGTGCTACTTACAGAGCTGCCTGTGTCCTCTGGTGGTCGATCCAAGCAAAAGGGACCACCAGAGGACCAGGCAGCAGTTATATCAGACGCTATTTTCAAAATCCACAGCCTGCCAGCCAATGACAGGCTGCAGATGAACTTGTGAACTACGCGATCCTGTGAACGCGCGCTCCTGTGAGCGCGCGTTCACAGGAAATCTCGGCTCACGCGAGATGACGCCAATCGGCGTTAGTGTGACCTGGGAGCGCCGCAGCACTGACGCCTTTCGGCATTAGTGTGACGGAAGAAGGTTAAAGTATGGCCTAATGTTATTTCAACTTGCCAGACACATTGGCATTAAATAGCGTAAAGTAATGTATTTGAATTAAAAATGGGTGATATTTTGTGTATTATTATTATTATTATATTTTTTTTTTTTCATTTCAGATATCTGGCGACTGGCAATTGTTTTTTTTCTATACATTTTAATTTATAATGGGGACCTCCACAATTGCTGGCGTGGTAAGGGCTACATGTGCCACCATTTGGTTGAGACTCAAAACTTCTGTGCTGCCACATCCAACCAGGCAGCAGTGGCTTGATATAGCCCAGGGCTTCCAGGAGAGGGCTCAATTCCCAAATTGTATTGGTGCCCTTGACGGGTAGCACATACAGGTTAAGAACCCACCGAACTCAGGATCCCGATACTGCAATTATAAAGAGTTTTTCCCTGTAGTTTTGTTGGCTTTGGCTGACACAAACTACAGGTTTATAATTGTAGATATTGGGTCCAATGGAAGTACTGCAGATGCTTGCATCTTCAGGGCTTCTAGAATGGGTTGGTGGCTTCAGTCCAACTAACTGGACGTACCACAGCCAGCAAACCTTCCTGGCTCCTCTGACCCACCAGCGCCTTATGTGGTTGTAGGGGTTGAGGGTTTTGCCCTTTCTACAAACCTCATGCATCCCTTTCCTAGACAAGGTTTGGATGCAATTTTAATTTTAGGTTAAGTAGGGCCAGAAGGTTTGTGGAGTATTTGGTATTGTTTATAGTAAATGGCGGGTTTTTCTTTTGTCCATACAGCTGGCCCCAGAAAATGTTAATGTGGTCATAAAAACGTGTGTAGTGCTGCATAACCACATACGTACCTCTGAGTCTACACACACCTGATGAAGAACCCAAAGTCTATTGGCCACCATCAGGAATAGGCACTTTCTAACTCTGAAGATCTGGATCTGCTGGACTAAGAGTGCGGGAATTATTTTCTAATTATTTTATGTCCCGTATCATTTCTTTCCCTTTTCAGCAGTAGAACTCGGCTCATGGACGTTTTTTTTTTGCTAGTTATTTTTTTTGCCTGGATGGACATATTTTAGTTACCTTTTGTATTTTATAGTTAGGGACTCGCAAGATAATGAGGACCCTTGACGTAAGTTGCGAGCTTACATATTTTACTTACATATATTGTTTCCAACACAGTATGTGAAATATGTACTAATACCTCATTCATACACATTTTTAAATGTAGCAAAACATTTATGCATGCTTTCCCATCATCATAAATAAAGTTGTACTTGGTCTCATTATGATGTACCGCAAAAATATTATTACATGTGTCATGGCGCATAACTCCATTTGTATTGTGTTTACCATAGTGTGCTTAAATGAATTATATTGTGGGAAATATGTTATGTATATATATATAAATATTAAAAATAAGTATAATAAAGTTTTGAAATGTGAAGATATAGGTGAAAAGAACATTTATAATAGTCTGTGTACAGTGATCTATAAAACAATCTACACAACAAGTATATATATAGTTTAGGCTACTTTCACACTTGCGTTCGGAGCGGATCCGTCTGGTGTCTGCACAGACGGATCCGCTTCTATAATGCAGACAATGGGAACCGTTCAGAACGGATCCGTCTGCATTATATTTCAGAAAAGATTCTAAGTCTGAAAGTTAGTAAGACTGATCCGTCCAGACTCTGCATTGAAAGTCAATGGGGGACGGATCAGTTTGAAATTGAGCCATATTGTGTCAACTTCAAACGGATCCGTCCCAATTGACTTACATTGTAAGTCTGGACGGATCAGTTTGGCTCCGCACGGTCAGGCGGAAACCCGAACGCTGCAAGCTGCGTTCAGGTGTCCGCCTGCTGAGCGGAACGGAGGTCAAACGGTGCCAGACTGAGGCATTCTGAATGGATCCGCATTCCCCTCAGAATGCATTAGGGCTGGACGGATGCGTTCGGGGCCGCTTGTGAGAGCCTTCAAACGGAACTCACAAGCGGAACCACGAACGCAAGTGTGAAAGTAGCCTAAGTGTATTTGGGTAATATTACTATACAGTATATCTTACTATACAGTATATTTACAGTACTACAGTACTACAGTACTATACTATACAATACTATACAGTATAATATTATTAATGTGGTGTATGTGTTTCTGATACATAAATATAAATATGCAATGTATATAATAAAGTGAAGTAACAATATAAATTGGTTAAATAAAACTATGTTTATTATAAAATAATAATAATAGTCATATTGACTTTTTCTTTGACTTAAGTTTTTTCAAATAAAGCATACCAAAACATTAACAAATTTGTATAATGCCCAGATGATGACGGTGGGGCCTGAAACTGCAGCCCAGGGTAGGCTGGTAGGGAAGGGAGGCCCGAGTACTGCGATGGGACAGATTGTGAGGAGGCGGGGACAGCATACCCATATGTGGACTCCACGATGTGGACTCCATGATAATGTGGGCCATATGGCCAAGCAGGTGGCCTATAATGACCTCTTGGAGAGTGAAATTGTGGAGGAGGTGGTGGTGGAGGTTGTGAGCCCATGGAAATTGGCATTGACTGGGGGCCAAACATGTTCCCATGAAGGCGCCAAAAATGTCTGTAGGGTCGTTGGGGGGAGTGGCTGCATCCAGAACGATTCCGAGAGCCACTTTGTTTCTCAGGACTCGTTCTGGAGGCAGCTGGCGCAAATACGAGGCCAGACTACAGGCATAAAAGTCAAACTTATACTCCTGCCGGGCTCTCGCTAAATAATCAAGCACCTGGGTGTTGATGAGAGATTCGGCAGGAGGGATTGCCCATCATCTGGCCCGGCTGGGTAGAGCCAAAGGCGGGGGCGGGGGTCACCTCCAGAAACAGCTGGTGGCCTGGAAGGCAGTGTTTGGTCCTAGGGCACTCTCCACCCACGCTGCCGAAGATGGAGTGTCTTCCTCACAGGCACTGGAGAGCAACGGAGCAGACTCATCCCTTTCATCCTCTATGTTGTCCTCCGTTCTTCAAAAAAAAAATTAAAAAAAAATTGTACATTACTAGATAAACAGCATTTTGTTTTATAACTATTAACGTCACATATTGCTATAATCATCAAATTACTTTTTGGAAATAGTACTACATGAATTTACCAACATATTACATATGGGGTAATTTAGGTACATTGGGGAAATTTGAAGTGTCATAGCTGACCATAGCAACAAATCCTACTCCACTTGTCATGTTGGTCACCTACTTTTGCTCATGAGAAGGAATTTGAATGGTTGCTTTTGACAAATATGCCTTTTCAGTATGACCATGTTTAAACTATATAACATTACCTAAAGAGTCTTCATACAGTGTGTATGGATAAACATTTATAGTGGTCATTGTGTAGAATTAACCTACGGACGCAGCTCCATGACCTCACAGAGGAATATCAGTTGTTCCCGATACATATATGGCCTTTTCTTTGGCTGCCCAGAACCACTCTACCCCTGGTGGTGCATCTCTTTGTAGGACTGGTCTCTGCAGCTCCGCCAATGATTCTTTACCTCATCAACTCAAAAAAGGAAATTTTACCTAAATATACAATACAACAGATTATAACGTATCACATGTGCTATGCTATGGAGGATAACGTATCACATGTGCTATGCTATGGAGGATAAACTATCACGTGCTAAGCTATGGAGGATAAACTATCACATGTGCTATGCTATGGAGGATAACGTATCACATGTGCTATGCTATGGAGGATAAACTATCACGTGCTATGCTATGGAGTATGAATTATCACATGTGCTATGTTAGGGAGGATAACATATCACATATGCTATGCTAGGGAGGATAACGTATCACATGTGCTATGCTATGGAGGATAACGTATCACATGTGATATGCTAGGGAGGATAAACTATCACATGTTCTATACTAGGGAGAACAGAAAGGATCACACATGTATATACATTGGCTACTTGCCCAAATTCTGGGGACTTTGCCCTTTGGTTTTCTCCCAGATGGTGGCAAATAGGTCCTGGGTTATCTCCACCCAGACTGCATCTTTTTTATAATGGTCGTGGTAGTCCCCACTCCGCCTCTTAATATCCATAGCCCATGGTGTCTTCAGCACGGCTGAAAAATGGTCCGTAAGGGCTGGAAAACTGTGCAGCAAACTCCTGCCTCATGTGCTGCCTGGAGCCAGATGCTGAGCAACTCAACTTCCTGTCTTAAATCCATTATGTGGTGCTAAATTATTTGCGTTAAAAATGCAACGCATGCCGTCCGGATGTGATGCGATTTTCACACAGCCCCATTCACTTCTATGGGGCCAGCATTGCGTGAAAATCGAAGAATATAGAACATGCTGAGATTTTCACTCAACACACAAGTGATGCGTGAAAAAGAAAGCTCATGTACACAGACCCATTGAAATGAATGGGTCCAGATTCAGTGTGGGCGCAATGAGTTCGAATCACGCATTGCACCCGCGCGGAAAACTCGCTCATGTGAAAGGGGCCTAAGGGCTCTTTCGGATAAGCAGTTAAACTCGGTAAAATCGGATGAGCTTTCAGACAGACTGTACCCATTCTACACTCAGGATAGGAAAATTGTCTGAATGTACAATAAATGTAGTGAACTTATAAATAATTATATTATTAAACAATTATATGTAAATAATAAATAAAAATAATATGTCTCCCTGGTTATGAGGAACATGTAACAAACACAGTACGTATATAACGTAGTCCAGGTGTACTTAAAGTGTACCTAAACTGACAACATAACTTCATTAAAACAAATTGTAAATGTGCTGAAAATAATTTTTCTAATATACTTTATTTTTTAAGCTGTCCTAGTGAAAAAGGCACCTGAACTTCTCATTAAAATCTAAGGAGAGTGTTAAAAATGTAGGTGCACCTGTAAATTATCCATGTCATCTACACTGCCTGTCCAAAAACAAAATCGGCAACAAAAAAAAAAGGTCACACACTCTAATATTTCGTTGGACTGCCTTTATGGCATGCATTCTCTGTGGCATTGTTTCGATAAGCTTCTGCAATGTCACAAGATTTATTTCCATCCAGTGTTGCATTCATTTTTTACCAAGATCTTGCATTGATAATGGTAGAGTCTGACCGCTGCGCAAAGCCTTCTCTAGCACATCCCAAAGATTCTCAATGGGGTTAAGGTCTGGACTCTGTGGTGGCCAATCCATGTGTGAAAATGATGTCTCATGCTCCCTGAACCACTTTTTCACAATTTGAGCCCGATGAATCCTGGCATTGTCATCTTGAAATATGCCCGTGCCATCAGGGAAGAAAAAATCCATTGATGGAATATTCTGGTCGCTCAGTATGTTCAGGTAGTCAGCTGACCTCATTCTTGGAGCACATAGTGTTGCTGAACCTAGACATGACCAAATGCACAAACCCAGATCATAGCACTGCCCCCACAGGCTTGTACAGTAGGCACTAGGCACGATGGTTGCATCACTTCATCTGCCTCTCTTCTTACCCTGATGCGTCCATCACTCTGGAACATGGTAAATCTTGACTCATCAGACCACATTGCTCCAGAGTCCAATCTTTATGCTCCCTAGCAAATTGAAGTCTTTTTTTGTGGTTTGCCTCACTGATTGGTGGTTTTCTTACGGCTACACAGCTATTCAGTCCCAATCTCTTGAGTTCCCTTCGCATTGTGCGTGTGGAAATGCTCTTACTTTCACTATTAAACATAGCCCTGAGTTCTACTGTAGTTTTTCTTCGATTTGATTTCACCAAACATTTAGGATTTTTTGTTTGCCATATTTCTTCCTTGAATACGATGGGTCCCCACTATTCTTCCAGTTTTTAATAATGCGTTGGACAGTTCTTAACCCAATTTTAGTAGTTTCTGCAACCTCCTACTCTGCTTGATGCACGCCAATGCTTTGAACCTTCTTAAACAGACTAACATCTTTTCCACGACCTCGAGATGTGTTTTTCAAACATGGCTGTTTAAGAATTGAGAAGCAACTCATTGCACCAGTTGGGGTTAAATAACTTATTTCCAGCTGAAAGATAATCGCCCATGCAGTAATTATCCAATAGGAGGCTCATAACTATTTGCTTAGTTAAAAACAGGTGGCGACTTTATTTTTGGACAGGCAGTGTATAATGCATGAGTGTGAAATTGTTATTGCAATTATATTACAAATATGATCAGTCATACTGCTTTACTACAGATCTGTAGTACGCTGGTTTCACACATCGTTCTTAAGGTGTTTTTTTGCACTATTACTTTTGTTTGGTGTATTATATTTTTCTTGTAAAAACATCAGCTCCAGATTTCAGGGCTCATTCAGACAACTGCATTGTGTATTCTTGTCCTAAAAACAAACAAGAACATGTTCATTTTTAGGATATGTTCTATTTTTTTTTTTGCGAGGCCACGGAACGAAGGTACAGATGCGAATAACACACAGTGTGCTGTCTGCATCTTTTGTGCTCCATTGAAATGAATGGGTCCGCAACTCCGCACCAGTTCCGTAAAATTGCGGAACAGATGCGGACCTATTCATGCGGTCGTGTGAATGAGCCTTTAGCTGAAGGTCTATGGAAAATATGAAATGCAGAACATACAAATGTTTTGTGCTCCTAAATTCTCCACTTTTTGTTCATTAAGTGTCTTATTTTTGTCTTTCTTGCTTCTTTTCAAAAATATACCATGCTGTATATCTTGGCCTTTTCTTTTTTTCAGGTATTTTGATAACACCTTCTCTATAGGGGAAAAATGCTATGAACACTAGTGGAAGACACACTGCAGCCAGGAAGATGACATCAGGACCGGAGAGCAGCCCTGGAAGAAGCAGGAGAGAAAAGAGGAGAGCATTGACTCTATTGCTATTTCAGTATAATTGAAGGGGCAACTTCTTTTAGGTGTACTCCCTGCACATATAACATGACACCCTGAAAAGAGAAACACTGATTAATGGACAAAACAAATGTCCAAAGAATATGTGCACAGTGGAAACATTTTCACACTTTCAAGCACCCTGGTACATTGTTAAAGGAGTTGTCCGGGTTCGGAGCTCAACCCGGACATATGCCTATTTTCGTCCAGGCAGCCACCCTGACTTGAGCATCGGAGCAGTTCATGCTCTGATGCTCTCCTTTGCCCTGCGCTGAATTGCGCAGTGCAAAGGCATTTTTGGAGTTCCGGTGATGAACCGGGCTCTCCTTAGGGCTGCCAGGTGGAGGCTTCCGCCCAGCAGTTAGCCCGGTGACATCACTGGTACTGATGGGCAGGCTTTAGCGCTGCCCTAGCCTATAAAATGGCTAGGGCAGCACTAAAGCCTGCCCATCAGAGCCAGTGATGTCACCGAACATACTGCTGGACGGAAGCCATAGCCCGGCAGTGTGTTATGGTAAATAAAAGAGCCCTTGCCCTGTTCGATCCTGCGCTCAAGTCAGGGGGGCCTGCATGGGTGAAATTATGGATATATCCGTGTTCAGTTCTGAACCCGGACAACCCCTTTAATTACTAATTACCTTCTACTAGGTGCAACTCTCAAGCAGATTTATTAAGATTATACACTACTCACAAAAAGTTAGGGATATTTGGCTTGTGGGTGACATTTAAAGATGAACCTAAAATGTTCTCGAACCTTTACAGGTGTAACCATCTCTAAACGTTTGAATGCACATGTCCATCTGTTCAATGTTTCAGTACTTTCTGCACAACTTGCTGTTCTCTAACAAGGCGCTTAATGGCAAAATTTACAACAGGTGTTTGATCCATGAATCACCCAAAGAATTTCCAGCATGAGACCAAGACAACACCTAACAATTGATCAACAGTACCTTGCTATTCTGAGGCTTCAAGCAGGATATTATAAGCCACTGAGCTTAGAGTGTCATCAGCAGGTTGCAGCAGAGATACAGAGAGACTAGAAGAGTCACAGAAAGGCATAGAAGTGGTCAACCTTTGGTCACATCCCACACTGATGACCCCTTCATTGTAAACAATGTCCTGTGGAACCGGATGATGAATGCCATACAACTCCAGGCACATTTATGGGAGGTGAGAAGCACCCGAGTGTCACGTCAGTGTCACGAGGGTGTCATGACCTATTGCTGACCCTGTTGTGTCTGGGGTAAGAAGGTCACAGCGGGTGGCTACGTGCTCAATTTCTCAAGTAATCACTCCATGATCTAATGGTGAGAATAGATTTCGGTCCTGGTTTTCCTGCTTAGGTTTGTGATCCTTGTCTCATTTAGGAATCTGTGGCTTTTCCTTTCAGCTGTTCTCTGTCAGCCACTCCCAGCTCCTATATATTGTCTGTTTCTGCTTCCCTTGTTGCCAAATATAGACCTTCCTTCTAGATCTTCTATTTTGACTTCAGGTGGACAACTGTTCCTGTGGATTCCTTTGGAACTGGAGCTGTTGGATCTCTGGTTCACTCCTGTTGTTGTTGTCTCCCTTCGAGGATTGTTTGTGGTGTTTGTCCTTTCCCTATTGTTAACCTCAGTGTCAGTGATGAGGACTAGTACTCCCACCGCCCTACTCATTACCTAGGGCTCATTTCAGGGTAAGCCAGGAATAAGGTACGTGATCGGTGTACGGGTTTGCAGCCCATCTATGGACGTCAGGGCACTAGAGGGGCTCTTCCCTCTCCTCTGTGCTGCACGTCTGTTACCTGCCATCTCAGACGTGATAGTCAGACCATTCAAAACCGTTTACATCAGCGTGGTGTGCATGCTAGACGACCTGCAATGGTACCTGACCACAGGTGTCATTGTCTTGCATTGGCGAGAAAGCATCTACGCTGGACCAGGGACCAGTGGGCCTCAATGCTGTTCACTAATGAAAGTCAATTCATGCTGAGCAGAAATGATGGCCGCCAAAGAGGAGAGCGCTATGCATCAGCCACTGTTGTCACTAGACGAGCCTTTGGTAGTGGTGGTGGTGGTGTTATAGTGTGGGCAGGTGTTTGTAGTCAATACAGAACTGCCCTACACTTTGTGAATGGTACAGTGACAAGACCATACTACAAGAATAACATAATGAATTCAGTCTTTTGGCCTCTGCATGAGCAACACAGGCCTAATTTCATGGGCACTGAGAGGAGGACGCTCGCTCGGCGCTCCTTCCTTAGTGCGCCTGCGCCGGGTGTAGATGTGACGTCATCGGCGCAGGCGCACTGAGGAAGGAGCGCCGAGCGAGCGTCCTCCTCTAAGTGCGCCTGTGCCGACTGAAGACCGGTACGGCGCAAGTGCAAGATTTGGAACACAGACAGGGTAAGCCGGAGGGGGAGAGCGCTCGCTGGCCCTGTCAATCAACAGGAGAAGGGGGCATTTTTTTTAAAGGAGGATGCGGCGGCTACTAGCAAGCAACCCCCCTACTTGCTGATAGCCAGGTAATTAACATATTATAAAAGTGCGTTTTTTAAAGAAACTAAGCCACAGAAAAAGGTAAGAACACTATATATTGAATAATCACACTGTAAGGATTTTAATTAGTCCAAAAATGAAAAATGACTTTTGGGGGGTGACAGAAGGCCTTTAATCTACTTGAGCTATAGGTTCTTATATGATCGTCACACCATTGTCACTCTATGTACTGGTAAGGATGGAGTATAATCACCTGTACAGCTCAGTAATCTCTTCCAAAGAGCACTGTAATCTTTGCTGCCCCTTTTGCAGTTTTGTCCACAGGCTACCTTATGCTGACCTACTGCTACCGTTGGCATTAAAGGGTATATGATATCCTTTCTGACAGCTGGAGATATCCATCAGAGATTGCATCAAAAATTATCTTCCACTGTCTTCTCCTTTCCAGTGTCTCAGATTTATGGTACTTTGTATGTCAGACATCAAAGGAAATCAGAATGGATATCAATCAAGTGCAATAGTCATGCCACTGTATAATTACAACAGTGTATTTACCCACCTAGTTTTATCTAGATAAAAGTGCTTCACAATAGTTATTGTTATGTGACAGCTGCAGTCCGTATGAATACATGGAGCAGTTTGACATACAGTAAATGTGGTGGTTAGAGGGACGATAATTCATGTAATTGCCCCTTGTGACTCTAACATCCCACCAATCCTAAAGTTCTTATTGATGCATTCTGCCATTTGCCCTCTGGTTCTCAATGTAAGGCTACCTGGTCACTGTACCCCAAATCTGGAGTAGGACCTGGCAGCTCCTCCTGTAGATGTACACTGCTGCCTAACACTTCTTTTTAATCATTCAATTTATAATTACAATGTTTTATTCAATGAATAAATTTGTCTCCATTCCCCAACTGGCACTCTAAAAGGCTTCCCACATCTCCTATCCTTCTGCCTGTTCCTTTAATTTTTATCTAAAATAAAAGAAATCAGATAATCTGATTCTAGCATTTTATTCACTTTATATACCGAGAGTTTTTTTTCCCCATTCTGTTAAAAATAAAGAACAATTCAGAGCACCTACATAGTAAATCACACAAATGACTCTTTTATCCACTCGGGTAATTGTAGAGTGTTTTAAATATCTATTCTAGATCATTTTATTAAAGAGGTTTGCTTTCCCAAAATGAATGAATTCCTCATTCCCCGACTTGAAATGTCCTCTAGTTTTTTTAATTCTAGAGTTTATCTTGCGTGACAATTGCTACATTAATAAAATCAAGCATCATACAAGGCCCACTGCTATTATAGTTAATGGAATTGTTTCATTGCTAAGAGGAATTCAACTCATTCTACATAATGAGCTCACTTCATAAGAAACCGCTTTAGCCATTTAAAAAAAATCCACTAAAGGTAATAATGTATAATGCTTCTAAAGTACATCTTAGCAGAGGTCATTATCATTTTTTAATTATGTGAAATATTCAAAAATGTGTACAGTATGTATCATACTGTATTAGAGTATGCTTCTGTTCTGTTGACTAGTCACGTTGCCTTAGAGGCATATAGAGGGTAACAGTGATATGTTTTAGGGTATTATGAAGGATACATCAAAATGTATATTAACACATACTTGAGTCAGGGAATTATAAACATTACTTACACATGATCCTGCGGTGTCTGCCGCTCCGGTCTCTGTAACTTTGCTGGGCGAGGTCAGGAGCAGCGTATGCGGCAGTCTGTTCCAGAGGAGACAGTGGACAGTGTATGCAACAGCCACACAGTCGTTCCCTTAAGGTTTTTATGCCAACCAGACAAGCTTGGGATGTAGAGCCATCCAAGGGCTCTAGATTGGCATAAAATCAGAGATGTACGGTAAATGGAGGATTTTAACTAGACACTAATCAGTGCCCGTGATTGTGCATAGTGTCCTTGCTCTTGTTTGTGAAACTGTCATTTGTGTCTGAACTCAAGAAATGCTCATTAACCCTACGTTTACCATCTTTTGCTAGTTCTGGTTAACCTCTCGTCTACTGATATGGCTATATCTATAATCCCCAGGTTTGGACCTTGGCTTATTATACTAGTTAACTTTTTGTCTGCTGATTTGGCTATAACTGTACCTTCCTGGTTGTGACAAGCTAATTTGATTATCCTGTCTGCTTTCCTTTGGTCTTCTGGTTTGGTCTGCTACTGTGAACCTTAATCCACATGCGCATCTTGGGTCACTGGCAGCTAAGTCCATCCACCCTTGCAGTTGGCTCTGGTGAATACTTAGAAGTTGCCTTAGAGTCTACTAACCAGAGTGGTGTATGAGGACAGGTAGCTGTTTCTGAATTTGTTGACTGTGGTTCCACACAGAGATCTCTGTAATTAACATAACACAGAGTTTTCGTCATAGTTGTGCCTGGTTTACCAGTACATTTTCTGGTGACAAATGCCCTTTAAATTGTGCTAGGCTCACAAGATTTTGTTAGCTAAACCGAAATGTTGAGTCAGAACTGGTTGTGGACTTATGGTGGACCACTATATTTACCACACTGGGACGCCTCAAGGTGGACTATATTCCAGCATTATACAGCAAATACAGTATTACATTACATGGATACACTATTGACAACTATTGCAGAACTTTTTATTCCTATATACCTTATCATAGCTGCCTTATCCCACCCAGATCAAAATAACATACAAATTATAGCACATTTTACAGCGTAACATGCTCTTAGAGGATATTTCGCTGCAATAAGCTACAGTAGATATCAGATGTCTACCAGTTAGCATAGTTGGGGCACAGGTGCGTAGCTAAAGGCTTATGGGCCCTGGTAAAAGAGTTCAGCTTGGGACCCCCTTCCCTCGTTCATTTGTGGGCAGGGAAGCACTTAGGCCTCCTGCAGCCTGAGACAAAAAATTTAAACGCCACTGCCCCATGCCAAATTCTCGACCTAACTCCTTCCCTCTAGCCAGAGGTGTAACTTGACCAGCATGCACTTTCTATAATACCAGTGTCTTCTTATGGGTCCCCTCAGGCTCCTGGGCCCAGTAGCAACTGCTACCTCTGCACCCTCTATAGCTTGTTCCCTGTTGCAAGCTGAAATGAGGTTACATTTTCAAAACCTGTAACAGATCATAACCAGTCCTCAAGAGCAGCACTCGCCCTCAAGCTCTAACAGTCAGCATCTGATAAATATGAATACTACCTTATGTTCTTTTAATAACGAACCTGCAAATCAAAGTGCAAAAAACAGTTAGGGAACATGACTCCAATTTTTTCTTTTCTTTTGGAGCTGTTTTACAGCTACGCCTATTTTACGCTACACAGTCTGCATTATTTGTATTGAAAATGGAGTTCATTAAAAACAATACTGCCTTGATGGTAGAACACATGCAAAATGCATTTCAGTAAATTTTATGCTAGTAAATTATTCATTGCCACACTGTAGGGGAATTCATACCTTATAAGGTCAGTCTTTTCCCTTCTCGATGACTCCTTCTTTCATGGGCTACTTAAGTCATGAATATTCAGACACACACCATCTACCACTTCAGTCCTGGTTCATTAATGCACGTTCTAATAGTATTTCAAAGTCAAACAAATAATATTTGTCATGTACATGGATATCAAACATCTTCTCTATTGTATTTAAATGAAATGTCCAAATGATTGAAAAGGTTTGCAGTGAAGAGAATGGGACAAGAATGCAGAGCAGCTTGTCCTGCCTTGATGTTCAACCGCTTTACATTAGTTACAAGGACTGCATTAGTGCTGGGTTTATAATCTCAATATCAATTCAGGTGCTGCGTCGCAGTTAGCCGGGCTGGTGTGGACATCACTCGGAATGGGTCTGGCAAGGACACATAATCATCTACTGGTGATAAGAAATTTAATTTGCAAGAAAGAAATTGGGATTTGATGTCAGGCTTTTGTTAAATGAAAACATCATGTAATTCTTTATATTTTGCTATAAATTCATCTGGATGTGACTGAATGCAAGAATGTTTCAATCAGTTACCCTTGTCCCTGGGATGTACAGTTCCTCGAGCTTCTATCTGCCTGGTTTATTTTTAAGAAACGGATCACGTTCTATCAAATGAACATCATATTCTATATGGTATTCAAGCTATTTTACGCCCTCTACCTTTGGCTAGCCCCTCAGCCTTAGGCCTCTTGCACACGACCGTATGGCTTTTTCAGTGTTTTGCGATCCGCAGAAAAGGGATCCGCAAAAAATATGGATGGCGTCCGTGTGCATTCTGTTTTTTGCGTAACGGAACAGCTTGCCCCTAATAGAACAGTACTATCTTTGTCTGTTATGCGGACAATTATAGGACATGTTCTATCTTTGAACGGAACGGAAAAACGGAAATACGGAAACAGAAGGCATACGAAGTACCTACCATTTTTTTGGCGGATCCACTGAAATGAATGGTTCCGTATACGGAACGCAAAAAATGGAATGTAAACGGAAAAAAAAACTTTGTGTGCAAGAGGCCTTAGAATTGTTGAAAAACATAGTGTAGACAAGCGGTAATGTCAATTTGAAATAACAGCCAAGCCCTTTAATATTAATACATATTTTCATTCAATTTTAATGGGGCGCAGCTTAACAAATACATTTTTCCATTACAGAATAATCCTAGCGCTTTTATTGCTAACATTGTGCATAATTTGGTTAATAACTATAGTTAAGCCGTATTCCTTCTTTTAATCCCTTTGAATGCATTTGTGCGTAAATTAATGTCTGATGTTTCAAAAATGACACATATCTCGTATATTAAGAGCTACTGTCCTGATAGTTTGATTACTTTTAGTTCATTTTACTGGAAAAAAATGAAAATTTAAAAAAGCAATTAAGATTACAACGTAATGAAATAAATTTGGATCATTATTGTTCATGGTGAACACAGACAAACATGAAGTGGGAAATTATAATTTCACCTAAAGTGTTTTTTTTTTATGCAGCATTAAAGGGAATCTGTCCCCAGGTTTATGCTTTATGATAAGTGGAGAGAATCAAATAGTGACAGAGATTATGATTTAATTAATTTATAACATACTGAATACTGTAGCTTGGTGTAGTTTTCATAAAGATTTCCTTTTTATCGGCTGCCATAGGTGTCGTGAATGCAGCCGTGAAATGGAGCATAGTCTACAATATTCATGAGCTTCACCCCCTCTCCGCCCACTTGCCACTGATTGGGAGCTTTTTCCCTATGCGTAATATGGGAAGAAAGGGGGACATTTATCAAACTGGTGTAAAGCAGAACTGGATAAGTTGCCCATAGCAACCAATCATATCCCACTTTTCATTTTTCCAAGGGAGCTGTGAAAAATGAAAGGTGGAATTTGATTGGTTGCTATGGGCAACTAAGCCAGTTGTACATTACACCAGTTTGATAAAACGTCCCCAAAGTTTTCAATCATTCAGCTGTAGTTCGTGTATATTGAGGACTACCCTGCACGCATACATTGATTGCTGTGCGAACTACATCCTTGACTTTCACTACAGTTGATGGTGATTTTAGGAAAACTACACCAAGCTATTGAGTTATACAGGGTGAGTTAAAAGTCTCAGGACACCCTTTTATGTCAGAAATTAAAGGGAAAAATTAAATATCTGAATAATAATGTGAGGGGGGCCTGTCCAGAACATGGGTGCCATCTTGAAAGCTGCCAAATTTGGATCAAGGCCAAATTTTTCCAATGGGAAGGGGGTCATGTAGCATATCAAAGAGACCAAAATTTTCTCAGAATTAGATTACCGCATTCAGATTTGCAATATCTCTTGTGGTTCGAAAGTTATCAACACAGAAAGTTCAAAACAAAGTTCTGTGTTCCGCACCATGGACAACACATTGATCGCGTCAAATAGCTGTGTATCACAGGAAACGTTATCGGTTGTTATTGCAACTTTATTTTATTTCAGATTTTCTGAAATAAAAGGGTGTCCTTAGACTTTTGACTCACCGTGTATATTGATCTAATCATGGTCTCTGTTCTCAGATCAGACAGCATAAATTTGGTATCAGGTTCCTTTAAAGGGGTTTTCTGTGAGGAAAAGATTGATGACCTATCCTCAGGATAGGTCATCAGTATCTGATTGATGGGGTTCTGACGCTCAGCACTGCCATAAATCAGCTGTTGGAGGAGGCTACAACCTCTTTACAGCATACCAAACACAGCAGCGCTTGGTATTGAAGCCTAGGCCCATTAACTTGAATAGGACTGAGTTGCACCCAGACCACATTACCAATGAATGTGAAGTCACTGGCATAGAAAGAGGCCACAGCACTCACTGGATTACCACTGCTTCTTCAAACAGCTGATTAGCCAGGGTGCCAGGAGTCAGACCCTACCGATCAGTTACCGATGACCTATTGTGAGGATAAACTCCAGGAAAAGCCCTTTAAAGGACTAGTCCACCATGCCAGATCGTTTTTAGTTTGAAGACAATCTTAATCAGGTGATCAGCATTTTCTCCATAAACTTCCCCTGTAATGACTGCTGCATGGGGCATGTAGTACTATTGCAGAGCACTATTTAATACACCTAGGGGGCTATGCCCACCAGAACAGGAACTGTCTGTCCTGATAACAATGATCCCATTCCAGACCATGGCCTATAATGCCTTAGGCAGTGCCCCCATTACACAGTGGACCAGGGTGAGGAACAAGAAGAGGAACAAGAAGGAATAACACTACTGTGCTATGGCATGCAAACAATAGATAAATGCTCCTACAGTAATACATATCTACACCTACATCTACATCTTGTAGAGTCCAGCCAAAAAAAAAAAAAAACAACAACAGATACATTACCATATACTATTTTATTTTAATTTTTTACAATGAAACCCTATAGCCTGATGCATTCGTTTAATATACACATCATGTGTACAGTTGCAAGAAAAAGTATGTGAACCCTTTGGAATGATATGGATTTCTGCACAAATTGGTCATAAAATGTGATATGATCTTCATCTAAGTCACAACAATAGACAATCACAGTCTGCTTAAACTAATAACACACAAAGATTTAAATGTTACCATGGTTTTATTGAACACACCATGTAAACATTCACAGTGCAGGTGGAAAAAGTATGTGAACCCCTAGACTAATGACATCTCCAAGAGCTATTTGGAGTGAGGTGTCAGCCAACTGGAGTCCAATCAATGAGATGAGAATGGAGGTGTTGGTTACAGCTGCCCTGCCCTTTAAAAAAACACACACCAGTTCTGGGTTTGCTTTTCCATAGAAGCATTGCCTGATGTGAATGATGCCTCGCACAAAAGAGCTCTCAGAAGACCTACGAATAAGAATTGTTGACTTGCATAAAGCTGGAAAGGGTTATAAAAGTATCTCCAAAAGCCCTACGGTAAGACAAATTGTGAGAAAGTTCAGCACTGCTGCTACTCTCCCTAGGAGTGGCCGTCCTGTAAAGATGACTGCAAGAGCACAGCGCAGACTGCTCAATGAGGTGAAGAAGAATCCTAGAGTGTCAGTGGATGTTCCACAGCAGTACTGGAAAAATATTCTGTTGACAGATTAAATCAAAGTTGAGTTGTTTGGAAGAAACACTCAACACTATGTGTGGAGAAAAAGAGGCACAGCACACCAACATCAAAACCTCATCCCAACTGTGAAGTATGGTGGGGGGGCATCATGATTTGGGGCTGCTTTGCTGCGTCAGGGCCTGGACGGATTGCTATCATCGAAGGAAAAATGAATTCCCAAGTTTATCAAGACATTTTGCAGGAGAACTTAAGGCCACCTGTCCACCAGCTGAAGCTCAACAGAAGATGGGTGTTGCAACAGGACAATGACCCAAAGCATAGGAGTAAATCAACAACAGAATGGCTTAAACAGAAGAAAATACACCTTCTGGAGTGGCCCAGTCAGAGTCCTGACCTCACCCCGATTAAGATGCTGTGGCATGACCTCAAGAAAGCGATTCAAACCAGACATCCCAAGAATATTGCTGAACTGAAACAGTTCTGTAAAGAGGAATGGTCAAGAATTACTCCTGACCGTTGTGCACGTCTGATCTGCAACTACAGAAAACGTTTGGTTGAAGTTATTGCTGCCAAAGGAGGTTCAACCAGTTATTAAATCCAAGTGTTCACATACTTTTTCCACCTGCACTGTGAATGTTTACATGGTGTGTTCAATAAAAACATGGTAACATTTAATTCTTTGTGTGTTATTAGTTTAAGCAGACTGTGATTGTCTATTGTTGTGACTTAGATGAAGATCAGATCAGATTTTATGACCAATTTGTGCAGAAATCCATATCATTCCAAAGGGTTCACATACTTTTTCTTGCAACTGTATATGTTAAATGTTTGACAAAAACTGGATGTGAACCCAGTTTTACTCAGATCTGTGATCTGTAAACAACAATACTAACAATGCCACCTCCACCATACACTGCAAATATATTACACAGTGCCTTTAGAATACAATGTAATTTTGACCATAGTAAATATCACCATACTGTGATACAGATTACCAACACACAGTGACTAAATAGCTTCATGCAGAAACAAATCTAATAACAGTAATATACGATGTCTAAATAAACTTCTATATACTAGTTGGTGGTCGCTAGCCTGTGACACCCACTAAATCTCCGGCTTGTGTGACCACACAGATCACAGACCCTTATGGTCAGCCCTGAATGTAAACTACATCATTATTGTGGAGTCAGCTTCATACAGCATCCAAAACTTAAAGGGGTATCGTGGTTATTTCAAGTGATCTGTTATCCACAGGATAGGCATTAACTAGCATTGAGTAGTGATGGCCGAACATCGGCCGGGACGTTTCGCGAACGCTCTTTCGTGATCAGATGTTCGCGAGCCGCGCGGTCACGGCGGGCCCTATTCACTTTAATTGCAGGCGAACCTGAAAAACCTTCAAGTCATATTTGCAGTCACCAAATACTTACTAGAAGTGCACAAGTAGTCCCACAACATGGACAGTGAGATACCAGAGGGGGATCAATGGCAAAAAAATTCCACAAAACATATGTACTTTAATCAGGGGCCATTTTTATGCATCTTAAAGAAAAACTCTCAAAAATGTGCCCTGCTGTAGCCTAGAAAAATAGTATTTTAGGACACGGGAGTACAGGCCCCAAAAATTAGGCATTCACATGACAGAAAAGAACAAGTGATTATGTGGCTGGATGTACATTAGGCGGTCAGTGAATAACAATTTTTTTTTTTGTATCAACAATTTTTATTGTTTTTCTTTTCTTTATGACATACATAAAAAGCAGTGGTCCAATGATCATATGGTCATACAAATGGTCACAAGTATTTTGTACAATTAGACCAATTGGTTCAGTCTACATTGAAATAAGGCATATCCTTTGGGTACATCAAAGAAGATAAACTAAAAATGAAAACATAGTAAAACAGAAAAAGGGGCCTGAAAGGGCCCAACAGGATAGGTAGGGTAACACTCAAGAATCCTCTACACAATTAAGCCACAAATATGTCGCGGATTATAAGCAACACTGATGAGTAAGCAGTTTTAAGAAAATAACCATATACACGATCTAGGATATATATAGTAGTATTGAAAAGGAGACCAAATATATTGGGTTTGGTTATAGTAGTTAGTTGAATTTTCTGTATTCTCTCCAGGGGGCCCAAATTTTGAGAAAAACATGTCTAGAGCGCAATTCCCAATGTGAAATTTCTTCTAAGCGATAGATTTGATCTAGTCTACTCGTCCAATGTACAATATTAGGGGCATCCGTTGATAACCAGAGTTTAGGAATTAGTAATCTGGCAGCTACCAGCATAAAGGAAAAGAGTGTTATTTTGCAAGATTTCGATCTACCAATGCCAAGGCTGAGTAGTGAGATCTCAGGAGTGCAGGGGAAGGAGGTTTGGCATATCTGATTGCTAAGTTTGTTTACTTCCAACCACCATGGCTGTATCAACGCACACGACCACCAAACATGGAAGAAAGAGCCTCTCTCTTTGCCGCATCTCCAGCAAGTATCGGTGTAAAGTGGATTGTAAAGAGAGGTCTTGTCTGGGGTCTTGTACCAGCGCATTAGTATTTTGTAGCTGTTCTCTTGAATGACAATACATCTAGAAATTTTATGTGGGACTATCAAGATCTGTAGAATTTCAGGAGGGGACAGTGTTTTTCCCAAAGCCCAATCGCAGCAGGTTTAACAAGAGTAGGAGGGGATTTAAGTTGCTTGTAAATATTGGATATGACTTTGGAGGGATATAGAGAGGCCCCAATCATCTTATCAAACCAAGGAAGGTTCTGAGCGGGTGAGGTTTCTTTAGCAATACGGAGTGATTCCTTTCTAAGAAAGTTTAAAAGGAAAGGGTTCTTAGTTGTAACCTGAAGGAGGTCACAGATATCTTGATCAGAAAGGATACCTCCATCTTTAGTAAACAATCTGGAAACCTTCATCTCTGTATCCCTAAGTACAGAGGGGCAGCTGTCTCTTAAATCCTTGGGAGCTAAAGAAATTACATCTCCTATAGAAATGAAAGGAGAAGGGAGGGTCAGAGCTCCCACATTGGCCGAGAACCACCTCCAGACCTTTAAGGTGTTCCGGATCAAGGGATTCGGTATAGTATTGGGGACCAGGGTGAGTTTGTCGGCCAAGATGAGGGCCCGAATAGGGGAAGGCAAAAAAACATTCTCCAGCCCTAACCAAAGCTTATGAGAAGGATTTCTGATCCAATCTATTACTCTTGCGAGCTGGATGGCCTTCATATAAATCTCTGGGTCAGGTAGTCCAATTCCACCTCTGGACTTTGGTTTTGACAAGGTTTCAAAAGAAATGCGAGGGCTCTTCCCCTTCCAAATAAATTTACGTATATTCCTGTTAAGAAGGGAAAAATAGGACTTGGGAATCTCAATGGGAAGTACTTGCATTAAATATGTAAGCTTTGGTATTACTAAGGACATAACTATGTTTTTTCTCCCAAACCAGGATAAATAAGGGAAATTTAGAGAGTCCATCTGGGTGATCATAGAGGCTAAGAGAGGTTTGTAGTTGAGTTTAAATAAATCTCCTAGGCAAGGGGACAAGTTTACTCCTAGATATGTCAAATGTTGGGTATGCCAATTAAAGGGGGATACATTTTGGAGAGATGTGATGGTGTGCGAAGAGAGGCCAATATGGATTATCTGAGATTTAGTTGCATTAACTTTGAAGTTTGACAGAGAGCCGAAGAAAGTGAGGATGGACAGGATTACAGGTATAGATTTAAGTGGGTTGGTAGTGACTATTAAGAGATCGTCTGCGAATGCAGCAAGTTTAAATTCCTGTCCACCAACCTGCAGGCCTTTAATGTCAGAGTTTTGTCTAAGAGCTTGTAGAAGGGTTTCCATCACCAGGACAAAGAGAAGGGGGGAAAGGGGGCATCCCTGTCGTGTTCCATTGCTAATGGGGAAGCTGGAAGATAAGGTATCATTGACTGACACAGACGCCGAAGAATGGGTATACATAGAGAAGACAGCATTAATGAATGAAGTGGGGATCTGAAATTTCGATAGGGTGAGAGAGATGTAAGTCCAATCCACTCTATCGAATGCTTTTTCGGCGTCTGTGCCAAGCAATACTAAGGGGGAGGATCTATAGGAGGCATAATAAAGGGCATTTAGTATTTTCGTGGTGTTATCTTTACCTTCTCTGCCTCTAACAAAGCCCACCTGATCTGGGTGGATCAGATGCGGCAAAAGGTTTTGCAACCTAGTGGCCAACATTTTCGACAGTAACTTGAGATCTACATTTAGGAGGGAAATGGGGCGAAGGTTTGAACATAAGGTGGGGTCCTTGCCTTGTTTAGGAATAACTGTGATAGTAGCTTTTGTCATATCTGCGGAGAGTGGGAGTTTGTTTAAAGCCTGATTATAGATTGGGAGCAAAAAGGGGAGGAGAGTTTCTTTGAAATTGAGTAATAGGTTATCGGAAGTCCATCCGGACCAGGGCATTTTCCTTTAGGAGTCGATTTAATGGCAGAGCTTAATTCCAGGATGGTAAATGGTTCAGACAAAGATTCACTTTGGGGCGCTGACAATGATGGCAGTTTAAGAGAGGATAGGAAGACAGTAATATTGGAACTCCTGTCAAGTGAGGGGTTTGGAAGTACTGTAGCAGGGAGATTATATAGAGATTCGTAGAATTTCCTAAATTGTTCTGCAATTTCCTCTGCTTTAAACAGAAGAGTGTTTTGAGGCGATCTAATGCTCTGTATAAAGCGAGATGTTTTCCTCTGTCTAATTCTCTGTATTGCAAACTTAGAGGCCTTGTTCCCATGCGCAAATACTTTCTGTTGTGCAGATAGGTAATATTTAGCAGATCTCTCGTTAAGAAAGTTCTTTAATTCTGTCCTGAGGGAGGTTAGCTCTGAGAGATGGTGGGCTAAAAGGGATTGTTTATGCGCTTTTTCCAGAGTATGAATTTTAGACAGTAGGTCAGAAAGTCTCTTGTCGGCTTGTTTTTTAAGAAAGGAGCAGAGGCTAATTAATCTGCCCCTTATAAAGGCTTTATGGGCGTCCCATAACGTTTGGGGTGAGACCTCTTTGTTGTTATTAATCGAGAAGTATTCTTCAAGGAAGGAGGTAATTTGTGCTACATATTTTTCATTACCTAACAGGGATTCATTAAATCTCCAAGTGGAGTTTTTATTGGATCGAATGGGAGGGAGGATGTCACAGAACATATCGGAGTGATCGGATAGAGTTATATCTCCTATCTTGGCCAGTGCACATAACTGTAGGTGTTCCTTTGAGATAAGGACATAATCTATCCTACTATAAGACCTATTAGATGGAGAGTAGAAGGAGTAGTCCAATCCCTGAGGGTTAAGACATCGCCAAATATCTACCACTCCAAGGCTTGAGAGTTTAGTATGGAGGAAGTTAAGGGCTTTTTGGGAAATGGCCGATTTTTTGGAGGTGGTGTCAAGAAGCGGGTTGAAAGCTAGATTAAAGTCACCTGCCATTATCAATATTCCCTCTCTATGAATTTCCACTAGGTCTATTAACGTGGAGAGCCAAGTAATCTGGTCTGTGTTTGGGGCATAGATATTCACTAAGGTATAAGTTGAAGTTCCTATCGTGCCTTTGAGTATAAGAAATCTGCCATCAGGATCCTGTACATGCGAATGGTACTGGAAGGGCAAATTCCTACGAAAGCCAATACTGACTCCCCTCGAGGCAGCACCCCCAGCTCCACAGTGGTACCATGTGGGAAATTTTGAAAAGGAGAGGTTGGGATAGTCTCCATGTTTGAAGTGTGTCTCTTGAAGGAAAATTAAAGAGCATCTTTCTTTATGTAAAAGAGAAAAGATCTGACATCTCTTTGATGGAGACCTCAACCCCTTCACATTATAAGTAACTACTCTTAAGTCTGCCATAATTAAAGTATGTGTAGGTGAAGGATACAGCTAAAAATATAGATGTCAAGTGTGTATGACTAACCAACCAGAGTGAAGGGAGGGTACCACCTCGAGGTAAGCGACGGCTCCGTAAAAGGTAAAGGTTCATTCCGAACAGAAGATTTTCATCAGCATATGGGCCATACCTATCAGAGTATTCTTGAGACCTATCAAAGGACAAAAAAAAGTGAACAACACAACAAAATAAACCAAAACATATGTAACGATAGCACCAGTAAGCTACTAAGAAATGTGAGCTAACTAGCACTATTAGCAAGGGGGGGTGTTGCATTACTGTATGTAAAATGCAAATATTATGATTCCTTTTTAAGGAGAGAGATGATACGGGTTAAATACCAGCTTCTATCAAAGTAAAGCATGATAATTACTTATAATGGTCAGTCTCAGTGACCTTTGTGTGAAAGCAACTAAAACCGGATTGACAACGTATATATCAACTATAGTGGTATTGTCTCAGTTAAGAGCTGGAAGGGTAAACCTAAGGACAAAGCCATCACTCGTCTGGAAGTGTCAGTCTTTTGGAAGACGAAGCCTGGCGGTTTCTTTTCATCCTATGAGACCTTTGAGTACGAGGGGTCTCCCATGCTCCATCAGTATTCAGAGTAGGTATATCAGAGGCATTCCGAACAAGTTCCCAGTTTTCGATGGGGAGCGGCAGGATTTGCAGGATGTCATAAGCACCGTCTAAATCTTCATAGGAGTGAATGGAGATTCTGCGTCCATTGTGAATAAAGGACAACCCGAACGGGAATAACCATCTGTACACTACTTTCTTATTTCTCAAAAGATCTGTGAGAGGTTTTAGGGACTTGCGCTTTTTCAGCGTGGATTGGGCCAAGTCTTGATATATGGAGATAGGGTTGTCATCCCACGAGGCTAGGGGATTATTTCTTGCTCCTTTTAGTATAGCCTCTTTGACGGGAAAGTGCAAAAACTTGCAAATAATGTCCCTTGGGGGATCTGTAGATTGGGGCTTGGGGCGCAGCGCCCTGTGAGCACGTTCTAAAATCACTTCATGTGCGGAGTCAGGGCCCAGTAGTTTTAAACAAATCTGCATCACTACTTCAGGGATTTCATCAGGGCCTACTGATTCTGGAACTCCTCTGAAGCGGAGGTTGTTCCTCCTGCTCCGATTTTCCTGATCTTCCAGCTGCACGTACAGGGCGTTTAAATGCTTTTGGTGAGTACTTAGCTTATCAGAGGTAGCGTTGTGGTGAGCCGTGAGAGCCATGTTCGCGTCCTCCAGAGCTTCCACCCGCCTCCCTATATGCTTCACATCTTCTTTTATGGAGTGGAGGTCGGTTTTAAGTGGTTCTAGGGCTTCAGACAAAGCGTTCTTTAGGAAGGATTTGGAGAGCGAGACTGCGTCTGCTTCAGGGGACTCGTCTCTCACCTTCTCAGCGGTGTATTCCGCCTGCTGTTTGTTCTTCGGCGTGCACGGAGGTTCCGGCGCCATTTTAGATTCTCTGGCCGCATAGGACTGTGCCGCTTTTTTTATAAACTTCTCCATTCCGCCCGCTTGGGAACTTGGTCTGGACGGCTCTGGGACATCAGCAGGTCTCGGTCCCCCGATCTTGACCATTGTGGGCTAGATTAGCTGGGTTTAGGAGCTTCTAAAGGAATCGGTAATAGTGGAGCTGCGCTTCACACGACCATCCGGCTCAGGCGCTAGCTCCGCCCCCCCCAGTGAATAACAATTTTACTGTAGGCCAGTGGAGTACAGGCAACAAAAATTAGGCATTCACCGTACAGAAAAGAACAAGTGATTATGTGGCTGGAGGCATATTAGACGGGCACTGAATAACAATTTTACTGTAGGCCAGTGGAGTATAGGCCCCAAAAATTAGGCATTCACCTGTCATAAAAGAACTAGTGATTATGTGGCTGGAGGTACATTAGGTGGTCACTGGATAACATTTTTACTGTAGGCCACTGGCTATACACCAATAATAAATGACTCACAGATGTGAGTACCCGTGCTAAAGCCTGCACGCAAAGTACAACACCAAAAGAGAACAAGGCTAGCACAAATAGTAATAAATGTAAACTTTATTATAGTCTCAGGACGAGACCAAAAAATCCAATAAAAGACAATACAATGGTGAATAGAGAATACACAAGATAAAAAAAAAATGGGACACCACTAGGCAATCTATACATCAAAGTAGGCAAGGTCATAAAGATACAACATAGTATATAAATAGGTATATAGTATAGAGAACCAGCCAAGACCCCCAGTACAGTATATTAAAACCAATTGCAGTCCATAAATATACAAAGTGCAGAGTGCTATGTGCAAAATGATCTTTTAAACTGTTACTGAAGAGCCATGGAATAAATACCTGAGTGGTGAACCAGAGAGCCCCGACGCACGTTTCGTGTAAGCTTCCTCAGGGGGGAATAAGAGTGTGTATCCCCCCCCCCCCCCCCCTTAGGAAGCTTACGCGAAACGTGCGTCGGGGCTCTCTCCAAAAAAATCTTTGACGCACCGCGTTTCGGCACTCACAGGTACCTTTTTCAAACAAGAAGTGAGCAGCAGTATAAGTCTTAACTTAACTAATTTATACTGCTGCTCGCTTCTTGTTTGAAAAAGGCACCTGTGAGTGCCGAAAAGCCGTGCGTCAAAGATTTTTTTTTGGAGTGACGGTTTTCTTTCATTCTTCTGATAATAAAGTTTACATTCATTACTATTTGTGCTAGCCTTCTTCTCTTTTGGTGTTGTAGCTCACTGGAGTAGAGGCCCCAAAAATGAGGCATTCACCTGACAGAAAAGGCCTTTTATGTCGCTGTATATACATAAAACAAGGACCGTTCTTTGTTCTATGTTGTGGCGGATATCTGTGGGCTGGCATGAGGAAATTCAATTACACGTGGTCGTCACAGGTGTTGAATTCCTCCGAGATCCATGCCTCATTCATTTTTTGAAATTTGAGGTAGTCCACACTGTCGTGAGCTAGGCGAGTGCGCTTATCGTTCATGATCCCCCTGCTGCGCTGAATGTCCTTTCGGACAGGACACTCGACGAGGGGCAAGCCAAGAGTTCCATGGCAAATTGTTCCAGCTCTGGCCACAGGTCAAGCCTTTACCTGTGACAACCAGTAGTCCAGGGGTTCCTCGCTTCTCAGAACATCCACATCGGCTGTTAACCCGATGTAGTCAGACCCCTTTTGGTCTAGGCGTTCCCTGAGGCTGGATCCGGAGGGTGGCTGTCGATGGGTTGGCTGCAAGAATGATCTCATATCCAAAGTGACCAGCACATCTTCAAACCGCCCTCTTCTTGCAGGCGCGGTAGGATTGGTACCCCCACCTGTTTCGCTGTGGGTGGAAATTCATCTGCCAGCGTCCACAACAGCAGAATGCAGCATCTCTCTCAGCAAGGCCTTGAAATGCTGCATTCTGTGATGCTGGTAACATGTCCGTCATTTTGTGTTTGTAATATGAGAAGAAAAAATTAAGGGAAGTGGTATTAGGAAGATGGAATAGGGGAGAGAAGAGAAGAAAAAAATAAAAATTATAAGTTGGGGGGAGAAAAAGAATGCGAGATAAGCGCCAGAGGGGAACTAAATGATCCTAGGAGGGAATAAAGTGATAAGAAACCAGTTACAGCAGTAGGCAGCAACCCACTGAAAAGTGAAAGGACAGAAACACTTAAAAAGTTTACCACTTATGTGAGAAGAACAGAATGGGTGGGGTGCCAAAGCTGATGGCAGATGGAATGGGTGATGGTGTGACTCTATAGTGAAAGGTGGCTGAGATGGTAGATATGCCAAGGTCTAGATGGAAAAAGTAGCTCCATGAATAATTAACAAGGCGTATAGGACATACCATACACCTAAGCAATAATAACCGATCGTAGTGGAAGTAAATATATGGAATATTATATGATAATAAATTATATAAGCATTGTAATGGAACTCCTGGCACCGCGACTGGGTACCTTCGTTGATGGATGCTCCTAGTGCTTCCAGAGGGCTCAAAGCACTCCACTTGACACCGTAAGCACTGCAGACACCATGATCCGCCGCAGCTTGGTTGGGGTCTCGCGTCTTCTACCCACCCTAGACCTATGACAAGGCTCAAGGCTCCAGTGGGTGAACCTCTCTTCCTTCAGAGAGCGATGCAGGAACAAGGAACAGGAACAGCTCTTACAAGAGCTAGGAGTTATAGCCAGGAGAGTATACTGCGTATAGCAATCCCCACACACATGAGAAAAGGCGCTATGTTCAAGGTAAAATAGGAACTTGCTTTATTGAAGACCAACTCTTTATATATACAGTTCAAGAAGTCTAACAACATAAATCAATCAACCATGAACAACATGCAAACAGACATCCCCCCCCCCCCCAGTATCTTAATAAATGAATAGGGAGATGGGATTATCTCCTGAGTGTTTCATATGGTGATCTACTCATCTACACTGGAGTCGGCTACTCCTAGAGTCAGCTATCTTAATCCCATCACTAACACAATCAGTGGAAGTCTCAGTGCAGAGTTAACCCTTTTTGTGTTGCTGGATTCGCACCCTGCACCTTTAGTGGTCAATAGGAAATATGTGGCATATGAACTCCACACATAAATCAGGGTTCATAGTTCCTTGTAACCCCAAAAGGTCTGAGGGGGTCTCCATTAGTTCTGGGTCCATAGTCCGTAGGAAGGAGGCTAGCCCTCAGGCTTCTCCAGCAGCCCCAGTGACGGTTCAGTCCGTCATAAGCATTATATTAAAATAAAGGAAAGCCAGGTGAGTCCAGGGACTTACTTCACCAGGGAGGAGGGTGGACAGGATACACTCAAGACACCTGTCCCCCTAGCCTCCCCCGCCGAGGTCGCCTGTGAGGTGGATAAACAACCCGTCCTTGTTAAAGAGATGCACTTCAGGACTTCCAAATAAATGGATGCTTTTTTATTTTTAAGTAAGAGATCGATGCGTTTCAGGGATTACAATGAGGTCCTCTTCATCAGGAGCATATAACCACATATAACAAAACAAGATAAAAACTCACACTTATATAGAGGAAGATGTATATAAGAATAACATCTGGGCACTCACTGACAATTGGGTCAATTGAAAGCAATTTATTAATACAAGTAAAATAAAAATAGTACAGTTAAAAACAATAAAGATGGTATGTACACTAGGAACTGAAGATAGCAGCAATCCTATATAATAAACTTCTAATGGTCAGGGGAAAGATCTTTACAAACCATGCAGTGTGTAACTAAAAGCAAAAGATCGAATGTCCTATGTTAAGTACATAAAATCGAATGTCCTATAAAAATTCCTCTAAAAATATATGAGAAGTCAATTCGAAGATATGTGCAGTTCAAAAAGGTAGTAGCAATCCAGCAGTGGTCAGGAACAACAGTCCCTCCAAACCATACAATAAAGTACTAGGTGCAAAAAATCGTAAGTGCTATATTCAAATCCCTCCAAAGGTACATGGAAGCAGTCTTCAAAGTTTAACAGTGAACAGTGGCCATACAGTTGCAAGAAAAAGTATGTGAACCCTTTGGAATGATATGGATTTCTGCACAAATTGGTCATAAAATGTGATCTGATCTTCATCTAAGTCACAACAATAGACAATCACAGTCTGCTTAAACTAATAACACACAAATAATTAAATGTTACCATGTTTTTATTGAACACACCATCTAAACACAGTGTAGGTGGAAAAAGTATGTGAATGCATCAGGCCGGCGCATGCGCACTTCGCTCAACGAAGCTGCTGCGAATTAGGCTGACCATAGTGCGCAGGCGTGGGATCTGGCAGAGGGACGGGTAGGATTGCGGAGGCAGCGCTGAGCTGTAGAAGGCAGCGCAGAAGACAGGGAAGGCGGCGCTGGGCAACGGACGGCGAGGGGTGCGGCCGGGCACCCTGTATTAACAGACCTCCTCTTGGGTACCTTAAGTAAGTGATTGACAGGTTATAAAAACCTTTTTTTTGTCAACTATGTTTTTATTGGCAATACAATCACGAAGCCAAACAGATGAGTTAGATGCAATTAATGAGTAGGAATGTTTCAGCTCCATAAAATAATCTCAGCTGTTATCAGTAACAAAGAATGTAGCAACTGAAAAGCCGACTATATGCGGCCTACACATATTACAAACCAATAAGTAGGCATAAAGAAGCAGTATATGAGTAAAAGAGAAAGAGTAGGGAAAGGTAGAAAGAAGGAGGAGAAGGAGAAGAGGGGGGGGGGGGGGCATCTCATCCGCAGATCTGAGATACTCAAAATACCGAAGATGCTGCTTGTCTTGTGGGGCAATAGGTGGAAGATAACCAGGGCATCCAAGTCAAGAGGAATTTGTGGCGGAATCTACATGATCTGCTACACATTTCTTCAAATCTGCAGATTTGGCCTATTTTCTCCTTCCACTGCTCCACTGTAGGGGATGAGGTATCCAGCCATTTCAAGAGTATAAGGGACCTGGCCGCTGTTAGGAGGTGTGTTGTCAAGTTTGAGAAAGAAGGTTTATAGTCTTCTGTTACACAGTCTAGAAGAACTATAGAAGGGGTTAAAGATAGTTGTTTACCCCTTAAGTCATTTATCACTCGTTCCACCTCCTCCCAGTATGGTCTAATTATTGGGCAGGACCACCATAAAAACCTATTTTTTGGGCAAATAGAGCCACAGTGAAGTTTAATAAGGTCAGCTTAGGATTCTTCTTATTAGTCCGGACTTGAGCATATGTTTAGGTTATAGGGGTAAAATCTCATGACAGAATCCCTTTAAATCCAAGGGTTCACATACTTTTTCCTCCTGCACTGTGAATGTTTACATGGTGTGTTCAATAAAAACATGGTAACATGAAATTTTTTGCGTGTTATTAGTAGGGTTGAGCGAACCCGAACTGTAAAGTTTGGGTTCGTACCGAACTTTAGGATTTTTGGACCCCGGACCCGAACCCGAACATTTCAGTAAACGTTCGGGTTCAGGTTTGGTGTTTGGCGATTTCTTGGTGCTCTTTGAAAGGCTGCAGAGCACCCAATCAAAAAGCGCTTAACTGTGTGACCTTAGAAGCCATCACAGCCATGCCTACTAATGGCATGGCTGTGATTGGCCAGTGCAGCATGTGACCCAGCGTCTATATAAGCTGGACTCACGTAGCGCTGCACGTCACTCTGCTGTGCTTAGTGTAGGGAGTGGATGATGCTGCTGCTGTGAGGGAGAGAATAGGACAGAATCTGTGACCAGAACTCCAATTGAACTCTACAAAGATTTAGTTGTCCAGTGAGAGAAAAAAATAACTTTTATCCATCTGTTAGTTAGGTAGGTGGCGGCGGCCATTTTATGCAAGCTCAGTGCACCAGCACTGCATCTGAGCTTTTGTGACATTCAAATCCAAGCTTGAAACACTGCACTAATAATCTTTTTTTTTTTTAAACACCCTTTTTTGGCAATATACAGCATCTGGTGCATTTGCAGGAATAGTCAGTGTGCAATTTAGGCTAGAAATACAGCCATAATTTTCTGGGTTTTTACAAACACCCTTTTTTGGCAAAATACATAATTTTACAGCCCCTGCTGCATCAGCACGTGTGAAATTCAAACGTTATATACAGCTTTCATATTCTGTTAGTTAAAAAAAAAAAAAATTTGGGCAATATGCAACATCTGGTGCCTTTGCAGGATTAGCCAGTGTTCAATTTAAGCTAGAAATACAGCCATAATTTTCTGGGTTTTTAAAAACACCCTTTTTGTGCAAAATACACTCTTTTACAGGCCTAGCTGCATCTGCACCTGTGCAATTCAATCTTTATATACAGCTTTCATATTCTGTTATTAAAAAAACAACCTTTTCTTGCAAAATACTTAATATTGCAGCCCTTGCTGCATCTGTGATTGTTAAAAACAAGTTTAAAAAAATTAAATAATTTTCTGGCTTTGAGATACACACTTTAGATACTGTGGTTCTGTCAATTATTTGAAAAACAATCATTTTGGAGAAAAAACTTTAATTGCATCTGTACCTGTGAGATACATACTTTAGATACTGTGGTTATAGTCTTCTATTACTAAAACACCCTTTTTGGGCAAAAAACTTTAATTGCGGCCTAGTCTTCATCTGTACGTGTGAGATACAACCTTTACATACTGTTGTTCTATTCTGCTATTAATTAAACACCCATTTAGGGCAAGATCCTAAATTTAAGAAATATGAGGAGAGCGTCAAATAAGGGACGTGGCCCAGGTCGTGGTGCTGCTGGTGGAGCTCCTGTTGCAGGGAGAGGACGTGGTTGTTCTGTGCCAGCTACACACACAAGTGAAACACCTTCCTCAGGTACGAGTAGGCGACAGGATCTGCAGCAGTATTTGGTCGGGCCTGATGCGGCTCTATGAATGATGAGGCCAGAACAAGTATAGGTGATAGTAGATTGGGTTGCTGACAGTGCCTCCAGTTCCTTCAGTTGTCTCCCACCCAGTCTCCTGCTGAAAGATCAGAGTTGGCACCTGATATTGTCCATCTCTTTCAGCTCACCCCCTTGCAAATCAGCCAAGAAGTGAGAGCCCCAAGTCATGCAGCAGTCTCTTCTGCTTTTTGATGTTAGCAGGATTTCCCAGGGCCATCCATCTATCCCTACCCCAGAAGTGGCCGATGCCCAACCACTTATCTTTCAAGATGAGTACATGGGAGGACCATTGCAGCACATCTCGAATGATGACGAAAAACAGCTGGGGCTTTCGAAAGTGTGCAGACTGACAAGGAGGGCAGGGGTGAAGACTGGGTGGAAGATGATGTGGAGGACGATGAGGTCCTCGACCTCAGATAGAATCAAGGTCATGTAGTTCAGAGGAAGAGGTGGTGGTCGCACAGAGCCACCAGCACAGCAGAAGAGGGAGCAGGGTGCAAAAGCGGAGCGAACCGTCCCCTAGACAGTATGCCTGCTACTGCCCACTGCAGCAAAGGACCGAGCACACCAAAGCCAGCTCCAAGGAGTTCCCTGGCGTGGCAGTTCTTCAGACAATGTGCTGACGACAAGACGCGAGCGGTTTGCACGCTGTGCGATCAGAGCCTGAAGCGAGGCATAAACGTTCTCAACCTGAGCACAACCTGCATGACCAGGCATTTAAGTGCAAAGCACGAGCTGCAATGGAGTAGACACCTCAAAAACCAAGAAAGGTCTCTGGCTCCTCCTGCTTCCTCTTCTGCTGCAGTCTCGGCCTCTTCATCCACCTCTGGAGTGACAGTGCCATCTGCCACCCCGCAAACAGAGGATCTGCCAGCAACAGCACCACCTAGGTTACCAAGCATATCCACAATGTCCCACGGAAGCGTTCAGCTCTCCATCTCCCAAACACTGGAGAGGAAGTACCCCCCTACCCACCCGCGATCCCTGGCCCTGAATGCCAGCATTTCAAAATTACTGGCTATTGAAATGCTGTCATTCCATCTGGTGGAGACGGAGAGTTTTAAAGGCCTTATGGTGGTGGCTGTCCCACAGTACGTCGTGCCCAGCCGCCACTACTTTTCCAGGTGAAGTACATATGTATGGGGCCGCGCTAGGTTTCCACAGGCAGGCATTTCACTCACAGGAAGATTCTATGGAGATTCCACGATGTTTACAGGCACATCTCCAATAACAATCCCGATACCGACCAGCAAAGTTTTTTTCCTCCTCTTCTTCAGGAGAAACAGAACATAGTGCAATACCCAGGGTGTTTAATATTCAGTAAGGTTTATTGTACTTACAAACATCGATAGGTAAAAAGCGTGTGTAGATGCCCGACCCGGGTTTCGCCTTTGCTTCATCTGGGGCGTTACAAACTAATCAGCTAAAGCTGTGTTCTTATACCTCCCAACTCTTATGTCAGATCCTGTTTCCCAAATTCCGATTCACATATAATCGTATACATTCGATAAACATTTGATTATTTAAATCGTATACATTCTATAAACATTTGATTATTTAAAATTGCATTATAAAATCGTATACATTCGATAAACATTCAATTATTTAAAATCGCATTATAAAATCGACCCTTTTAAAACAATAAAAACGTATGAATATATTTTTTTATATATATATATATATTTTTTTTTATATGAAAATTTTCACACATAAAATCGCCAACACATTGCTACACTGTTGAAAAGGTACATTACTTCAACGAACACATTAAAGCAAGTGCCAGTGTGCGCGCTCTGAGTTGGACATGAGCCACACATATAATCTAGGTGCCATACTTCATTATATTTTCTACACATTTCATACAATAAAAGGAATTATGATAACCCCAATGCCTACTTATATAAAAAAAAAAACACCTATGGCATGGAAACTGTTAATATGCTAAGGACTACCTAATAAATACCCCACGCTAAAACCTCTCATAACCCACCCTGTACCTGAACCACCTATTTTCCTACTAAATAAGGAGCAGCTGATGGACACTTGAAGATATCTAAACTGGTGATCACATTCAATACATGCTAACTGCCTTCATGTCCCATTCTATATTTAGGCCTTTAGGTTGCAGGGTATTCAGTTCGTATATCCATTTTGCCTCGATTTTATTGATCTGTTGTACCGCATCCCCACCTCTCCAATTTTTCTTCACATGTTCAACTCCAACAAATCTTAAACCGGCAGGATTCTTCTGGTGGACTCTTTTAAAGTGTGCAGATACACTGTGTGACTCAAGACCCTGTTTTATATTGTCTATATGTTCGCCAATCCTAGTTTTTAATTTTCTTAAGGTTCTACCAACATATTCTAGCTCGCAGGGGCACTCTAAAACATAGATTACCCCTGCGGACTTCACAAGATAATTGTCCTCTCATGCGCAATTCCTTTTGAAAACCAAGGTGGAATAAAAACAGCTAGAGAGAAAAACACTGATAGATTCAAGTGGGCATTGAAAACTGTGTATTCAGCTTCTTGTCCTGAGATCAAGCAGGCAATCAGGAAGAACTGGAGAATATTGAAGAATGACAAGGTCATTGGTCCTCTGATCCCAAATAAACCACCTTTTATTTTTAAGAGGGCACCCACTGTACAGAACAAAATAGTAAGAGGATGTCTAAAAGCAAAGACCAAAAAGTCCACCAAAAATAACTTTGTGTGGTGTGGTTTTTGTTTGGGTTGCAAAAATAGATCCATGATGGATAAAAAGTGTAGTACTCAGAATACTATATCCTCCTGCTCCAATCAAAAGGAATTGCGCATGAGAGGACAATTATCTTGTGAGTCAGCAAGACTCAAGCCCGGCCTGGTAGTGTGCGATAATGGGCAAAATCTTGTAGCAGCTCTGGGACTAGCCGGTTTGACGCACATCCCTTGCCTGGCGCATGTGCTGAATTTGGTGGTGCAGAGATTCCTTAAAAATTACCCCGACATGTCAGAGCTGCTGCATAAAGTGCGGGCCTTCGGTGTTCTCACCCTGCTGCTGCTCGCCTGTCAGCCCTGCAGCATAACTTTGGCCTTCCCGCTCACCACCTCATATGCGACTTGTCTACAAGGTGAAACTCCACCTCTATGCGAGACCTGTGTTCCTTGTTGCGCTGTTTCGAGTACTCCACCAACATGGCCAGCAGTGGCGTCGCCAGGGGGGGGCCAGAGGGGGCCACAGCCCCCCTACATCAAGCTGTGCCCCCCCAACTAAAATGTCCCCCATTTATTTTGGTAATAGTTGGTCTATGCTGCGCTGCTGTGCACTGTGTAGGCACTAGGCAGACCTATAGGACATCTTCTTCACATCTGATGATCTGAGTCTCGGACTCGGTGCAGTTGCGGTCTCACTCTCTAGTCTCAACCCACCGCCGCCGCACCGCGTCCCCGGCTCCGCCCCAGGCCCCGCCCCCGGCTCCAGGACCTGACCAGTTGAGTCAGACTCAGTGGCAGTGAGACAAGCTGATTCTGATTTATTCATCTACTGGCAGCAGCTGCTTAAAGTCATATTTTTTTTTTTTCCAACTTAAATTCCTTATAATGCGATATATTAATATATAGTGCTCTTACTCATTTTGGTTGGGTCGTTTATTCAAAAAACTGACTTTTATAATATGTAAATAAGCTCTCTACCAGCAAGTAGCGCGGCTGCTTGCTGGTAGCAGCCGCATCCTCCTTTTATAAAGACGCCCCCTTCGCATGTTGGTTGACAGGGCCAGCGAACGTGCTCGTCTTCTGGCTGGCCCTGTCTGCGTTCAAAATCTGGTGCCTGCGCCGTACCGGTCTTCAGTCGGCGCAGGCGCACTGAGAGGAGGGCGCTCGCTCGGCCGCTCCATCCTCAATGCGCCTGCGCAGATGATGTTACATCTACACCCGGCGCAGGCGCACTGAGGAAGGAGCGGCCGAGCAAGCGGCCTCCTCTCAGTGCGCCCGCACCGACCGAAGACTGGTACAGCGCAGGCGCCAGATTTTGAAGAAACTACCCAACCAAAATGAGTAAGAGCACTATATATTAATATATCGCATTATAAGGAATTTAAGTTGGCAAAAAAAAAAATATTACTTTAGTGGGGTGACAGATGCCCTTTAAGCCAGCCAGACCCAGACTAGAGAACAGACAGTGTGTGGCGTGGCCCTACCCTACCCTACCGATACCGAACAGACTGGACTGAGCCTGACCTAGTGGAGACGGTGTGTAGCAAGTTAACTTAATAATAATAAGGTACAACTTACAAGTAGTGACTGAGTGGACTGACCTAGGGCTCTTTCACACTTGCGTTGTCCGGATCCGGCGTGTACTCCACTTGCCGGAATTACACGCCGGATTTGGAAAATCCGGCGTTGTCCGGATCCGGCGTGTACTCCACTTGCCGGAATTACACGCCGGATTTGGAAAAACGCAAGTGAACTGAAAGCATTTGAAGACGGATCCGTCTTCAAAATGCGTTCAGTGTTACTATGGCAGCCAGGACGCTATTAAAGTCCTGGTTGCCATAGTAGTAGTGGGGAGCGGGGGAGCAGTATACTTACCGTCCGTGCGGCTCCCGGGGGGCTCCAGAATGACGTCAGAGCGCCCCATGCGCATGGATGATGTGCCATGTGATCACGTCATCCATGCGCGTGGGGCGCCCTGACGTCACTCTGGAGCGCCCTGGGAGCCACACGGACGGTAAGTATACTGCTTTCTGCTCCCCACTACACTTTACCATGGCAACCAGGACTTTAGCGTCCCGGCAGCCATGGTAACCATTTAGAAAAAGCTAAACGTCGGATCCGGCAATGCGCCGAAACGACGTTTAGCTTAAGGCCGGATCCGGATCAATGCCTTTCAATGGGCATTAATTCCGGATCCGGCCTTGCAGCAAGTCTTCATGATTTTTGGCCGGAGCAAAAAGCGCAGCATGCTGCAGTATTTTCTCCGGCCAAAAAAAGTTCCGGTCCTGAACTGAAGACATCCTGATGCATCCTGAACGGATTTCTCTCCATTCAGAATGCATTAGGATAAAACTGATCAGGATTCTTCCGGCATAGAGCCCCGACGACGGAACTCTATGCCGGAAGAAAAGAATGCAAGTGTGAAAGAGCCCTAAGTCTCTTTCTATTCTAACTAGAGAGATTAGATCTGACTCTGACTGAGTCTGAGAGGAGAGCTGGCTGGCAGCTGCCCCAGAATCTTCCTGATTTAAAAGTTAAAGGGGTTCTGCACTTTAATTTAACTGATGATCTATACTCTGGATAAATCATCAGCTTCTGATCGGCGGGGGTCAGACACCCGGGACCCCCACCGATCAGCTGCTTAAGAAGGCACCGGCGCTCCAGTAGCGCCGCGGCCTTCTCACTGTTTACCGCCGGCCCAGCAATGTCACGAGTTACGACTAGTATCAACTAGCGTGGACGCAGCTAAGCTTCATTCAAGTGACAGAGCTTAGCCGCACTCAGGCTAGTTGATACTGAGTCTCGTGACGTCAGTGGGCCGGCGGTAAACAGTGAGAAGGCCGCGGTGCTGCTGGAGCGCCGCTGCCTTCTCAAACAGCTGATCGGCGGGGTCCCGGGTGTCTGACCGCTGCCGATCAGAAGCTGAAGATCTATCCAGAGTATAGATCATCTCAGTTAAATGAAAGTGCAGAACCCCTTTAAAGTTACTGTCAGTGCAGCCTGGATGATTACAGTATTTACTTTACCGTTTAGAGAAATCATGTTCAAATGTGAGCGGTGGGAGGGTGATCTGTGGTCTGTGGATGTCATGAGTCATTACACTGTTATAGGGGGGGAGGGATCTGTGGATGATACTCTTATAGTATTATAGGGAGGGGGATCGGGGGTCTTTGGATGTCATGAGTCATTACACTGTTATGGGGGGGAGGGATCTGTGGATGATACTCTTATAGTGTTATAGGGAGGGGGATCGGGGGTCTTTGGATGTCATGACACTGTTGCGGGGGGGGGGGGAATCTGTAGATGACACTGTTATAGGGAGGGGGATTTGTAAATGACACAGTTATGGGGGGGGGATCTGTGCCACTCTGTGGATGACACTGTTAGGCTCCCTTCAGACGTCCATAACAGCGGCAATGTGCGGGTCCGCAATTTTTTCCGGGAACGGAAGTGCGGGACCGCCTTTCCGTATCCAGCAGCACGTCGTGCTGCCCTATAGAAATGAATGGGTCCGCAATTCCGTTACGCAAATTTCGGATGTGTGAATGGGGCCTTATAGGGAGAGGGATCCCGATATGACACTGATATTGGGTGGATCTGTGGATGACACATAGCATGAGATGCTATAAACGGTATGTGTCATCCACAGATCCCCCTCCATAAGTGTCATCCACAGATCCCCAGGCAGCTAGGACATGTTGAAATCTGTGTGATTCGGGTTTTTCTTCCCTATTGCGGTTTTAGGTATTGGGTAAAGTATCGCAGCATTTCTAAGCATACTTGTGTAAATGTATCGTTGTTATAGCTGCCCCCTACTTTTGTGCTGGCCACCAGTGTGCCCCCCCAAAATTTGAAAGCTAGAGACGCCACTGATGGCCAGTGCCGATAAGGCAGTTCTCAGCGTAACTATCCCACTTCTATGCCTCCTTGAAAAAACGCTGCTGGTGATGATGGAAGAGGATGTAGCACAGGAGGAGGAAGAGGGATCATTTCTTAGGGTTTCCGGCCAGTTATTCACAAGTGGCTCCGAGGGTGGGTTCCTGCACCCACAAACGCCAGGTACACAATTGTCCAGCCAGGGAACAGTTCTGGAGGATGATGAGGTGGAGGATGAGGAGGAGGAGATGGAGGAGGAGGAACCATGTTCACAGCAGGGTGGCACCCAGACCAGCTCAGGGCCATCACTGGTGCGTGGATGGGGGGATACAGAGGACACAGACGATACACCTCCCACAGAGGATAGATTTTCGTTGCCTCTGGGCAGCCTGGCACACATGAGCGATTACATGCTGCAGTGTCTCTGCAACGACCGCTGAGTTGCCCACATTCTAACTTGTACTGATTACTGGGTGGCCACGCTGCTGGATCCCCATTACAAGGACAACGTACTGTCCTTAATTCCGTCACTGGAGCGTGATCGTAAGATGCGCGAGTACAAGCGCACGCTGGTAGACGCGCTGCTGGTGGCATTTCCACCTGACAGCGGGGGCACAGTGGAGGCACAAGGGGAAGACAGCAGGGTTAGCATGGCCGAAATGTAGAAAAGCTTTGTCAGCACGCCACAACAACCAGCAACCAACTGATATGGAATGTCTTAGCAGGAGGCAGCATTTCACCAACATGGTGGAGCAGTATATGTGCACACGTCTACACGTACTGAATGACGGGTCTGCCGCCTTTAACTTTTGGGTCTCCAAATTGGGCACATGGCCTAAGCTTGCCCTTTACGCCTTGGAGGTGCTGGCCTGCCCTGCATCCAGTGTATTGTCTGGACATGTGTTTAGCACGAGTGGAGGGGGTTATCACAGGTTATATTTCCCAATGTTTTGGGGTGTACCCTAATAAAAAAATAAAAAAATTAAAACCAAAAAGCCGTGTAGGCTTCCTCCTCCTCCCCCGCCATTTCCACCTACACCGCCACAACCACCGGCTCCTCAACCTCCTACTCCATATGGACCTCGTCCTCCTAGATCAAGATTATACGTTTTTAGTTTTGCGTATTTTATGTTATTTAAAGTCATTTCCCTATCCACTTTTTTTTGCAGAGCACTTGCCATGCTCTTAACTACATTTTGCTGGCATTAAAACCCGAATTAATAATACACGTTCTCCGGCACAAAAGGTTTGGTAATTTGATTGTCAGTGAATTTTCCTCGAAGATTGGGATAATATATTGGCAAATTTAAGTTTACTTTCTTATAATTTTAATCAAGTTTTGGTTCAATTTAAAATTCAATATTAAATAAATGTAATAATAAAAATTAAGTGTTGCCTATAACAGGAGAGAATCCGTCAGTCTTCAGATTATTTGACAACGTGGTTATGATGGAGAAAGCACCAAAAAACTATTTATCTCCACCTGAAGACTGATCCTGTCAAGATTGATGCAAGTGCGGTATTGGCTGCTCATTGACCCAGATATTTCTGGGGGAACCTGCCTGGAATGAACAGGCAGTAGGTGATCTAGTAGCTACAGACAAAGCGTCAAGATAGCTTTGAGCCCGGAAGAGTCGCGAAGTTCATTAACATACTTCACTAGATTTTGCCGAATATAAACAACAGCACTGACCGCTGAATACATTTAGCTTTTCGACCGAAATATGACAATAAAGATTTTACCTGTCACGGATCACGGATGTGAACCCACTGTGCAACTGACCGGCTATACTCTTGTGGGGCGTGTCTAAGCAACTACTTGGTCTTTATTAGATCCTCTGGTGGTGAGGATAGGCTTGAGCTGTTAGGGTAGTTGCCAGGAGCTACTCCAAAGCGTAAACCAAGTCAGTGGCAGCTGGTCCAGGCAGACCAGAGGATACCTGGGTACCGCAAGTACAAATTTAGTCAGGTGGCAGAGGTGTTACCAGGAGCGATGATGCAGGACCAAAGGATAAGGTAGAGATAAAGTCAAACAGGCAGAGGATCAGGGCAGGCGTCACAGGAGAAGGGCAGGCAATCCAGGTCGGCAAAACAGGAGAGATGAATCAAACAGGCAGGGATCAGACGATAAGCGAAGTCCAGAAACAAAGTACAATTCAGGAGCACTAGTGGTTGTTAGGCTCTTTAGCAAAAGACAAGGACCTTAACACTGAGGCATCTGGGAGAAGGGCTAAACCACTTAAATACCTGCAGGAGAGCCAGGGTTGGTCAGCGAGGTCACCTGACCTAACCCAGCCCACCCAGGGAGTCATGCGTGCCACCCCTAGAGCAGGGTAACATGATACCAGCTGAACTCCAGGGCTGAATAGAAGCTGTGGAGCGGAATCCTCAGAAGCAATATCACTTATACAAACAGTGTCCCGGACTGCAGTGGTAATCGGGGGATGAGCAGCGCACCGCAGCCACTGTTACAGTACCACCCTTACGCCCCCGGCAGATGGCCCGAATGTCTTCCCAGGAGGCATGTTTTCTACCAGGATAGGAGCCACAGGGATCAGGCGGGCAGGATCTACGATGTACTGGGGCTCCTCCTATTGATCAGAGTAGTCAACTGACCTAGACCGAACTTCCTCCCTGATGTTCCTCTCTATAGCCATCTCTTCTTCAGAGATATACCTGACTAGTGAAGGTAGGGGCAGAGTCTTAGAAGAAATTTTAGAAGTCTTAGAAACTGCAAGAGTTGTGCTAGCGTCTCCTCCAGATGTGGTTTTCTTCGAGGATTTTATTTTTCGTGATGGGCGTACCTTACCATACCGCCATATGTCACCCTCTTCCCAGGTTTGAAATTGCCCGTGGCAGAGCAGCAATCTGTACAGGCGAGGAAGCAGGTCGGTCCTGTGACAGGCAGGTGGGATGACAGGATCATCAGCAATGCAGAATCTGACTGGAGTTCCAGTATAGAACCGGAGTGCACCGACGTAACCAGGCGAGACCTAGGATTACTGGATTCACGGAGGCTGGCAGCACGTAGAAGATCATTTCAAAGTGCCGAACCCCAGTTTGCAGTTTGAGGGGCTTGGTCACAAACAATACTGGTTCAGGGAGAGGCCGACCATTAACAGTGGTCACAGACAGGGGCTTTTCAAGACGGATGGTAGGAAGCTGGATCAGATGGACCAGAGCCTGTTGAATGAAATTACCGGCTGAGCTGGACTCCAAGACTGCAGGCACAGACAATGTGACTCCCTTGTGCAAGAGAGACACTGGAACAGAAAGTTTAGGCGAGGACTTCTCATAGTCTAGAGTCACCTATCCGATAGATTCCAGGCATTGGCGTTCTCCCCACTTCCGGGGACAGTTACGCACGAAGTGATCCTCACCTTCACAGTACAAAAACAGGATATCTGCTCTGTGGCGTAGACGCTCCTGGTCAGACAATCAAATGCTTCCGATTTGCATGGGCTCTTCAGGTGGGGTGGACCTTAGAGGGAAAACCGGATCCTGGTAGGATGGAGCCACACAAGGTGCTCTTCTGGTACAAGCAACCTCTTTTGAACGTTCTGTGAAACGCATATCAATCCTAGAAGCCAGGGTGATCAGGTCATCCAGAGTAGATGGACGGCCGCGATCAACTAGTTCATCCTTAATCTGGTCAGAAAGGCCCTCCTAGAGCACCATCAGTTGAGCCTCGTTGTTCCATGCAAGTTCGGCAGCCAGGTTACGAAACTGGGTGGGGTACTGACCCACAGACGAAGAACCCTGACGTAGATGCAACAGAGCTGATGCAGCGGAGGAGGCACGACGAGGCTCCTCAAAGACCTGCCGGAATGCAACCAGAAAGATTTGCAGATTAGTAGTCTCTGGACCTCCATGTTCCCAAACAGGATTTGCACATACCAGGGCTTCCTTGAAGTGGATCAAACACTGGTTCAGGAATCCACCACAGTTTTTTGGATCACCAGCATAGGTGTTTAGCAGAGGAAGTTGTACACCTGCGGCGCAAAAATCCGGATTCACCGAAGTGGTCATAGCCGGTGTGTAGCCACCACTGGTGACCCGGCAGTGACTGGAGACGAGGTGGCATCCAGATGAGCAGTAATATTTTGCGACGACAAGCTGCAGACCTGGCTTAGGATGACCAGCGGGGTCCATGGCCTCAGCGGATGTGAACCCACTGTGCTATGGTCCATGGCCATACTCTGGAGGTGCGTGACTAAGCAACTACCCAATCTTCACTAGAGCCTCTGGTGGTGAGGATAGGCTTGAGCCATTAGAGTAGTTGCCAGGGGCTACTCCAGAGCGTAAACCAAGTCAGTGGCAGCTGGTCCAGGCAGACCAGAGGATACTTGGATAGGTACCGCAAGTACAAGCTTAGTCAGGTGTCAGAGGCGTTACCAGTGGTGTTGAGCGAGCATGCTCGGCCGAACACCAGTGTTGAGCGAGCATGCTCGGCACATTGCAGTGTTCGGCCGAATACCTTTGTGTGCTCGAGCGCGATGCTCGAGTCAGTGTATTTAAATCCAATTTAGCCTCTATTTCTGAAAAGTTTTTGCTGGGGTTTGAACTCACAACCTTCTACATTAGAGGCAAGGACTTTAACCACTCAGCTATAAAGCTGAATGATAAACGGTGTCAGAAAAACCTCATAGTAGTTTGTCATGTAATAAGTATTCCTATACAGCTGAAGTATATTTCATATTTCACTGCAGGTTAACATGTAGCTGTATAGCTGCTCGGTTTTTCCCATTGACTTCCATTGTGTTCAGGTGCTCTGTAGAGTCCAGAAACAAAGTACAAGTCAGGAGCACCAGTGATTGTCAGGCTCTTTAGCAAAAGACAAGGACCTTAACACTGAGGCATCTGGGAGAAGGGCTAAACCACTGAAATACCTGCAGGAGATCCAGGGTTGGTCAGCGAGGTCACCTGACCTAACCCAGCCCACCCAGGGAGTAATACGCGCCTTCCCTAGAGCAGGGTATTATGACACCAGCCGCACTCATGCTGTGTCCAGGACTGAATTGAAGCTGTGGAGCGGAATCATCAGAAGCAATATCACTTATACAAACAGAGTGTCCCGGTCTGCAGTGGTAATCGAGAGAACAGCGGCGCACCGCAGCCACTGTTATATTACCACATATAACTGCAGTGCTGAATAAAATTTGTTTTTCGACCGAAATACGTCACAAAAGGTTTTACCACATATAACTGCTGCGCTGAATGCTAAATATTTTATTTTTGCTACCGAAATGCATCACTAAAGGCTTGGGACTCTCCACCTCGGCTCGCCACAAGCCATCAGTTTTCTAAAAGATGCAGAGTCCACCACTTGGAAAGGGAGGGACTGCAGCACCAGGAACTTGGACAGCAGCACGTCCAACTTTTGCACCTTTGGATGCGTGCAATCATACTGTTGTCTCTTGACAATTGCTTCGGTGATCGTTTGCTGACGGAATGACTGACGAGGAGGAGGAGTGAGAGGACGCCGGACCATAAGGCCGAGAATGTAGACAACAGAGGGTGCACTTAGACAACCGGTTGATAAACAATGTTGAATTTTTTGTATGACGACGTGTTTCGGGGTACAACTGTCCCCTTTATCAAGTCTGGATTGAAGTCAGCTGGAGGGCTGACACGGCCGCTGGCTGCCTGGCACGTGGAGGACACTGACTGTGTTTTAGGAGGAGTAGGAGGAGCAGGATCATCAGGACCAGCAGATGATGGGAACGACAGACAGCTCCCTTTGTCTGAGGTGGTGGTGCCTTGACTGCCTGGAATTGCGTGCAGCATGCCACGGTTGCCACGGTTCTCCCAGGTTACTTTATAGTGATGCTGCATATGTTGACGTAGGGCCGTGGTGCAAACATTGGCACACTGGCCAGGCTTCACCTTCTGCCCACAGATTCTACATATGGCCATATTTACCTCCACTGGAGGCTATACAAAAAACTGCCACACCGCAGAGTAGGTGATTCTACCGACAACACTACGCACTGACTGACTGCTACCGCCGCTGCTTCCATGAACCCGTGGACCCCTTGTTAGTAAGGATTAATTTTTATAAGAATACATTTTTTGTTTTCTACTGAAAAACAAAACTAAAGGCTTTACCACATATAACTGTGGTGCAGAACGCAGAATAAATGCATCATTTTCTACCAAAATATGTCACTAAAGGTTTTACCACAAATATTACTGCAGCGCTGAATGCTGAATATTTTTGTTTTTCGACCAAAATACTTCATTAAAGGTTTTGCCACATATAACTGCAAAAGTGAACTCTAAATATATATTGCTTTTGTACTGAAATAATAATAACTGCAGAAGTGAATTGCATATATATTTTTCTTTTTGTACTGAAATAGGCCAGTAAACGCTTTTAGCAGAAATCAATGCACCAGTGAAGTGCGTATATTTTTTCCTTTTTGTACTGAAATAGGACACTGGACACTTTCACCACAAATAAATGCAACAGTGAAGTGCGTATATTTTTTTCCTTTTTGTACTGAAATAGGCCACTAATTTCTTTTTCCAGAAATAAATGCACCAGTGAAGTTCGCATTTATTTTTATTTCTGTACTGAAATAGGCCACTAAACGCTTTAAACTCATATTACTGCAGAAGTGAACTGAGAATATTTTTTTCTTTTTGTACTGAAATAGGCCACTAAATGCTTTTACCACAAATAACTGCACCAGTGAAGTGCATATATATTTTACTTTCTTTACTGAAATTGGCCAATAAACGCCTTCAACACATATAACTGCAAAAATGAACTGAGAATATATTTTTCTTTTTGTACTGAAATAGGCCACTAAACGCTTTCAACACATATAACTGCAGAAGTGAACTGAGAATATATTTTTCTTTTTGTACTGAAATAGGCTACTAAATGATTTTAGCAGAGATAATGCACCAGTGAAGAGCATATATTTTTTACTTTCTGTACTGAAATAGGCCAGTAAACGCTTTTAGCAGAAATAAATGCACCAGTGAAGTGCGTATATATTTTCTTTTCTTTACTGAAATAGGCCAATAAACTCTTTCAACACATATAACTGCAGAAGTGAAAAGAGAATATATATTTCTTTTTGTACTGAAATAGGCCACTAAATGCTTTTAGCTGAAATAAATGCACTAGTGAAGTGCATATATGTTTTTCCTTTTTGTACTGAAATAGGATGCTGAAAGCTTTCACCACATATGATTGCAGAACTGAAATGCGTATATATTTTCCCTTTTTGTACTGAGATAGGCCACTAAACTCTTTCACCACAAATAAATGCAACAGTAAAGTGCGTATATTTTTTTCCTTTTACTGCTGAAATAGGAGACTGAACGCTTTCACCACATATAACTGCAGAAGTGAAATGTGTATATATTTTTTTATTTGAACTGAAATAGGGCATTAACGTCTTTTACCACAAATAAATGCAACAGTGAAGCGAGCATATTTTTTCCTTTTTGTACTGAAATAGGACACTGAACGCTTTCACCACATATAACTGCAGAAGTCAAATGCTTATATATTTTTCATTTTGTACTGAAAAAGGCCACTAAAGTCTTTCACCACAAATAAATGCAACGGTGAAGGGTGTATATTTTTTTCTTTCTGTATTGAAATAGGCCAGTAAACGCTTTTAGCAGAAATAAATGCACCAGTGAACTGCATATATATTTTACTTTCTGTACTGAAATTGGCCAATAAACACTTTCAGCACAAATACCTGAAGAAGTGAAATGCGTATATATTTTTCTTTTTCCACAGATATAAGCCACTAAAGGCTTTTCAACATAGCACTTGCACCCCAATAACAAGAACAAATTGTTGGAATGCCAGAGCTGTATAATGGCTATTTGTATCCCCAAATAATGTTTCCCTACACTTATAAATCGCCTTTTTCTTTTCACAAAAAGGTTTTTCTAGCACTGTCCCTAGGGACTTCAGACGTCTCTCCCTGCACTAAGATGCTGTGAAATGATTCCTCCCTATCCATTCCCTGCACTTGTAAATCGCTTATGGGTCGTTGATCCAGGGAGTTGTTCTAATTGCATGTTTGGAGTCAGAAAGGATTTTTTTTCCCCCTAAAGTCGGGAAAATTGGCTTCTACCTCACAGTTTTGTTTTTTTACTTCCTCTGGATCAACTTGCAGGATAACAGGCCAAACTAGATGGACAGATGTCTTTTTTCAGCCTTATAAACTATGTTACTATGTTTTATCATCATGAAGCGCATTTCTTTATACATAGCGAGCGCAATGACAGGGAACGGATATTTATCCCCCCTCTCCTGTCGACCCCTCAGATGTCGCATTCAATGCTGATTGGGGCATCTGAGAATAATAGTGATGACTTTCAGGGGTTAATCTATTAAAAAATGATAAAATAATAATAATAATAATACTCACCTTATCCATTTAACCACTTCAGCCCCGCTAGGTGAAACCCCCTTCATGACCAGAGCACTTTTTACACTTTGGCACTACACTACTTTCACCGTTTATCGCTCGGTCATGCAACTTACCACCCAAATGAATTTTACCTCCTTTTCTTCTCACTAATGGAGCTTTCATTTGGTGGTATTTTATTGCTGCTGACATTTTTACTTTTTTTGTTATTAATCAAAATGTAACGATTTTTTTGCAAAAATATGACATTTTTCACTTTCAGCTGTAAAATTTTGCAAAAAAAACGACATCCATATATAAATTTTTCGCCAAATTTATTGTTCTACATGTCTTTGATAAAAAAAATGTTTGGGCAAAAAAAAAAAATGGTTTGGGTAAAAGTTATAGCATTTACAAACTATGGTACAAAAATGTGAATTTCCGCTTTTTGAAACAGCTCTGACTTTCTGAGCACCTGTCATGATTCCTGAGGTTCTACAATGCCCAAACAGTAGAAAACCCCCACAAATGACCCCATTTCGGAAAGTAGACACCCTAAGGTATTCGCTGATGGGCATAGTGAGTTCATAGAACTTTTTATTTTTTGTCACAAGTTAGCGGAAAATGATGATGATTTTATTTATTTATTTTTTTCTTACAAAGTCTCATATTCCACTAACTTGCGACAAAAAATAAAAAATTCTAGGAACTCGCCATGCCCCTCACGGAATACCTTGGGGTGTCTTCTTTCCAAAATGGGGTCACTTGTGGCGTAGTTATACTGCCCTGGCAATTTAGGGGCCGAAATGTGTGAGAAGAACTTTGCAATCAAAATGTGTAAAAAATGACCGGTGAAATCCAAAAGGTGCACTTTGGAATATGTGCCCCTTTGCCCACCTTGGCAGCAAAAAAGTGTCACACATCTGGTATCGCCGTACTCAGGAGAAGTTGGGGAATGTGTTTTGGGGTGTCATTTTACATATACCCATGCTGGGTGAGAAAAATATCTTGGTCAAATGCCAACTTTGTATAAACAAATGGGAAAAGTTGTCTTTTGCCAAGATATTTCTCTCACCCAGCATGGGTATATGTAAAATGACACCCCAAAACACATTCCCCAACTTCTCCTGAGTACGGCGATACCAGATGTGTCACACTTTTTTGCTGCCAAGGTGGGCAAAGGGGCACATATTCCAAAGTGCACCTTTCAGATTTTGCAGGCCATTTTTTACACATTTTGATTGCAAGGTACTTCTCACACATTTGGGCCCCTAAATTGCCAGGGCAGTATAACTACGCCACAAGTGACCCCATTTTGGAAAGAAGACACCCCAAGGTATTCCGTGAGGGGCATGACGAGTTCCTAGAATTTTTTATTTTTGTCACAAGTTAGCGGAAAATGATGATTTTTTTTTTTCTCTTTTTTCCTTACAAAGTCTCATATTCCACTAACTTGCGACAAAAAATAAAAAATTCTAGGAACTCGCCATGCCCCTCACGGAATACCTTGGGGTGTCTTCTTTCCAAAATGGGGTCACTTGTGGCGTAGTTATACTGCCCTGGCAATATAGGGGCCCAAATGTGTGAGAAGTACTTTGCAATCAAAATCTGTAAAAAATGACCGGTGAAATCCGAAAGGTGCACTTTGGAATATGTGCCCCTTTGCCCACCTTGGCATCAAAAAAGTGTCACACATCTGGTATCGCCGTACTCAGGAGAAGTTGGGGAATGTGTTTTGGGGTGTCATTTTACATATACCCATGCTGGGTGAGAGAAATATCTTGGCAAAAGACAACTTTTCCCATTTTTTTATACAAAGTTGGCATTTGACCAAGATATTTTTCTCACCCAGCATGGGTATATGTAAAATGACACCCCAAAACACATTCCCCAACTTCTCCTGAGTACGGCGATACCACATGTGTGACACTTTTTTGCAGCCTAGATGCGCAAAGGGGCCCAAATTCCTTTTAGGAGGGCATTTCACTTTCAGCTGTAAAATTTTGCAAAAAAAACGACATCCATATATAAATTTTTCGCCAAATTTATTGTTCTACATGTCTTTGATAAAAAAAAAATGTTTGGGCAAAAAAAAAAATGGTTTGGGTAAAAGTTATAGCATTTACAAACTATGGTACAAAAATGTGAATTTCCGCTTTTTGAAACAGCTCTGACTTTCTGAGCACCTGTCATGATTCCTGAGGTTCTACAATGCCCAAACAGTAGAAAACCCCCACAAATGACCCCATTTCGGAAAGTAGACACCCTAAGGTATTCGCTGATGGGCATAGTGAGTTCATAGAACTTTTTATTTTTTGTCACAAGTTAGCGGAAAATGATGATGATTTTATTTATTTATTTTTTTCTTACAAAGTCTCATATTCCACTAACTTGCGACAAAAAATAAAAAATTCTAGGAACTCGCCATGCCCCTCACGGAATACCTTGGGGTGTCTTCTTTCCAAAATGGGGTCACTTGTGGCGTAGTTATACTGCCCTGGCAATTTAGGGGCCCAAATGTGTGAGAAGAACTTTGCAATCAAAATGTGTAAAAAATGACCGGTGAAATCCAAAAGGTGCACTTTGGAATATGTGCCCCTTTGCCCACCTTGGCAGCAAAAAAGTGTCACACATCTGGTATCGCCGTACTCAGGAGAAGTTGGGGAATGTGTTTTGGGGTGTCATTTTACATATACCCATGCTGGGTGAGAAAAATATCTTGGTCAAATGCCAACTTTGTATAAACAAATGGGAAAAGTTGTCTTTTGCCAAGATATTTCTCTCACCCAGCATGGGTATATGTAAAATGACACCCCAAAACACATTCCCCAACTTCTCCTGAGTACGGCGATACCAGATGTGTCACACTTTTTTGCTGCCAAGGTGGGCAAAGGGGCACATATTCCAAAGTGCACCTTTCAGATTTTGCAGGCCATTTTTTACACATTTTGATTGCAAGGTACTTCTCACACATTTGGGCCCCTAAATTGCCAGGGCAGTATAACTACGCCACAAGTGACCCCATTTTGGAAAGAAGACACCCCAAGGTATTCCGGGAGGGGCATGGCGAGTTCCTAGAATTTTTTATTTTTTGTCACAAGTTAGCGGAAAATGATGATTTTTTTTTTCTCTTTTTTCCTTACAAAGTCTCATATTCCACTAACTTGCGACAAAAAATAAAAAATTCTAGGAACTCGCCATGCCCCTCACGGAATACCTTGGGGTGTCTTCTTTCCAAAATGGGGTCACTTGTGGCGTAGTTATACTGCCCTGGCAATTTAGGGGCCCAAATGTGTGAGAAGTACTTTGCAATCAAAATCTGTAAAAAATGACCGGTGAAATCCGAAAGGTGCACTTTGGAATATGTGCCCCTTTGCCCACCTTGGCATCAAAAAAGTGTCACACATCTGGTATCGCCGTACTCAGGAGAAGTTGGGGAATGTGTTTTGGGGTGTCATTTTACATATACCCATGCTGGGTGAGAGAAATATCTTGGCAAAAGACAACTTTTCCCATTTTTTTATACAAAGTTGGCATTTGACCAAGATATTTTTCTCACCCAGCATGGGTATATGTAAAATGACACCCCAAAACACATTCCCCAACTTCTCCTGAGTACGGCGATACCACATGTGTGACACTTTTTTGCAGCCTAGATGCGCAAAGGGGCCCAAATTCCTTTTAGGAGGGCATTTCACTTTCAGCTGTAAAATTTTGCAAAAAAAACGACATCCATATATAAATTTTTCGCCAAATTTATTGTTCTACATGTCTTTGATAAAAAAAAAATGTTTGGGCAAAAAAAAAATGGTTTGGGTAAAAGTTATAGCATTTACAAACTATGGTACAAAAATGTGAATTTCCGCTTTTTGAAACAGCTCTGACTTTCTGAGCACCTGTCATGATTCCTGAGGTTCTACAATGCCCAAACAGTAGAAAACCCCCACAAATGACCCCATTTCGGAAAGTAGACACCCTAAGGTATTCGCTGATGGGCATAGTGAGTTCATAGAACTTTTTATTTTTTGTCACAAGTTAGCGGAAAATGATGATGATTTTATTTATTTATTTTTTTCTTACAAAGTCTCATATTCCACTAACTTGCGACAAAAAATAAAAAATTCTAGGAACTCGCCATGCCCCTCACGGAATACCTTGGGGTGTCTTCTTTCCAAAATGGGGTCACTTGTGGCGTAGTTATACTGCCCTGGCAATTTAGGGGCCCAAATGTGTGAGAAGAACTTTGCAATCAAAATGTGTAAAAAATGACCGGTGAAATCCAAAAGGTGCACTTTGGAATATGTGCCCCTTTGCCCACCTTGGCAGCAAAAAAGTGTCACACATCTGGTATCGCCGTACTCAGGAGAAGTTGGGGAATGTGTTTTGGGGTGTCATTTTACATATACCCATGCTGGGTGAGAAAAATATCTTGGTCAAATGCCAACTTTGTATAAACAAATGGGAAAAGTTGTCTTTTGCCAAGATATTTCTCTCACCCAGCATGGGTATATGTAAAATGACACCCCAAAACACATTCCCCAACTTCTCCTGAGTACGGCGATACCAGATGTGTCACACTTTTTTGCTGCCAAGGTGGGCAAAGGCCATTTTTTACACATTTTGATTGCAAGGTACTTCTCACACATTTGGGCCCCTAAGTTGCCAGGGCAGTATAACTACGCCACAAGTGACCCCATTTTGGAAAGAAGACACCCCAAGGTATTCCGTGAGGGGCATGGCGAGTTCCTAGAATTTTTTATTTTTTGTCACAAGTTAGCGGAAAATGATGATTTATTTTTTTTCTCTTTTTTCCTTACAAAGTCTCATATTCCACTAACTTGCGACAAAAAATAAAAAATTCTAGGAACTCGCCATGCCCCTCACGGAATACCTTGGGGTGTCTTCTTTCCAAAATGGGGTCACTTGTGGCGTAGTTATACTGCCCTGGCAATTTAGGGGCCCAAATGTGTGAGAAGTACTTTGCAATCAAAATCTGTAAAAAATGACCGGTGAAATCCGAAAGGTGCACTTTGGAATATGTGCCCCTTTGCCCACCTTGGCATCAAAAAAGTGTCACACATCTGGTATCGCCGTACTCAGGAGAAGTTGGGGAAATATCTTGGCAAAAGACAACTTTTCCCATTTTTTTATACAAAGTTGGCATTTGACCAAGATATTTTTCTCACCCAGCATGGGTATATGTAAAATGACACCCCAAAACACATTCCCCAACTTCTCCTGAGTACGGCGATACCACATGTGTGACACTTTTTTGCAGCCTAGATGCGCAAAGGGGCCCAAATTCCTTTTAGGAGGGCATTTTTAGACATTTGGATCCCAGACTTCTTCTCACACTTTCGGGCCCCTAAAAAGCCAGGGCAGTATAAATACCCCACATGTGACCCCACTTTGAAAAGAAGACACCCCAAGGTATTCAATGAGGGGCATGGCGAGTTCCTAGAATTTTTTTTTTTTTGCATAAGTTAGCGGATATTGATTTTTTTTTTGTTTTTTTCTCACAAAGTCTCACTTTCCGCTAACTTAGGACAAAAATTTCAATCTTTCATGGACTCAATATGCCCCTCACGGAATACCTTGGGGTGTCTTCTTTCCGAAATGGGGTCACATGTGGGGTATTTATACTGCCCTGGCTTTTTAGGGGCCCTAAAGCGTGAGAAGAAGTCTGGAATATAAATGTCTAAAAATGTTTACGCATTTGGATTCCGTGAGGGGTATGGTGAGTTCATGGGAGATTTTATTTTTTGACACAAGTTAGTAGAATATGAGACTTAGTAAGAAAAACAAAAACAAAAACAAACAAAAAATTTCCGCTAACTTGTGCCAAAAAAAATGTCTGAATGGAGCCTTACAGGGGGGGGTGATCAATGACAGGGGGGTGATCAATGACAGGGGGGTGATCACCCATATAGACTCCCTGATCACCCCCCCTGTCATTGATCACCCCCCCTGTAAGGCTCCATTCAGACATCCGCATGATTTTTTACGGATCCATGGATACATGGATCGGATCCACAGAACGCATGCGGACGTCTGAATGGAGCCTTACAGGGGGGTTATCAATGACAGGGGGTGATCAGGGTAATCAGGGTGATCACCCCCCTGTCACTGATCACCCCCCCTGTAAGGCTCCATTCAGACATCCGCATGATTTTTTACGGATCCATGGATACATGGATCGGATCCACAGAACGCATGCGGACGTCTGAATGGAGCCTTACAGGGGGGTTATCAATGACAGGGGGTGATCAGGGTAATCAGGGTGATCACCCCCCTGTCACTGATCACCCCCCCTGTAAGGCTCCATTCAGACATCCGCATGATTTTTTACGGATCCATGGATACATGGATCGGATCCACAGAACGCATGCGGACGTCTGAATGGAGCCTTACAGGGGGGTTATCAATGACAGGGGGTGATCAGGGTAATCAGGGTGATCACCCCCCTGTCACTGATCACCCCCCCTGTAAGGCTCCATTCAGACATCCGCATGATTTTTTACGGATCCATGGATACATGGATCGGATCCACAAAACGCATGCGGACGTCTGAATGGAGCCTTACAGGGGGGTTATCAATGACAGGGGGTGATCAGGGTAATCAGGGTGATCACCCCCCTGTCACTGATCACCCCCCCTGTAAGGCTCCATTCAGACATCCGCATGATTTTTTACGGATCCATGGATACATGGATCGGATCCACAAAACGCATGCGGACGTCTGAATGGAGCCTTACAGGGGGGTTATCAATGACAGGGGGGTGATCAGGGAGTGTATATGGGTGATCACCCGCCTGTCATTGATCACCCCCTGTAAGGCTCCATTCAGACGTCCGCATGTGTTTTGCGGATCCGATCCATGTATCCATGGATCCGTAAAAATCATGCGGACGTCTGAATGGAGCCTTACAGGGGAGTGATCAATGACAGGGGGGTGATCAATGACAGGGGGTGATCAGGGAGTGTATATGGGTGATCACCCGCCTGTCATTGATCACCCCCCTGTAAGGCTCCATTCAGACGTCCGTATGCTTTTTGCGGATCCGATCCATGTATCCGTGGATCCGTAAAAATCATACGGACGTCTGAATGGAGCCTGACAGGGGGGTGATCAATGACAGGGCGGTGATCAATTACAGGGGGGTGATCAGGGAGTTTATATGGGGTGATCATGGGTGATCAGGGGTTTATAAGGGGTTAATAAGTGACGGGGGGGGGGTGTAGTGTAGTGTGGTGTTTGGTGCTACTGTACTGACCTACCTGAGTCCTCTGGTGGTCGATCCTAACAAAAGGGACCACCAGAGGACCAGGTAGGAGGTATATTAGACGCTGTTATGAAAACAGCGTCTAATATACCTGTTAGGGGTTAAAAAATTCGGATCTCCAGCCTGCCAGCGAGCGATCGCCGCTGGCAGGCTGGAGATCCACTCGCTTACCTTCCGTTCCTGTGAGCGTGCGCGCCTGTGCGCGCGCGTTCACAGGAAATCTCGGCTCTTGCGGGAGGACGCGTATATGCGTCCACCCAGAAGAGCAGGACCGCCGGCAGGACGCAATCCTGCGTACGGCGGTCCTGAGGTAGTTAAGCGCGAAGATTGAAGATCCAGCGCCTGATCTAGCCTGGTGCATGTTGACAACATCACACTGGCCGGTGTGATGACTTCATAAATCACCACGCAGGAGATTTTGCACAGCAACTACAATCCAGATGGACGTATCGTCCTTTACGCATTCAAATTTGAGTATTTTTTTTTTTTTTTACCGTCATTTCAGGAGAAATTGATGCTTTACCATGAAGCACAAGGAAATTTGGCTTTGCAGCAATTCGCTCAACCCTACGGATAACTATTAGAATGGTGGGAGTCTAACCTCAGGAACCCCCCACCAGTCACAAGAATGTGAGCTCTGTACCCTGCAGGGCCCACAGAAATGAACGGACTGTCAGGTCGAGCATGTGCCCTGCGGATCAATTCAGCTCTGAGGGACTGTTGGAAATAGTCCGCTATCATGTTGATAAATGAAAATAACTGGAATAGCCATGTAATTTTTAAGTTCTGGTGTTAAACCTGGAGTTAAAATGAATATTCTTCATGTACAGTAGTTCATATTATATTACATTTTTATTATTGCAACCAGTTCTGCTCAGTATTGTGTCTCACCCTTTCCCAGAATACCATTCAATCTGATTTTTTTCAGGACATTTTAATACCGTGTCTTAACAGTTTGACAATAAAATCTAATAACTATAAGTGTAATAATCCTACTCCTATCTCAAAGATCTTTACATTTTAATTCCGGAAAGTGTTGTATATATCAATTTGCATAGGTAATCTTTCATACGCAATTATTTTAGCTTTCTCGCCAGTCAATAGATTAAGTTTGTGACAGTTTAAGCATTTATTCCATTTATTTTCTGTTAAGAAAGAAATCTTTGATTCAGTGGTTTCGACATCAATTAATATTTAATATGCCTGCGTGTACTAAGATTTTTTGAAAGATGCATTATTAACAGCACTATGCGATCATTTTGTTGATTGGATTTTGCGTGCATTTTAATTTTAAAAGTGTCACAAGGGATAAAGGAAGCAGTCACACAAGATAAACAAGTCTGTCAATGTTTTAGTTTTCAAGCTGGTGCATTGGGATTATCTGGAACCTTATCATTCAAGCAGCAAATTACCAAGAACTACATTAAAAATGTGTATATTCATTTTCATTTTTGAAAGATTCAAGACCATACATAATTAAAAAGGTAGGACATCTGTTATTTATGAGCTGGGATGACAGTTTTCATTTAGACCCTTATTTAGCAATGGCTTATGTATATAGAATTTGGGATAGCAGCACAAATTGTTTGATATGCCAGCTTGGAGAGCGCTCAGCATCACAGAGTAGGAACCAAATCAATTTGCATTGTTGCTGCACCACTTCCAGCTTAGTGGGTGGGTGTATTCTAAAATCCTTTGTCTTTTAACCATTTCAACAACAGAAAAGATTTTACACTTTAAGTAGAAATGTATATGTGATTCCCCGTATATGAGGATGTTGACGTCTCTACTGACATTTCACCTAAAGGCATTCATATGGAACCATAACATGGATCCTTCTGCAGATGTTGCTTGGTGAATGAGACAAGGACAATAGGAGGCTGATAAAATACTTGTACAAAAAAAAGACTGAGATACTGTTTAGTTATGTGTGTGACAAAATATAAAAATGCGAAAATGCGATTTCCTTCCTCAGTTATATAACACTGTATAAAATAGTAAAATAGTGCTGAATTCACAAATGATAATTCGAGAAACTTTTCTTTTCAGTCAGCATCTTTATGGAAAATGTGCCCTTTCAGATAAGAAATTCTAATGGAAAAAATGTTTAAATTAAAGATCCAGGAAACGTGATGCTGATAAATTGCCTTTAAAAGGGTGTTTGGGATTTTGATGTTGTTGATCTATTCTTTGGAGGGGCCATCAATATTAGACTGGCGATTCTCACAGATCAGCTATACACAAGTACACAGCTCCATCCAATCTCTACGGGACAGCGTTGGTTACTTAAGAACTGCTCCATTTGAATGGGAACAGTACAGTAGTAAACCGCCCTGTCCACTGCACAATGGATGGAGATGTGTAGTCTGGCACCGACTTCGGGAACCAGAACTAGATTTAAACAGTTGGTCGTCAGAGGTGCAGGGTGTTGGACCCTCGCTGATCTGATATTGATGACTTATCCTGATGATAGGCCATCAATATCAGGATCCTGGACAACCCGGTTTACAGACAGATTTTTTTGTATTGTGATAGCTCCACTTTACACTGTCACACTCAAAGAAGACTCATCATCTCTGAAAGAATCTTGAAGTCTCAAGATTTGTGTGCAACCTATATGAAATTTAACAGAAGTCTGTCAGCAATTTTGATTTGTGATAGAGAGAGCAGGGTAAGCATACCTTGGATGATGGTCAAGCAGGCTGCAGGACAGTAAAATCAAAGTTTTAGCCCCGTCATGACTGTGAGTACCCAGGAGGCAGCCCTTTTATGTTCAGTACCATGGGCTCTCTGCACTAAATGCTTCCCAGACCCTTTTTTTTCTGTTCTGACAGTTCTGGTGTCCAATTAGAAGACTTCTATATTGTTCATTCAGAGCAGAAGAGAGGAGCCAAGAAGCATTCAAGGGGTTGTGTTATGAAACATATTCAAATTTTTTAAACCAGCACCTGGAACTGAATACTTTTGTAATTGCATGTAACTAAGAGTTTTGCATAGGCAGTGATATATTCAATAAAATGTATCTGCATAGCGCCACCTGCTGTTTGTTCTCTTCCTTATTGTTTGTCCATCTCACTTAGCTTGTCGAACATGCTCAGTTTAAATCTTCAACTGCCTCCAGCCATATGTTCTTTTAGAAGCTGTGGCAGTTACAGGGAGAGAGCTGCAACAGAAAGGACACACCTTCTGAGCTGCCAGGCTTAAAGGAACAGTGTCACCTAGATTTCACTTACTGAGTTGTTAACATCACCACATAAGTCTCCACAATTTATATTAAAATATACTAGTATTACTGCCCTGTGTCTTGTAATTTGTCTATAAAATCGCTTTTATTATTATGCTAATTACCTCAATAAGGAGCCCAAGGGGCTGTCCCCTCCGGCCGTTGGAGCCCAGCCACGCCCATTATCTTGGAGCCCAGCCGCGCCCCACTGCTAATTTATTCACTGCTTATCGCCGACGTAATGTGTTTGTTGCACATGAAATCTTGCGCATTTACGGTTCAAGAGAAGCTGGCGCATGCGCACTTTGTTCTGTGATGCCGATGCCAGGACACCGCGTGGGCGCTGACATGAGTATGCACGGCGCATGCGCAATATTTCGGGCGCAAAAAAACACATTATGTCGACAATGAACAGTGAATAAGTTAGCAGTGGGGCGGTGCTGGGCTCCAAGATAATGGGCGCGGCTGGGCTCCAAAGGCTGGAGGGACAGCCCCTTGGGCTCCTTATTGAGGTAATTAATAAAAGCGATTTTATAGACATATAACAAGACACAGGGCAGTAATACTAGTATATTTAATGTAAATCTTGGAGACTGGTGTGGTGATGTTAAGACCGCTATGATGATTTATTTTTAGCCATCTCTCTTCTCTTATGAGTTTGGTAAACAGATATCTTAGTTTCCTACATTTCCATCATCCTCCCAACTTCCAAACACCCCCATCCTGCCACCCCCAATAGTGTGCCCGCTGTGCTCCCCAAAACTATGCTTCAGAAACAGTCCCCCTGGAAAATACTATTACCATGCAGATAGTGCCCTCTTTAATAAATATTTGAACACAGTGCCCTAAAAAATAACTGCTCCCAGCAAATAGGAAGTTTCCCTGACACTAAAAGTGTTGTAAACATAATGTCCCCCAAAAAGAATTGTGCTAAGCTGAAACTGTGCCAGGGTGCCCCCACAGTAGTAGTGCTCCCTAAAGTCCCACCAATAGAAATAATCTGCCAGAGTGCATGGTGTTAACAGTTCCCCTAATAGTAATAATGCCCCCACTGTGCCCATACTACTAATCATGCTCCCCATAGTCTCCTTATAATGCCCCCTAATTTGTGCCAGCACAAAAATACCCCCGTATAATGTTTGCCAGCATAGAAAAATATCCCCTTATAATGTGACCCAGAATAAATAAAATAAAAAGATCAGATCCCCATATCACCCCTCAAATCAGAACCCCATATCAGACCACAAATCAGAACCCCATATCAGACCCCAATATGAGACCTCAAATCAGACTGCCAGAACAGATCTTCAGATAAGAGTTCCATATCACACCTCAGATTAGACCCCCATATTAGACCTCAAATCAGAAACCCATATCAGACCGCAAATCAGAAATCAATATCAGATCCTTAGATCAGACCTCAAATCAGAAACCCATATCAGACCTCAAATCAGAAACCAATATCAGATCCTTAGATCAGACACCCATATCAGACCTCAAATCAGACCCCTATATCAAACCTAAGATGAGACCTGCATCAGACCTCTATATTAGACCCCCATATCAGACCTCAGATCAGACCCCTTTACACCTCCATGTTAGACCCCCATATAGACCTCAGATCAGACCCCCTTTAGACATCCATGTTAGACCCCCATCAGACCCAAAATAAATAAATTCACTTACCTCTCCTGCTCAACCGCTGCTTTTCAGGTCTGGCGTTCTCTCTCACACCCATTGCTCCCTGATCTTCTCCAGGACCGCGCTGCACTTTGACCTTACTGCGTACAACGTCAGGTCATATTGCGCTCCCTATGTCCTGACGCTGTACATAGTCAGGACAGTGCATCACGGACCTGGAGACGTGGAGAAAACCAGGGAAGGTAAGTGCAGTGCTTCATCCCTTGTGCCTCCTGGAAACTAGTGAGTACTTCCTTAATGAAAGCACTCACTAGTATTTGCTTTGTCTTATAAAGTGAAAAATACAGTAATTGTATAAATTAGGTTTCATAGCTTCAAGAAGCATTAACTACCCTTATAAAAAAACTTCCCATCTATGATTTTTTTAAACTTGTCTAAGCCACATTTTCTAACATCTTTATTATATCTTGCCTTATTTTCCTTACTTTAGCAGAAATAACGCCATACAAACAGGATATAAAAATAAAAAAAATCTATTCCGAATCTTAAAAGTGTACTACATCCGATCACATGACTGGCACCTTATTTAATTTGGTTCTAGACTGAAAAAAAAACTGCTAATTAGAAAACTGCCTTTGGGAAAGTTTAGCAGGAAATTTATAAGGTTCCTTGAGTTCATAGTGAAGCATGCACAGCTGTTTGAAACTGACACTTAGAAAAGCAGATGAGAGCAAACTAGATGCAAATACAACAATTAAAGGAAGATCTTATTTCTTGGCAAATCAGTCAGCTCTGCATGAAACCTGCACTATCCCAATGTTCTGTGATGAATGTGAGACTCGCTTCCTTTCATAAGACAATGCTTCAACAAACAGTACTAAGCTTCAGCTATTATGTATTTAAAAGCGCTCGCACCTCTCTCGCTACTATCCGAGTACTAATCGGTTGCACCTGCACAAAGAGGAAGATTTTCTGCATCAGCGGAAAAAACATGGGGCTTATTTAATGCTTATTGAATACATGGCAAATAGCAACGTTTCAGAAACAGCAATACATAGTACGATGTATGACGAACCACTTTCCCTACAGAATAACATCAAGCCAGTTTTAACCGTTTAACTCCCACAGCCAGCTTTGGCCTGTATGTCACAGCCATCATTTTTTATTTTCCATTTCTGCCTTTCTAGAACCATAAGTTTTCATTTTCCCATTGAGGAAGCCATTTGCAGGGCAAGGTCCAATTTTAATGCCACCATTGTTGGGTACTATTTTGTCCTCCCTTTTTAATACCATCTGTGAAAGCAGGAGTGCATGAAGTCTTACACACAGGAAACAATCATTCTGATTGTATTATTCTCTAATGTATTATGTGTTGATATATGTTGATACTGTGTTAATAAAGGTTTCCATTATTACTATGTATAGTATATTTAAGAGCATGTCTTTTTGTAAGCAATGAATCCACAAAATCTACGGTAAATTGTAAGAATTGTAAGAATGACCACTTCTGGGTTCTTTTAAATAACAGCTATATTGGTCTGAATATATATATATATATATATATATATATATATTAAAAAAAAAGGGGCACTTCTTGCCCACAGCTAGTTTCTCTGTTAATATCACCATATTGCATATTTCAGTAGAAAGGACTCCTGTTCATAACTTCATATTAATAATATATGTAGTATCATTATTGCTGTAACATTTTTCCATTCGTCTCCACCACGAATGGATCACAGGCAGAAACTTGCTTAGCATGGTCCACCGAATGTATGCTCTTTTATTTGAAAAATATATTTTATTCTACAATACTTTACTATTTAATGTTGCTGTAACCTGGTGGTCAACTGCTAAAGGGTTAATGCTATGGTTCACTGCTAAAAGGGTTAATGCTATAGTTCACTGTTAAAGTTGCCAAATAGTTTATTGATTGAAATATTAAGGTAAACCTTATTCACTATGTACCCTCAGTGGTATAGAACTGTATTATGCATTATGTATTCAAAAAAGGCTGTATATATAGGAGGAAATAGTTATTAGGCAGCCTTAGATACAGTCACTAGGTGGCAAGATGGTCGAGCTACCCTGATGTGAGAATTTTGGTGAACAAGACAAAGAAAAGCCATGTTGGTATGTGCTGCTGCTTCCAGTAAAGCAACTACACTAATGACTAACCTCTAAGTGAAGACCAAACAGATATTTAAAGAATTTTGAGGACCATTGAAGGGAAGTGCATGGACTAAGACAGTATAGGTAATGCACACTTATGGCTTTGTACTGTCCATGGTTCAGGCTAATGGCCCACCACCCTTCTGAGATAGAATGGCCACCTGATCTAGCACTGCACCCCCCAGTTTGGGTATTTAAGATATACAAGAAAGGAATTGCACATATTTGGTCAATTGGGAAGATTGCATTGTGTATCTAGAGAGAGACTTAGAGAAGTTTACCTACCCTATACCCAACCATTGGGAGAAACTTGCCTTGTGATATACTTCAGACCTACTACTGATATTTGAACTGTGCCAACCATCTTCCTCAGTAATGATGTTGTTAACTACTACCAGCCAGCCTGGTCATTGTCTCTACCATTGGTCAGCCCCTGCACCTGCCCCCCTGACTTGCACCCTGCCAACCATCCACCACAGAGTACACCAGCCACCATAAGGCAGCAGACCTCAAGCCCTGAGGGAATCAAAAGATGGATCCCTCCATCCACTGCAGCCATGGCATAGGGGAGTGCTACAGTAGAGCAGCCACTGTGAGGACTATGACCCCTCTCATGACCACCACAGCTACTCTCAACCTCTCCTCCACACCAAAGAAAAATAGCTTGCTGTGAGAGGAGTAGGGATCCTATGACCCACCTTAAGCAGTGCAGCTATCGCCAGTATCTGATTGTGTTAGTTAGGCTAGTGACTGTTAGCCCATTCTGACTAGAGGTGTTATACCCAGGTGTGTTTCTCTATGGACAGGAAGCACTGTGAGCATTTATCTGTCCCATAATCTGCATAGGAGATCACACCTGCACCCTATCTGTGTATAGTGGTCTTTGCCATCACAGCATGACCACAATCTTTATCACCAATGTCAGATTTTCTGCTGAGTATCCTACCCCATGAGATTTTGAGGCTAGGTGAGAGCACATGTAAGACTGTTTCAATCAATATGTACAAGGGAATACTCAACCCTTATTTCAATGGGTAGGGAGCTTTAAGGAATCAAACATATGCTCCGGTGACATCCATTAATCCTCTACCCAGCCGGAAACGGATTTGTATTGTGGTTTAGATGCATATTTTTAACAATAAGCATTAAGGTTTTATTTTAACATTTACTCTATTCAGGCAGTTAATCCCTACAATCCTGTAAACGTAAAATATTGCATCATTATCATTTAACCAGTTGACCTCTGCCTTTGCATTAGCCTTGCCTACACCTGACGGTCCTGAGGACTGAAGCTGGCGGTATACCTTGTGAAAAAAAAATATACAGTGAGGAGGTTAAAAAGGACGTGTCAGCTACTCTGACTTGTCTAAGTAAATACTTGCATGCCCCATAAAATAATTATTCTGTAGCATCTTTGGTTATAGAACTCTGCATCCTGTTATTCCTTATATACACACATGCACACACATACTGCATGATCAAAACAGACAGAGACATTTATCAAGCAAAAAGTCGCACGTTATGGCGCACAGCATGTGTGCACCATAATCAGTGACTTTTTGAGCTTTTCTGCACTTTTCAGAAGTGCTAATAAAAGGGTGCATGGGTTATCGAAACGTTGCGTGGCTTCGCGCCACCACCGCATTTACTATAACTTTCAGAAGTTATTCCTGGAGTCTACGCAAGCCTATAGCTGACATATACTTCAGTTTCTGGTGCACAGCAGGGCAGAGATGCCTCTGATTTGTTAAGAGGCTTCTGCCTCTTAACAAATCAGGCGCATCTCACGCCAGCGCAGGGAGATCAAGACTGGCGGATGGATCCACCAGTCTTGATATATCTTCCCCTGTATCTTTAATTTTACATTTGTACCACATTTAGGTGCAATGCATCAGCGGTGCTGCTGTATATGTAGGTGCTGGGGTTGCTGTGCTGGCATTGTAGGTCAGAGGACATGGAACAGTTCATGCTGCAGAGTTCATCGCAACAGAAGAGGAATGGATGCCATTTGAGTGTGGTTTACATAGAAACATAGAATGTGTCGGCAGATAAGAACCATTTGGCCCATCTAGTCTGGCACTGTAACGGATCCCTTGGCACCCCGACCGGGTACCTCCGTCGAATGATGCTCCTAGTGATTTCCGAGGACTCCAAGCACTCCACTTAACACCGTACGCACTGCAGACCCCAAGAACCGCCGAAGCTTGGTTGAGGTCTCACCGTCTCCTACCCACCCTGGACCTACGACAAGGCTCCAGGCTCCAGTGGGTGAACCTCTCCTAAATCCCGAGAGCAGGAACAGCTCTTACAAGAGCTAGTAGTTATGCCAGGGGAGTATAGCAAATCTCCAGTGTATAGCAATCACCCAGTGTCGATCAGTTACCCAAACACCAGCCTCAGCATGATGAAGGGTAAAACAGGAACTCTTTATTGAGGGCTACCCGCCAGTATTTATGCAGGTCCCCATCTGGTGGACACTCCCCTAGGGGACCAGATGGAAGACTGTGACACAGGACAGATATGCAGCAATTCAGGATACACAGACACAATACATCCCCACAATGCATCACTGTTTCCTCCTCTCTGCCCTGGAGACATCCGAGGAGCAATTTAATTATCTCTCAGAACAAAGGGAAATCGCCAATACACATGTGGAGACAACAGGACAGAAATCACCATTTAAACATACAATGTCACAACCCTTACAGTAAACACAGACATTTAACATATCCCCAGATAGCTCAAGTCTGAGTGCATATTATTAGGTGACTACACAAATACACAAAAATTAGCTATCTGGGTACCCTCACATAACATACAATAAAATTCCAAAGACAGAAAAATACATGAACTTATATAACTATGCCGCTATTGCATAAAACCGTTGCATACAGCATAGGAACGTAATCACATGGTAAGAGGCTGGCAAGTAGTCCTCTCCAAGCACTCGTGGCAACCTCAAAAGAGGGGAGTTCGTCACATATCTACCCTTTGGGGTTAAGACTAAACAGGTATCTGACCTCCTGTCGGTCAGTACCTAGATTAGTCGGGAAGCCCACCCACAAAGAAACATTAGCAGAGTTGCCCACCCACGGTAAATAGTTAACAGGGTAGCTCACCCACCAGGGACAGTGCTGGTCTGTAGGTCCCGGGTTGTGGTGAAACAGTTCCGCATCCTCAGTCTCCCTGGTGCAGCTAGGCAAACCGCTGGGGCTACTTGGCGAACAGCGGCCAGCGGCGTTCTGCACTGATGCCAGCACTTCTGCTGGGGCGAGGGGGGTACAAGCCAGTCCTGTAACAAGGGGGTCGGTGGAGCAGAGGCTAGCAGTGCTCTGCCCGGATGCCAGCTCTTCCGCTGGGAAGGGATCAGTGGGTATCACAGGCTCATCCCCTGCCCCCAGAACTCGGTTGGAGGGATCAGTGGGTATCGTAGGCTCATCCCCTGCCCCCAGAACTCGGTTGGGAAGTAGCTGGGAAGGGGAGGGCTTGCTTATCTCCTCCTTCTGGTATCCCTGCGGAGATGGCTGGGGATCTGGACTGACCATCCAGTGTCCCTGTAGGACTGGCACCGAGCCTGCGGTCTCATCTGTGCCCGTGTAGAGGGGTTTGTGTTCCCCTTTTCCCGGTATCTCTGGCTGCTGTTGGAAGGTGAGGCCGGTTGCCTCTCCTCCCCAGGACTCTGATTGCTGTAGGGCAGAGGGACCCAGCATCTCCTCCCCCTGGAACTCAGGTTGCCGCTGGGGAGAGAGACCGGCTGTCTCTTCTCCTATTAACACCCTCTGCCGCTGGGAAGGGAGGACGACACACTTCTCTCCCTGTATTACCCCCATCTGGAGTTGGAGATCTGGGCCGGCTGCCCAGCATCCCTGTAGGGCCGGTGGAGAGATCTCGGTCCCATCTCCACCTGCCATCTGTGGGTCTTCCCAGGACCAGTCTGTGAGGTCCCTCAACATTTGCGAGTAAGGACCACCTGCGTCCACACCTGGCAACTCCGGCTGCTGCTGAGGGTCTGGGCCAGCTGTCCAGCATCCCGGTGGAGAGACCTCGGTCCCGTCTCCACCTGCCTGTTGTGGTTCCTCACCGGACCAGTCTATGAGGACCCCTACTTCGGGTTCCTCTGGCTGCCTCAGGGGGAGACTGCTAACCTCCTCGGATTATTCAGTCGAATTATGCTCCTAGTGCTTTCCGAGGACTCCAAGCACTCCACTTGGCACTGTACGCACTGCAGACCCCACGAACCGCCGAAGCTTGGTTGAGGTCTCACCATCTCCTACCCACCCTGGACCTATGACAAGGCTCCAGGCTCCAGTGGGTGAACCTCTCCTAAATCCTGAGAGCAGTAACAGCTCTTACAAGAGCTAGTAGTTATGCCAGGGGAGTATAGCAAATCTTCAGCGTATAGCAATCCCCCAGTGTCGATCAGTTACCCAAACACCAGCCTCAACATGATGAAGGGTAAAACAGGAACTCTTTATTCAGGGCTAACCGCCCGAATTTTTGCAGGTCCCCATCTGGTGGAGACTCCCCTAGGGGACCGGATGGAAGACTGTGACACAGGACAGATATGCAGCAATTCAGGATACACAGACACAATACATCCCCACAATGCATCACTGTTTCCTCTTCTCTGCCCTGGAGACATCCGAGGAGCAATTCAATTATCTCTCAGGACAAAGGGAAATCGCCAATACACATGTGGAGACAACAGGACAGAAATCACCATTTAAACATACAATGTCACAACCCTTACAGTAAACACAGACATTTAACATATCCCCAGGTAGCTCAAGTCTGAGTGCATATTATTATGTGAATGGCACTCAGACTACACGAATACACTAAAATTAGCTATCTGGGTACCCTCACATAACATACAATAAAATTCCAAAGACAGAAAAATACATGAACTTATATAACTATGCCGCTATTGCATAAAACCGGCGCATACAACATGGGACCGTAATCACATGGTAAGAGGTTGACAACCTCAAAAGAGGGGAGTTCGTCACAGGCACCATATGAGGAGTACCAGTAGGTGCTTATGTGAAGCACAGGTCCAAACCCCTTCCCATGAGGGTGCAGGTCGGGTCACTGCTGTTGCTGTTTCTGAGGTGGGGCCCACAACTATGTCAAGAAGGAGCCCACCGTGAACATAGAGCACACTACTCGGGCGCAGCGTCCTCTCCATTAACTTCTATGGGTTTTCCAAAAATATCCGTACCTGAATTTGGCTATTTTCAGAAGTCATATAGTGGTGAATGGAGGTAGGACATGCATGTGTGGCTTGTTCTCCATTTACTTTAGAGCCCCATGCTTGATATAGGAGTAGGTCTCAGAGGTGGGACCACCACCTATCAGACCTTTATGGCACATCCTATCGATATGCCATAAATGTCCCAGATGGGTAAACCCCTTTGATAAAATACATATGTAGAAAGAAATCATAGGTGGTATACAGAGACAATTATATTGACCTGGTGGAATATCTCTGTGGCTTAAAACTTCGATATATTAGGTTTGTATATTTTACTTGGGGCAATAAGACATTTAATTAAAAACACTAGAGAGTTGACTTATTCTTTTCAATATTATTAGGACTATGTTGTAGTTTAAAAGTCCTGTGTGATGCCTACTGAAAATTCGGAATCAGTAAGAGACCACATTTGTATGAAATCATCTGATTAGTTATGCATCTTTTCTTGCACTGGGTGTGTGACCATTGAAATAATTATTTGCTGGATAAATCAATTAGATTGTTTATCTCTTTCAACAAAAATGTTTTATCTCTGTCAAACTTGAATTAGAACTGCTATATAATTTAAAGAAAGTTCCAGCAGGAGAAGATGACCTGCCATTGTAATCAACAGGCACTCAGAGACTATGCATTATCAGTGCACATCACTGGTTTTGATTGTGAGAAGGAACTTGACAGATAATCAGAACATGGGAGAAACTCATAACGATGCCATGAAAAGTTTTGTACTTAGTGGATGAATTCTCTTGACAACACAGTAAAAGGTGCATAAAAGTTAAGTACGTAAAGGAAGAGCTAAACAAACAGTCCAGGCAAAACTAGATTATGGATCTTCCTAGGTTTATGACACTTTTTCTACATTTACGCCAAATGTCACTGAAAATATTTATTACCAGACTGAAAAGCTTTTCTCAGATGGAAAAAAAATCTTAAATTAAAGCAATACAATTCAGCAAATTGGAAAACGACTGCGTGACCCAATATTCTACTATTGGTCTGGAAAGAACAATGTTTGAATTGATTTATTAAAGTACAAAATAAACTTGTTCTTTTTGTTCTCTGGGATCACTTTTGTCTGAGGTAACTTTTTTCCTCCTTGAATTTCCTTTGTTTTTAGCTTTAGCACTGCTCTACTGCCATCTACTGACAGGATGCTTTAGTGATTAATTACATTTCTGCTGAATCTGTAGTGTTTGCATTATTTAGCATTTCATAGAAACTTATGGGGTAATTTATTAAGACCAGCGTTTTAAACGCCGCTTTTAATACCCCTTGTGCTGGCGTCGGCCTCTACATAACTTAGGGGCATCCACCGCCAGCCTAAATATACTTGCTGACATAGATTTAAATAATTTTCTACGCCTAAAACAGGCCTTCCAATCCCACACCACACACCCTTTTTTAGACCTGGTTTGAGGTGGGAAAAGTTGTAGATTCGGCCACAAATCTCTTTTGTGACCAAATCTGAGACAGATATACGTCACAAATTGGCATATATCTAATAATAAATGACCCCCTTAATTTGAACAGTTAGAAAGGCATGTTACAATTAGGCCCTTATGCACTCGACCGTTGTTTGGGTCCGCATCTGAGGAGCCGTTTTGGCCGCTCGGATGCAGACCCATTCACTTCAATGGGGCCGCAAAAGATGCAGACAGCACTCCGGCCCCGTAAAAAAAAAAAATAACATGTCCTATTCTTGTCCGCACTTTGCAGACAAGAATAGGCATTTATATTGCCGCCGCCCATTCCGTTCCGCAAATTGCGGAAGGCAACATGGGTGGCTTCTGTTTTTTGCGGATCCGCGGTTTGCAGACAGCAAAAAACGGCACAGCCGTGTGCATGAGGCCTAAGGTTTATGATACAACTTAGAGTTTTGAAGGGCCAAACTGTACAAAAAAAGACATTATTCAGACATCCACTTACCTTACACTGATATATTGCTGCTGAGTGGAGATGAGCAAATTTGCCTTGGGTCCGATACTAACAAACAGATGCGTATAACACTCTGGGGTCTCATAGGACTGTATCCATACCCTTTCAAGCTCTTAAGCACAAAGACATCATTGTCAAATGACAATGAAATATATAGCTATGGGTAAACACATGGCTTAGTCTGTTTAAAATCCAAGTGTGCTGTCAATTGTGTTATTCTTTTCAAAACTAAAACTACATTTCCAAAATGACCCCTTATTGGTGGCCATCCCATGTTTATACACGCTCAGTAGTATAGGAAAAAACAATGGCTTGTTCTGAACAAGCTGTTCATTTTCACAAATGTAATAGCAAACTGGGCCAGACCCAGCCAAACTTCAATTTGCTGACCCAGAAGTCCCTATGGTCAGGGAACAGTGTATATAATGGAGAAAGTACACAGTCTAAGTAGAAGTGAACCTTGTTCTTTAGATGGTATGTATCCATTTGCTGATGTGCATCATGTTGGCACAGCATTTCAAAAAGGGTTCCATCCATCATGTTCAGCAAACCATATTGATTGCTGCTAGTGGGTTTTGCTACTTTCTGTAGTGGTAGCATTGGAAGAGATGGCAGCAGAGCAATGGCCCTGCGGGAGGCAGAGGGGGGCCTCCTTGTGAGACACACAGGTGGCAGGCCTATCCTGGTAAGGCAGGCATTTCGTGCCTCTTTTGGTATCAGGAAGACATTTACCAATTTTGCTTTTACAGTGAGGGTCCAAAACAAAAGCTATGCACTAGCCCGGGGGCGGACATACCACCTGTGCAGCCGGTTCAGCTGCACAGGGGCCCAGAGTGTGAGGGGGCCCTCCAGCTCAGCTGTCTGTGCATCCTGTCTGATTGTAATAGTAAAGCAGCGGGAATGCTCCCCACTTCACCATTCATCATCACTCCATCCAGCATGTAGAAGGGACCCACCTCACTATTTGACTTCAGTCTCAGGACTTACTGCGCCATCCACAGCTCTGAGGCAGCATGTCCTGAGCTGTATCTGTGATCGCCCCTTGTCCTTACAGCTCAGTCCTGCTGTGTGGTGAGCAGCGTCATGAAGAGTTTGACACCAGCTCAGCCAGGCCTGTGCTGAGCTACTTCACTGTGTCCTAGCTCTGCCTCCCGTCTAGCGATGTCAGTAGCCCCGCCACCGTCTAGTATTTCAGTAGCTCTGCCCCCTGGTGGTAGCCCTGCCAACATCTGGTCCTCTCCTAGCACTTCTGGTGCTGAATGTGTAAGGCCTGCAGCAATTTAAGAGGAGGTGAGTGAGGACGGGAGGCTGCCTGTGTGCCCACTGTCTCTGCCAGGCACTGAACTTGACACAGGTATGTTATTTTTTGTACCCCACCCATCCCCCCTGTCCCCCTCTGGCCCTCCTGTGACTGTCCCTTACCTACATACTGTAAGGCTACATTCTAATGTATTTTGCGGTTCGCGGATCGGCAAAATATGGATGTGGTCCATGTGCGATCCGTATATTTTTGCAGAGCCATTAACGAGCCTGCAGTCCGCATTTTGTAGAGAAGTATAGGACGTGTTACATTTTCCATCTTCTGCAGACTGGACATACGGAAAGCACATAAGGAAAGCACATACAAGTCATTTGCTTTACGCATCCATATGTCTGTTCCGCAAAGGATAGAAAATGTGACAGGTCGTATACTGGTCCGCAACATACAGGCCAGTTAATGGGTCTGCAAAAAAATGCAGATGGCATATGGGTGTCATCCATAATTTGCAAATGACAAAATACATATGGTCTGTGTCGTGTAAATAGGTTAAAAGGGTTGCCCAGACACTCGGGGTCATTTATTAAGACCAGAGTTTTAGACACCGGTCTTAATAACCCCTAGACTGTCAGTGGTTTCCCCAAAGTTATGAAGAGGCGCAGGCCTTTCAATAATTTTGGCGCATCCAGCGCCAGTCTAAATGCATATCATCCAGACTGAATCCTGACCCATTCATTTCAATGGGTCTGTGTGAGGGGGCGCATAATCTGGCATAACTACTGTGAGGGGGCACATAATCTGTCCATAGCTACTATGAAGGGGGCACAATGTGGATATTACTACTGTGCGCTGACACAAAGGGGAAAAAATTACAAGGGGTCATTAATGGGACATTAAAGGGGTTCTCCAAGAGTATAAAATTTCCCCCATATGCCGGGCCCCTCACAGGGAATATACTTACCCCGCTCTCCGCGCCGCTCCTGGCCCCTGCACCGCCGCTGCAGCTTGTCCCTGTGCGTGAATGAAAACATCTGGTGTCGGGCGGGAGCAGCCAATGGCAGGCGGGGATGGGAGGAGCCTCCCTAGTATCACAGGTGACGCTAGGGAGACTCGTCCCCACCTGCCATTGGCTGCTCCCCCCCCCCCCCCCCCGACACTGGATGTTTTAATCCGCACACGGGGAGAAGCAGCAGCGGTGCGAAGATAAGGGACGGCGCAGGGAGCGGGGTAAGCATATTCCCTGTGAGGGGCCCGGCACAGGGGACATTTTATGCTCTTGGATAACCCCGTTAATACACACCACAGTATCTAAAGGGTCTCCACCATCTTTGATGCCCCTGATCACCCTTTCCTCTCCCTGTAGGATTGGGGAGAGATGACAAATTGGGATCCCTTCTGCTGCCACACATCATTGTATTAATCTTTACCTATGGCCTATGTTTATTTCTGTATGTGTGGTTTGGGAAAGGGGGGGGCAGGCACATTGTTTGCACAGGGGCCCTCTACTGTCTCTGTCCGCCCCTGCACTAGCCATCACTTTTCTTGATGCTAACAATACACTTGTCAGCAAGCAAGCAACCAATTATGCAGCTTACTACATTTGCGAGCATGCCTGAGGACCGAGATGTTTCATACTCCACTCCGAAATGTGATTATTGATCATGGCCAGTATTGTCGTTGACATCAGCAGCATGTCAATTACGAGTATCAGGCTTGTCTCCTAGCTATGCCTTCGAAAACTGCATGTCCCCCTCCCTACTAGCTCTTCCTCCTCCTGCTCCTCCTCCAGTCATAGTTTCTCCACTCCCCCCTGTATGCGACTTCATCTGTGCGGGTCCCCAACAGCCACAGGGCAGCAAGCAAGATGTGGAAGCTGTTTCTCTTCCAGCATCTCTTGTTGCACCATGAGCAGGAGTAGTACAAAAGCTGGCCTGGATCCTGGACAGATGAGTAACACATTTAACAGCTCCATAAAGATTATGGAAGTCATTTGGATAAAAGGAAGTTATTGGAATAAAAGGAAGGCATTTGACCTTGTAACAAGTATAGTAGTAAATCAAAAATGCTGTGACCTTCTGATACAATCACGTCAAGGCAAGCTATGCAAAGCCCGTAAATCAGAAGCTTGATGACATCTAATTTAAAGGGACACATCCTGGAAAGAATTATGATTCAGGTGCTCGAGATTTACTGAAAATAGCAAAGACTGTAGGCTTGTGAAAAACACAGAAATGATAGCAATCTAAGTATTAACTGTAAACACTAAGTCAATGCAAAGAGGAGTATTAAGAAGATTTGCATATGACACTAAAAGAAAATACTTCTGTTTAAATTTGCAAAAATGTCACTTAGCTTACGGTCTGCTTTTGTAAATCAGCCAAACAGATACCCAAAAAAATATGCTGAGTGTGCAGCAACTTAGTGTAAAAGGTCTCCGCACATTAAGAAAGCCACAGTTATTCAGCCACTTACTGTATGAGTTACAGTATACAGATGGTGATGCATTTCTTTTATGAGCACCTATATATTTTATACCTTGTCAAGTCACATCGGATGATCTTATAGCTAATGGAATCATATGACTCAGCTGAAAGCTGCTGTTTTACAAGTGTATATAACGTCTTACTATTTAATACCTGCTGTTATTAGTTACCAGTAACACAAGACAAGTTAGGCTTATTTATATATCTCAAATCTTTGCATTAAAAGGACATATTACATACATGTATTTTCCCACTCATATAATTAAAAGAAAACTCTAAACTATTTTTATAATTATATGCACCAGCTTTGGCAGTGTAGTAATTTTGGGGGTCATTTACTATACTGAAATATGCCTAAATGAGGAGTATTTCAGACGCAGATGGTGGTGCAACGGTTAGTTGTGCCAGTATCTGTGACTTCGTCCTGCTCATGCCAGGTCTGTCTAAAATTGTGGACATGGCGTGGGGGCGGGGAAGGGGATGGGCCAGCAAGCCGTCTCATTCACAATTTTCTACGCCTTTTTTAGGTATAGAAAAAGGTCTAAATGTAAGAGAGCTATGAAGCTGTGTTACATTTAGAACTGGCGCTGGATGTGTCTTGCACAAAAATGTAGACTTTTTGAGGGTTCTGCATGACACAAAAATAAAAGTGGGCGGTGTGAGATGGAGCCGAGGTGGCCTGGCCGGTTTCTTACAATTTATACCAGAAAAATTGAGTAAGGCTTCTTTCAAACGTGCTGCCAAGTGTTCCAGCTGGCAGCTCCAGCAGACAATGACCCCAGGATCCCTTTATAGTCAATGGGGTTTGGCAGGATGGCTGTAGTATCTAGCAATGCTGGAGGTGTGCCTAAGGTGTTTGATACCCAGGGCAGGTCCTTTCTCTTGCACCCCCCTAATACTTTTAAAAAATTGTACCCCCTATTTACAAGAAAAAAAAAAAATTGTACCCCCTGTGGGATTCGCTCTGGTAGTTGGGATAAGCGGGTGCAGTACAGAGGCAAAGTACAAGTTCGTAATACAAATGTCCATGTTTATTCACACAAAAACAAACAAAAAACACTCTTTGCAAGGTTGGTGTTTGTTCACACCAAGTAGAAAGTTTGTGCATAACAAAAAAAGTCACCTGCTCTCCCAACACACTCAGCTTTTCAGCCCAGCACAGGGCTCAGTTCCCACACCAGCGATTTCCAGAGCTCCTCTGTCAGAGAGAGGTAATCACTCTCACAGCTGACACTGCTAGCTGGGTTTTTTATAGGCCAGTTAACACCCGGCCTGGAAAGTAGGGAGTAGTTACCCACCCATCACTTTGACTACTCCCAGTAAGAGCCCTCCTGGATCAGCTATACAGCCATACTAAAATAGAAAAGTGTTAATCAGCATTGGCTGCTGCTGACACCTGAAATTACCGGGTCTTACTTCACCAAGGCCAGGAACCACGGTGACACATAGCTTCCATCAACGACGGACCCTTGTGCCTTCCTATACCCCTCACAGTAGTATTGCCCTCATTATACAACCTTCACAGTAGTTATGCCCATATTGTGCCCCCTCACAGTAGTTATGCCCACACTGTACAATTTCACAGTAGTTATGCCCACATTGCGCCCCCATAAAGGTACTTATCCCTTTATTGCGCCTCTTCACAGTAGTTATGCCCTCATTGTGCCCTCCTTGCAGTAGTTGTGTCATCTATGTCCCCTTTTCACATAGGTAATGCCCTACCTGTGCCCCTTCACAGTTGTGATGCCCTCTCTGTGCCCCTTCAGAGTAGCTATGCCCTCATTGTTCCCCCATAACAGTATTAATGCCTTCTGTGCCCCTTCACAGTAGTAATGCCCATTGTGCCCCTTCACAGTAATAATGCCCACTCTGTGCCCTATAACAGTTATGACCACCCCCTTCACATAAGTAATGACCCCTGTGCCCCCTTCACAGTAGTATTGCCCTCTGTGTCCTCTTCATAGTAGCAATGCCCATTGTGCCCCCTTCATAGTAATAATGCACATTGTGCCCCCTCCATAGTAGTAATGCCCATTGTGCCCCTTCCACAGTAGTAATGCCCATTGTGCCCTATTAATAGTAGTAATGCCCTTTGTGCCCATTTGTAGTAGTAATGCCTTCTGTGCCCCCTTTGTAGTAGTAATGTTTTCTGTGCCCCCTTTGTAGTAGTAATGCCCTCAGTGCCTGCTTTGTCGTAGTAATGTTCTCTGTATCCCCTTTATAGTAGTAATGCCCTTTGTGCCCCTTTATAGTAGTAATGCCCTTTGTGCCCCTTTGTAGTAGTAATGCCCTCTGTGCCACATCATTGTTAAAAAAAACACACATTAACTACTCACCTTGTCTTGTTCCTGAAACGTACATCCAGATCTCTTGTTACTGGCACATGATGGTGGGGGCTCTTGTTACTGGCACATGATGGGGGGCTCTTGTTACTGGCACATGATGGGGGGCTCTTGTTACTGACACATGATGGGAGGGCTCTTGTTGCTGGCACATGATGGGGGGGATCTTGTTACTGGCAAATGAAGGGGGGCTCTTGTTACTGGCACATAATGGGGGGCCTCTTGTTACTAGAACATGATTGGTGGGCCTCTTGTTACTGGTACATGATTGGGGGAGTGCTCTTGTTCCTGGCACATGATTGGGGGCCTGGGTGGCATGGTCTGCCTCTATGGTAGTTACACCCCTGGCCTTTACCTTTAACATGTTTGTCTATAATTTTCTTTCTAATCTCCTGAGACTCCCTCCTGAGCTTTCTTTGGTCTATGCTCAGTGTGGTACCCACCGTAATATAAACAGCACAGTGACTTTTCACCCTTTAAAAAGGTAGACTGTCTGATTACAGGTTTGAAGAAAACTGTGATGCTAATTAGAGGATACACCTTAGTTTAACGTGTCCCTTATTATTTATTTTTTTATTATTCTGTTGAACCACAATTGAAAAACAATAGTTATATGAATGGGCACTCATATATTTGGAATCACATAGGATTGATAAAAGACAGTTTATTTGGAGCTAAATACAATTAAAAAAATCTATAAAAAAATATTAAATATGATAACCAGTGGATATAAAAATATATAAAAATAATATATAAAAATAGCACTGTGCCCCCCTACATACGTCAACCCTCAAATAATTATGTTCAGTTATGCATTCAATACTTGGTTGGGAATCCTTTTGCAGAAATGACTGCTTCAATGCGGCGTGGCATGAAGCCCATCAGCCTGTGGCACTGCTGAGGTGTTATGGAGGCCCAGGATGCTTCGATAGCGGCCTTAAGCTCATCCAGAGTGTTGGGTCTTGCGTCTCTCAACTTTCTCTTCCCAATATCCCACAGATTCTCTATGGGGTTCAGGTCAAAAGAGTTGGCAGGCCAATTGAGCACAGTAATACCATGGTCAGTAAACCATTTACCAGTGGTTTTGGCACTGTGAGCAGGTGCCAGGTCGTGCTGAAAAATGAAATCTTCATCTCCATAAAGCTTTTCAGCAGATGGAAGCATAAAGTGCTCCAAAATCTTCTGATAGCTAGCTGCATTGACCCTGCCCTTGATAAAACACAGTGGACCAACACCAGCAGCTGACATGGCACCCCAGACCATCACTGACTGTAGGTACTTGACACTGGACTTCAGGCATTTTGGCATTTCCCTCTCCCCAGTCTTCCTCCAGACTCTGGCACCTTGATTTCCGAATGACATGCAACAGTCCAGTGCTGCTTCTCTGTAGCCCAGGTCAGGTGCTTCTGCCGCTGTTTCTGGTTCAAAAGTGGCTTGACCTGGGGAATGCGGCACCTGTAGCCCATTTCCTGCACACGCCTGTACACGGTGGCTCTGGATGTTTCTACTCCAGACTCAGTCCACTGCTTCCGCAGGTCCCCCAAGGTCTGGAATCGGTCCTTCTCCACAATCTTCCTCAGGGTCCGGTCACCTCTTCTCGTTGTGCAGTGTTTTCTGCCACACTTTTTCCTTCCCACAGACTTCCCACTGAGGTGCCTTGATACAGCACTCTGGGAACAGCCTATTCGTTCAGAAATTTCTTTCTGTGTCTTACCCTCTTGCTTGAGGGTGTCAATGATGGCCTTCTGGACAGCAGTCAGGTCGGCAGTCTTTCCCATGATTGCGGTTTTGAGTAATGAACCAGGCTGGGAGTTTTTAAAAGCCTCAGGAATCTTTTGCAGGTGTTTAGAGTTAATTAGTTGATTCAGATGATTAGGTTAATAGCTCGTTTAGAGAACCTTTTCATGATATGCTAATTTTTTTAGATAGGAATTTTGGGTTTTCATGAGCTGTATGCCAAAATCATCAATATTAAAACAATAAAAGGCTTGAACTACTTCAGTTGGTGTGTAATGAATCTAAAATATATGAAAGTCTAATGTTTATCAGTACATTACAGAAAATAATGAACTTTATCACAATATGCTAATTTTTTTAGAAGGACCTGTATATACAGTACAGACCAAAAGTTTGGACACACCTTCTCATTCAAAAAGTTTTCTTTATTTTCATGACTATGAAAATTGTAGATTCACACTGAAGGCATAAAAACTATGAATTAACACATGTGGAATAATATACTTATCAAAAAAGTATGAAACAACTGAAAATATGTCATATTCTAGGTTCTTCAAAGTAGCCACCTTTTGCTTTGATTACTGCTTTGCATACTCTTGGCATTCTCTTGATAAGCTTCAAGAGGTAGTCACCTGAAATGGTCTTCCAACAGTCTTGAAGGAGTTCCCAGAGATACTTAGCATTTGTTGGCCTTTTTGCCTTCACTCTGCGGTCCAGCTCACCCCAAACCATCTCGATTGGGTTCAGGTCCGGTGACTGTGGAGGCCAGGTCATCTGGCGCAGCACCCCATCACTCTCCTTCATGGTCAAATAGCCCTTACACAGCCTGGAGGTGTGTTTGGGGTCATTGTCCTGTTGAAAAATAAATGATGGTCCAACTAAACGCAAACCGGATGGAATAGCATGCCGCTGCAAGATGCTGTAGTAGCATTGCTGGTTCAGTATGCCTTCAATTTTGAATAAATCCCCAACAGTGTCACCTGCAAAGCACCCCCACACCATCACATCTCCTCCTCCATGCTTCACGGTGGGAACCAGGCATGTAGAGTCCATCCGTTCACCTTTTCTGTGTCGCACAAAGACACGGCGGTTGGAACCAAAGATCTCAAATTTGGACTCATCAGACCAAAGCACAGATTTCCACTGGTCTAATGTCCATTCCTTGTGTTATTTAGCCCAAACAAGTCTCTTCTGCTTGTTGCCTGTCCTTAGCAGTGGTTTCCTAGCAGATATTCTACCATGAAGGCCTGATTCACACAGTCTCCTCTTAACAGTTTTTCTAGAGATGTGTCTGCTGCTAGAACTCTGTGTGGCATTGACCTGGTCTCTAATTTGAGCTGCTATTAACCTGAGATTTCTGAGGCTGGTGACTCGGATAAACTTATCCTCCACACAGAGGTGACTCTTGGTCTTCCTTTCCTGGGGCGGTCCGCATGTGAGCCAGTTTCTTTGTAGCGCTTGATGGGTTTTGTCTGCACTTGGGGACACTTTCAAAGTTTTCTCAATTTTTCGAACTGACTGATCTTCATTTCTTAAAGTAATGATGGCCACTCGTTTTTCTTTACTTAGCTGCTTTTTTGTTGCCATGATACAAATTCTAACAGTCTATTCAGTAGGACTATCAGCTGTGAATACACCTGACTTCTCACAACGCAACTGATGGTCCCAAACCCATTTATAAGGCAAGAAATCCCACTTATTAAACCTGACAGGGCACATCTGTGAAGTGAAAACCATTTCAGGTGACTACCTCTTGAAGCTCATCAAGAGAATGCCAAGAGTGTGCAAAACAGTAATCAGAGCAAAAGGTGGCTACTTTAAAGAACCTAGAATATGACATATTTTCAGTTGTTTTATACTTTTTGATAAGTATATAATTCCACATGTGTTAATTCATAGTTTTGATGCCTTCAGTGTGAATCTACAATTTTCATAGAAGAAATGGCTTTTTCTGACACAGTTTTTTTTAAATGATGTTTATCTGACGGGGTGGATCCAAGTGATAAAAAAAAGCATATGTCCCACAAAATGGTACCAATAATCCCTAAAAAATAAAACTATAGCTCTCAGAACATGGAGACATTAAAACACAATTTTTCTGTTTCAAAAATGCTATTATTGTGTTAAAGTTAAATAAATAAAAAAAGTATACATATTAAGTATCGCCACGTCCATAACAACCAGCTCTATAAAAATATCACATAACCTACCGTAACCCCTCAAGTGAACACCGTAAAAAGAATAAAAACAGCTATTTTTTGTCACCTTACATCATAAAAATTGCAACACCAAGCGATCAAAAAGCCGTATTCCCCCCAAAATATTACCAATCAAACAGTCACCTCATCCCGCAAAAAATGAGATCTTACCTAAGACAATCAGTCGAAAAATAAAAAAACTATGACTCTCAGACAATGGAGACACTGAAATATGTATTTTTTTCTTCAAAACTGCTATTATTGTGTTAAAGTGAAATAAGTAAAAATAGAAGACATATAAGGTATCGCCGCATCTGTAAAAACCAGCTCTATAAAAATATCACATGACCTAACCCCTCAGGTAACATAACATAGTAACATAGTACATAAGGCCGAAAAAAGACATTTGTCCATCCAGTTCGGCCTGTTATCCTGCAAGTTGATCCAGAGGAAGGCAAAAAAAAAAAACCTGTGAGGTAGAAGCCAATTTTCCCCACTTTAGAAAAAATTCCTTCCTGACTCCAATCAGGTGAACACCATAAAAAAATAAAAAATAAAAACAGTGCCAAAAAAAACATTTTTGTCAGCTACCATCACATAAACCGTCACCTCATCCTGCAAAAAATTAGACTCCAACTGAGACAATCGGTCAAAATGCTATTATTGTGTAAAACTTTAATAAATAAGAAAAAGTATACATATTAGGTATTGCCACATCCATAACGATCTGCTCTATAACAATCAGACAGGCCCTAACCCTTCAGGTGTACACTGTAAAAATAAATAAAATCTGTGCTAAAACAACCAATTTTTGGTCACCTTGCCCCATAAAGTGAAATAGTGAATGATCAAAAAATCATATGTACCCAAAAATGGTACTAATAAAAACGTCAACTCTTCCTTCAAAAAACAAGCCCCTGCACCAGACGATCGGCAGAAAAATTAAAAAAAGTATGGCATTCAGAATATGGAGACACCAAAACTTTTTTTTATTATGTAAAACTGAAACAAAGAAAGAAAGTAGACATATTTGATATCATTGCGTCAGTAACTACTTGGTCTATAAAAATCACATGATCTACCCTGTCAGATGAATGCTGTAAAAAATAAAAAATAAAAACAGTGCCATTTTTTGTTACCTTGGATCGCAAAAAAATGTAATATAGAGCAATTAAAAATTATATGTACCCAAAAATAGTACTAATAAAATTGGCACCTTATCCCCTAGTTTCCAAAATGGGGTCAATTTTTGGGAGTTTCTACTGTAAGGGTGCATCAGTGGGCTTAAAATAGTACATGGCATCTAAAAACCAGTTCAGGTAAATCTGCCTTCCAAAAACCATACGGCGCTTCTTTTCTTGCCTTGCCGTGTGCCCTTACATCAGTTTACAACCACTTGTGGGGTGTTTCTGTAAACCGCTGAATCAGGGTAATAAATATTGAGTTTTGTTTGGCTGTTAAGCCTCGATGTGTTACCGAACAAAAATGGATTATTTGCCAAAAAAGTGAAATTTAGAAATGTCATCTCCATTTTCCTTTAATTTTTGTGGAACACCAAAGGGTTAACAAAATCTGTCAAATCAGTTTTGAGTAACTTGAGGGTTGTAGTTTCTACAATGTGGTCATTTATGGGGGGTTTCCACTATGTAAGCCCCACAAAGTGACTTCAGACCTGAACTGGTCCTTAAAAAGTGGATTTTGGAATAAAAAACAAAAAAAAATTAAGAATTGTAGAAGCCTTCTAACGTTCTAAAAAAATAAAATGACATTTCCAAAATGATGCCAACATAAAGTAGACATATGGGAAATGTCAATAAATATTTTATGAGGTATTACTTCCTGTTTTAAAAGCAGAGAAATTTACATTTTGAAAATTGCGAATTTTTCGAAATTTGGGATAAATTTGGGATTATTTTATAACTAAAGGTGAAATATATCGACTCAAATTTACCACTGTCATGAAGTACAATGTGTCACGAGAAAACATTATCAGAATGGCTTGGATAAGTAAAAGCGTTCCAAAGTTATTACCACATAACTTGACACATGTCAGATTTGCAAATTTAGGCTCTGTCAGGAAGGGGGAAATGGCCCGGATATGAAGTGGTTAAAAATCTGGCCCAAAATATGTGTCAAACTAAAATAGAAATGCTCGCCTGTTAAAGGACCTGTGTCCATTTTTCTAGTTATCCTCTATCCACAAGATCGGGGATAACTAAGTGATCCAAGGGGGTTCTGAAAGCTGGAGCCCCCACTGATCCCCCTTCTTGACTGAGTGGCAGGTCGAGCATATGCCCTGCCTCTCCATCCATTCTCTAGGGGGTCGCCGGAGATGGCAGAGTACAGCACTGGCTAATTCTCCAAGAGAATGAATAAAGCAGCAAGGCACTCCATCACCAGTATCTCTTTACATGACAGCAGTGATGCCTGCAAATACAGAATATCATTACTGCCGCCATGTAAACCATACCTGTCAATACTAGAGAATGTGACGCATTGTGCAGAGTTTTTAGGGCATAAGTCCAACCCCCTTTGCAGATAACAAACTTGGTGGGGGTCCTGAAGCAGGGGTAACTGAAATAGAGGCAATATTAGTGGTGGATTTAGAGTGGGGGCATCTGGAGCTGGGGCACCTATGGAGGTGCACCTAAAGCAGAGGCATTAGGGTCACCAGAGGCACGGTAATAGTGGTGATCCTGAGGCAGAGGTATTAGGGGGGCAACTGGAGAAGAGACAATATTTGGGGTGCATTTAGAGTGGGGGAACTGGGGGGCATCTGTAGCTGAGGCATTTATGGGGGTGCACCTAAAGCAGAGGCATTGGGGGGGACCTAGGGCAGAGTCACCCCAATGCCACTCTGAACTCTGCAGAAAGCAGCACACATACACAGATCTGAGTCTGCTATAAAAAAAATCCCTTATTTCCCTTACAGCCTACTACAGCTCACTACTGTCACACGCCTGAGAAATCAGCCCAGCACTGTAGAGGAGTCCTTCTCTCCAGCAGCCACAGCTTTCTGACAGCAGGGAGGGCAGAAGGATGGCCAGACATGTACTCTCCTTTTTCATTGCCAGCAGCCCGGGAGGTTTAGAAGATACTGTGGTGCCTCCTGTACAGTTTACACCAGTAGGAGTCTGCATCACTGTGTGATACTGCCACCTAGTAGCTACAATAATTATCTCTCCTGAGAAAAGATAAATAATTACTCCTCCATCTCATCTCCTAGCACAGGAGACTTGGGGCCCATCCTACTCAGTGGGCCAGTCTGAGCCTGTCAGGGGGTCTTCAAATGTGACATGGCAACTTAAAATTATCACAGTGAAATCTGCCCTCCAAAAACCACCTGGCGCTCCTTTCTTTCTGCGCCATGCCATCTGCTCGTACAGAAGTTTACTATCATAAATGTGGTGTTTCTGTAAACTACAGAATCAGGGTAATTAATTTTTTTTTTTGGGCTGTTAACCCGTGCTTTGTTACTGTAAAAAATGGATTAAAATGGAAAATATGCCAAAAAAGTGACATTTCATCTACATTTTCCTTTAATTCTGGTGGAACACCTAAAGGGTTAACAAAGTTTGTAAAATCAGTTTTGAATACCTTGAGGGGTATAGTTTCCAAAATGGGGTCCCTTTTTTGGTGTTTCTACTCTAGGGGTGCATTAGGGGGTCTTCAAATGTGAGATGGTAACTTAAAATTATCCAAGTGAAATCTGTCCTCCAAAAACCATATGGCGTTCCATTCCTTCTGCACCCTGCTGTGCACCCGTACAGCAATTTACAACCACATATGGGGGGAAATTCAGAAATGTCATCTACATTTTCCTTTAATTCTTGTGGAACACCTAAAGGGTTAACAAAGTTTGTAAAATCAGTTTTGAATACCTTGAGGGCTGTAGTTTCTAAAATGGGGCCATTTATAGGTGGTTTCTATTAGGTAAGCCCCACAAAGTTACTTCAGACCTGAACTGGTCCTTACAAAACTGTGTTTTGGAAATATTCAGAAAAATTTCAAGATTTGCTTCTAAACTTCTAAGCCTTCTAACGTCCCCAAAAAATAAAATGGCATTCACAAAATGATCCAAACATAAAGTAGACATATGGGAAATGTAAAGTAATAACTATTATATGAGGTATCACTTTCTGTTTTAAAAGCAAAGAAATGGAAAGTTGGAAAGTTGAGAATTTTTAAAAATTTTGGGTAAATTTGGGATTTAAAAAAAGAAAAAAGAAAAATTATCGACTGACACTTACCACTATCATGAAGTATAATGTGTCACAAGAAAACAGTCTCAGAATGGCTTGAATATAAGTACTTAAAAGCATTCCAAAGTTATCACCACATAAAGTGACATATGTCAAATTTCCAAAAAAACGGCCTGGTCCTTAAGGTGAAATATGGCAGGGTCCTGAAAGGGTTAAAAAAGTTATCTATTTTTATTAAACTTGTTAATGGACTTGTTCTGGTGACTTGCTTCATTTTTATAAAAAACACATGGAATTTTGATTTCATTTTAGCCCTTATTTTGTTTTCACAAAGCATCAAGAAGTTAGCATTAGAAGCCCAAATGTTGACATATTGACCTAACAAGCAAGGTTATAGATGATTTAATAACTGTGTGTCTGTGCAATTTTCTTAGACCGTTATTTACCATACTAGAGAAAGATTAGCTTCATACAAAGGCACAGCAATAAAATGTCAAGTGCATATGAACTAAGGGTCACTGGGTACATGGTTTTCATAAATTCATGACTTTTAGTTAAGAATACAAAAATGCATTCATTTGATACAGAATTATAGATTTTTACACCATTAAACCTTGCAAAAGTAATACAGTGAATAGTACCTAAAGTAGCAGTGACATATAACGTCAAGTAAATACCATGATACAGTGCTCAACAGCAACACACAGTGAACAAATTACAGCTGTATAATTCAAGTACTGCAGTATAACAGTGCTTTACAATGTCTAAACAATGCTGCTATACAAATATTATGGAGGTTCATGGTGACCAGAAGTTATGGATGTCCGACTATCTGAGATACTCCCTTCAGTATAATCAATTACACAATGCACATCCCTAAGCCTCTTTCACGCGAACAATACGGATTGGCTCAGGGTGCGTTCAGGGAAACTCGTACCATTTTGCAGGCAAGTTCAGTCAGTTTTGTCTGCGATCGCGTTCAGTTTTTTTTTGCACGGGTGCAATGCGTTTTGATGCGCTTTTCACATGCGTGATAAAAAACTGAAGGTTTACAAACAACATCTCTTGGCAACCATCAGTGAAAAACACATTGCATCCGGACTTGCTTGCGGATGCAATGCATTTTTCACTGAAGCCCCATTCACTTCTCTCGGGCCAGGGCTGCGTGAAAAACACAGAATATAGAACATGCTGCGTTTTTCACTCAACACAGAACTGATGTGTGAAAAAAAAACACTCATGTGCACAGACCCATTGAAATGAATGGGTCAGGATTCAGTGCAGGTGCCATGTGTTCAAGTCAGGCATTGCACCCGAGCTGAAAACTCACCCCTGTGAATGAGGCCTAAGGCCAGCCCTGTATTCACTTCCTAACATGCTCTAATCAATATGTAATGGACATGAAAGCATTTGTTGGTTTCGATTCACACAATACCGAGTGTTGTAGGAAACCAATGCAAACATGGGGAGAACATACAAACTTCATGCAGGTGTTGTCCCTGGTTAGATTCAAACCAAGGACTAGTGTTGAGCGTGAATATTCGAATATCATTTTTTTTAGCGAATATCGGCAGTTCGCTAATTCGCGAATATAGTGCTATAAATTCGATATTTCGAATATTTGTTTTTTGTTTTTGTTTTTTGTTTTTTTATTGTTATATTTTTTTCTTTCCCACTTCCCTAAAGTAGTTCTTACCTGTCCTTAGGATTCCTGGCTTCCTGGCTGCTCCAGTCAGTGCCCGTTGCCGCTTCTACCGTCTTCTGTGCTCATGGAGCGTCCCCATCACCATGGGAACGTCTCCATACTAGAATGTACTGTCGGATTTGAGAATTACGTTGAAATCGCATTTCGATTAATTCAAGTTATAATAATCTAATTGCGATTTCAACTTGGACCTGGTTTACTATGGTTGGCTTGGTAGAATTAGCGAATATGACGAATGTATTCGTCATAGTCCTCAAAACGAAGATAACGAAGTATTCTCCATCTTCGTTTTAGCTACCTATTCGTCAACTTTGCTAATTCTAGCAATCAAATAGGAAAGTTGACTATAGAGACAGCTAAGTTTAATTCGCTATGCGATTATATTACTTTGCTTTTTATTATATTTATATATACTAGGCCTAGCCACTGAGGAAGAGGGCGGACCCTCGAAACGCGTCTGGCTGGTCCTGCGAGTGTCAAACTACCCACCCGAACCCGAATACAGATCTACCAACCACAGTATTGGGCATCAGAAGATCTTTATACGTCTTGAAACACGCTAGCGAAAGTAAAGCAGGTTCAAGGTATCGCGAGATCAAGCGAACCTTGCAGACTACTTCCTGGTCGGTGACACGCAAGGAAGTAACCACGTGGAACGCCGAGACCAGCGAGCAGAAAACCTGCAGTATCGGATCCCATACAAGTTTGGGAGATACAAAGGACCTAGCAATCATCAGAGCGACAACCCCGCTAAGGACAGTCACTCTCAAGGGCAAGGTAAGAGGGTTTGTAAAACAAGGGGGACGCCCCAGTTATAAAACCCGACTACCTTTTGTACCTCATCTAACCCTAACTGCATATTCTGTGCACAAGAGCTATTGATACAAAATTGCTCCATCGGATGGACACAGTCACAACCCCCACATAAGGAGTTGATACTAAGTCTTTTAAAGACTCCCTTCATAAGACACAGGATTGTTACATTACTTCTTCCTTCATCCTTCACAGGACACTTATTTATTGTATTTTTACAGGACATTCACTGTTGTATTGGATTTTTATTCACAGGTCACATTTATCATCACAAGTGATTTATATGCACATTTGAGCACATTTTGTATATTCAGGATTTTATATTGATGAAGAGTAGTATATCCATCCAGATAGCCTGATAGATTTGTATATACCATATTTATTGTCCCCAGTGCAATATACATACTGTATTTTATTCTTAATTTATCTGTGTAATATTTTGCGCAATTTTATATGCTAAATTTTATATGTTATTGTTTTATATAAAGATATCACTTATAAATCTGCCAGCTGGTGAGTGCCTGTTTTTACCTTTACTATACAATAGGAAAATAGCCTTAAGTTACAATCGCAATACGTGATTATTTAAATCACATGATAATCGCGATAATGACGAATATTCAATTTTGACGAATATTAAACGAATATTCTAGCGAATATTCGCGAATTTCGTCGAAATCGAATATGGGACCTCCCGCTCCTCACTACCCAGGATCCCAGCGCTGCAAGGCACCAGTGTTAACCACTGAAGAATGCTGTCAGCCATGCAGTTAGTAATAAGCAATATTAACCTATTGGCGCCAATGTTCAATGGTCACTGATAGATGGTTCCATCTATCATCAGCTTCTATTCTCTTAAACTGGGTAGATTGCACATGCACTAGTTGCACAGTCCACCCGCTGTGTAATTGCATGGTAGCCGCTGTCATGCTTTTGGCAGTTTCTGTTAAGTATACATTTACAGTATTTTTTATTTATGCTGTTATAGCAGTTTCTAGCTAGTCAGCATTTCATTTTTTGTATGTCTCAAGAGAGACACTGTATTTATCACTAGTGATGGACGAACATCGGCGGGGACGATCAAATATTCGCGAACCACGCGTTCGAGGCGGGCCCCATTCACTTTGAAGGGAGGCGAACCTGAAAAATGTTCAGGTCATATTTGCAGCCAGCAAACACTTACTAGAAGTACACAAATAGTCCCACAACATGGACAGTGATATACCAGAGGGGGATCATTGGCAAAAATTCCCACAAAAAATATGTATTTTAATCATCGGCCATTTTTATGCGTCTTAAAGGGAAACTCTGAAAAAATGTGCCCTGCTGGAGCCTAGAAAAATTGTATTTCCTATCGGTTTGATGTATACAAATGTGCAGAACTCCACGTTTTTGTATCCTGCAGAGTCTATTAAAAAATGCATATGTTAACGTAATTTTTTTTCTACCATGGAACTGGTGAACGGACGCCACTGTACGGCATCAGTCTGAGGCATCTGCTAACGCATACATTTTTGGTATGCATCAAATGGATGGCAAAAATAGGATGTGAACCCAGCCCTAGTGTCAGAATAAGCACCAGTACACATCAGAGCAGCGTGGCGGAGAGGGGAGGCCACCATGTACTTACAGAGCGCTAGCTGGTCCTGGTGGAAATACAGGGCACAGTATAATACACTAGAATCTATATACTATAAAGATATGAGCTCTATCTATGAATAATTTATTATATAGAAATACGTCTATGTTTGGCGTATTTCTGACACAGATTGTGGCGCAAAGGTCCTTAGCACCTCAATCTGCATATTTTTCCCGCTCATGCCAGGTCTAAAAAAGGATGGCATGGGCAGGGAAAAGGATACAGTTATGGCCATCCAGTTATTGGATACCACCGCCATACATTGACCGGATAACAACTCTGTACAGTGACTGGATAGCACCACGCCATACCATGACTGGATAAAAGGGTATAAGAGGGCACAGTACAGGGAATGACCAGGGGCACTGCACAGGGTGTGGTAAGAGGGCACAATGCAGGGTATAAGGGGGCACAGTACGGGGTGAGGGGCACAGTACGGGGTGGGGGGGCACAGTCACATGACCCTGTGACATTAGAAGGTCCTTAAGGTGAATGCAGTTCACACGCCACCATAATGAGAGGCAGAGGAGTGAGACAAGGGTGTGATTATGTGGCTAGAGATTAAAAATGTAACTGTCGGCCAGTACAGGCCCCCAAAATTAGGAAATAGGCATTTGCCTGACAACAAAGAACTTTGCGCAGAATACATACGATCGCATTCAGGAGGAGATGGGCGGGCTGGAGGGATGCGCTCGGCGGCGGCAGTTTCTGAAGGTAGACGGAGCCTCTAGGTGCTAATGACGCCCCCATAGCACCTAGAGGCTCATTAGCATATTAATAAAAGTAGTTTTTTTAGCCAAACCACCGCCAATTATATTAGGATGGTTGGGCAGAGCAGACACTAGCGGATCGCTAGTGTCTGACAGCTAAATATGTGACACCTAAGTGGTAGAAACCCTTTAAGGGCCCGGAGATCACGGGCATCCAGTATGGTTTTACGGCCTTGACCCTTACGCACAGAGATTGTTCCAGATTCTCTGAATCTTCGGATGATGTTATGCACAGTTGATGATGATAGATGCAAAGTCTTTGCAATTTTTCGCGGGTAACACCTTTCTGATATTGCTCCACTATCTTTCTGCGCAACATTGTGGGAATTGGTGATCCTCTACCCATCTTGGCTTCTGAGAGACACTGCCACTCTGAGAAGCTCTCTTAATACCCAATCATGTTGCCAATTGACCTAATTAGTGTTAATTGGTCTTCCAGCTCTTCGTTATGCTCAAATTTACTTTTTCCAGCCTCTTATTGCTACTTGTCCCAACTTTTTGGGGATTTGTTGACACCGTGAAAATTTGAATTAACGTATTTTTCCTTTAAAATGATACATTTACTCGGATTAAACGTTTGATCTGTCATCTACGTTCTATTACAAATAAAATATTGACATTTGCCATCTCCACATCATTGCATTCAGTTTTTATTCACAATTTGTTTAGGGTCCCAACTTTTTGGGAATCCGGTTTGTATATGTACCATGACCACTGACATTGTATATTGGACAAATAGATACAGTAGGTCTTTCATTGGGTGGTGGTATCTATCTCTTGTCAGGTAAATATAGGTCTAATAGGAGGTTCCTGATACGACATCACCCCTATCGGGGTGGCCATTCCATTTTTTGTAGGCAGGGACTTTAGTATGTAGGGTAAGTGTGAGGGTAAGATATTTTTATTTTCCTCAGCCTCCCCAGCCTACCAGTCAAAAGTGTTATATTGGCACATTTTGGGTTAATTTTAATATTATCAGTAAAGGTTACGTTTTACACTGGTGAAGGTGCTCTGTGAATATGAAATATGAACTCAGCCTATCTGATCAAAATTTTTGTTGTGCCTCTATGACTTTAAAAAAAATTTTTTTTTAAGTTAGTGACACTTTAAATAGGGAGCATTATGGTTCAGTTATCTAGGCACTACTAATCAGCGGCGTAGCTAAAGGCTCATGGGCCCTGATGCAAGAGTCCAGCTTGGGTCCCCCCCTTCCCTCAGTGCTTTGTGGCCAGGGGCAGGGGAGCAAATATGCCTCCAGCAGCCTGAGGCAAAAATAGAAACGGCACCCCCTCCCCATGCCAAATTTTTGCCCCAACCCCTTCTCTCCAGCCAGGGGTATAACGACCAGCATGCACTTTCTACAATACCGGTGTCTTCTTATGAGGCACAAGGGTCTTTGGACCCCTCAGTCTCCTGGGCCCAGCAGTGACTGCTACCTCTGCACCCCATATAGCTACGCCTCTGCTACTAATCATGTGCCACTTCTAATCATGGTCCAGCTTCTAACATCATGCATAATGCACACTGGGTTGCCACAGCTTGGTCCTTCCACTCTGCTAGATAGATACGACTGTTACATGTGATATATAGTGTTTCACTCATTATTGTAATACATAACAGAAAAAACATACTGAAATGTCAAAACTTGTAAGGAATTGTAATAGAAGTTTTTATTGATGCATTTCTATGCTGCCATTCACTTAAAGAGGACCAATTACTTTGTAAAAGCAATGTCTCAGACTGTAGCCCATGTTAAGTAGATGTCATATAGCTACAGTAATTATTTACATGAAATGCTCCTCTGTTGCGCCGCTGCGCCCCCCATTTGGTTTTGGGGCCTGTAATGCTAATTAATAGCATTGATGTGGGGAGGAGAAGACATCAGCTTTTCTTAGTGGGCATCTCCTTTTCCCTGGCTGTGGCACGGTCCAATCGCAGCAGAGCACGTTTCAGCCAGGTAGAAGGTGAGCTTTTTTCTCTATGGCTGTGACAGGGCGATTTGAGCATGCCACAGTCAGGGAGAAAAGCTGATGTCTCCTTCTTCTCCTTGTACCAATGCTATTAGCATACGAGATGCCAAAACCAAACGGGCGGCACAGCAGAGGAGCGGATCATGAAAAAGATTAGCGATATGACTTTTACTAAACATGGGCTACAGTGTGAGGTATTGCTTTTATAAAGTAAAAACTGGTGAAATGTCCTCTTTAAGTACTCGTACACATTCCTACATGGCTTTTAGTTTTGTACCAATCACTAAAAATCAATCATCTGAATTCGTGATGAGTAAATGATGCCTCATTTCCATATAAATTAATATAACTGATGCCACATACAACTGCAGTGAATAATTAGCTCATTACAGATCATTTACATTAATTAGTCATTTTATTTTAAGAATTCAAAGTCAAAGTATTGTTGTTTATGAAAAAAGTTATGAGCCGCATTTCTTTACCTGTAGGGGTAGAATGTAATAAGACATTTGGCAGGGAAAGGACCATGGTGCCAGCCTGGATGAGCGAGCATCTAAAGGCTTTAATGACTGCGATCCGCATTATTGCTGATTGCGGTCATTAGCCACGGGTCTCTGCTGTTTGAAACAACAAAGGCCCGCCGGACATGGTGTCCGCTGCACGCGTGAGCGGGCGCAATGTTTGCCCATCACTCCAGCGCCATACATGTACGGCGCTGGTGTAGAAGGGGTTAAAACGCAAATGAAAGGGAGTTGTTCAGCCTCTAGCAAGTGATGACCCATCTTCAAGAGTGGCCATCACTAGCTGATCGGTTGTGGTCCGACACACCGAACCTCTGCTGATAATCTGTTTGAGTGTATCTCTGTTATCGGAAGTTGGCGCTGGTACAACCTTATACACTGCTCGTTTCCATGGTTATCACCACCCTGCAATCCAGCAGTGGTGGCCATGTTTGCACACTATTGAAAAAAAGCACCAGCCTATGTGGGCTCCTCCAATCCCGGCCTCCAGAGAGGCCAGAACTTTTTCCTATTGTGTGCAAACACGATCATCATTGATGGATTGCAAGGTGGACGTAACCATGGAAACAAGCAGTGTATAATGCAGTGAAAAAATGAATCCAGCCAGCAAAGGAGGCAATAAGCATACTAACAATGCAATTAGTTAGTGCCTTGCATTAACCTTCTCTACATGATAAATGCCACTTGCTGAAGTGACACAACCCCTTTCATTTAAAGGGCAACTCTTGCCAAACCTGAATTGTATTCTCTCCGATACCTTCCTCAATTTATACTCAAGAAAGTTTTGGCAGCCGAGGTCTAAGGTGCTTATGGGACATCAGACTGGAGACCTGAGTCAGCTATTTCAGCTAAAATGCCAGACATAAAGTTGTCATCAGTGAATTTTTTTTCCCTAATTTACAATTTTGTATCTCTTATTCCTGTGTATATTTTTAATAAAAGAATTAGAAAAAAATAATAAAATGGTGGCTATACATGGCAAAGACAGAATGTTTGGCTGGTAATTCAATAGTGAGAACCAAAATGATCACTTTTGAGCACTGCAACAAAACAGATATCATAGCTACCAAAGCTGTCCTTTGTACTAACTTCCAGCATACCAGAATTTTTCAAGCATTTTTGGAGAGGGGATTTTGTATCAAAGACAGTTATGACTTATCAACAGTTTTGGCTGTTTCCCCGACTGCCATTGAGTTTGAATGGAGCAAGATCTTGCATGCATAACTACTGCTCCATACAAACTCCTCCTTACCGTACTACTGTGGTTGAGGAGAAAGTTGAAGTGCACTCCTGTTCTAGTGAAAGTAGAGCTACCAATCATTGGAGACCCAAGTGATTAAACTGTGGATAGGGAAAACCCCTTTAAAGAAGTAGTCTGGATATAATCAGTGATGGCCAGTTCGCCGTGTTCGCCCGCGAACACATGTGGGCTGCCATGATAAATTACAAGTCCGGCGATGCACAGGTAAGTCCTTACCTGTGCCTGTGTGCGAGCTGGTCTGAAACAAATGCGGTCACCGGGAGCAGGCAGTTCCAAGAACAGCCGCCAGGGGCCTTCATCGGGCTGTTCTCGTAACTGCCTGCTCCCGGTGACCGCATTTGTTTGTAGACCGGCTTACCTGTGCATCGCCGGACTTGTGATTTAAGATGGCAGCCCGCATGTGTTTGCGGGCAAACACGGTGAACTGGCCATCACTGGATATAATAAGTTATCCCTTATCCACAGAATAAAGCCTCATTCACTCGTCAGTGTTTTGGTCAGTGATTTTCCATCAGTGATTGTCAGCCAAAACCAGGATTGGAGCCTCCACAGACATAAGGTATAATAGAGAGATCTGCACCTGTTCTGGGTTTAAAGCAGCACCTGGTTTTAGCTCAAAATCACTGATCGAAATCACTGATGTGTAAATTAGGTATATGGGATGATTATTAGATTGACTGGGACCCCCACTTAAAATGAGAATGGGGACCCTTTACCTGAAAATTAATGGAAATAACTAAGCACTGTACTTGGCTATCTGAAGCAGTTCCAGAGAATGATGAGGTGCATGCTCAAAAAACCGCTACATTCATTTTATGGTACAAGGCCTCCATTCTCATGACCATGGGGTCCCAGCCGTCCAACCCCCACCAATCTAATAGTTTTTCCCAATTCTGTAGAATATCCCTTTAAGGAAAAATATAAGGGCAAAAAGAAATGACATAGTGAAAAAGAAAGGGGATACAAAAGAGTAGATATATGGAGAAAAACTGATTTACAGCAGAGGGGAATTGATGTTTTACAACAGCAACAATTACTGTTTTTCCAGTACCAGGGGCCATCATTGGGTTAAATATGTTACAAAGTACCACAGCTATCTCTGCCAGCTAGCTCCAAGTGCCGTCTCCCTCTTCTTTATAGGACATAAAGCCAGCATGTGCTAAAAACGGCAAAGGGTCAATAAATAGTCAGAGAAAAAAGTGACAGCCCCAGCAGGATGGCCGATAGCAGCAACTTAAACAAAGAAGAAATAACTGTCAATTTATTTAACAGTTTCTCCACAATAGACTTGGAAATATATTTTCTTGCTGACTTTGTTTGTGAGTTCTTATATAAAAATGAAAACTTCAATAATAAAAAAGCAGAAAGCATTTGCAGAGACAAAGGTAAGGTCCCCATTTATAATGCTTTCTGCCTCTGAATATTCCTAACTACAGATCATATGTCACAATTAGCTGCCCTCAGACTCGGTGAAGGCGCCATAAGGCTTGGGGTCCCATCTACACCTTGAAGCAGAATAGCTATTTTTACTTTTTGTTACAATTGTAATTAATAGCATTAGTATTTCCACTTGAATACATTCTCACCATTTTCCTCATTAAAGTGGTTGCACTGTGACTAAAGGAACTAAGTAGGCTTCAAAAAGCCAAAAAACTAACTGCAGAATTTGTAAGATAGGTCCATGCTTATTGGCTGGAGTACAAGTTCACCCCTTTGCATAAAACTATGGAAAAGTCAGCAACACCATCTCCAATTCCATCTCTTCAGTTGATAAAGACCTCTGTCACTTCTGGTACTTCTTTAACCTCCATTGGCTGCCCCATTGGCTGATTTTAATTAGTGTTAGTATATAGCTTGGCCTGCTCCCCCTCACTCACTGAAGCTATATGGCACCAGGAGAGATATAGTGTGTGGACTCTCATTGCAGTCCCTGGTGGCCATGTGGCGCCGGGAGTGGTGTGGAGTGGGCCCGGCAAGCATGCTGGTAACTGCTTTCCGTGGATATAATGGAGGCCATTTTGGCAGCAAAAATGACAGAAATTCAGGCGGATCCAGCATGCATGTGGAACCTGCACTTTCTGAATTATATGGTAGCCGTCATGGCACTGTCACTACCAGAGCTTTGAGACGTTCTCACAGCTCTGTGTCTCCACCCCTGTGATGATGTCACTTAGAGTTTGGAGGTGTTCTCACTGTTCTGTTTCTCCGCCCCTGTGATGAGGTCTTTACTCCCAGCTGTTCCTCCTGTGTTTGATTTCCCTGCCTTTAAATCACCCCTCCTCCTATTGCAGGGTGTGGATTATATTTCTCTTTTCAGTTGTAGCTCTGCCTTGAGTATCTTCACTTGTTAAGCTACTAGTTCTCTGGACCTGTGTTCTGTTGCTGCAAGCACTCCGGATATTGCCAGCGGCCCTTGGATCCGTCTTCTCTGCGGCTGCAGCTCCATCAGCTAAGTGTGCAGACATTGTTGTGTACCTGGTGATTTTCTCACTGGATCTGAGGTGGCCACGGTTCCCTCCATATTCTGAGCAGGGCATCGGTGGCCGTGCCCCTTCCACTATTGTAGGGGTTACAGGGCTCATCAGTCTTAGGCACGCGGGCATGCCTCGTTCCACCACATGGATCCGGGCATGTGCTTTAGCAGCATAGGGAGAGTGTTGAGGGTCTGACAGGGGTCACCCTTTCTCTTCCCTAGTTTGGGTCCGGTCAGTAGCTCTTTTTACTGTGTATGCTCTTCTTACCCTTAAACAGCCGTGACATTATAATCCACCAAAACCGTCCTTGTTGACATGGATCCGCTTTCTGGCTTGGTTGACCGCATGCAGGGTCTTTCTTTGGAAGTAGCGGATCTCCGTCAATCTGTGACTCAGCTACAAGCATTGGGCTCTGCTCCGGCTCATGGAGTCTGTTGCGAGCTAAAGGTCTCACTTCCGGAAACGTTCTCCGGGGGCAGTGAGAATTTTGTTCGCTTCAGAGAGGCATGTAAACTCCATTTTTGTTTGTGTCCCCACTCCTCTGGTAATGAGGAACACAGGGTGAGGATTGTCATCTCCCTGCTCAGGGGTAATGCTCAGACTTGGGCTTTTTCGCTGCCATCAGGGGATCCTTCCCTTCGATCCGTGGAAAGCTTTTTTGTGGCCCTGGGGCAGATATATGATGACCCGGATCGTGTTGCTCTGGCAGAATCGAACTTACATGTTTTATGCCAGAACAAACTGTCTGCGGAGCTTTATTGTTCTGAATTTCGGAGATGGGCAGCTGATTCAGGCTGGAATGATGCTGCACTCCGAAGTCAGTTCTGTCATGGTCTCTCAGAGAGTTTGAAAGATGCCTTTGCTTTCCATGAGAGACCAACGTCCTTAGAGTCTGCCATGTCATTGGCGGTACGCCTTGACAGGCGTCTAAGGGAAAGAAACAAGACCTCTCCGTCCAGCCATTGTCAGTCTAGGGGCAATGGTGCGGACTCATTCAGTATGCAGGGGTCTCATCCTGTCTCGCTCCCCTCTGAGGAGGAGCCCATGCAGCTAGGCCGACTTGCCCCTGATAAAAGAGGATTTAGTCCTCAGAATATGGTGTGTTTTTGTTGTGGGGCCATAGGTCATTTGGCAAATGTTTGTCCGTCTAGGAGATTCTTGAACTGTACTAAGAGCGATAATAAGAGAAAAACCTCAAGAGGTAGATCATCAAGTTCTGCTTCATCTGCTACTTTGGGCAAAGTTGATGTGGGAATTGATGCTATTCCTCTGACTTGCAGTTCCCATTTTCTCCTGTCTGCCAGGGTGGCGCTAGAGAGCAAAATCATTCCTTGTGAGATTTTTGTCGATAGTGGAGTGGCCGTCAATCTTATTGACACTCAATTTGTAGCCTTGCATGGTTTTCAGGTTTGTACATTAGAAAAGGATATACCTGTTTTTGCTATTGACCCTGCCCCACTCTCGCAGAGATCTCTGAAAGGCATTGTTCACAATATCCGGCTAGCTGTAGGTGACACTCATGTGGAGGAGATATCTTGTTTTGTCCTTAACGGATTGCCTTCTCCTCTAGTTTTGGGGCTACCCTGGCTCACTAGACATAACCCCACTATTGATTGGCAAGGAAGGCAAATAAAAGAGTGGAGTGACTTTTGTAGAGAGAATTGTCTCACAGCGACTTTTGCAGAGGTGTCTACTAAAACTGTGCCATCATTTCTCTCCGATTTCTCGGATGTGTTTTCCGAGAGCGGTGCTCAGGAGCTACCTCCTCACCGGGAGTTTGACTGTCCCATTAACCTCATTCCCGGCGCCAAGCTGCCAAAAGCACGCCTCTACAATCTCTCACAACCGGAAAGACTATATCTAAGACCTATATCTCCGAGAGTCTTGAGAAGGGGCATATTCGTCCCTCAAAGTCACCTGTTGCCGCGGGGTTTTTTTTTTGTTAAAATAAAGATGGCTCTCTGAGACCTTACTTAGATTTTAGGGAGCTGAACCGTATCACGATTCGCGATCCCTATCCCCTTCCTCTGATCCCGGACCTCTTCAACCAAATTGTTGGGGCCAAGGTGTTTTCCAAATTGGATCTGAGAGGCGCGTACAACCTGGTCAGGGTCAGAGAGGGGGATGAATGGAAAACGGCCTTTAATACCCCTAACGGGCATTTCGAGAATCTCGTTATGCCTTTCGGCCTGATGAATGCTCCGGCCGTCTTTCAGCATTTTGTTAATAGTATTTTCTATCATTTAATGGGGAAATTTGTATTGGTGTATCTTGATGATATTTTGATTTTTTCCCCTGATGTTCAGACCCATCAGGATCATCTTTTTCAGGTCCTGCAGATACCGCGGGAAAATAAACTGTATGCCAAGCTGGAGAAATGTCTTTTTATGGTATCGGAGATTCAATTTCTGGGTTTTCTCCTCTCTGCTTCTGGTTTTCGCATGGATCCGGAGAAGGTCCGTGCTGTGCTGGAGTGGGAGCTTCCTGAAAATCAGAAGGCATTGATGCGCTTTCTGGGTTTTGCTAACTACTACAGAAAGTTCATTTTGAATTATTCCTCTATTGTCAAACCCCTTACTGACATGACAAAAAAGGGGACGGATTTTTCCTCTTGGTCGGTGGGGGCGCTTGCAGACTTTTCTAAGATTAAAGAGAATTTTGCGTCTGCTCCCATCTTGGTGCATCCCGATGTTTCCTTACCTTTTTATTGTTGAGGTGGATGCTTCCGAGGTGGGTGTGGGTGCAGTTTTGTCCCAGGGCCCCTCTCCTGCCAAATGGCGACCTTGTGCCTTTTTCTCTAGAAAACTCTCCCCGGCAGAGAGAAACTATGATGTGGGAGATAGGGAGTTGTTGGCCATCAAGTTGGCTTTCAAGGAATGGCGCCATTGGTTGGAGGGGGCCAGGCACCCTATCACCGTTTTTACCGACCATAAGAATCTGGCGTACCTGGAGTCGGCCAGGCGTATGAATCCGAGACAGGCCAGATGGTCTCTGTTCTTCTCCAGATTCAATTTTGTTGTTACTTTCCGCCCTGGGATCAAGAATGTGAAGGCTGATGCTCTCTCTCACTGTTTTCCGGGAGGAGGAAACTCCGAGGACCCGGGTCCCATTTTGGCAGAGGGGGTAGTTGTTTCTGCTCTATATTCCGATTTGGAGGCCGAGGTCCAGGCTGCCCAGTCTGAGGCACCTGCCCGTTGTCCCTCCGGGAAGTTGTTAGTGCCTCCTGAGCTACGTCACAAACTCTTTAAGGAACATCATGATACGGTTCTTGCTGGTCACCCTGGGAGTAGAGCCACGGTAGATCTCATTGCTCGGAGATTTTGGTGGCCGGCTCTTCGTAAGTCTGTGGAGGGTTTTGTGGCGGCTTGTGAGACGTGCGCTCGCGCTAAGGTCCCTCGTTCACGACCTTCAGGTTCCCTTCTCCCGTTACCCATACCTTCCCGTCCTTGGACACACCTGTCCATGGACTTTATCACGGATCTTCCTCGTTCCTCGGGGAAGTCGGTGATCCTGGTGGTCGTGGACCGTTTTAGCAAGATGGCTCATTTCGTTCCTTTCCCTGGTTTACCCAATGCTAAAACGTTGGCGCAAGCTTTTGTCGACCATATTGTTAAATTGCACGGCATTCCCTCTGATATTGTTTCCGATAGAGGCACGCAGTTTGTGTCCAGGTTCTGGAAGGCTTTCTGTTCTCGCCTAGGGGTTCGGCTGTCCTTCTCTTCTGCTTTTCACCCGCAGTCGAATGGTCAGACTGAGCGCCTCAATCAGAATCTGGAGACATATTTGCGCTGTTTTGTGGCAGAGAACCAGGAGGATTGGTATTCATTTCTCCCTCTTGCTGAGTTTGCTTTGAACAACCGTCGTCAGGAATCTTCTGATAAGTCACCATTTTTTGGTGCATATGGGTTCCATCCCCAGTTTGGGACATTCTCGGGAGGGGCTCTTTCTGGTTTACCTGAGGAGGAGAGATTTTCCTCGTCTTTGTCTACCATTTGGCAAAAGATTCAGAGTAATCTCAGAAAGATGAGTGAGAAGTATAAGCTTGTGGCTGATAAGAGACGTGTGCCTGGTCCGGACCTGAATGTGGGTGATCTGGTGTGGTTGTCTACAAGAAATATTAAACTGAAGGTTCCCTCCTGGAAATTGGGTCCCAAGTTTATTGGGCCTTAAAAAATTTTGTCAGTCGTCAATCCTGTTGCCTTCCGCCTTGATCTTCCATGGGTTTGGAAGATACATAATGTATTTCACAGATCTCTCTTAAAACCATATGTCCAGCCCATGGTACCCTCCTCTTTGCCTCCTCCTCCGATTTTGGTTGATGGCAATCTGGAGTTTGAGGTTTCCAGAATTGTGGACTCTCGCATTGTCCGCGGTTCTCTTCAGTACCTCGTTCATTGGAAGGGTTATGGTCCTGAGGAGAGGATGTGGGTTCCGATGTCGGACATTAAAGCCACTCGCCTTATCAGGGCATTTCATAGGGCTCATCCTGGAAAGGTGGGTCCTGGGTGTCAGGAGTCCACCCGTAGAGGAGGGGGTACTGTCACTACCAGAGCTTTGAGACGTTCTCACAGCTCTGTGTCTCCACCCCTGTGATGATGTCACTTAGAGTTTGGAGGTGTTCTCACTGTTCTGTTTCTCCGCCCCTGTGATGAGGTCTTTACTCCCAGCTGTTCCTCCTGCGTTTGATTTCCCTGCCTTTAAATCACCCCTCCTCCTATTGCAGGGCGTGGATTATATTTCTCTTTTCAGTTGTAGCTCTGCCTTGAGTATCTTCACTTGTTAAGCTATTAGTTCTCTGGACCTGTGTTCTGTTGCTGCAAGCACTCCGGATATTGCCAGCGGCCCTTGGATCCGTCTTCTCTGCGGCTGCAGCTCCATCAGCTAAGTGTGCAGACATTGTTGTGTACCTGGTGATTTTCTGACTGGATCTGAGGTGGCCACGGTTCCCTCCATATTCTGAGCAGGGCATCGGTGGCCGTGCCCCTTCCACTATTGTAGGGGTTACAGGGCTCATCAGTCTTAGGCACGCGGGCATGCCTCGTTCCACCACATGGATCCGGGCATGTACTTTAGCAGCATAGGGAGAGTGTTGAGGGTCTGACAGGGGTCACCCTTTCTCTTCCCTAGTTTGGGTCCGGTCAGTAGCTCTTTTTACTGTGTATGCTCTTGTTACCCTTAAACAGCCGTGACAGGCACATAACAGGTAAAATTTAGTGTTAGGAACCCGTCTAACTAGAGATCGCTTTGACGTGTGGCAGACGGGCTCAAATAATTTTGTACAAAATGATTTGCCAAGCATCTCTAACTTATTAGTATAGCATTTGCAATTATGATGCAACTTTACACTTTATTTGGTTTGCAGTGAACTGTTGCATTGCATGTTTTGTTTAACAGTCTTGTTCTCAGCCATAGCAACGTGCCCCTGCGCTTTGGGATGTGCTGACTGACCCCCTTTTTTCTTTGCAGCTTGTGCTGGAGGTGTGGCTGCCTCCTTAGTCGTGCACTCCTGACCAGCTCGTCTGCCCCATTGGCTGATTTTAATTAGTGTTAGTATATAGCTTGGCCTGCTCCCCCTCACTCACTGAAGTCATATGGCACCAGGAGAGAGATAGTGTGTGGACTCTCATTGCAGTCCCTGGTGGCCATGTGGCGTCAGGAGTGGTGTGGAGTGGGCCCGGCATACATGCTGGTAACTGCTTTCCGTGGATATAATGGAGGCCATTTTGGCACCAAAAATGACAGAAATTCAGGCGGATCCAGCATGCATGTGGGACCTGCACTTTCTGAATTATATGGTAGCCGTCATGACACATAACAGGTAAAATTTAGTGTTAGGAACCCGTCTAACTAGAGATCGCCTTGACGTGTGGCAGACGGGCTCAAATAATTTTGTACAAAACAATTTGCCAAGCATCTCTAACTTGTTAGTATAGCATTTGCAATTATGATGCAATTTTTTACTTTATTTGGTTTGCAGTGAGCTGTTGCATTGCATGTTTTGTTTAACAGTCTTGTTCTCAGCCATAACAACGTGCCCCTGCGCTTTGGGATGTGCTGACTGACCCCCTTTTTTCTTTGCAAATATGTCTATTGTTTTGTTTTAGTTTACATAATAATGCATTTTTTAAAACAAATCATGTTTTGTGTCTCCATTTTCAGAGAGCCATATTTTTTTTTTTTTTGGGGCGATTGTCTCATGTTGGGGAGATGAAGACGGAGGGAGCTCCCTACCTGTTAAACCCATTCCATACAGCGGTCCCTACGGACCGTGGCATGGAAGGGGTTAAATAGCCATCTCATGATGTACTGTGTACGTCATGGTGCAGTCACTAACACCCCATCATGAAGTACAGTATGTCATTGGTCATAAAGGGGTTAAAGGGCATCTGTCTGCATCCTCTGCACTTTGACAGGGTCAGACAGGCATAATCATGTTTTTACAGCCTCCCCTTGTCAATCAAAGTGGAGGTGCTGCTGCGGTTGCAGAAAAAGCAGAGTCTCTAGGTGTATCGGCAATGCTCTTGTTGCTACTAGAGGCGCATTTGCATATATTAAAATATCATTTTTTAAATGTTTTTAAAAACTTTGTTCATTTGCTTACACTTTTTAATAGTTCCCCCAGGGAACCATAACAAGCAATCATTAGATAGCTTTTCTCATAGACCCCAATGCACTAGCATTGGAGTCTATGGGGATTAGGGTTCATGCGCATGAACGTGGTCTGCAATGCACGGGCATCGGCCGCGTTTCTGCCGTTTGCTTCATTTGAATGGGTCCGGAATATTTTGTACACATGCTTTATTTTTTTGTGGTGAGGAAGCACAAACCAAAATCCCATGGAAGTACTCCGTAGAGCTGCCGCGGGCTTCCGCTGCATGCCTCCTCTCACGCCACAACACAGGCACAAACCCTTACACCTTTACAAATTGCAGATCCGCAAAACACAGATACGGGCCGTGTGCATTCCGCATTATGCGGAACAGAACAGCTGGCCCCTAACAGAACAGTCCTATCCTTGTTCATAATGCGGACAACAACAGGATGTTTAATTTTTTTGTGGAACAGCCATGCAAACATACGGACACAGAATGCACACTGAGTTTTTTTCAGCAACACCAAATTGATACGGGCTGCAAAAAAACTGAGAATAGTGAATAACTTTGAAGTTAGATGAACGATCTTTCATTCAATGAAAAGATCATTCATGGACAAAATATTTTCTTTCTTTAAGACAGGGTTTCTCAACTCCGGTCCTCGGGACCCACCTACCAGTCTGGATTTGAGACTATCCCACAGAATGAATATCTGTGGTAAGTTCTGATGCAAGTCCTGATGCATTGACACTAATTATATCACCTGCTCAATACTAAGGAAATCCTGAAAACATGACTGGTAGGTGGGTCCCGAGGACCGGAATTGAGAAACCCTGCTTTAAGATAACATTCCCAGAAGAATTATTCATGCGGTATAATTTAGCATGTAGGGCCAGTATGAGCTATTGCAATGACCAATATGGATTAAAATGTGTAAGGCTGCATTTGTGAAACAATTGTTTAACTATGAACCTCCTATCTAATGTATATAGCAGCCTATAGCCTCTGCAGATGTGCAACTTCCTATGCAATCAATACAATTTAGTGACATGATGTTGATATACCTCAACTGATATGTAGGCACTAGCTTTCCAACTGGTACTCACCACACTGGAGTTTGTATTACAAGCATGTAGAGTTGAGCGAACCCAAACTGTAAAGTTCGGGTTCGTACCGAACTTTAGGTTTTTGGGCACCCGGACCCGAACCTGAACATTTACGTAAAAGTTCGGGTTCGGTGTTCGGCGATTTTTATGGCGCTTTTTGAAAGGCTGCGAAGCAGCCAATCAACAAGCATCATACTACCTGCCCCAAAAGGCCATCACAGCCATGCCTACTATTGGCATGGCTGTGATTGGCCAACTGCAGCATGTGACCCAGCCTCTATTTAAGCTGGAGTCACTTAGCGCCGCCCGTCACTCTGCTCGGATTAGTGTAGAGAGAGGCTGCAGCTGCTGTGAGGGAGAGATCAGGGGGCGATCTTATCAAGAACTGGTTTATGTACTCAGTGATCTACAGAAAAAGTGTTTTGATGGTGCAGTGCACAATTTTTTTAAACCTGCCCTGAGCCAACTACTGCTGAAAATGAACTTTGCCGGAAGTGCCCGCCGGATCTGTGACACCACAAGTGAACTGAAAGCGTCTTCAAAATGCGTTCAGTGTTACTATGGCAGCCAGGACGCTATTAAAGTCCTGGTTGCCATAGTAGTAGTGGGGAGCAGTATACTTACCGTCCGTGCGGCTCCCGGGGCGCTCCAGAATGACGTCAGAGCGCCCCATGCGCATGGATGACGTGATCCATGCGATCACATCATCCATGCGCGTGGGGCGCCCTGACGTCACTCTGAAGCGCCCCGGGAGCCGCACGGATGGTAAGTATACTGCTCCCCCGCTCCCCACTACACTTTAACATGGCAAACAACAGGACTTTAGCCATGGTAACCATTCAGAAAAAGCTAAACATCGGATCCGGTAATGCGCCGAAACAACGTTTAGCTTAAGGCCGGATCCGCATTAATGCCTTTCAATGGGCATTAATTCCGGATCCGGCCTTGCGGCAAGTGTTCAGGATTTTTGGCCGGAGCCAAAAGTGCAGCATGCTGCAGTATTTTCTCCGGCCAAAAAACGTTCCGGTCCTGAACTGAAGACATCCTGATGCATCCTGAATGGATTTCTCTCCATTCAGAATGCATGGGGATAATCCTGATCAGGATTCTTCCGGCATAGAGCCCCGACGACGGAACTCTATGCCGGAAAAGAACAACGCAAGTTTGAAAGAGCCCTAAGTCACTGTCACATTTAGGACAGAAATACAGCTTTTTGGTTACTGGGGTGAAAAAATCCTGTAATATACTGCACATCTGTGATTACACGTGCATAAGTCACTGTCACATTTAGGACAGAAATACAGCTTTTTGGTTACATACTGCATATCTGTGATTACACGTGCATAAGTGACTGTCACATTTAGGACAGAAATACAGCTTTTTGGTTAGGGTGAAAAAACCCTCTAATATACTGCACATCTGGCATTAGACAAGCATAAGTGACTGTCACATTTAGGCCATAAATACGGCTTTTTGGCATACTGGGGTGAAAAAGCCTCTCATATACTGCACATCTGGGATTACACATGCATAAGTGACTGTCACATTTAGGCCAGAAATACGGCTTTTTGGTTAGGGTGAAAAAACCCTCTAATATACTGCACATCTGGGATTACACGTGCATAAGTGACTGTCACATTTAGGCCATAAATACGGATTTAGCATACTGGGGTGAAAAAAGCCTCTCATATACTGCACATCTGGGATTACACATGCATAAGTGACTGTCACATTTAGGACAGAAATACAGCTTTTTGGTTAGGGTGAAAAAACCATCTAATATACTGCACATCTGGGATTAGACAAGCATAAGTGACTGTCACATTTAGGGCAGAAATACGGCTTTTTGGTTACTGGGGTGAAAAAAGCCTCTGATATACTGCATATCTAGGATTAGACATGCATAAGTGACTGTCACATTTAGGCCAGAAATACGGCTTTTTGGTTACTGGGGTGAAAAAAGCCTCTGATATACTGCAAATCTAGGATTAGACATGCATAAGTGACTGTCACATTTAGGCCATAAATACAGCTTTTTGGTTACTGGGGTGAAAAAACCCTCTGATATACTGCACATCTGGGATAAGACGTGCATAAGTGAGTGTTACATTTAGGCCACAAATACCGCTGTCTTATAGAGTAAAAAAACAAACAAATAGAGTGCAATACCCTACATCAGGGTTTATATTGGCGGTTAATTATTTTTAACATACTTAACCACTTTTTACTTTGCTTTGTGAACGCTAACTATGAGGCAAACATCTAATAAGGGACGCTGTCATGGTCGTGGTGGTGGTGTTGGTGGAGCCTCTGGTGCAGGGATCGAACGTAGCCCTTCTGCCACAGCTACACGTCCTACTGAACCTACTACCTCAGGTCCCAGTAGCCGCCAGAATTTACAGCAATATTTGATCGGGCCTAATGCCGTTTTAAGGATGGTAAGGCCTGAGCAAGTACAGGCGCTAGTCAATTGGGTGGCCGACAGTGGATCCAGCACGTTCACATTATCTCCCACCCAATCTTCTGCAGAAAGCGCACAGGTGGCGCTTGAAACCCATGCCCATCAGTCTGTCACATCACCCCCGTGCATATCGGGGAACCTGTCTGAGCCTCAAGTCATGCAGCAGTCTCTTATGCTGTTTGAAGACACTGCTGGCAGGGTTTGCCATGCGCATCCACCTAGCCCTTCCCCAGGGGTGGAAGACATAGAATGCACTGACGCACAACCACTTATGTTTCCTGATGATGAGGACATGGGAATACCACCTCAGCACGTCTCTGATGATGACGAAACACAGGTGCCAACTGCTGCGTCTTTCTGCAGTGTGCAGACCGAAAAGGAAGTCAGGGAGGAAGACTGGGTGGAAGACGATGCAGGGGACGGTGAGGTCCTAGACCCCACATGGAATGAAGGTCGTGCCACTGGCTTTCAGAGTTCGGAGGAGGGGCAGTGAGACCGAGCCAACAGCGTAGCAAAAGCGGGAGCAGGGTGCAAAAGCAGAGCAGCCGTCTCCAAAACAGTTCGCCTGGCATGGCAAGGAGATGCCTGGCATGGCACTTCTTCACACAATGTGCTGACGACAAGACCCGAGTGGTTTGCACGCTGTGCCATCAGAGCCTGAAGCGAGGCATTAACGTTCTGAACCTTAGCACAACCTGCATGACCAGGCATCTACATGCGAGACACGGGCTGCAGTGAAGTAAGCACCTTCAAAACCAAGAAAGGGCTCAGGCCCCTCCTTCTCCCTCTTCTGCTGCTGCCTCCGCCTCCTCCTCCGCCTCTGGAGGAACATTGGCACCTGCCGCCCAGCAAACAGAGGATGTGCCACCAACAACACCACCTCTGTCACCAAGCATCTCCACCATGTCACACGGAAGCGTTCAGCTCTCCATCTCACAAACCTTTGAGAGAAAGTGTAAATTCCCACCTAGCCACCCTCGATCCCTGGCCCTGAATGCCAGCAATTCTAAACTGCTGGCCTTTGAAATGCTGTCATTTAGGCTGGTGGAGACAGACAGCTTCAAAATGCTCATGTCGTTTGCTGTCCCACAGTATGTCATTCCCAGCCGCCACTACTTCTCCAGGAGAGCCGTGCCCTCCCTGCACAACCAAGTATCGGATAAAATCAAGTGTGCACTGCGCAACGCCATCTGTGGCAAGGTCCACCTAACCACAGATATGTGGACCAGTAAGCACGGCCAGGGACGCTATATCTCCCTAACTGCACACTGGGTAAATGTAGTGGCGGCTGGGCCCCAGGCGGAGAGCAGTTTGGTGCACGTCCTTCCGCCGCCAAGGATTGCAGGGCATCATTCCTTGCCTCCTGTTGCCTCCTCTTCCTACTCGGCTTCCTCCTCCTCTTCTTCCACCTCCTCATCCGGTCAGCGACAGACCTTCACCACCAACTTCAGCACAGCCAGGGGTAAACATCAGCAGGCCGCTCTGAAACTGATGTGTTTGGGGGACAGGCCCCACACTGCACAGGAGTTATGGCGGGGTATAGAACAACAGACCGACGAGTGGTTGCTGCCAGTGGGCCTCAAGCCCGGCCTAGTGGTGTGCGATAATTGGCGAAATCTTGTTGCATCTCTGGGACTAGCCGGTTTGACGCACATCCCTTGCCTGGCACATGTGCTGAATTTGGTGGTGCAGAAATTCATTCACAACTACCCCGACATGTCTTAGCTGCTGCATAAAGTGCGGGCCATCTGTGCGCGCTTTCAGCGTTCTCACCCTGCTGCTGCTCGCCTGTCAGCGCTGCAGCGTAACTTTGGCCTCGCCGCCCACCGCCTCATATGCGACGTGCCCACCAGGTGGAACTCCACCTTGCACATGCTGGAGAGACTGTGCGAGCAGCAGCAGGCCATAGTGGAGTTTCATCTGCAGCACGCACAGGTATGTCGCACTGCGGAACAGCACCACTTCACCACCAATGACTGGGCCTCCCTGCGAGACCTGTGTGCCCTGTTGCGCTGTTTCGAGTACTCCACCAACTTCACCAGTGGCGATGATGCAGTTATCAGCGTTACGATACCACTTCTATGTCTCCTTAAGAAAACACTTAGGGCGATGATGGAAGAGGATGTGGCCCAGGACGAGGAGGAGGAAGAGGGGTCATCTCTAACACTTTCAGGACAGTCTTTTAGTAATGGCTCAGAAAGAGGATTTTTGCAACAGCAGAGGCCAGGTACAAATTTGGCCAGCCAGGGCCCACTACTGGAGGACGAGGAGGAGGAGGATGAGGAGGAGGATGGGGATGAAGCATGTTCACAGCGGGGTGGCATCCAACGCAGCTCGGGCCCATTACTGGTGCGTGGCTGGGGGGATACGGAGGACGCAGACGATACGCCTCCCACAGAGGACAGCTTGTTCTTACCTCTGGGCAGCCTGGCACACATGAGCGACTACATGCTGCAGTTCCTGCGCAACGACTGCAGAGTTGCCCACATTTTAACGTGTGCTGACTACTGGGTGGCCACCCTGCTGGATCCCCGTTACAAAGACAATGTGCCGTCCTTAATTCCCTCACTGGAGCGTGATCGGAAGATGCGCGACTACAGGCGCACGCTGGTAGACACGCTCCTGAGAGCATTCCCGACTGACGCTGGGGGACAAGTGGAGGCACAAGGCGAAGGCAGGGGAGGAGGAAGAGGTCGCCAACGCAGCTGTGTCAGTGCCAGCACCTCAGAGGGCAGGGTTACCATGGCCGACATGTGGAAAAGCTTTGTCACCTCGCCACAACAACCGGCCCCAACTGCTGATATCGAGCGGGTTAGCAGGAGGCAGCATTTGAACAACATGGTAGAACAGTACCTGTGCACACGCCTACACGTACTGACTGATGTTTCTGCCCCATTCAACTTCTGGGTCTCCAAATTGTCCACATGGCCAGAGCTTGCCCTGTATGCCTTGGAGGTGCAGGCCTACCCTGCAGTCAGTGTACTCTCTGAACGTGTATTTAGCACGGCTGGAGGCGTCATTACAGACAGACGCAGCCACCTGTCCACAGCCAACGTGGACAAGCTCACGTTCATTGAAATGAACCAGGCTTGGATCCCACAAGATTTGTCTGTACCTTGTGCAGAATAGACATTTATACCACCATCAAACATACATTCTTGTACTCAAGTCAAGTGCAATGATTCTTAGTTTTCTTTTTTTTTATTTGGCCCAATATTTTTGGGGCTACCTACCCAATAAAAAATAAAAAAAACATTGTTGGCTAACTGTTCCTCTTCCATTGCTGCCTCCACCTACAACACCACATTCACTGCCTCCTCAACCTCCGACTCCATATATACCTCCTTCTCTGAGTTGCAGGTTAATAATTTGTAATTTTTTGTTATTTTATTTCATTTTAAGTTATTTCCCTATCCACATTTGTTTGCAGAGCAGTTGCCATGCTCTTAAGCACATTTTACTGCCTTTTACATCCCTCTAGCTATTTTAGAGCCATTGTAATTTAAAAAAGTGGCAATTTTAGTGCCCTAAATTGAAAAAAAAATCTTATTTTCAATTGTCGGGTGACATTTTACATTTTTGGGCATATACAAACCCCTGCTCTGCATTGCTGACAGGGGCCTAAATCTTTCAAAATCCTCTGTTCTATTGATGGGTGACATGAACCCCATTTTGTCGTGAATGAACCCCTGCTCTGCATTGCTGACAGGGAACTACATTTAGTGAAAACATCTGTTACTGATCGGAAGATGTGCGACTACAAGCGCATGCTGATGATAGCATTCCCACCTGACAGCGGGGGCACAGTGGAAGCACAAGGCGAAGGCAGAGAAGGAGGAAGAGGTCGCCAACGCAGCTGGGGCACCACCAGCACCTGAGAAGGCAGGGTTAGCATGGCCCAGATGTGGAAAAGCTTTGTCAGCCTTGGAGGTGCTGACCTGCCCTGCAGCCAGTGTATAGTGTGAACGTGTGTTTAGCGGCAGAGAGCATTATCACAGGCCACAGCCAATGTGGACAAGCTTATGTTTATTAAAATGAACCAGGCATGGATCCCACAGGACTTGTCCGTACCTTGTGCAGAATAGACACTTATACCAGCCTCAACCATCCATTCTTGTAATCAAGTGCACTTATTCTTTGTTTTATTTTGTTATATGTCCCAATATTTTGGGGGATACCCCAATTTAAAAATAAAAAATAACACAAATCAGTGTTGGCTACCTATTCCTCCTTCACCGCTGCTTCCACCTACACCGCTACGTCAACCTACACCGCCACATCCACCCATCCACCGCCTCCTCAACCTCCTACTCCTAGATCCAGATTGTTATTTTAAATTTTTCCGTATTTTATGTTATTTTAAGTCATTTCCCTATCCACGTTTGTTTGCAGAACAGTTGTCATGCTCTTAAGCACATTTTGATGCCTTTTGCAGCCCTCTAGCCCTTTCCAGGACTATTTTAGAGCCATTTTAGTGCCCAAAAGTTCGGGTCCCCATTGACTTCAATGGGGTTCGGGTTCGGGGTCAAGTTCGGGTCAAGTTTGGGTCCCGAACCCGAACTTTTTTTTCAAGTTCGGCCGAACCTGCCAAACCCGAACATCCAGGTGTCCGCTCAACTCTACAAGCATGTTAAGCTCTATTGCTAGAAGGCTTAAAACAAACCATTATAACTAGATTGGTTGCTCTATGTCATCTTAAGGAGCCAATGCAGCAATGCACTATGAATAGACACTAGTAGCTTTGCACTAGCAAACGGTGTGAGCCTCACACCCTTTGTGTGGAAGGATTAATTTTTGCTCTTTGTGCACTACTCTTAAACTTCTAGCTTAGACAGCAACATCAAGATGTATTATTTGCTAGTGTCATGCTTGCACATAATACACACACACAGCTACTAAGCAATACTCTGGAATATTTTGTGCCCATTAGTAAGGGTATAATGATGCCCTGCATACCGCCTGACTGTAAACTGCCTGCAGGATATGTTGGCATTATATAAATAAAGATTATCATTATTATTATATCATAGGCTCTAAACAAGAGGTATTTTGAGCATTCCTCCGTCTCTCTCTCTTTATCTTGAATGTTGCAGAGAGCTTACCCAGATTAGAGCGCAGCTACAGTAGGTGACTGTTTCTTTACTTTATATGCTTCTCTGCATATGTCTTTTATCACTGCTAATATTTATGAAATCATTTATTCACTAAGGCTTTATGTAAGCCTATTTATTCCCGTATCTCGGAATCCATTGTAAAGAAAACCCTACAAGTAAATACTTATGATAAGGCTCTGCATACATTTTGCCCAATGTAAAATTAAATCAAATAAAATATGGGATAGCATAGCCATTGAGTAACTCTCACGTAAAACAAGTCACAGAGAAGATCTGTGTCCCCTTGCTGGGAGTTCAGAGCCAATGGTACTGATGTTAGCGGCATGGTTATGTCAATCCTTGAGGAGTACGTTTGGTTACAGAAATTACTATGGCTTTGCAAGACATCTGCACCACCCATATGACTCCAGGTATTGTATCTGCATACACTCGCCATATCGTTCTAAACAAGGAGAAGTCAAACGAAATCAATAGAGGCATAGCTTCACTGCTTTTACAAGGACCAATGTTACAGGCAATTATTGGGAACAAACCATTTATTCCTGATTATTGCCTGATAGTGAGCCAAGGTGAGAGCTGCATTGTCATGTAGCAATCATCTCCTCAGTATGGAGTATACAGTAATTGATAGAGATCATTTTTGGTTCCAGCCAAAATACATAACCACTCTTTCTAGCATTAATACAAAATATTTATAGAGTACCTATATTGTGTATATAATTGTGGATTGCAGTGGCTGCTCAGGGCCTGAGGATTCAAGGGGCCCATGGCCACCCAAACAACTCAGCATTTTAAATTGACCACAGCCTTTTGCCAAGTCCCTGGGTGTTGCTAACACCTGTCTTGTGTTACACAAAACTTCAGGTAACATCTTCTAAAATATCTAAGAGTTATCTTTGTTTTACTGTAGTGTTACATAAGACCACAGGTAACATCTACAGTACTACGTTACTTGTACTCTGAGAGTTATTACTGTGCGTTATCATGTATTGTTACATAGGACTGCAGGTAACATCTACTACGTTATCTGTACTCTGAGAGTTATTACTGTGTGTTATCATGTATTGTTACATAGGACTGCAGGTAACTTCTACTACGTTATCTGTACTCTGAGAGTTATTACTGTCTGTTATCATGTATTGTTACATAGGACTGCAGGTAACATCTACAGTACTAGGTTATTTGTACTCTGAGAGTTATTACTTTGCGTTATCATGTATTGTTACATAGGACTGCAGGTAACTTCTACTACGTTATCTGTACTCTGAGAGTTATTACTGTGTGTTATCATGTATTGTTACATAGGACTGCAGGTAACATCTACTACGTTATCTGTACTCTGAGAGTTATTACTGTGTGTTATCATGTATTGTTACATAGGACTGCAGGTAACTTCTACTACGTTATCTGTACTCTGAGAGTTATTACTGTCTGTTATCATGTATTGTTACATAGCACTGCAGGTAACATCTACAGTACTAGGTTATTTGTACTCTGAGAGTTATTACTTTGCGTTATCATGTATTGTTACATAGGACTGCAGGTAACTTCTACTACGTTATCTGTACTCTGAGAGTTATTACTGTGTGTTATCATGTATTGTTACATAGGACTGCAGGTAACATCTACTACGTCATCTGTACTCTGAGAGTTATTACTGTGTGTTATCATGTATTGTTACATAGGACTGCAGGTAACATCTACTATGTTATCTGTACTCTGAGAGTTATTACTGTGTGTTATCATGTATTGTTACATAGGACTGCAGGTAATATTTGCTGCATTACAGGGGTTCTATGAGATAATGATAAATCTTGTACAACCTTTAAATAGAAAACATTATAAATAGTCACCCATTTCTCCAGCACCGTTCTCTGCAATGACTAGGGGCTCCCTTTCCATTAAAGGGGTATCCCCATCTTGAACATTGGGGGCCCATAGCTAGGACATGCCCCCAATGCAGGTCCCACTTCTGGGACCGCACTTATACTTAGAACAGAGTCCACAGAGTGTTAGAGGGCGCACCACATATGCGCGGTCGCCCTCCATTCATTTCTATGAGAATGCCAAAAATAGCTGAGCGGTGCACATGGCTATTTCTGGAAGTCCCATTGAAATGAATGGAAAGTGCACTACCCAAGCGCGGTCACTGCTTCATTCTCTTCTATGGGGCTTATGAAAATAGCCTGGGCTCAGCTTTTTTCTGCAGTCTCGTAGAAATTAATCAAGGGTGGACACCCATTCGCGGTGTGCCCTTTGGCACTTTCCGGGCTTCGTTCTAAGTACCCGCATCTGGGACCTAGCTCCTAGCTCTATGCCCCCAATGTCTAAGGCTACTTTCACATTAGCGTTTTTTGCCGATCCGTCATGGATCTGTAAAAATGCTTCTGTTACAATAATGCAACTGCATGATTCCGTCATGAACGGATCCGGTTGTATTATGTCTTCTATAGCCATGACGGAACCGTCTTGAACACCATTGAAAGTCTTGCTCTGCACCACATAAAAACGGTGCAGCTTTTTTCTGTCCGCGATGGGGACACAACCAAACAGAATGGAATGCATTTTGGTGCATTCCGTTTAGTTCAGTTCAGTTTTGTTCCCATTAACAATGAATGGGACAAAACTGAAGCGTTTTCTTCCGCTATTGAGATCCTATGACTATGACGTATCTCAATAGCGGAATGGAAAACGCTAATGTGAAAGTAGCCTTAGATGGAAATACCCCTCTAAAGTACATTCCCTTGTAGCACACAGGACTGCTTCAATCCTTGTTGCTTACCCCTTTTGTTTCACATTTTTAGTTGCTAGCCCCCCATCATTACCTTTTTTGGCATTGCTGTTTTGTATGTTTTCTGTACAATGGAAGATATGTATGTGATGTTGTCAGGAATTTTCACATCTCATTTAGCTGTAGCTTTGGTTTCTCATATATATTGAAGAAAGAAGAGCAATTACAATCACTAGAAAGTGTTACTCCTCAGAATATTTGCCTGTTGATGTGTAGGGGATGTAAACAACCTGTCAGCAAACTGATTAAGATAGAGAAATCCTGCACCATCCTTTAGACAGGTGGAAAATATATCAACTGCGTATAAAGACCTTCCTCCCTCGTGAAGTGAATATTCTCCACAGCCAGTGAATGCTCAATTTTTGCTTTGCTCTGGGAACATTAAAGACGGTTCAATAGCGCCATCTAGTGCAAGATGTAGCAATTCTATTGACAGCACATAAGAGAGAGACTGCACATGTAAAAGCGAATGCATGTGGAAACTGCTGGTGTATCCGTAAAAGCTGATTGCCAAACTTATCCGGTTCTTGCCCATACTTCACCAACATCAAGGGTACTCTGCATTCCAACAGGCAGGAGAACACAAAGGGTGTGCCCCAAGGGAGACAAGTGTGCCCCCTCTTCACTGTGCTTGAGTAGGGCGCTACCGTGAGTAGGAGCATCTGCTATCGCTACTACCATTCCCATCTTCCTCACACTCACCACCAACACACCTTCCATGTGGGCCAAAGCATATCCATTCCAAAATTTGCATGTGTTACTTGCAGATTTGTCATAGATTTTGTTGCAGATTTGCCCCAGATTTCATCCATTGCAATAAAACCTGCACTTAAAATCAGCACAAACAATTTACACGCTATGGATTAAAAAATCTGAAAATTTCTGTACCGTGCACATGAGGCACTGAAAATATCATCTACCTAACCGTAACCGGTATTTTATTACGCACCACATGAACCTGCAGGTAATATACACAGTGTGCATATACCCTTAGGAAGCTGTTATGGTTTTTAATGCAGTTTTTGAGGCCAAATCAGGAGTGGATTCGAAAAAAGAAGACATATCTGTCCTTTATACTGTATCGTACTATAGTAAATGTTGGAGTTCTGCATACTGTTGGGCTGGCGCCAGCGAAGGAACTTGGCAGTCAAATGTATACAATTTGTAGCGCTCATAATAACGCATGCAATTCAACATGTAGGTTTATTATATAGCATCACATTCAAAGTGCAAAATCTAGTTTGAGGCAATAATCCATATTGGCCACTCTTGTGTGCCGAATGCCTCCATGACACATACCGACCAAGGCCTCAGATAAGACCTCTGAAGAAGGTCCTATTGCAACCGAAACGTTCAGAACACAAATGTGGTCATATATGTATTATTTTCTCACACTGGATCTTGCACTTTGAATATGATGCTATATAATAAACCTACACTTTATACTATACAGGTGAAACTCAAAAAATTTGAATATCGTGCAAAGTTCATTTATTTCAGTAATGCAACTTAAAAGGTGAAACTAACATATGAGACTTATTACAGGCAAAGAGAGATATTTCAGGCCTTTATTTGTTATATACGGCATACATATTAGGACATCGTCAGACATCATCCACAACGCCACCCTCAGACTTTAGACAAAACTCTGTCCTCCCTCAGCCAAAACTCTGTCAGACATCAGCCAAAACTCTGTCAGACATCAGCCAAAACTCCGTCAGACATCAGCCAAAACTCTGTCAGACATCAGCCAAAACTCCGTCCTCCCTAACTCAAAATATGCCCTACTACACACTCTTCACCTGACAGAGCTGCTAGCTGCTAGAGAGGCAAAGAACCTGTGATGATGTCATGACCATGTGACGAGTCACATGTGTGGGAGGGGTCAGATGTGCATAGCAGCTGGTAGAGTGTACAGAATTGAAGCCATCAAATAGAGCTCTGTACTAGAGATGTGTGTGTAACCTGCATGTAGCAGAGCTGTATGTGTAACCTGCATGTAGCAGAGCTGTGTACTGTGTAGCAGAGCTGTATGTGTAACCTGCATGTACCAGTGCTGTGTACTGTGTAGCAGAGCTGTATGTGTAACCTGCATGTAGCAGAGCTGTATGTGTAACCTGCATGTAGCAGAGCTGTATGTGTAACCTGCATGTAGCAGATCTGTGTACTGTGTAGCAGAGCTGTATGTATAACCTGCATGTAGCAGTGCTGTGTACTGTGTAGCAGAGCTGTGTGTGTAACCTGCATGTAGCAAAGCTGTATGCATAACCTGCATGTAGCAGTGCTGTGTACTGAGTAGTAGAGCTGTATGTGTAACCTGCAAGTAGCAGAGCTGTATGTGTAACCTGCAAGTAGCAGAGCTGTGTACTGTGTAGCAGAGCTGTATGTGTAACCTGCATGTAGCAAAGCTGTATGTGTAACCTGCATGTAGCAGAGCTGTGTACTGTGTAGCAGAGCTGTTTGTGTAACCTGCATGTAGCAGAGCTGTATGTGTAACCTGCATGTAGCAGAGCTGTGTACTGCGTAGCAGACTGTATGTATAACCTGCATGTAGCATTGCTGTGTATTGTGTAGCAGAGCTGTATGTGTAACCTGCATGTAGCAAAGCTGTATGTGTAACCTGCATGTAGCAGTGCTGTGTACTGAGTAGCAGACCTGTATGTGTAACCTGCATGTAGCAGAGCTGTATGTGTAACCTGCACGTAGCAGAGTTGTGTACTGTGTACAGAGCTGTATGTGGTACCTGTATGTAGCAGAGATGTGTACTGTGTAGTAGAGCTGTATGTGTACCCTGCATGTAGCAGAGCTGTGTACTGTGTAGTAGAGCTGTATGTGTAACCTGCATGTAGCAGAGCTGTATGTGTAACCTGCATGTAGCAGAGCTGTGTAGCAGAGCTGTATGTGTAACCTGCATGTAGCAAGGCTGTATGTGTAACCTGCATGTAGCAGTGCTGTGTACTGTGTAGCAGATCTGTATGTGTAACCTGCATGTAGTAGTGCTGTGTACTGTGTAGCAGATCTGTATGTGTAACCTGCATGTAGCAGTGCTGTGTACTGTGTAGCAGAGCTGTATGTGTAACCTGCATGTAGCAAAGCTGTATGCATAACCTGCATATAGCAGTGCTATGTACTGAGTAGTAGAGCTGTATGTGTAACCTGCAAGTAGCAGAGCAGTATGTGTAACCTGCAAGTAGCAGAGCTGTGTACTGTGTAGCAGAGCTGTATGTGTAACCTGCATGTAGCAAAGCTGTATGTGTAACCTGCATGTAGCAGAGCTGTGTACTGTGTAGCAGAGCTGTTTGTGTAACCTGCATGTAGCAGAGCTGTATGTGTAACCTGCATTTAGCAGAGCTGTGTACTGTGTAGCAGAGCTGTATGTGTAACCTGCATGTAGCAGTGCCGTGTACTGTGTAGCAGATCTGTATGTGTAACCTGCATGTAGTAGTGCTGTGTACTGTGTAGCAGATCTGTATGTGTAACCTGCATGTAGCAGTGCTGTGTACTGTGTAGCAGAGCTGTATGTGTAATCTGCATGTACCAGTGCTGTGTACTGTGTAGCAGATCTGTATGTGTAACCTGCATGTAGCAGTGCTGTGTACTGTGTAGCAGAGCTGTATGTGTAACCTGCATGTAGCAGATCTGTGTACTGTGTAGCAGAGCTGTATGTATAACCTGCATGTAGCAGTGCTGTGTACTGTGTAGCAGAGCTGTATGTGTAACCTGCATGTTGCAAAGCTGTATGCATAACCTGCATGTAGCAGTGCTGTGTACTGAGTAGTAGAGCTGTATGTGTAACCTGCAAGTAGCAGAGCTGTATGTGTAACCTGCAAGTAGCAGAGCTGTGTACTGTGTAGCAGAGCTGTATGTGTAACCTGCATGTAGCAAAGCTGTATGTGTAACCTGCATGTAGCAGAGCTGTGTACTGTGTAGCAGAGCTGTTTGTGTAACCTGCATGTAGCAGAGCTGTATGTGTAACCTGCATGTAGCAGAGCTGTGTACTGCGTAGCAGACTGTATGTATAACCTGCATGTAGCATTGCTGTGTACTGTGTAGCAGAGCTGTATGTGTAACCTGCATGTAGCAAAGCTGTATGTGTAACCTGCATGTAGCAGTGCTGTGTACTGAGTAGCAGAGCTGTATGTGTAACCTGCATGTAGCAGAGTTGTGTACTGTGTACAGAGCTGTATGTGGTACCTGTATGTAGCAGAGATGTGTACTGTGTAGTAGAGCTGTATGTGTACCCTGCATGTAGCAGAGCTGTGTACTGTGTAGTAGAGCTGTATGTGTAACCTGCATGTAGCAGAGCTGTATGTGTAACCTGCATGTAGCAGAGCTGTGTAGCAGAGCTGTATGTGTAACCTGCATGTAGCAAGGCTGTATGTGTAACCTGCATGTAGCAGTGCTGTGTACTGTGTAGCAGATCTGTATGTGTAACCTGCATGTAGTAGTGCTGTGTACTGTGTAGCAGATCTGTATGTGTAACCTGCATGTAGCAGTGCTGTGTACTGTGTAGCAGAGCTGTATGTGTAACCTGCATGTAGCAGAGCTGTGTACTGTGTAGCAGAGCTGTATGTGTAACCTGCAGGTAGCAGTGCTGTGTACTGTGTAGCAGAGATGTGTGTGTAACCTGCATGTAGCAGAGCTGTGTTCTGTGTTACAGAGATGTGTGTGTAACCTGGGAACTATAAAAAAGTGTAAAAAATAAAATATGAATCAGATAACCCCCCTTTTCCCAAAATGAAAATAAAAGAACTGAAAAAATACACCTAATGGGTGTCGCAATGTGTAAAAACACCCATTGTATAAAAATATATTCCCCATACGGCAAACAGCAAAACAGAAAAAAAAAGAGTCCAAATGTCCGATTCGCCGTTTTTGGTCGCTTCATTTACATAGTAACATAGTACATAAGGCCGAAAAAAGACATTTGTCCATCCAGTTCGGCCTGTCATCCTGCAAGTTGATCCAGAGGAAGGCAAAAAAAAACCTGAGGTAGAAGCCAATTTTCCTCACTTTAGGGGAATAAAAAATTCCTTCCTGACTCCAATCAGGCAATCAGAATAACTCCCTGGATCAACAACCCCTCTCTAGTAGCTATAGCCTGTAATATTATTACGCTCCAGAAATACATCCAGGCCCCTCTTGAATTCCTTTATTGTACTCACCATCACCACCTCCTCAGGCAGAGAGCTCCATAGTCTCACTGCTCTTACCATAAAGAATCCTCTTCTATGTTTGTGTACAAACCTTCTTTCCTCCAGACGCAGAGGATGTCCCCTCGTCACAGTCACAGTCCTGGGAATGAATAGATGATGGGATAGATCTCTGTACTGTCCCCTGATATATTTATACATATTAATTAGATCTCCTCTCAGTCGTCTTTTTTCTAAAGTGAATAACCCTAATTTTGATAATCTTTCAGGGTACTGTAGTTGCCCCATTCCAGTTATTACTTTAGTTGCCCTCCTCTGGACCCTCTCCAGCTCTGCTATGTCTGCTTTGTTCACTGGAGCCCAGAACTGTACACAGTACTCCATGTGTGGTCTGACTAGCGATTTGTAAAGTGGTAGGACTATGTTCTCATCACAGGCATCTATGCCCCTTTTGATGCAACCCATTATCTTATTGGCCTTGGCAGCAGCTGCCTGACACTGGTTTTTGCAGCTTAGTTTGCTGTTTATTAAAATTCCTAGATCCTTTTCCATGTCAGTGTTAGTATGTACGGGTGACTTGTATATTACTTCCCATGTGCATAACCTTACATTTGTCAGTGTTAAACCTCATCTGCCACTTATCTGCCCAAGCCTCCAATCTGTCCAGATCGCTCTGTAGTAGTATACTGTCCTCTTCAGTGTTAATTACTTTACACAGTTTAGTGTCATCAGCAAAAATTGATATTTTACTATGCAAGCCTTCTACAAGATCATTAATAAAAATATATGAGAATAGGGCCCAATACTGACCCCTGAGGTACTCCACTAGTGACAGTGACCCAATCTGAGTGTGTACCATTAATAGCCACCCTCTGTTTTCTACCACTTGAGCCAGTTACTTACCCACTTACAGACGCTTTCTCCCAGTCCGAACATTCTCATTTTATATACTAACCTTTTATGTGGTACAGTGTCAAACGCTTTGGAGAAGTCCAGATACACGACATCCATTGATTCGCCGCTGTCAAGTCTAGAACTTACCTCCTCATAGAAACTGATTAAATTAGTTTGACATGACCGATCCCTCACGAAGCCATGCTGATATGGCGTTATTTGCTTATTTCCGTTGAGATGCTCTAAGATAGCATCTCTCAGAAAACCTTCAAACAGTTTACCCACAACAGATGTTAAACTTACCGGCCTATAGTTTCCAGGCTCTGTTTTTGAACCCTTTTTGAATATTGGCACCACATTTGCCATGCACCAATCCTGTGGGACATTCCCTGTCAGTATAAAGTCTGTAAATATCAGAAATAAGGGTCTGGCTATGACATTACTTAATTCCCTTAGGATACGGGGGTGTATGCTACAATTTTTTTTATAAAAAGTGATCGAAAAGTCAGAATGGTATCAGTGAAAAGTTCAGATTGCCCTGCAAAAAATGAGCCCCACCCAGCTCCATACACATAATTACAAAAAAGTTATAGGGGTCAAAATATGGCGAAAAAAAAAAAATCAGATTCTGGAAATCTCCTGTCACTCCGAGTTAGGCCTCTTGCACACGACCGTTGTGTGCACCCGTGGCCGTTGTGCCGTTTTCCTTTTTTTTTTTGCGGACCCATTGACTCTCAATGGGTCGTTGGAAAAATCAGAAAATGCCCCGTTTTGCAGCCAAGACCGTGATCCGTGTATCCTGTCCGTCAAAAAAATATGACCTGTCCTATTTTTTTGATGGACAACGGTTCACGGACCCATTCAAGTCAATGGGTCCGTGAAAGAACATTGATGCACACAAGATTGGCATCCGTGTCCATGTTCCGTGGCCGTAGGTTACTTTCATACAGACGGATCCAAAGATCCGTCTGCATAAAAGCTTTTTCAGAATCAGGCCACCAGAATCTCAGAGCGATGAGATCCAGTGTGGCTCTTGCCCCCGAGTGCCCAGCAAGGACCGTCTTAAAGCGAGAGGCACAAACAACCTCCCAGGAGGACAAAGATCAGGAGCCTCTGACTGGGCTGCCTGCACCTCTGCCTCCAATTCAGAAAAAAGAGCAGAGACCACCACACCTACGGCCAAAATGGGACGCGGGTCTTCAAAATTCCCGCCTCCCAGAAAACAACGTGACAGGGCATCTGCCTTCACATTCTTAACCCCAGGGCGGAACGTGACAACAAAATTAAATCTTGAAAAGAACAAAGACCATCTGGCCTGTCTCGGGTTCAGACGCTTGGCTGACTCCAAGTAGGCCAGATTTTTATGGTCAGTAAACACGGTAATAGGGTGTCTGGCTCCCTCTAGCCAATGGCGCCATTCCTCAAAATCCAACTTGATGGCCAACAATTCCCTATCTCCCACATCGTAATTTCTCTCTGCGGAGGAGAGTTTTTTTGAGAAAAAGGCACACGGTCGCCATTTGGCAGGAGAGGGACCCTGAGACAAGACCGCACCCACACCCACCTCAGAAGCATCAACCTCAACTATGAAGGGTAAAGAAATATCAGGTTGCACCAAGATGGGAGCGAAAGCAAAACTCTCCTTGATATTAGAAAAAGCCTTATGCGCCTCTACTGACCAGGAAAATAAATCTACCCCCTTTCTGGTCATATCAGTGAGTGGTTTAACAATAATTCAAAATAAACTTCCTGTATCAATTGGCAAAGCCCAAAAAACGCATCAGCTCCTTCTGATTCTCAGGAAGCTCCCACTCAAGCACAGCGCGGACCTTCTCGGGGTCCATGCGAAAACCAGAAGCAGAGAGAAGAAACCCCAGAAATTGAATTTCTGGAACCGCAAACACACATTTTTCCAGTTTTGCATATAATTTATTCTCCCGCAGGATGAGCAAGACCTGACGTAGGTGGTCCTTATGAGTTTTGAAATCAGGAGAAAAAATCAAAATGTCATCCAAATACACTAATACAAATTTTCCCATCAAATGATAAAAAATGCTGTTCACAAAATGCTAAAAAACGGCTGGGGCATTCATCAAACCAAAAGGCATAACCAAATTTTCAAAATGGCCCTCAGGGGTATTGAAGGCCGTCTTCCATTCGTCTCCTTCTCTGACCCTGACCAGGTTGTATGCCCCTCTTAGATCTAATTTGGAAAAGACTTTAGCCCCAACAACCTGGTTAAACAGGTCCGGGATCAGAGGAAGCAGATAAGGGTCACCGAATAGTGATACTGTTCAGCTCCCTGAAATCCAGACAAGGTCTTAAAGAACCATCTTTTTTCTTAACAAAGAAAAAAACCAGCGGCAACAGGTGACTTCGAGGGTCGTATGTGTCCTTTTCTCAGACTCTCAGAGATATAAGCACGCATAGCGACCCTTTCAGGTTGGGAAAGATTGTATAAACGAGATTTAGGCAGCTTGGCGCCTGGGATGAGATTAATAGGGCAATCGTACTCCCTGTGCGGGGGCAAATCCTGAACTCCACTCTCAGAGAAGACATCCGAAAATTCAGAGAGAAAAGATGGTACAGTCTTAGTAGCAACCTCAGAAACAGATGTCGTGAGGCAATTCTCTCTGCAAAAGTCACTCCAACCATTTATTTGCCTCGCTTGCCAATCAATGGTGGGGTTATGTTTAGTGAGCCAGGGTAGCCCCAACACTAGAGGAGTAGGCAATCCGCTAAGGACGAAACATGACACATCCTCAACATGAGCATCACTCACAATTAAACGGATATTGTAAACTATGCCCTTTAATGATTTCTGAGAAAGTGGAGCGGAATCAATAGCAAAAACAGGAATATCCTTTCCCAAAGTGCATACCTGGAAACCATGAGTTATTGCAAATTGATTATCAATGAGATTGACTGCTGCTCCACTATCCACAAAAAATGCTCTTGCTCTCTAGCGCCACCCTAGCAGGCAGGACAAAACGGGAACTACAAGCAAATGGAAAACCTTCAATTTCCGCCTCAACCCTGCCAATAGTAACAGATGGAACATTTTTAAAAGATTTTTTCCTGTTTGTTTCTTTATTACTCCCAGAAAACTGCCTGAATCTCCTAGAGGGACAAACATTTGCCAAATGATTTATACCTCCACAACAAAAACAAACCTTCTCATGCGGGCTGAATCTTCTATTGTCAGAGGCAATCAACCCCAGCTGCATGGGCTCCTGCTCAGAAGGGGCTGACAGAGACTGAGACCCTTGCGCACAGAATGAGACCGCTGCACTGTCCTGGGACTGAGTATGACAGGAAGGAGTGATCTCTCCTCTCTCTCTAAGACGCCTGTCAATACGAACAGCCTGAGACATAGCAGAGTCCAAGGAAATAGGCCTCTCATGAAAGGCAAATGCATCTTTCAATCCCTCTGAAAGACCATGGCAAAATTGACTTCGGAGTGCAGCATCATTCCAACCAGTATCAGCTGCCCATCTCCGAAATTCTGAGCAGTATATCTCTGCGGATTGTTTACCCTGGCATAATAGACGTAGTCTAGACTCAGCCAGAGCAATACGATCCGGATCATCATATATCTGACCCAGGGCTAAAAAGAATTCATCCACTGAACGGAGGGGCCGTGCCCCCTCCGGCAGCGAAAAGGCCCAGGACTGAGCGTTACCCCTGAGCAGCGATATAATGATCCCCACCCTCCGTTCCTCATCACCAGAGGAATGGGGAAGAAGGCGAAAATGGAGTTTGCAAGCCTCTCTAAAACGCACAAAATTCTCACTACCCCCGGAAAACATATCCGGGAGCGAGATCTTAGGCTCAGAACAAACTCCATGAACGCAAGCTGAACCGGTCACTTGAAGCTGAGAAAAAGTCCTGCGGAGATCAGCTACCTCCATTGAAAGACCCTGAAGGCGTTCAGCCAAAAGTGAAACCGGATCCATGCTTGAGACGGTTTTGGCGGCTTATAATGTCACGGACGGTGTACAGAAAGCAAGACAAAGCAACATGCATATATGACTCACTGGATCCAAAGCTAAGGAACCAAAAGGGAGACCCCTGCAATAAGACCTGGCACTTTCCCTGGCTGCTCAGCCTATGCAAAGATCCCAAAGGTGGATGGTTGCATATCCACGTACCTCGACTATATAACCCCTGAACACCCTACAATAGTGAGGGGACACGACCACCGGCTCCCTACACCAGACACGGAGGGAGTCAGGGTCACCTGGGATCCAGCAAACAGAAAATAACAGATAAATGTACAGCACCTAACTTTGTAGCAGACTGGGACATAGGATCAGCATACACACACACACTCCTGGAAGAAGTATAAGCCGCCCAGTAATGCATTATGGGGCGGAATTTAAAGGGATGCAATCAGTCCAACTACATGACAGCTGAGAGAGGCTAACGAGATGAGGAACGGAACATCACAACAAAGAAAACTCAAGGAGGAGGTTCTGAAAGGCCTCTGTCAGAGCTTCTCAGCTGTCTGGTTGTGACAACGCCTCTGTGTTAGAATATACTGTCGGATATGAGTTTGCACGATGTAACTCATATCCGACAGTATATTCTAACATAGAGGCGTTCCCATGGTGATGGGGACGCTTCAAGTTAAAATATACCATCGGATTGGAGAAAACTCTGATCCGATGGTATAAAAGAGACTCCAGACTTTACATTGAAAGTCAATGGGGACGGATCAGTTTGCAATTGCACCATATTGTGTCAACGTCAAACAGATCCGTCCCCATTGACTTGCATTGTAATTCAGGACGGATCTGTTTGGCTCCGCACAGCCAGGCGGACACCAAAACGACTTTTTTTTCATGTCCGTGGATCCTCCAAAAATCAAGGAAGACCCACGGACGAAAAAACGGTCACGGATCACGGACCTACGGACCCCTTTTTTGCGGACCATAAAAAAAAACGGTCGTGTGCATGAGGCCTTACTCAGAATTGGTAGCCCTAATTAATAAATACATGCAACATGAATGCATATATGCCGCTTCACACAAAACTAGATCACAAGTGTTAGGCCTCTTGCACATAAATGTTGTTGGTCCATTCCGTGCATTGGGGACAGCAATTTGCAGTCCCCAATGCACGGGCAACGTGCGTGCAGCGGCCGGGACAGATCCAGACCTATTCAACTTGAATGGGTCCGTGAACATGTTCTACTTTTTTGCTGTGCGGAGGCACAACCAGAAACACCACGGAAGCACTCTGTAGTGCTTTTATAGGGGTCCGATCCGTGTTTCCGTTCCGTTCAAGTGAATGGGTCGACATCACGGATGCGGGATGCACACGGCTGGTGCCCTGTGTATTGCGGAACTGCCGTATGTGGTCCACAATACAACTACAGGCACACAGCGGCCATGTGCAAGAGGCCTTACAAAGATGGGATTTATGGTGCACATCCTCTTATGCTTCCCATATTCCACAGATTTATATCACACAGCTACTTACAGTTGTGCTAATAAGTTTACATACCCTTGCAGTATTTATGATTTCTTAAAGGGGTATTCTCATCTTCCCTTTTCATACTTACCTTCCTTGAGCGTGACGTTCACTTCCTGGAATCTTCTCCCGGACGGCGCCACGCTTGCGCAGAAGACTGAAGATTTTCTCCCGGCCGGGCCGCTCAATGTCCTAAACCCGCACGCCGCCGCCGCGCATGTGCCATGGTGACTTATTCCTGGCCTGTATAGTACAGAGTCGGCGTGCGCGTTCGCGGCTCTGTACTATACTGGCCAGGAAGAAGTCATCATGGCGCATGCGCGGCTGCATGCGCGTTCAGGACATTGCCCGGCCGGGAGAGAATCTTCAGTCTTCTGCGCAAGCGCGGCCCGGCAGGATTCGACCGGAGAGGTGGTCGTAACCAGGGGAAACCAAAGACAACATCAGGTAAGAGGTGACTTATTTTCTAAAAAAGGATGGGAATTGGGTAATAAAATGTATTTAGAAAAATGATCACTGTCAAATCATTAACAGATTTAACAGTGATCATGAAGATGAGAATACCCCTGTTACCATTGTGCAGAGAATATGAATGATAACACGGACACTTTTCTCTCGCTCATGGTTAGTGGTCGGCTGTGCCATTTATGTCAAACAACGGTGTTTACTCTTTATAAATCATAATCACAACACAAACTCCCCAAATGACCCTGATCAGAAGTTTACACACCCCATTTATTGATACCATGTATTGCCCCTTTAGCATCAATGACAGCTTGAAGTCTTTTGTGGTAGTTGTGGATGAGGCTTTTTATTTTCTCAGATGGTAAAACTGCCCATTCTTCATGTTGAAAAAAAAAAGCAATTCCACCATAGTTTTACGGGATTTTTATTTACGACATTCGATAAAACTGACTGGTTACTTTTATTCTACAGGTCAGATCGAATCCGGCGATACCTTATATGTATAGTTTTTCTTGCGTTTTAATAGTGATAAAAAAATAATAAAAAAATCTGATTTATTTTTTTGTCGCCATATTTTGAGCCCTATAACTTTTTTGTAATTATGTGTACGGCGCTGGGTGGGGGCTCATTTTTTGCGGGGCAATCTGAACTTTTCACTGATACCATACTGGGGTGTTTAAGACTTTTTGATCACTTTTTATTTAAATTTTTGTAGCAAATGAAGCGACCAAAAACGGCGAATCGGACATTTGGACTCTTTTTTTCTGTTTTGCTGTTTGCCTTATGGGGAATATATTTTTATACAATGGGTGTTTTTACACATTGCGAAACCCATGATGTGTATTTTTTTTAGTTGTTTTATTTTCATTTTGGGAAAAGAGGGGGGATCTGAATTTTTTTTTTTTTTTTTTTTTTACACTTTTTTATAGTTCCCAGATTACACACACATCTCTTTAACACAGTACACAGCCCTGCTACATGCGGTTAGACACATTGCTCTATACACACAGTACACAGCTCTGCTACATGCAGGTTATACACATAAAGCACTGCTACACAGTACACAGCTCTGCTACATACAGGTTACACATACAGCTCTTCTACACAGTACACAGCTCTGCTACATGCAGGTTACACATACAGCTTTGCTACACAGTACACAGCTCTGCTACATGCAGGTTACACATACAGATCTGCTACACAGTACACAGCACTACTACATGCAGGTTATACATACAGCTCTGCTACATGCAGGTTACACATACAGTTCTGCTACACAGTACACATCTCTGCTACATGCAGGGTACACATACAGCTCTGCTACACAGTACACAGCTCTGCTACATGCAAGTTACACATACAGCTCTGCTACACAGTACACAGCACTGCTACATGCAGGTTACACATACAGCTCTGCTACACAGTACACAGCTCTGCTACATGCATGTTACACATACAGCTCTGCTACACAGTACACAGCACTGCTACATGCAGGCTACACATACAGCTCTGCTACACAGTACACAGCTCTGCTACATGCAGGGTACACATACAGCTCTGCTACACAGTACACAGCTCTGCTACATGCAAGTTACACATACAGCTCTGCTACACAGTACACAGCACTGCTACATGCAGGTTACACATACAGCTCTGCTACACAGTACACATCTCTGCTACATGCAGGGTACACATACAGCTCTGCTACACAGTACACAGCTCTGCTACATGCAAGTTACACATACAGCTCTGCTACACAGTACACAGCACTGCTACATGCAGGTTACACATACAGCTCTACTACACAGTACACAGATCTGCTACATGCAGGTTACACATACAGCTCTGCTACATGCATGTTACACATACAGCTCTGCTACACAGTACACAGCACTGGTACATGCAGGTTACACATACAGCTCTGCTACACAGTACACAGCTCTGCTACATGCAGGTTACACATACAGCTCTGCTACACAGTACACAGCTCTGCTACATGCAGGTTACACACACATCTCTAGTACAGAGCTCTATTTGATGGCTTCAGTTCTGTACACTCTACCAGCTGCTATGCACATCTGACCCCTCCCACACATGTGACTCGTCACATGGTCATGACATCATCACAGGTTCTTTGCCTCTCTAGCAGCTAGCAGCTCTGTCAGGTGAAGAGTGTGTAGTAGGGCATATTTTGAGTTAGGGAGGACGGAGTTTTGGCTGATGTCTGACAGAGTTTTGGCTGATGTCTGACAGAGTTTTGGCTGATGTCTGAAGGAGGACGGAGTTTTGGCTGATGTCTGACGGAGTTTTGGCTGATGCCTGACGGAGTTTTGGCTGATGTCTGACGGAGTTTTGGCTGCGGGACGACGGAGTTTTGGCTGAGGGACGACGGAGTTTTGGCTGAGGGACGACGGAGTTTTGGCTGAGGGACGACGGAGTTTTGGCTGAGGGACGACGGAGTTTTGGATGAGGGACGACGGAGTTTTGAATGAGGGACGACAGAGTTTTGGATGAGGGACGACGGAGTTTTGGCTGATGTCTGAGGGACGATGGAGTTTTGGCTGATGTCTGAGGGAGGACGGAGTTTTGTCTAAAGTCTGAGGTAGGAGGGAGTTTTGCCTGACGGAGGATGGAGTTGTGGATGATGTCTGACGATGTCCTAATATGTATGCCGTAGTTATAATTTGGATGATTATGGCTTACAGCTTATGAAACCCTTAAGTCAAATTTTCAGGTCCCCTTTGCTCAAGGGGTATGGATTAATTAGCTGACTAGTGTGTGACATTTTGAGCCTTGAATATTGAACCTTTACACAAAATTAAAATTTTAAGCTGCATTAATGCAATTCCTTTTAATTTGCATTACTGAAATAAATCAACTTTTGAACGATCTTCTAATTTTTCGAGTTTCATCTGTATCTTCTTTAGTCTCTCAATGTTCTTATCTTTGTGCTAACCTATGCTATGTCTTGCATAATTTTGTGCAGTTCCTAATGCCAGCTTGCCTAGTCTTCTACCATGTCAAGCAGAAGTTCAGCTATGCCAGGTGTGTTTCATCACTGCTTCATTGCTGCACATCCACAGCTCAGCAATGTGCAACTCCACTACAGCTCAGCTACTCCAATTATCCTTCACTGCACATTTTTTGTTTGCCAAGTTTGATATTATTCTATGTTTTACATTCCCAGATAGAAATGTCAGACTGCTACAAAACTTGGCATGCGGGTATATATCAGACAGATATGTAAATGATTACAGGGGTGGTCTGAAAGAGACTACTCAGAGACTACTTTTAGGTAGTGTACCTTTTGGTGAGATATTGTATTTTACCCAGGTGACAGACTTTAAAAGGAGGTGCATCATTAGACTTAGAGAAGCAGGTTAGTCGTTTCAACAAATTGCTCTCCATCTAGGCCGTTCTGACCTAGCTGTTAGAAGATATTGGGAGCAGTTGCAGTACACAGCCCTGCAGGGTATTGCGATTGTGAGGTCATGGTTACTTGGGCAAACGAGGGTTGCTCTGGGTTACTCACAGTTTGTAGGGGGACCCTGGGCAGGCGTACAGCAGTGATGGAGAGGCTGGCACAGGGGTCCTCTGGGGCACTCTCTGTATGTAGGGACCAGGCCTGATGTTAGGTGAGGTGCCCTGGATGTTGCAGGTGTTTAATGTGCCTGGGGCAAGGTCCCTTTAAGATTTGTGACGCCAGTGCCTGTAACGGTGGCACACCGGTTGACAGTATAATAAGTGAGGAACACGTTGTTGTTGTGAACCAAAACTTCCTTTACTGGAAACAGTTAACTTTGTACAGTCTTTTGTAAAGTTCCATATGATAGCAGCAGATATAAGCAGGCTTTCACAACAATGGCAGGTACAATGTTCTTTGCAAGATACTCTGAGGGTAAATACAACACTTACAGACCAGGCTGCACTTTTCCTCAGAAATCCTGTGCACTATTCCTCAGAGCTGCTGGCTGTCTCAATCCCAAGGCTCGTATGCCCTAATGCTGGCTTTATCCTTGGTAGAAAACTTCCTCAGGTATATATCCTTGCTTTGGGTGAATCCTTCTGCCCTTCAGCTCCTTTGTCTAGCTGGAATACTGGCTCTTTTCTGTACTTATGGGAACTTGGTTTCTCAGGAGGTAACTCTTCCCCTGGTAACAATCTTCTGAGCTAACTCTGGCTCAATATCATCAGGCAGGCTGGTCTTCTCTCACTAGCCTCCTGGTGGCAACTAGAAGCCTGGGCTGCTTAGTTGCATGTCAGAAGCTCCCTTCAAATATTGCCTAGCTAAACTCCACACTGCTTCTGACTCTACACACCTTTCCCTGAACAGGACCTGACTATTTATACTAGGGGCTCCCTATCTCCCTCTAATGTCTAGGAGGAGGAACTACACCCTAATAGGCCTGCTATATACATCACAGGGAAAATACACATAAATACATATAAAAATACATTAAAATGGACTGTTAAATACCATGCCACTGTTCCACAGGAGGTGGAGAACAACGTGACCCAATTGACCCTTGTGTAGTGCCCACATTTACCTAGTGGGACACTACACAGTGGTTACATGAGGACATGTACGCACTGTGAACGGGCTCTGGACTGCTCAGACAGAAAAGAGGATCGTTTGATCTGCCAACAGGCACAAGCAGCTCCCACATTTTCATGGCCCACCATCCAGACACAGGTTGCACCTTCATTAAACACTCCTGTTTCTGCCCGGACCACTTCCAGGTGCTTAGCAGAAGGAAATTTGGTGTCCTGGTGCATTACGTGACCTGCTATTGACAGCACCCATTGTCACCTTAAATTGTAGTGGTGGCTTGAAGGAGAAACCTAGACTGCTACAGATTGCAAACATATAGGGGGAAATTGAGCAAGACTGGTACTTTCTGCACTGGTCTTGATCTCCCGTGCGCTGATGGAGGATGTGTCTAATTTATGATTAGTGATGAGCGGGAGGTGCCATATTCGATTTTGCGATATTTCGCGAATATTCAATTGAATATTCGTCTTATATTCGTTGAAATCGAATATTCGTCATTTTTCTATATATCACGAATAATATACGATTTAATTATTCGCGTATTGCGATTTTTCTTTTGACAGTATAAGGCAACGTTCCTATGACTATGGCTAGGCTAATATGTGTATTTTACGAATATTCATAATATTGCTCTAACTTAGTCTTTTAGAATATTACGAATATTCTAAAAGACGAAGTTAGAGCAATATTACGAATATATTCTAAAAGACGAAGTTAGAGCAATATTACGAATATTCGTAAAATACACATATAGACTGTAATTTAGCTAATATACTGCTATAATCATTTTTTTTTTTGTCTAATTTTTTTTGCCTCTTCTGAACTTCAGTTTTGGAAAATATATACACTATTAAAAAATTACTATAGCACTATATTAGCTACATTTTCGTAATATTGCTCTAACTTCGTCTTTTAGAATATTACGAATATTCTAAAAGACGAAGTTAGAACAATATTACGAATATTCGTAAAATACACATATAGACTGTAATTTAGCTAATATAGTGCTATAATCTTTTTTTTTTTTGTCTAATTTTTTTCGCCTCTTCTGAACTTCAGTTTGTAATTTACGTGTACTGTTATTCCACTTTGGCGTACTGCTCCCCGACAAGCGTCCCCGTAACCATGGGAACGCCTGTGCGTTAAAATATACCATCGGATCTGAGCTTTCACGATCTTAGGGAAAACTCAGATCCGATGGTATTTTCTAACCCATAGGCGTTCCCATGGTGACGGGGACACTTGTCGGGGAGGAGTATGCGAACAACTGTACAGATAGGAAAGAAATAATGCCAAAATTCTAAATAACGAATATATTCACTATATTGCTATGCATTCCTTTTTTTAGAATATTGGTCATTTTATTTTCCATATGAAAACATGATTCCCCCCTGCTTAAGTTGCTTGTGGGCCAATTGCTTATTGACCCACAAGCAAGAATCAGGGAGAAATCATATTTTCAGATGAAAAAAAAAAAATGAATATTCGATTTCGTGAATATATAGAACTATATATAGAACTATATATAGAATATATAGAACTCGAAGTTACGATATTCGAGAAAAAAATTTGCAATTCGAATATTCACGCTCAACACTATTTATGATGAGGAACACACCACATCATAAATTAGGCACATTCTCTGGCAGAACATGTGCCTAAGCAGAAATCCTATCTTACCTTCCACTCTCCTCCCTCTCCCGACCACCCTCCCTCCCTCCTTTTTTTTTTTTCTTCTTTCAGTTGTTCTTAAAACATGTCAGATATATTAATGTCCAGGGCCTGAATATTTGTCACCGCCAGTTCTGTGAGAAGGTCTGACGTTCTTCTCTACCTCTTGTATGACATTCTTTGTTTTGGTTACACTTTGTCATCTCCTTCCTTTATATTCCCTTCCATACTGCCTCACTTTGCGGTTTATACTACTTCCTGGATGAAGTGTTCACTGCTGGAGGCTGCTGCTGCTGTTTGCTCAGATAAGTCTTTTCCTTTATTGTGTTTCCTTGCTGGCTTGATTCTAGGTGACCCTGACTCCGTCCGTATTAAGTGCAGGGAGCTGGTGGTCGTGTCCACTTACTATTATAGGGTTTTCAGGTGTCACACAGTCTTAGGTACGTGGGCATGCAATCGTCTACCATTGAGACCCTTGCATGTGCATAGCAGTCAGGAAGAGCTCTTAGGGTTTTAAAGGGCTCACCTATATGCTCCTTAGTTTGGGATCAAGCCAGTCAGTCGTTTATTTATTAGTTCCAGCTATCTGCAACTTCATCTGTGACATTATAAACCGTCATAACCGTCTTAAGCATGGATCCGCTTTAAGCCTTGATTGACCGCATGCAAGGTCTTTCGCTGGAGGTAGCAGATCTCCGTAAAACTGTGTCTCAGTTTCAGGTGACTGGTTCTGCTGGCGTTCATGGAGTTTGTTCCGAGCCTAAGATCTCACTTCCAGATACGTTCTCCGGGGGTAGTGAGAATTTTGTTCGCTTTAGAAACACAAATTTTCGCCTACTTCCCTACTTCCCCATTCTTCTGGTGATGAGGAGCAGAGGGTGGGGATCATCATCTCGCTGCTCAGGGATAACGCTCAGTCTTGGGCCTTATCGCTGCCGGTGGGGGCACGGCCCCTCCGATCGGTGGATGAATTCTTTGTAGCCCTGGGGCATATATATGATGACCCAGATCGTATTGCTCTGGCTGAATCTAAACTGCGTATTTTATGCCAGGGTAAACAGTCCGCAGAGATATATTGTTCTGAATTTCGGAGATGGGCAGCTGATACTGGTTGGAATGATGCTACACTCCGAAGTCAATTTTGCCATGGTCTTTCAGAAAGATTGAAAAATGCATTTGCTTTTCATGAGAGACCAGCGTCCTCTAGCTGTTCGTATTGACAGGTGTCTTAGAGAGAGAGAGGTGACTACTCTTTCCTGTCATATTCAGCCCAAGGACAGTGGTAATGTCTCATTCAGTGCGCAGGGGTCTCAGTCTGTCTCAATCCCCTCTGAGGAGGAGGCCATGCTGGGTTTGCTTGCCTCTGATAGTAGAGGATTCAGCTCTCAGAGGAGGGTTTGTTTCTGTTGTGGGGGTATAAATCATTTGGCTAATGTTTGCCCCTCTAGGAGGTTCATGGAGTTTTCTGAGGGTAATAATAAAAAAAAAGAAACCCGCTAAAAACTTTCCATTTGCTACTATTGGCAAGGTTGATGCGGAAATTGAAGGTTTGCCTTTTGCTTGTAGTTCCCGTTTTCTCCTACCTACCAGGGTGGCGCTAGACAGCAAGAACATTGTTTGTGAGATTTTTGTAGATAGTGGAGCAGCTGTCAATCTCATTAATAATCAATTTGCAACAACGCATGGTTTCCAGGTGTGCACTTTGGAAAAGGTCATACCTGTTTTTGCTATCGATTCCGCTCCACTTTCTCAAAGATCGTTAAAGGGCATTGTTCACAATATCCGTTTGACTGTAGGTGACGCTCATGTTGAGGATATGTCATGTTTCGTCTTAAGCGGATTACCTGCTCCTCTAGTGTTGGGGCTACCCTGGCTCACTAAACATAACCCCACCATTGATTGGCAAGCGAGGCAAATTAATGGTTGGAGTGAGTTTTGCAGAGAGAATTGCCTCACAGTGTCTCTTTCAGAGATTTCTACCAAGACTGCGCCATCTTTTCTCTCTGAATTTTCTGATGTGTTTTTTCCCGAGAGTGGTGTCCAGGAGTTGCCCCCTCACCGGGAGTACGACTGCCCTATTAATCTCATCCCAGACGCCAAGCTGCCAAAATCATGATTATACAATCTCTCCCAACCTGAAAGAGTCGCTATGCGTGCTTATATCTCTGAGAGCCTGAGAAAGGGACACATCCGAACCTCGAAGTCACCTGTTGCGGCTGTTTTTTTTTTTTTTGTTAAGAAAAAAGATGCTTCTTTAAGACCTTGTCTGGATTTCAGGGAGCTGAACCATATCACAATTCATGACCCATATCTGCTTCCTCTGATCCCGGACCTGTTTAACCAGATTGTTGGGGCTAAAGTTTTTTCTAAGTTGGATTTAAGAGGGGCATACAACTTAGTCAGGGTCAGGGAAGGGGACGAATGGAAGATGGCCTTCAATACCCCTGAGGGTCATTTCGAGAATTTGGTTTGATGAATGCTCCGGTCGTCTTCCAACATTTTGTGAACAGCATTTTTTATCATTTAATGGGGAAATTTGTACTGGTGTATCTAAATGACATTTTGATTTTTTTCTCCTGATTTCAAAACTCATCGGGACCACCTATGTCAGGTCTTGCTGATTCTGCGGGAGAATAAATTGTACGCTAAACTGGAAAAATGTGTGTTTGCGGTTCTGGAGATTCAATTTCTTGGTTTTCTTCTCTCCGCTTCTTGTTTTCGGATGGACCCTGAGAAGGTCCGCGCTGTGCTTGATTGGGAGCTTCCTGAGAATCAGAAGGCGCTGCTGTGGTTTTTGGGTTTTGCCAATTATTACAGAAAGTTCATTTTGAATTTTTCCTCTGTCTGCAGAGCACTCATTGAGGAGAAGGCACAAGCGCTTATAAACCATTTCTGCCTTCTCCTCAGCTCCCCCGCTGGAGCAGGCACTGTAATCCTGCATTGTGTGGTGCACAGGATCAGCTGTGTTTCTGCCCCACAGGTTGTGCTCCTCTTTACGCTGCTGCCTATCTCTATGCACAGCTACAAGCTTCTAGCTAACAGAAAAATGCCAGCGGATAGTTACTTTAAAAAAAAAATAACCAACAAATGAATAAATAAAATTGGATAAAGGAGAGATTAGGGACCTCAATCTAGGACTTAACCTATCCACCCCTTCAGGAATCTAATCACCCAAGGATGCAATGCAATCTTTTCATCAAATATGGTGCTAAGAGCTGATACCTCAACTCGCCAGGTACTTGGCCTTAACCCTCTTTGGAATCCCACCTGCAGGAAATTTAAGACAGATTGAACTCAAAATATATCAAATGGGATCTTTACATTATTAGACCAAAGGCGATATTTATTCCAAATCCTAGAATGTACCAGCTGCTATGTGTACAGGGCGACCACATTGTATGTAACATACCAGCTGCTATGTGTATGGGGCGAGCACATTGTATGTAACATACAGGCTGCTATGTGTACGGGGTGACCACATTGTATGTAACATACCGGCTGCTATCTGTGGGGGGCGACCACATTGTATGTAACATACCGGCTGCTATGTGTATGGGGCGACCATATTGTATGTAATATACCGACCTGCTATGTGTACAGGGTGACCACATTGTATGTAACATACCAGCTGCTATCTGTACGGGGTGACCACATTGTATGTAATATACCGACTGCTATCTGTGGGGGGCGACCACATTGTATGTAACATACCGGCTGCTATGTGTATGGGGCGACCATATTGTATGTAATATACCGACCTGCTATGTGTACAGGGTGACCACATTGTATGTAACATACCGGCTGCTATCTGTATGGGGCGACCACATTGTATGTAACATACCGGCTGCAATCCGTACGGGGCGACCACATTGTATGTAACATACCGGCTGCTATCTGTATGGGGCGACCACATTGTATGTAACATACCGGCTGCTATCTGTACGGGGGGGCCACATTGTATGTAACATACCAGCGGCTATCTGTATGGGGAGACCACATTGTATGTAACATACCGGCTGCTATCTGTACGGGGCGATCACATTGTATGTAACATACTAGCTGCTATATAACACAAACAACAGCCAATCCGGATAGGAAATAATAAATATATATCTTTATTAGTACATAATACATAAAATGTTGGTTAACATCAACCTCAAAATTTCCCACATAACAATGAATATACCTGCAAGAGGGTCTGTGTTTCCCATGTCCCGAGGCGTGTTTCGCCTAATGCTTCATCAGGGGGTAGTGCTAGTTGTACTGTGTCCCTCATTATCCTTATATATCCACCCTCATCAAAATACATGGGAGACACAGACCCTCTTGCAGGTATATTCATTGTTATGTGGGGAATTTTGAGGTTGATTTTTCCATCTGCACTCCATGCGGTGACCTCATACCTCTATTTTGTATGATTGAATTATACTCTGGCGTTTATATTGTCTGTAAACCCTTGTGTGACAATTTTAGCCTCACGTGTATTTGCACCTCCAACTGATTTTAACCAACATTTTATGTATTATGTACTAATTAAGATATATATTTATTATTTCCTAACCGGATTGGCCATTGTGTGTGTTATATATCAGGGGAATATCCGGATGATATTGGTTCTTCCCCATAAGTATTGGTGTTTATACTAGCTGCTATGTGTACGGGGCTTCTACATTTTATGTTTTTACTGAATAAAATATTATCATGTTTCTGTACCTGATATCTTCTACTGTACATATAAAAGTGAAATCTGCTTCAGTAAAAACTGCTGTGTGTACGGGGTGACCACATTGTATGTAACATACCAGCTGCTATCTGCACGCGGCGATCACATTGTATGTAACATACCGGCTGCTATATGTACGGAGCGATCACATTGTATGTAACATACCGGCTGCTATCTGTATGGGGAGACGACATTGTATGTAACATACTGACTGCTATCTGTATGGGTCAACCACATTGTATGTAACATACCAGCTGTTATCTGTACGGAGCGATCACATTGTATGTAACATACCGGCTGCTATCTGTACTGAGCGACCAGATTGTATGTAACATACCGGCTGCTATCTGTGCGTGGAGACCACATTGTATCTAACATACAGGCTGCTATCTGTTCGGGGGAGATCACATTGTATGTAACATACCGGCTGCTATCTGTATGGGGTGACCACATTGTATGTAACATACCGGCCGCTATCTGTACGGAGCGATCACATTGTATGTAACATACCGACTGCTATCTGTACTGGGTGACCACATTGTATGTAACATACCGACTGCTATCTGTACTGGGTGACCACATTGTATGTAATATACCGGCTGCTATCTGTATTGGGAGACCACATTGTATGTAACATACCGGCTGCTATATGTACGGAGCGATCACATTGTATGTAACATACCGACTGCTATCTGTACGGGGTGACCACATTGTATGTAATATACCGTCTGCTATCTGTATGGGGAGACCACATTGTATGTAACATACCGGCGGCTATCTGTACAGAGCGATCACATTGTATGTAACATACCGACTGCTATCTGTACTGGGTGACCACATTGTATGTAACATACAGGCTGCTATCTGTACGGGGTGACCACATTGTATGTAATATACCGTCTGCTATCTGTATGGGGAGACCACATTGTATGTAACATACTGGCTGCTATCTGTATTGGGAGACCACATTGTATGTAACATACCGGCTGCTATATGTACGGAGCGATCACATTGTATGTAACATACCGACTGCTATCTGTACGAGGTGACCACATTGTATGTGATATACCGTCTGCTATCTGTATGGGGAGACCACATTGTATGTAACATACTGGCTGCTATCTGTACAGGTAGACCACATTGTATGTAACATACTAGCTGCTATGTGTACAGGGAGACCACATTGTATGTAACATACTAGCTGCTATCTGTACAGGTAGACCACATTGTATGCAACATACCGGCTGCTATCTGTACAGAGCGATCACATTATATGTAACATACTGGCTGCTCTCTGTATGGAGTGACCACATTGTATGTAGCATACCGTCTGCTATCTGTATGGGGGGACCACATTGTATGTAACATACCGGCTGCTATCTGTACAGAGCGATCACATTATATGTAACATACTGGCTGCTCTCTGTATGGAGTGACCACATTGTATGTAGCATACCGTCTGCTATCTGTATGGGGGGACCACATTGTATGTAACATACCGGCTGCTATCTGTACAGAGCGATCACATTATATGTAACATACTGGCTGCTCTCTGTATGGAGTGACCACATTGTATGTAGCATACCGTCTGCTATCTGTATGGGGGGACCACATTGTATGTAACATAGTGGCTGCTATCTGTACGGAGCGACCACAATGTATGTAACATACTATCAGCTATGTGTATGGGCAACCACATTGTATGTAACATACCGGCTTCTATCTGCATGGAGAGTCGGCAATTGTATGTAACATACATGCAGCTATCTGTACGGAGCAACAACATTGTATGTAACAAAGCGGCTGCTATATGTACTGGGCGACCACATTGTTTGTAACATACTATCAGCTATGTGTACGGGGAAACGACATTGTATGTAACATACCGGCTGCTATCTGTACAGAGTGACCACATTGTATGTAATCATACCGGCTGCTATCTGTACGGGGAGACCACATTGTATGTAACATACCGGCTGCTATCTGTACTGAGCGACCAGATTGTATGTAACATACTAGCTGCTATGTGTACAGGGTGTCCACATTTTATGTTACATGTTTTTACTGAATAAAATATTATCATGTCTCCGTACCTGATATCTTCTACTGTACATGTAAAAGTGAAATCTGCCGGCCTGTCTGAGAGCCTATTTAAACCCGTAGAGGACATTTCTATTAAACTTCTTACTAAACAGTTTTTCTTGTGGCAATTACCTCGGCCAGAATAGTAGGCGAAATTCAGGCCTTAAAAATGAAAGGGTTATGACCATCACAGACAATGAAGGAATATCGCTAGGACCTCTGGGACCTGCACCTTCAACAAGAACGGAGCGAGGAGAGTTGTGGCTGGAGGACCAAGGGTTTGCCGGGGTCTGGACACCACCAAGCGCTGCTCCCTGCTGCTCCCATACAAGTGAATGAGAGCCCACAGCGCATGCGTGGCCCCCGATCCCATTCATTTCTATTGGGCCGACGGAAATTGCCGAGCCAGCGCCCGGCTATTTTCAGTGGCCCCATAGAAATGAATGGAGGGAGGCTGCTTGTGCACATTGCGCCCTCGACTACTTTCCCCACTCTGTTCTCAAACAATAGGGGCATATCCTAGCAATATGCCCCCATTGTCTATGATGGCAAAACCCCTTTAAGGAGCCTTTTCTAACGATTTTAGATGACAGAATTACTCTTAAGTTTGATCATACTTTTTCCCCCAAAAGTCATGATGAATTTCCACAGACAGGAGGAAATTGTTCTTCCCTCATTCTGTGACAAATTTCTATCCACCAAAGAATGGAGGTTTAGTTTGGATGTCAGACGGTCGGTGATCCAGTACTTGCAAATCAAAAGATGTAAAGTGCAACACAGATGTGAACAAGGCCTTAGCTAGTATTTTTGTGTCTGTCATTGCTGAATCCCACCAGCCAGGAAGGGGGCCGGGGGCCGGGAAGTGTGCTCACATGTTCTGCTTGAGCAAGCAAGGTTAGTTTCAGCCTCCTCTGTCTCTGTGGCTGGTTGTTGTTGTCATGTTGTCTTCCCGGGCTGCATGCCCCGGATGAGCACTGTGTGCCCTGCTGCTCGTACGGCAAAGCAGCAGGCAGGAAAGTTAGCCGTGCTTTCATTGGATGGACTCCTCCTCACTGCCTGGTCTTGGCTTGGTCTCTGCGCAGAACGCTGCATAACACAGTGAGTTCTCTATCCCTTTTCTGATTGTTTGCAAGAACATGTGGGCGCAATGGGCCCCAAAGAGACGTAGGGCCCGATGCTGTTGACCGAAACAACCCTATTATGATCCGCCATTGACTGTGTGTGGAGGGAGGTGGAGAGTGGACTTAGAGAATTGGGCCATATGCATTGGGGCTTGGGACCTGGATATTTTGAGACCCTAGCAAGGCTAGTGCGTTCTAGATCCCAGGTGTGATATTTACTCTCCATGTTTGGAAGGCATTGATGGTTTTATCTTCTCTTCCACTTTGTTCTTGTGTCTCCATTATGAAGAGATAGACGATTCTGTATGGATATTATTCTTCTTCACTGTGAACTCATATGTTCGCTTATAGAAAGTAGAGTATAAGCTTAAAATGTAATCATATGAGGAAACCAGTGAAATACAGCCCTGGGCAGCACATGGCTCATCAGTGGAAATAAGACCAGACGCACAACAACATAGGGGGGAATAGAGAATTTTATTTCATTTATAATTTTTTTAATGATGGTTCACATGATTTGGTGTAAATTTCAAATCAAAGTCAAGGATGTTAGTCTACTTTCACACTCGCGTTTCGGCTTTCCGTTTGTGAGATCCATTTAGGGCTCTCACAAGCGGTCCAAAACAGATCAGTTTGCATTCTAATGTATTCTGAATAGAAAAGGATCCACTCAGAATGCATCAGTTCAGTCTCCATTCCGCTTTGAAGACGGACACCAAAACACTGCTTTGAAAAAACATCCAGCCGATCGCTTTTGGTCTGATCATAATGAAGCAACGGCCTGATCATCTGGGGTGTGGCAACATTGCCAACACACTCATAGAGGTGACTTATTTTGTCAGTGACAATGCCTCCTGCTGCACTGAAGGTCCTTTCTGACAGGACACTTGAAGCGGGGCAGGCCAGAAGTTCTATCACAAACTGGGATAGCTCAGGCCACAGGTCAAGCCTGCACACCCAGTAGTCAAGGGGTTCATCGCTCCTCAGAGTGTCGATATCTGCAGTTAAGGCCAGGTAGTCTGCCACCTGTCGGTCGAGTCTTTCTCTAAGGCTGGATCCCGAAGGGCTGTGTCGATGTGTAGGACTGAAAAAGCTCTGCATCAACAACACATCTGTAAAGCGTCCTGTCCTTGCCGTCGTGGTAGGAGGAGGATTACTTTCACCTCTTCCCCAGTTAGATTCCCGTTGTGCTGTGACATCCCCCTTATAGGCTGTGTAAAGCAAATTTTTTGGTTTGGTTTTGAACTGCTGCATCCTTTGGTAAAATTTCCGCCACTTTCTGCTTATACCGGGGGTCTATTATTGTGGCCACCCAGTACAGGTCGTTCTCCTTCATCCTTTTTATACGAGGGTCCCTCAACAGACATGACAGCATGAAAGACCCCATTTGCACAAGGTTGGATGCCGAGCAACTCATTTCCCATTCCTCCTCCTCACTGATGTCATTGACGGTCTGTTCTTCCCCCCAGCCACGTACAACACCACGGGTCCCAGATAGGTGACAACAGCGAGCACCCTGGGATGCCTGCTGTGGTTAGCCGTCCTCCTCCTCAAAGCCACATTCCTCCTCTGACTCCTCTTCCTCATACTCCTCTTGCAGCGTTGCCGCAGGTCCGGCAAGCGATGATGACAAGGCTGTTTCTGGTGGTGATGGTGACCACAACTCTTCCTCTTCACGCTCATCTACAGCCTGATCCAGCACTATTCACAGGGCACACTCCAGGAAGAAAACAAATGGGATGAGGTCGCTGATGGTGCAACTGACTAGGTTTGTCACCTCCTCAAAAGGACGCATGAGCCTACAGGCATTGCGCATGAGCGTCCAGTAATGTGGCAAAAAAATTCCCAGCTCCGCAGAGGCTGTCCTAGCACCCTGGTCATACAAATACTCGTTAACGGCTTTTTCTTGTTGGAGCAGGCGGTCGAACATTAGGAGTGTTGAATTCCAACGTGTCGGGCTGTCGCAAATCAAGCGCCTCACTGGCATGTTGTTTTGGCGGTGAATGTCTGAAAAGTGTGCCATGGCCATGTAGGAATGCCTGAAATGTCCACACACCTTCCTGGCCTGCTTGAGGACGTCCTGTAAGCCTGGGTACTTAGACACAAAGCGTTGTACGATGAGATTTAACACATGTGCCATGCACGGCACATGTGACAACTTGCCCAAATTCAATGCCGCCAACAAATTGCTTCCATTGTCACACACCACTTTGCCGATCTGCAGTTGGTGCAGGGTCAGCCACTGATCCACCTGTGCGTTCAGGGCGGACAGGAGTGCTGGTCCAGCGTGGCTCTCTGCTTTCAGGCAAGTCAACCCCAAGACAGCGTGACGCTGTCGTATCCGGGATGTGGAATAGCCCCTGGGGAGCTGGGGGGATTCAGTTGATGTGCAGCCAGACGCCGCAGCAGAAGAGGACTCAGCCGAGGAGGTTATGGAAGAGGATGGACTATGAGGAGTAGAGGAGCTGGCAGTAGGCCTGCCTGCAAGTCGTGGCGGTGTCACCAACTCCGCTGCAGAGCCACGCATTCCATGCTTGGCAGCCGTCAGCAGGTTGACCCAATGCGCAGTGTAGAAGATATACCTGCCCTGACCGTGCTTTGCAGACCAGGTATCAGTGGTCAGATGGACCCTTGCCCCAACACTGTATGCCAGAGATGCCATGACTTCCTTTTCAATCACTGAGTAGAGGTTTGGGATTGCCTTATTAGAAAAAAAAATTTGTCCGGGTGCCTTCCACTGTGGTGTCCCAATAGCGACAAATTGTTTGAAGGCCTCAGACTCCACCAGCTGGTATGGTAAAAGCTGGCGGGCTAAGAGTTCCGTCAAGCCAGCTGTCAGACGCCGGGCAAGGGGGTGACTCTGTGACATTGGCTTCTTACGCTCAAACATTTCCTTTACAGACACCTGACTGTGGGCAGATGAGATGGAACTGCTGAAGGTGAGAGGCGGAGTGGCGGGTGGTTGAGAGGGGGCAAGGAGGACAGCAGTGGTTGACGTGGCTGAAGATGCTGGACCAGGAGGAGGATGGTGGCTTTGAGCTTGTGTGCTGCTTCTACTCGTCATCATGTGTTGATCCCATAGGCGTTTGCGATGTGAGATCATGTGCCTTCGCAAAGCAGTTGTACCTAGGTGGGTGTTGGATTTCCCACGACTCAGTTTCTTTTGGCACAGGTTGCAAATGGCATCGCTGTTGTCAGAGGCAGACACACAAAAAAAATGCCACACTGTTGAGCTTTGAAATGACGGCATTCTGGTGGTGGCAACAGCATGCGTTGATTGGCGTGCTGTCTGGCTGACCCCGGGTGTCGATACATGCTGTCTGACTGTGCCACTAGCTCCTTGCGACGACCTCCCCCTGCTTCCAACTCGTCTCCTCCTTCTCTCTGTCTCCCCTTCTGAACTTTCCCCCTCTTCTTCTTCTCTTCGAGCAGGCACCCACATGGCATCCACGGACACATCGTCATCATCAACCACTTCACTTCTATCTGACACCTCAGCAAAGGAAGCAGCAGCGGGTACAACATCATCATCATCACACTGTATGTCCATGTGTGTAATGCTGCCTGACTGAGACATATCCCTGTTATCTACATCCCCTGGCAATAATGGTTGCGCATCACTAATTTCATCCAACTGATGTGTATATAACTCCTCTGAGGGATCAAGTGAAGCGGCTGTGGTGGCTGTGGTGGTAGTGGTGGTGGTGGTGGCGGCTGGCGGGAGAGTGGTAACTTGAGAGCAGGTGACCAAAGCTGAGCTGGAGGAGGATGGTGCGTTAAGGTTCTTAGCGGAAGCTGTTGAAGATTGGGTGTCCTGTGTAAGCCAGTCAACTATTTTCTCAAAATTTTTTGGGTTCAGGGTACGTGGCCTCTGAACACTGGGCATTATTCCAGGGCCAGTGGAAATCACAGCACCACGAAAACAACGGCCCCTGCGTCGTGGCCTGCCTCTGCCTGTCATTTTTTATTAGATAAGTGTTACTATGCGTGCAAGGTACTGTGCCACCCTATATAAGTGGTGGGCAGTGGGCACAGTACAGTCTGTGTGGGCCTGACACACACGGGCTTGCAAATGTGATTATATCACAGAAAATTTTTCAATCAAATTTATTTTTATCTGCAAGGTATTTGAGTGAATGACACCCTGTAACAGTATAAGTGCAGGCCTAGCCACTAGCCAGTAGGCACAATACAGTATGTGTGGGCCTGACGCACACGGGCTTGCAAATGTGATTAGATCACAGAAAATGTTTAAATAGATTTTTTTTTCTGCAAGGTATTTGAGTGAATGACACCCTGTAACGGTATGAGTGCAGGCCTAGCCAGTGGACACAATACAGTATGTGTGGGCCTGACGCACACGGGCTTGCAAATGTGATTAGATCACAGAATTTTTTTTAATAGATTTTTTTTTTCCTGCAAGGTATTTGAGTGAATGACACCCTGTAACGGTATGAGTGCAGGCCTAGCCAGTGGACACAATACAGTATGTGTGGGCCTGACGCACACGGGCTTGCAAATGTGATTAGATCACAGAAACATTTTCAATTGAATTTTTTTTTTCTGCAAGGTATTTGAGTGAATGACACCCTGTAACAGTATGAGTGCAGGCCTAGCCACTAGCCAGTGGGCACAATACAGTATGTGTGGGCCTGACGCACACGGGCTTGCAAATGTGATTAGATCACAGAAAAATTTTCAATCAAATTTTTTTTATCTGCAAGGTATTTGAGTGAATGACACCCTGTAACGGTATGAGTGCAGGCCTATCCACTAGCCAGTGGGTACAATACAGTATGTGTGGGCCTGACACACACGGGCTTGCAAATGTGATTAGATCACAGAATATTTTTTAATATAATTTTTTTTTCTGCAAGGTATTTGAGTGAATGACACCCTGTAACGATATGAGTGCAGGCCTAGCCACTAGCCAGTGGGCACAATACAGTATGTGTGGGCCTGACGCACACGGGCTTGCAAATGTGATTAGATCACAGAAAATTTTTCAATAGAATTTTTTTTTCTGCAAGGTATTTGAGTGAATGACACCCTGTAACGGTATGAGTGCAGGCCTAGCCACTAGCAGTATACAGTATGTGTGGGCCTGACACACGGGCTTGCAAATGTGATTATATCACAGAAAAAAATTTAATTGAATTTTTTTTTTATCTGCAAGGTATTTTCTGTCACACCCTGTATGAATGGTGTGCACTGTGCACACAGTGCTGTCTATGACTGAGCCTGCAGCCTCTGACACACGGGCAGCCAGGCAACTGCAATATTTATATATATATATATATATTTAAAAAAAAGCACACTGATGTACCAGCCCTGAAAAGGCTTTTTGGGGTGCTGTCAGGACGCTGTCCTTACAGCAGATTATGGAGAGGATAGGTTTGTTCAGGAGCAGCAGCACAGACGGCTTGTAAAGAGCCTGAATGGTGAACACGCAACAGCTGGGCAGGGGATCGCAGATCCAAAGCGGTCCAACGGCATGTAGAAAAAATGGAAGGCCACAGCAGCGTCTCGCCAATAATCTTCTTTATTCAGGATCACACCTCACAACAAGGCATACAAAATCTTTGCGGCAACGTTTCGGCTAGAGATAGCCTTTGTCAAGCATGTTAACAATTAAAATCACAGCCTATAAATAGCACATGATAAACCCACCCACACCGCTAAGCAACCAATGGAGTTTTAGCATATGTGTAACACACCTGTATGATAAATCAATGAGAACTGACATGATGAGACAAATCGGCCAGCTGCAACAAATCGCAATCATACCTGTGTGGGGTCACCATGCACAGACCTCCTCCGTCCATCCAGCGTCCCATAGTCGGCAATGCGCATGTCCGCATACGTCATCGCATGCGTCACCACAAGGCGACATGCGTATGACGTGCCCAACTGAATCCCGATGCATAGTCTGCGCCGGACTACTTGCGTCATCAGGCGGCGGCCGGCAAACGTCACAAGGCCACTCCCACCTGGCGCTCCAGGCTGACGTATGCATGAGGATTCAATGGGACTGTCAATAAAGGGCGATCGCACCACTGTCAAACTTGAACAGTGTGCAGAGCGCTCACTGATTAAAATCATAATTAGACATTAAAGGCGCATTGCACAAACTATTAGCGCGAGGAAAGACCAAGGGAACATGAAAGGATATGGACACCACACAGGTATAGGCGCAGCAGGCATAATGAAAAAAGTGAAAGATCACTATGTGTTAACAACAGATAACACTCACATTAGGCACAAATTCTCATTGATAAATCATGTACCATATCAAGGTGTTTGTGGAAAAAAACACAATATTCATCGTGGTGCTATACAGCGGTGTGATTAAGGCATATAATTAAAAAACATAACAAGATACTATAACAGAAAAGAAATATATGAAAACAGCCCTGTTAGAAATTTGATTAGATCCAGAATTAGCTGATGCCAGCCACATTAAACTCTAGATTTAAACCAAATGGCTGTAAAGATTTCAATGTGTAGATCCATTTGAGCTCCTTCTTCCTTAATATTGCGTCCTTGTCACCCCCCCTCCGTAACGGGCCCACACTGTCAATAACTCTAAAGCGAAGCTGGTTAACAGAATGCCCCGCCTCCACGAAGTGTTACGCAACGGGCTTATCCATGTTCATCTTGCGTATGGTACTCTTATGTTTGTTAATACGTTCTCTAACTTCCATGGTGGTCTCTCCCACATAAATAAGGCTGCAAGGGCACTGGATGGCATAAATCACATCCCGTGACCTGCAGGTGTAATAGCCCTTGATTTTATATTTTTTCCCACTGTAAGGGTGGGAGAAATGTTCACCTTTGAGAACGTTACCACAATTACAACAAGATAAACATGGATAAGTCCCGTTTTTGCGCGGTGCAAGTAGTTTTTGTGTCGGTGACTGGCCGCCTATGTCGGATTTAACCAGTCTATCACGGAGGCTAGGGTTCCGCCTGTACGCCATCATCGGTGGGGACTTGAATTCTTCTATATCTGGCAAACCCCTTTGGAGTATATGCCATTCCTTTCTAAGGATATGGGCGATGTCGCCACTGTCCCGGCCGAAGATGGACACAAACGGAACCCTAGCCTCAGAGTTCGCTTTTGTTGATTTCCGTAGTGCAGTGCATCTGTCAACCAACTTCACCCTCTGTTTGGTTCGAACAAGTAGGGGTTTCGGGTAACCTCGTTCCAAGAAACGCGTGCACATAGTGTCAATCCTCTGTGCACATATTTCTTCGTCGGAAACTATTCTCTTTACCCTTAAGAGCTGACTCCATGGGAGGGAGTCAAGCATTCTATGTGGGTGATAGCTATCATGCATGAGTAAAGTATTGCGGTCAGTAGGCTTCCGATAGAGGTCCGTAGCCAAAAGACCCTCCATCACGTAGACACGCACATCAAGGAACTGCAACTCACTGGAAGAAACAGTTACAGTGAATTGCAGGCCCGGGACCCCCGCATTCAAATGTAGATGAAATGTTTCAAGTTCATCCATGGTGCCTGTCCAGATCATAAAGATGTCGTCGATGTAGCGCCACCAACATAGGACTCTCCCAGAGAAAGGGGAGTGATACACGAGTTTGTCCTCCACCTCAGCCATAAAGATGTTAGCGTAGGTGGGGGCCACGTTAGACCCCATGGCCACACCCCGCTGCTGCTGATAGAAGGTGTCCCCGAAGAGGAAGTAACTCCTCTTCAGGACCACCTCCAAGAGGCGGAGGACAAATCGGCACACCCCCGGGGAGAGCCCCATGTCGGCCAGGGGCCACATCGACGACACCTAGCCCATATGTATGGTCAATCGATGTGTACAAAGATACTGCATCGAAACTAACTAACAGAAATTGGGCGGGCAGTTGTAAATCCTGTAATTTGGAAAGAAAGTGCCCAGTATCCTTGATATAGGATGGGGCGGAGGTCGCCCGGACCTGCAATAACTTGTCCAGAAAGACAGACAATGGATTGAAGACCGAGCCCCTGCCAGAAACAATCGGTCGACCCGGTGGATCAATCAATCTCTTGTGGATCTTGGGGAGTATGTATAACATCGGGGTGATAGGGTGGGGCACGATGAGGTATTGGTACAAACCATCATCTATAATTGAACTTTGTAGTGCCTCCTCCAATATCACCCCGATGTCACGCATGAGATCCCATTTGGGGTCCCCGGGTAGTTGTTTATATACCTCAAGATCACTCAATTGTCTGTCTATCTCTCCAACGTACATCGCAGTGTCCATAACGACCACCGCCCCACCCTTATCAGCAGGCTTGATGGTAATGCGGGTGTCTCATTCCAATGCCATGATAGCCTGTCGTTCCGGCATCGAGAGGTTATTCCTACCACCACTAGTGGGACTTAAAGATTCGATCTGCTTATGCACTATGTGAATATATGATTCAACCACATGGTTGGTATGAGGTGGTGAAAAGACACTGGGTTTCTTGAGTTGTAATTCCTTACATGTGAGTAACGCAGTATTGTTATTGCTAATCACAGGTATTTTATTACTGACGTGGAGGGTTCATCCGTGGAATCGGAGACGGTGGAGAAGCCGTCTCCGATTCCACGGATGAACCCTCCACGTCAGCCCCTTTTTTAGGTCAACCAGGCGACGGGGATGTCGCCGGGGTGGAAGAAAACACCATCGGTCACGTAAAAGGGAAACCACCTCAGAATCAAGTGATGTCTGCGAGATCAACCAGACGCAATCCACGGAGATAACACAATTAGTCATAAATATTTCCTCAGTGCCACTCACCCCTGTACAGACACGGGTATTGAGTCGTGGACTAAGTTTTTCTCCTACTGTTGATAGAGACTGGTTTTCTTTAGAGTTGGATTTACAACGTTTCTTTAGAAACTTACGTTTAAAGTGTTTTTTTGCATCTAAGAATGTTGATGGTAATAAAATACCTGTGATTAGCAATAACAATACTGCGTTACTCACATGTAAGGAATTACAACTCAAGAAACCCAGTGTCTTTTCACCACCTCATACCAACCATGTGGTTGAATCATATATTCACATAGTGCATAAGAAGATCGAATCTTTAAGTCCCACTAGTGGTGGTAGGAATAACCTCTCGATGCCGGAACGACAGGCTATCATGGCATTGGAACGAGACACCCGCATTACCATCAAGCCTGCTGATAAGGGTGGGGCGGTGGTCGTTATGGACACTGCGATGTACGTTGGAGAGATAGACAGACAATTGAGTGATCTTGAGGTATATAAACAACTACCCGGGGACCCCAAATGGGATATTATGCGTGACATCGGGGTGATATTGGAGGAGGCACTACAAAGTTCAATTATAGATGATGGTTTGTACCAATACCTCATGGTGCCCCACCCGATCACCCCGATGTTATACATACTCCCCAAGATCCACAAGAGATTGACTGATCCACCGGGTCGACCGATTGTTTCTGGCAGGGGCTCGGTCTTCAATCCATTGTCTGTCTTTCTGGACAAGTTATTGCAGGTCCGGGCGACCTCCGCCCCATCCTATATCAAGGATACTGGGCACTTTCTTTCCAAATTACAGGATTTACAACTGCCCGCCCAATTTCTGTTAGTTAGTTTCGATGTAGTATCTTTGTACACATCGATTGACCATACATATGGGCTAGGGTGTCGTCGATGTGGCCCTGGCCGACATGGGGCTCTCCCCGGGGGTGTGCCGATTTGTCCTCCTGCCTCTTGGAGGTGGTCCTGAAGAGGAGTTACTTCCTCTTCGGGGACACCTTCTATCAGCAGCAGCGGGGTGTGGCCATGGGGTCTAACGTGGCCCCCACCTACGCTAACATCTTTATGGCTGAGGTGGAGGACAAACTCGTGTATCACTCCCCTTTCTCTGGGAGAGTCCTATGTTGGTGGCGCTACATCGACGACATCTTTATGATCTGGACAGGCACCATGGATGAACTTGAAACATTTCATCTACATTTAATGCGGGGGTCCCGGGCCTGCAATTCACTGTAACTGTTTCTTCCAGTGAGTTGCAGTTCCTTGATGTGCGTGTCTACGTGATGGAGGGTCTTTTGGCTACGGACCTCTATCGGAAGCCTACTGACCGCAATACTTTACTCATGCATGATAGCTATCACCCACATAGAATGCTTGACTCCCTCCCATGGAGTCAGCTCTTAAGGGTAAAGAGAATAGTTTCCGACGAAGAAATATGTGCACAGAGGATTGACACTATGTGCACGCGTTTCTTGGAACGAGGTTACCCGAAACCCCTACTTGTTCGAACCAAACAGAGGGTGAAGTTGGTTGACAGATGCACTGCACTACGGAAATCAACAAAAGCGAACTCTGAGGCTAGGGTTCCGTTTGTGTCCATCTTCGGCCGGGACAGTGGCGACATCGCCCATATCCTTAGAAAGGAATGGCATATACTCCAAAGGGGTTTGCCAGATATAGAAGAATTCAAGTCCCCACCGATGATGGCGTACAGGCGGAACCCTAGCCTCCGTGATAGACTGGTTAAATCCGACATAGGCGGCCAGTCACCGACACAAAAACTACTTGCACCGCGCAAAAACGGGACTTATCCATGTTTATCTTGTTGTAATTGTGGTAACGTTCTCAAAGGTGAACATTTCTCCCACCCTTACAGTGGGGAAAAATATAAAATCAAGGGCTATTACACCTGCAGGTCACGGGATGTGATTTATGCCATCCAGTGCCCTTGCAGCCTTATTTATGTGGGAGAGACCACCATGGAAGTTAGAGAACGTATTAACAAACATAAGAGTACCATACGCAAGATGAACATGGATAAGCCCGTTGCGAAACACTTCGTGGAGGCGGGGCATTCTGTTAACCAGCTTCGCTTTAGAGTTATTGACAGTGTGGGCCCGTTACGGAGAGGGGGTGACAAGGACGCAATATTAAGGAAGAAGGAGCTCAAATGGATCTACACATTGAAATCTTTACAGCCATTTGGTTTAAATCTAGAGTTTAATGTGGCTGGCATCAGCTAATTCTGGATCTAATCAAATTTCTAACAGGGCTGTTTTCATATATTTCTTTTCTGTTATAGTATCTTGTTATGTTTTTTAATTATATGCCTTAATCACACCGCTGTATAGCACCACGATGAATATTGTGGTTTTTTCCACAAACACCTTGATATGGTACATGATTTATCAATGAGAATTTGTGCCTAATGTGAGTGTTATCTGTTGTTAACACATAGTGATCTTTCACTTTTTTCATTATGCCTGCTGCGCCTATACCTGTGTGGTGTCCATATCCTTTCATGTTCCCTTGGTCTTTCCTCGCGCTAATAGTTTGTGCAATGCGCCTTTAATGTCTAATTATGATTTTAATCAGTGAGCGCTCTGCACACTGTTCAAGTTTGACAGTGGTGCGATCGCCCTTTATTGACAGTCCCATTGAATCCTCATGCATACGTCAGCCTGGAGCGCCAGGTGGGAGTGGCCTTGTGACGTTTGCCGGCCGCCGCCTGATGACGCAAGTAGTCCGGCGCAGACTATGCATCGGGATTCAGTTGGGCACGTCATACGCATGTCGCCTTGTGGTGACGCATGCGATGACGTATGCGGACATGCGCATTGCCGACTATGGGACGCTGGATGGACGGAGGAGGTCTGTGCATGGTGACCCCACACAGGTATGATTGCGATTTGTTGCAGCTGGCCGATTTGTCTCATCATGTCAGTTCTCATTGATTTATCATACAGGTGTGTTACACATATGCTAAAACTCCATTGGTTGCTTAGCGGTGTGGGTGGGTTTATCATGTGCTATTTATAGGCTGTGATTTTAATTGTTAACATGCTTGACAAAGGCTATCTCTAGCCGAAACGTTGCCGCAAAGATTTTGTATGCCTTGTTGTGAGGTGTGATCCTGAATAAAGAAGATTATTGGCGAGACGCTGCTGTGGCCTTCCATTTTTTCTACTTACAGCAGATTAGTCTGTGGACACAGAACAATGCCCTAGCTAACGCTTTCCCTATTGAATCAGCAGCAGCAGTACTCTCCCTCCTCTCACTGTGAATGCAGTTTCTGAATGAATCTAAAATGGATGCTGTCCAGGAGGTGGGAGGGTCTGGGAGGGAAGGTCTGCTGCTGATTGGCTGGAATGTGTCTGCTGACTGTGAGATACAGGGTCAAAGTTTACTCAATGATGATGTATAGGGGGCGGACCGAACATCGCATATGTTTGCCCGCAGCGGCGAACGCGAACAAGCTATGTTCGCCGGGAACTATTCGCCGGCGAATAGTTCGGGACATCACTATATGGGACATGCGTTATAACACCTTGGAAGGGCCCTGGGATAGTACCCTGCGCACGCTGAAATTGGCGTCACGATAAATACAGGATATATTATCCACCTGACCCGGCCACTGCATTAAAATGGCTTCAGCGTACCCGTTCCTGGTCACTGCATAGATACAGTAACAGAACCAAGCTGTGTGTATAGATACAGTAACAGAACCAAGCTGTGTGTATAGATACAGTAACAGAACCAAACTGTGTGCGACGATACAGTAATAGAACCAAGCTGCCTGCATAGATACGGTAACAGAACCAAGCTGCGTGCATAGATACGGTAACAGAACCAAGCTGCGTGCATAGATACGGTAACAGAACCAAGCTGCGTGCATAGATACAGTAACAGAACCAAACTGTGTAATAAATAACTACAACATTTAATTTAGCATTCCAAGTTTATTCTAGACATAATACTAGCAAGCAGTATCTTGTGAATGTAGTTTTTTTATTTAGTTGTTTACTAGGAGGAATAGTATGTGTAAGAACATTTGGATATGAATGGGGATCTGTCATTTATGCCAGCTTTTGGCTGGACAAAGAATGATTATTTTTTTTCCTCTGGCCAAAAGCCAGCATATATGACGGATACAGTGATCTACTGGACAGACTGCCAGAGTTCAAAACGCAGATGCGAACGCAGTTTTAAGGCTATTATGGGCCCTGGGCTGTGTGAAAACTGTAGACCCCACCTGTGTAACATATAGACATGGTAACAGAACCATGCTCACTACAGAGACACAATATACGTATATTTTATGCGTGAATATATAAATCAATATATATATATGTGTACATGTGAGTATATACAGTAGATATATACAGTGTGAGTGTATAGATATATATGTAGTGTTTGTGTGAGTATATAGATACACTGCCTGTCCCCAAAAAAAGTCGCCACCAAAAAAAATTAAGATTCTCAATGGGGTTAAGGTCTGGACTCTGTGGTGGCCAATCCATGTATGAAAATGATGTCTCATGCTCCCTGAACCACTCTTTCACAATTTGAGCCCGATGAATCCTGGCATTGTAATTTTGGAATATGCCCGTGCCATCAGGGAAGAACAAATCCATTGATGGAATAACCTGGTCATTCAGTATGTTCAGGTAGTCAGCTGACCTCATTCTTGGAGCACATACTGTTGCTGAACCTAGACCTGACCAACTGCAGCAACCCCAGATCATAGCACTGCCCCCACAGCCTTGTAGAGTAGGCACTAGGCATGATGGGTGCATCCCTTCATCTTCCTCTCTTCTTACCCTGATGCGCCCATCACTCTGGAACATGGTAAATCTGGACTCATCAGACCACATGACCTTCTTCCATTGCTCCAGAGTCCAATCTTTATGCTCCCTAGCAAATTTAAGCCTTTTTTTTTTTATTGCCTCACTGATTAGTGGTTTTCATACGACTACACGTCACTGCACATGACCAAACGAACACCATACCCACAGTGAAGCATGGTGGTGGCAGCATCATGCTTTGGGGCTGTTATACTTCATGCTGGAACTGGGACTCGCTAGGATATGCCCCCATTGTCTGATAGCTGCGGGACCTCTGAGACCCGCACCTACAAAGAGAATGGAGCTGAGAAACTTGAGGAGGGCGCACTGCGCATGCACAGCCGCCCTCCATTCATTTCTATGGAGCCTCTGAAAATAGCCGAGCGCTGGCTTGGCTATTTCCGTTGGCCCCATAGAAATGAATAGGAGCGGTGGCCGGGCATGCGTGGTGCGCTCCTAATAACTTCAATGGGAGAGGCGAGGAGCTGCGCCTGGTGGTGGACAGACCCCGGGGTCCACCAGCCACAACTCTCCCTGGCTCCGTTCTCCTTGTAGGTGCGGGTCCCAGCGGTGGGACCCGCACCTATCAGACAATGGAGGCATATCCTAGCGATATGCCCCCATTGTCTAAGATGGGATAACCCCTTTAAGCTAAAAGGAATTAAGAACAGTTCCAAATACCAGTCAATATTGGCACAAAACCTTCAGTCTTCTGCTAGAAAGCTGAATATGAAGAGGAACTTCATCTTTCAGCATGACAATGACCCAAAGCATACATCCATATCAACAAAGGAATGGCTTCACCAGAAGAAGATTAAAGTTTTGGAATGCCCCAGCCACAGCCAAGACCTGAATCTGTGGGGTGATCTGAAGAGGGCTGTGCACAGGAGATGCCCTCGCAATTTGACAGATTTGGAGTGTTTTCACAACGAAGAGTGGGCAAGTCTTGCCAAGTCAAAATGTGCCATGCTGATAGACTCATACCCAAAAAGACTGAGTGCTGTAATAAAATCAAAAGGTGCTTCAACAAAGTATTAGTTTAAGGGTGTGCACACTTTTGCAACCATATTATTTTATTTTTAGATTTTTTCTTCCCTCTACCTAAAAGATTTCAGTTTGTTTTTCAATTGAGTTGTACAGTTTATAGGTCACATTAAAGGTGGAAAACGTTCTGAAATGATTTATCTTTGTCTCTTTTTATTACATCACAGAAACCTGACATTTTAACAGGGGTGTGTAGACTTTTTATATCCACTGTATATACAGAGGACATATGAGTATATAGATATATGTATAGTGGACGTGTGTTGTTGTGGGGTTTCGCTCTGGTAGATAGGGTAAGCAGTAGTGTTGATCGTGCACCATAGTGCTCGGGGACTTGTGCAGAACACATCGGGATGCTCTGGTGCTCTACCGAGCACCCGAGTATAATGGAAGTTAATGGGAGAACCCGAGCATTAAACCAGGCACCCCCTGCTCTAAAGAGGAGAGGGTGCCTGGTTAATAGTAAAAGGTCAGAAATTAATGGAAACACCACCAAAATGGTTCGGAAACAGCATGGGGTGGATGTCTGGATGCATCTTGGACTCCCAAGTCACTGCTGGGAACAATGTTGTCCGAGTAGTACGCTACTTTTACAGACTGACAATAATACGCACCAAACCGAAGATAAAATCGATTTTAGAGGAAAAATTGTTAGGAAACATTTTTTTCCTGTAAACTTACTTGTATTTAAAGTGCAAGTGCTGCCAAAAATTACAAGGAAGAGGCACTCCGATACAACCTGTATATCACATAAAGGAGGGCCTCATTCGCATGCTGGTGCAATTGTTCATGTAGTAGGACTCCTACACTCATAAAGCCTATGCACTAAATGAAAGGGCTGCCAAAAATTACAAGGAACCGGCACTACAATACACCCTTTGTTACACATAAAGGAGGGCGTCATACACAGCTTTGAAAAATTATGATTTGATGGCCTGCTGGTGAACCTCAAAAACATTTGGAGCAAGGGACTGCTGATCTGACCATCTAAAACATTATGGGTAAGCGGCCTGCTGCAGCTTTGATGACTCTAGATAACCTGGGGCCGATTGCACGTCCCCATGACGGCGATGATCCATTCGGATGTCTGGCCTATCAACTTTTGATGTTATTTTGCAAACCATGGTGACTACGAGAACGGGGAATCAGGGTTCGATTCAGGAGAGGGAGCCTGAGAAACTTGACTGTGTGGCTGTACCCTAATAAAGAGATTAAAACACATGTCCAGTCACTTACAGGTTTTGTCTCCACGGACTTTAGTTCTTCACTTTCCTTTTCTTTTCGATTTGGTCCAGACCATCACAGGCAGATGTCTTTGGTGTGTACCCCCCTTCCGCATAAGAAGACACCAGAATTATCATATGGCACAAGGTAGATAGGAAACTGTTACAGATTTTTCAACTCAGACCCTAAATTTATACAGACTCCAGATCAGCCCCCAAATGTATACAGGGCACTGTCATCCTCAAGCTACTCCTAATACTATGCCCGCTGTGCTCCCCCATGTATTACTCCCCCAAGTAATAGTGCCCCCAATAGTGATAATACTCCCCAAGAGAGCCCCCCCCCCTTTGATGACTCTAGATAACCTGGGGCCGATTGCACGTCCCCATGACGGCGATGATCCATTCGGATGTCTGGCCTATCAACTTTTGATGTTATTTTGCAAACCATGGTGACTACGAGAACGGGGAATCAGGGTTCGATTCAGGAGAGGGAGCCTGAGAAACAGCTACGGCTACCACATCAAAGCAAGACAGCATGCGCACAAATTACCTATTAGGTATAATTAGGTGAGGGCCTGTAGGTGATCTGACCCTGTAAAAGATTTTAGGTGCGGGCCTGCTGGTGAGCTGACCCTCTAAAAGGTTGTAGGTGAGGGCCTGCAGGTGAGCTGACCCTCTAAAACATTTAATTCGAGGGCCTTCAGGTGAGCTGACCTTCTAAAAGATTTTAGGTGCGGGCCTGCTGGTGAGCTGACCCTGTAAAAGATTTTAGGTGCGGGCCTGCTGGTGAGCTGACCCTGTAAAAGATTTTAGGTTCGGGCCTGCTGGTGAGCTGACCCTCTAGAACATTATATGCGAGGGCCTTCAGGTGAGCTGACCCTGTAAAACATTATATGTGAGGGCCTGCTGTGACCCTTTGTAGGGTTACGGCCACGCTATCAGGTTTCTGGATGTAGTTCTGGAAGAAGTGGATCATAAAAGGAGAGAAAGTATATAGGGCAAATACGACTTCTCTTTTTTTTATTCACTCCTGTTTGTTGCTACCAAAACTACATCTGGAAACTTGACTGTGTGGCTGTACCCTAATAAAGAGATTAAAACACATGTCCAGTCACTTACAGGTTTTGTCTCCAAGGACTTTAGTTCTTCACTTTCCTTTTCTTTTCGATTTGGTCCAGACCATCACAGGCAGATGTCTTTGGTGTGTACCCCTCTTCCGCATAAGAAGACACCAGAATTATCATATGGCACAAGGTAGATAGGAAACTGTTACAGATTTTTCAACTCAGACCCTAAATTTATACAGACTCCAGATCAGCCCCCAAATGTATACAGGGCACTGTCATCCTCAAGCTACTCCTAATACTATGCCCGCTGTGCTCCCCCATGTATTACTCCCCCACCAAGTAATAGTGCCCCCAATAGTGATAATACTCCCCAAGAGAGCCCCCCCCCCCCCCCCATTAGTAGCAATGCCCTACAACTCCCAGCATTTCCCTGGCTCTTACATTGAATCCATTCTTTTTCACTTCAGGACAGGCCTTGAAAAGAGTCAAATCTACATGAGAAGAGTCAGAGTTATTCAAAAGCTTCTGCTCTCCCCACCCATCTGCTGATGATTGGCAGTTGTCTTCTAGGAAGAAAGGTAAGGAGAAGACTTCCAACCATCAGCAGATGGGCGGGGAGAGCAGGAGCGTATGAATAACTCTGACTTTTCTCAGGTAGACTGGACTCTTTCCAAGGCCCAGTCTGCAATGATTATGATGCTGGTTCTCGGCAACCATTTACTTTTAGCTGATGAGTGACACACCGCTGAAATCAGTATGTCTGTCACTACATTATGCTGTCCTCGGTGAGTTCAGCATAAAATTGATGACAGGTTCCCTTTAAGGACAGAGTTATTGTTCCAGGACAACTGCAATCTCTATATAGAAATATCCACACTCAAAAGCTACTTAGTGGAATTAGGAATAATAGTTTTAATGCAAAGGCATCAAGTGCACAAAATACCCAGGAAAAAACAACGTGGAGGTCTCTTTGTATTTCAATCTTTTTATCAGGGTTTTATTTTAACATCAAGAAAAGTAAACATAGTTTTGTGGACGCAGCCACAATTTAAGCAATAGTTGGTGCAGTATACATGTTATTAAGACATACAGTATGTACCATGGCATCCGCATGGATGCTGCCAGACATGGAACTTAACTTGGCGAAGGTATGGATTCATTAGAAGTACATTCAAGTAACAGAATAAACAAAAGTAAAAATAAACCAAAGGTGTCAATAAAAGCAGTTCTCGCAGTATCTGTTTGTGTTATTCGTGTCTAGTTTATTTATAAGCACCCGTTTGTGTGTGTCAGGGTTGATATCTGGGGTGTTTCAGCTATGGCTCCCACGCATTCTCCACTTTTTTCCTGTTGATCATCTTATCTGGTAGCATCTTATCATAATGACATGTTGTGTTTAGGGTATTGTATACTTCTTCTATTTTCGGGGGGGCTTGTTTTTTCCAATGACGGGTTATCACCAGCTTGGCACTTAAGACTACATGACCAATAAATGTTCTTATTGAGGGTGCCAACTGGTGGATATTTATAAATAGCAGGGCCATAGCTGGAAATGGTGAGATTTCTTCAGCGCTGATATCAGAAATCAATGTGAATATCTCCTGCCAATATGTTTGTAATTTGGGACAACTCCATAATATGTGCATCAGGGCTCAAGTTTGACCGCATTCTCTCCAAGAGCATGCTGACACTCCTGGGTATATTTTACTTAGTCTAAGAGGTGTAAAATACCAACAAAGTAGCGTCTTTACCCCTGCTTCACAATGGGTGGTACATTTAAATGTGGTGGACAGATGGTCCAGTGCTTTGGCCCACTCCTCCTCTGTAAATACTTTGGCCCACTCCTCCTCTGTAAATACATGGTTTAATGAAAGAAATGACTGGGACATAACCATACCAGGGTACTCTTTATACAGAAGAGACAGAGAAGGCAAGAAAGGAGGAGGAGTGGCCCTGTATGTGAAAGATAGCATTAAATCTAACCTAATACAAGTTGGTGAGGCCAACATAGAGTCAGTTTGGGTTACGTTGCAGTTTGCTAATCATGCAGTAACTCATGTAGGTGTGATATATAGACCACCTGATCAAGTTAAAGAACTAGATGTTCTACTAGTTGAAGAAATAGCTAAAATGACAATGAAAGGAGAAGTTATCATTATGGGAGATTTCAATCTTCCAGATATAAACTGGAAAACCAAAATAGCAAGTTCTACCAGGAGTACAGATATTCTAAATTCCCTACTGGGGTTATCCCTACAACAAATGGTTGAGGAGCCAACCCGGAGGGAGGCCATTTTGGATTTGATATTCACAAATGGGGATTCGGTATATGATGTCATTGTAGGCGAAACCTTGGGATCTAGTGATCACCAGTCAGTGTGGTTTAATATAAGAACTGTGAAAGAGTCCCACCACACAAAAACAAAAGTTTTAGATTTTAGAAAAACAGACTTTTCAAAAATGAAATTAGTCATAAATGAGTCCTTATCAGACTGGAACGGATTACATGGAGTCCAGGAGAAATGGGACTACTTAAAAGGTGCATTATTGAAGGCAACAGAAAATTGCATTAGACTTGTCAGTAAAAGCAAAAAAAGGAAGAGACCACTGTGGTACTCAGCAGAAGTGGCCCAAATCATTAAAAATAAAAAGCTAGCATTTTGTAATTATAAAAAAAACCAGAGCAATGAAGATAAGGAAATCTACAAGATTAGGCAGAAAGAGGCCAAGCAAGTTATAAGAACTTCTAAAGCTCAGGCAGAAGAAAAACTAGCTCAGTCTATGAAAAAAGGGGATAAGACATTCTTCAGATATATAAATGAAAAAAGGAAATTAAAACAAGGAATAACTAAATTAAAAACAAAGGACGGAAGGTATGTAGAAGAGAATAAAGGGCTAGCCGACTGCCTTAATGAATACTTCAGTTCAGTTTTTACAAAAGAAAAAGAAGGAGAAGGACCTCCACTAGAAAGGATGACTAATAAATCGTTTGATGCATGTGTCTTTACAGAGGAAGATGTTCTAAGTTTGCTGTCTAAAGTGAAGACAAATAAGTCACAGGGGCCTGATGAGATACACCCAAAATTATTAAAAGAGCTTAGTGGTGAGCTGGCAAAACCGTTAACAGATTTATTTAACCAATCATTAGTAACAGGAGTCGTCCCGGAAGATTGGAAATTGGCAAATGTCGTGCCCATTCACAAGAAAGGTAGTAGGGAGGAATCGAGCAACTATAGACCAGTGAGTCTGACATCAATAGTAGGCAAATTAATGGAAACCCTATTAAAAGATAGGATTGTGGAACATCTAAAATCCCATGGATTGCAAGATGAAAAACAACATGGGTTTACTTCAGGGAGATCATGTCAAACAAATCTTATAGATTTTTTTGACTGGGTGACTAAAATAATAGACGGTGGAGGTGCAGTAGACATCGCTTATCTAGATTTTAGTAAGGCTTTTGACACTGTCCCACATAGAAGACTTATCAATAAACTGCAGTCATTGAGCATGGATTCCCATATTGTTGAGTGGATTAGGCAGTGGCTGAGTGACAGACAACAGAGGGTTGTAGTCAATGGAGAACATTCAAAACAAGGTCATGTTACCAGTGGGATACCACAGGGATCTGTACTGGGACCAATTTTGTTTAATATCTTCATAAGTGATATTGCAAAAGGCCTCGATGGTAAGGTTTGTCTTTTTGCTGATGACACAAAGATATGTAACAGGGTTGATGTTCCTGGAGGGAAACGCCAAATGGAAAAGGATTTAGGAAAACTAGAAGAATGGTCAGAACTCTGGCAACTGAAATTTAATGTGGATAAGTGCAAGATAATGCACCTGGGGCGTAAAAACCCAAGGGCAGAATATAGAATATTTGACACAGTCCTGACCTCAGTATCTGAGGAAAGGGATTTAGGAGTAATTATTTCAGAAGACTTAAAGGTGGGAAGACAATGTAATAGAGCAGCACGAAATGCCAGCAGAATGCTTGGATGTATAGGGAGAGGTATAAGCAGTAGAAAGAGTGAAGTGCTTATGCCGCTGTACAGAACACTGGTGAGACCTCACTTGGAGTATTGTGCGCAGTACTGGAGGCCATATCTCCAGAAGGATATAGATACTCTAGAGAGAGTTCAGAGAAGAGCTACTAAACTAGTACATGGATTGCAGGATAAAACTTACCAGGAAAGGTTAAAAGACCTTAATATGTATAGCTTGGAAGAAAGAAGAGACAGAGGGGATATGATAGAAACTTTTAAATACATAAAGGGAATCAACTCGGTAAAGGAGGAGAGCATATTTAAAAGAAGAAAAACTACCACAAGAGGACACAGTTTTAAATTAGAGGGGCAAAGGTTTAAAAGTAATATAAGGAAGTATTACTTTACTGAGAGAGTAGTGGATGCATGGAATAGCCTTCCTGCAGAAGTGGTAGCTGCAAATACAGTGAAGGAGTTTAAGCATGCATGGGATAGGCATAAGGCTATCCTTCATATAAGATAGGGCCAGGGACTATTCATAGGATTCAGATATATTGGGCAGACTAGATGGGCCAAATGGTTCTTATCTGCCGACACATTCTATGTTTCTATGTTTCTATGTTGTTGTAAGTCAGCTTCCCACGCTAGGAAGGTGTTTTGATAAGCACGTTTTTATCACCCAGAATATCATAGATGTGTTTGGTGTTTTTTGTGGAAACCTTTGAGGACTGGAACTTTCTGATTATGTCACAATTATGTTTGGGAGGAGAGAGTATGATTGGATTTAAGAAGTGTCTTATTCTCAAATAATTGTAAAATTCCCTGCTTGGGATCGGGAAGGATGTTCTGATGGTTTCAAAAGGTATCATTAAGTTATTCTCCGCCAATTGTGAGCTGTCTCTAATCCCCATCTTATACCATGTGGTTAGGTCTATATTTCCAATTCCCCATTCTAATGTTGAGACAGTTATGAGTTGTTTCGGAAAAGAGGTGGGTTTCCCATGTGAGGAGTGTAACTGAGCCCATAATGGATTAGTGTTGTGTCGTAAGTAGAGGGTTATTTAGGGTTTCTCTCCTCCAGACGGAGTTGATCAATATTACCTAAAGTGTGGCTTTCAATCTGTACCCAAGGTTTCTGTTGTTCATCCAACCACCATTCTTTCAAGAAGGATAACCCTATTGCTCTGTAATAGTCCTTAATTGAAGATAGGCCTATACCTCCCACTTTTTTCCACCTAGTCAACATGGAGTGTGCTATCCGAGGTTGTTTTCTACTCCAGATGTATCTATTTAGGAGGGTCTGAGCTTTTTTGAAAAATGTGTCTGGCACGTGAATAGGCAGAGCACGGAATATATACCGGTATATCAATTTGGGAAGGGTCATCATTTGGAAGGACAACACTTTACCCACCCACGATATTTCTTGCTGAGATCTTTTTCTAAAGTGGTTAGTGTCACGAACTATGGATCCGATCGCTCCGGATCCCACAGCTGTGACATAGTGGTCTGTGACGGAGTCTGCGCACACACAGAGACCTCACGTGACCGGGGTATTACCATTCGGCTAACACCCCCCCACTACACTTCGGTAACTGCCACCACGTGGGTTCCCGGTCCACGAGCCGACTATCCGGGTCATTCACTATCACACAGATCAGTGGATGAACCGGATATCACTTACTGACCAACCGCAGTCAATCACCCCCAGCTACAATTCCTAAATACAATTTAACTAACTACCTGGTAACGTCTCTTCAAAGGCAAGGTACGTTGTTCAGCAGCTTAGAATATGGAAGACTTGGCCATTTAGATTTTATAATCTTTAATAAGAGGTAAAAAGCAGTGCATACAAGTCTAATGAAAATGACTATAAAACTACAGAATAATAATAACAATATGGTAATGCTGGGACCTGTAGTTCTTCTACCACCCATAGGTCAGTTACGGAATCACATCCTCTAGTCATATTTGATACCCAATTAACCACAATACTCTGTAGAGCCTGGATCTGGTGTCAGAAAGGGCATAAGTTGATTCATAAATGAAATATGAAAGTGGACTGGTTTTATGCCCAGAGCTAATTAAGGGGCTATTAGCTCTCCTCAAACCAGACCTGGAAATTAATGACGTCACGCTCCAGCCAGGCTTGACAGCGAGCTGATCTTATCTTACCGGACAGGATGAGCTGGGCCTGGTATAGCTTTTATGACCTTTTATAGCTGGTCTCAAAGAGTAGTGGTAATAAAAGTGACCATCTATATCATAGGCGACCCAGGCTTCAGGAAGATGAGAGTTCACAGTTTTTTTACATATGCCAGAAGCATATAAGATGGCTACCCAGAGGAATTATGTACGTATGCCGGCACACCTCCCTCTTTTAAAAGGTTGCCTGGGGAAATGGCCACAAGCCTATTCCACAGCAACCCAGCCGTCTCCGGCCGATTCTCCCTGCCGCGACAACCCGTCGGCATTTCCATGTAAACTACCTTTTCTGTGCTGCACGGTGAAGTTGTACTGCTGCAAAATCAGGCTCCATCTCAGCAGTTTTGCATTGTCTCCTGCGAGACGTGCCAACCAGCTGAGGGGATTGTGATCAGTGATCACTGTGAAATTGCGTCCATACAGGTAGTGTTGTAGCTTTTGCAGGGACCACACAATAGCTAAACACTCCTTCTCTATTGTGGAGTAGCTGGTCTCCCTGGCCAGTAACTTACGGCTCAGGTATAGTACAGGATGCTCCTCCCCGGCCTGGTTCACCTGACTCAGGACTGCACCCAGACCAAAGGCGGAAGCATCCGTGTGGACCACAAACTTCCGAGTGAAATCTGGGGCCTGAAGCACAGGAGCACTGGCTAGTGCATCCTTCAGGGCATGGAAGCCTTGCTCGCATTCCGGCGTCCATGACACCATCCTGGGCAGCTTCTTCTTGGTCAAGTCTGTCAGAGGCTTGGCCAGGGCGCTATAGTTCGGGATGAACTTCCTATAGTACCCGGCCGTTCCCAAGAAAGACATGACCTGCTTCTTGGTGAGAGGTGTTGGCCATCTCGTAATGGCTTTCACCTTCTCTACTTTCAGGCCTCAGTGTGCCTCCTCCTACTCTGTGGCCTAAGTAAGTGACCTCATTCATGCCCAGCTGGCACTTGCCAGGCTTAACAGTTAGTCCAGCCGCAGCAAGTTTGTCCAGTACTTGCGACAGGTGCACCAGATGCTCCTTCCACGTGGGGCTATACACGGCAATGTCGTCTAAATAGGCGACAGCACATTCTTCTAGTCCTTCCAGCAAGTCATTCACAAGCCTTTGAAAGGTGGCTGGCGCATTCTTCATCCCAAACGGCATTACAGTAAATTCGTATAAGCCGAAAGGGGTGATGAAGGCCGAATCTGCCAATACCCCCTGCTCAGGTCCATGATTGTCAGGTAGCTGGCTCCTGCCAACTTATCTAACAGTTCATCAATCCTGGGCATGGGGTAAGCATCCGAGGTTGTGATGGCATTCAGTTTCCGATAATCCACACAGAACCTGGTTGTCTGATCTTTCTTCGGGACCAGAACCACCGTTGAGGCCCAAGCACTGTGGGATTTCTGAATGACCCCGAGCTGCTTCATCTCCTCGATCTCTCTCCTGAGGTCTGCCTGGACCTCCAGTGAGACACGGTAGGCGGACTGCTTTGTGGGAGCATGTGTACCTGTGTCCACATGATGGACTGCAAGGTGAGTTCTCCCGGGTTTCCCTGTAAAAGTGTCACGGTGAGCCGTCAACACTTCTAAGAGCTGAGATCTCTGCTGGGACGAGAGTTGAGGGTTAAGTCCACCTCCAACTCTCGAGTGTCAGCTAGCAGATCTAGTAGGGGGTCGGCCCTCCTCCCTTTCGGGCAGGCTGCAAACCGGCATAACATGTGGCGTTCTCTCGTGATGCTCCTTGAGCATGTTGACGTGAAACGTCTTCTGTCTCCTACCTCCCTCTCCAAGGCCCACCACATAATTTACCTTACTCAGACATTTGACAATGGGGTACGGCCCTTCCCATGCAGCTTGCAGTTTGTTTTGCCGCATTGGCAGCAGGACATAGACCTTCTGCCCCTCCTGGTAGATTCTCTCTCGGGCAGTGCGGTTATACCACTGCTTCTGTTTGCTTTGGGCCTGCACCATATTCTCCTGTACCAGACCTACCAGCGACTCCATTTTGTCTCGGAACCTGAGGACATAGTCTACTACAGAGACTTCAGTTCCGGCAACCTTGCCTTCCCAAGACTCTCTGATTAGGTCTAGGGGACCTCTTACTCGTCGACCATACAGGAGTTCGAAGGGCGAAAACCCGGTTGACTCCTGGGGAACCTCTCTGTAGGCAAATAGCAGGTGTGGTAGATATCGTTCCCAGTCCTTCCCTTGCGCCTCTACGAACGTCTTCAGCATCTGCTTCAACGTCCCGTTGAAGCGCTTACAGAGGCCGTTTGTTTGTGGGTGGTAAGGGCTGTCTACGATATGGTTCACCTGTATTTTCCTACAGAGCCCCTGCATTAGTTCAGACATGAACTGAGGTCCTTGGTCGCTGAGAAGCTCAGCTGGGAACCCCACTCTCGTGAAGATCCCCAGCAGGGCGTCTGCAACCTTGTCCGCCCTAATGGAGGATAACGCCACTGCTTCCTGGTAGCGCGTAGCGTAATCCACCAGGGTTAATATGAACCATTTACCCGAACTGCTGGGGATGGCCAGTGGACCAATGATGTCCACAGCCACCCTCCTGAAGGGTTCATCAATTATTGGTAAGGGATTCAATGGAGCTCGGTGACGGTCTCCTGCTTTGCCAACTCGCTGACAGGTGTCGCAGGACCTGCAGTACTTGGCGACATCTGCCCCGAGGCCAGGCCAGAAAAAATTCTGCATCACCCGGGACTTTGTTTTGGTTATTCCCAGATGACCAGCTAAGAGGATCTCATGAGCCACTTGCAGTAATTGTTCCCTGAACTGCACAGGTACAATGAGCTGCCTCTTGAGTGGCCCCACCCTACTGTCACTGTGGGAGATGTCCTCCTTATACAGTTTCCCATTGTCCTAACACACTCGGTATTTGTCTCCCTCAGTGGGAGGGCTGGCAGCTAACCCTCTTAGCTGCTCCAAGGTAGGGTCATCTCGCAGGGCCTGCTCAAAGGCGGCACTACAAGTCCCAGCCAGCTGTCCTGTGGCGAACAGGGACAGTGGCTGAGGCTCTGACGCGGTTAAGTCCACAGGGTCCGAACCGGTGGAAGGGGACACTTCCACTTGCTCTTCCCCAATGGAGCGTTCCGCTGCGGCTTTTGCAGCCCTGCGAGTGACGGGCAACACAGGCACAATAATGTCATCACATTTAACATTTGCACAACTTGAATCAGATAAACACATGTCCGCTACCTGCGTACATACACCCGCCATCCCCTCTACATCTCCTGTCATAGGAGAACTGCTCCCACACACCCCACCTCCCACCTCCCGAGGTCCATCCCCAAGGTTATCTGATGTTACGCAAACATCCTTGCAGAGTACCTCGGTATGTCCAGGGACCTCCATAGGGACGGGTGAGTCCTGTGTGCTTCCAGGGGGCACGTAGCACGAGACCAATCGTCCTAGGTCAGTGCCTAATAAAACATTTGTGGGGATCTCCGCAGAGACTCCCACCTCCCTTACTCCACTCCCAGCCCCCCAATCAAGGAAAACACGAGCTAGGGGAACATTAGGGCTCACCCCCCCAACTCCCGTGATGGTGAGGCTTTTGCCGGGAATAAAGTCTGCGTCATCCACTAGTTCAGGCCGAACTAGTGTGACTTCGGCTCCTGTATCACGGAAGCCTGTGGTGCATCGGTTGCCCACAGTAACCGACTGTAGGTTGTCTGCGGTGTGTCTTGCAGCTCCATTCACTAACAGCACAGATGATGGGTTGCGGGCAAGCTTGCCAGGGGGTGCTGTCTTCTTCTCCGGGCATGAGTGGCTGAGGTGTCCTGGCTTGCCGCACGCATAGCACTTGCGCACGTCTGTCGGTGCTGGCTTGACTCCTTCAGGTCTTTGTGCAGGCCTGTGAAAGGGTCGCTGGACAGGAACCGACAAAGCTGGCCGGGAGGAAGAAGCAGATGAAGATGTTCCTCCCAGATGGGACAGAGTGTCTTTGAATGCCCGAGTGCTGGGCATGGCGACATATTCATCGGCTAGCTCGGCCGCCTCTCGCGCACTCTTCGGCTTGTGCTCACATACATATTTTTGCACATCTGTGGGGCAATTGGAGACAAACTGTTCTCGGACCATCAGATCCGCCAGGGACTGCTTGGTGTCCTCTGTGAGGGGATCAGACCACTGTTGGAAGGTGGTCTGCAACTTGCCCAGATGGTCCATAAAAGTATCTCCGGGCCCTCTCCGCAGGGACCGGAACCGTAAACGGTAAGTCTCTGGAGTCAGCTGGTACTTGACCAGAATAGCCTTTTTGATGACCGCGTAACTGGTACGCTCTGCTAATGGTAGTCCGACCAGGGCCTCCATAGCTTTGCCCTTCAGTGCGGACATTAGATGTCCCGCCCACTGTGGCTCTGGTACCTGGTACTGCTGGCATGAGGTTTCAAAAGCATGCAGGAAAAGATCAATGTCACAGTTTTCAGACTCCATCACAGGCAGTTTTGGCTTGACCATCAGGGATGGGCCTGTGGATGTGGCATGCCGGTCGGACCCCTGAAGCTGTACTCGGGCCAGGTCCAGTTCATGCCTGCGGACAGCTTCCCGTTCTCGTTCTGCAGCCTCGCGCTCAGCCTTGCGCTCTGCAGCCTCGAGCTCAGCCTTACGCTCTGCACGACATGCCTCCAGCAGCCGAAAATATAAGTCCAGGTTACTGAGCATTAGTTGGTCCAGCCCATTTTGGGATGGCATAGAGACAGAGTTATGTCCAGCTAGAGGACTGCAAGCCCCAGCAGGCTGTCCTCCTCCCAGTTCATCATCCTCATTCTGGAAGGGGTCACCTGGCTCAGGGGCCCCAGAGTCTCCTCCATTCTCTGAATCCTGCAGGGATGACTCTTGACTCCTCCGTGCACATAACTCCTGGATAAGGACAGTCTTATTTTTCCTATATACTTGGATGCCTTTGTGCTCACACAGAGCTGTGATATCAGCCACGCTCAGGACGTCATAATTCACGGATTCGGACATTATTGCCAAATAAAAGATAGGACAGAAAAACAAGAGAGAGGGGAGGGTACTGTCGTGAATTATTATTCTATCAAAACTAATGCACTGTGCTTCGTCTTCCAGAATTTTTCAATCCTTTAGTACAGAGTTATGGACATAACTTCATGCACTAATATTCTAAGCATACAGAATCCCGTAAGCTGCCACCAGAAAAATGTCACGAACTATGGATCCGATCGCTCCGGATCCCACAGCTGTGACGTAGTGGTCTGTGACGGAGTCTGCGCACACACAGAGACCTCACGTGACCGGGGTATTACCATTCGGCTAACACCCCCCCACTACACTTCGGTAACTGCCACCACGTGGGTTCCCGGTCCACGAGCCGACTATCCGGGTCATTCACTATCACACAGATCAGTGGATGAACCGGATATCACTTACTGACCAACCGCAGTCAATCACCCCCAGCTACAATTCCTAAATACAATTTAACTAACTACCTGGTAACGTCTCTTCAAAGGCAAGGTACGTTGTTCAGCAGCTTAGAATATGGAAGACTTGGCCATTTAGATTTTATAATCTTTAATAAGAGGTAAAAAGCAGTGCATACAAGTCTAATGAAAATGACTATAAAACTACAGAATAATAATAACAATATAAATAATCACGACAGTTCAAATGAAAGGGAAAAAGATGAAAGAATACTTAGTTTCTCTGGAGGGTTTCAGATGGTCGTTCATATGTCCTTTTTGAATCCTTGCAAACCCCTTTTCAGTATGTATCAGGGGAGACCCTCAAAGTTCTTCTGATACAGGGATATGCCGTCAATGTTTAAATAAGTGTCTGGTGATGTTCCATGGGTCTCTCTCCTCTGTCCTTGTGCATGGATTTTTATGAACTCTCCCATGGGCAGGAGACTTACTCCTGTCAGCCAATGGCAGCAGAGTGACTGTGAAGCCTAGGGATGGCCCCCAAGTGTTTTATGACCCCATCAAAGTTCAGTTCCTACAATGAGGATTATACTTAAGCCCGTATCTCCTTGATACATCGGCATATTTTTATACAGAATACATATTTGCGATCCTTATTAATTTACCTACAGAATGAGACCACACACGGTAATGCTGTGACCTGTAGTTCTTCTACCACCCATAGGTCAGTTACGGAATCACATCCTCTAGTCATATTTGATACCCAATTAACCACAATACTCTGTAGAGCCTGGATCTGGTGTCAGAAAGGGCATAAGTTGATTCATAAATGAAATATGAAAGTGGACTGGTTTTATGCCCAGAGCTAATTAAGGGGCTATTAGCTCTCCTCAAACCAGACCTGGAAATTAATGACGTCACGCTCCAGCCAGGCTTGACAGCGAGCTGATCTTATCTTACCGGACAGGATGAGCTGGGCCTGGTATAGCTTTTATGACCTTTTATAGCTGGTCTCAAAGAGTAGTGGTAATAAAAGTGTCCATCTATATCATAGGCGACCCAGGCTTCAGGAAGATGAGAGTTCACAGTTTTTTTACATATGCCAGAAGCATATAAGATGGCTACCCAGAGGAATTATGTATGTATGCCGGCACAGTTAGTAGTGGTAAATAGTTGTTGGCGTTGTGAGGCGTACTCCCAGATAGGTGATGCTTGTGTTTTGCCAGTCTAGCTGATATGTAGATTTAAGGGCTTGTAACTCTTCTGTGTGTAGTTGAATTAGTAATGCCTGCGATTTCGTTTCATTTATTTTGTAATAGGATAGAATGATAAAGTGTGAAATGACTTCTATAGCTTTTTGCAAGGATCTCCTCCGGTCTGTCAGAGTAAGAATGATGTCATCCGCATATAGCGCGATCTTGTACATATGATGGCCGATATTTATTCCTTCTATCTCTGCATTGTTCTTAATGTGTTGCACTAGCGTCTCCAAGGCCAGGATGAATATTAGTGGTTATAGGGAGCACCCCTGTCGCGACCCGTTTGTTATGTTAAATCTGCGAGATGTAACTCCATTTGTGTAGACTTGGGCTGATGGATTTGCATACAGGCTGGAAATGGCATGTCTAACTTGAATAAAAGATGGTCGGTCAGTAGAGGCAGTGATGCCTCCCTGAATACTGCTCAAGGGTACAACTCAAGAAAAATATAGGGGGCAGTATACTCAATAAAACTTCACTTTTAATAGCATATAGGAGATAAAACACGGCCCCTACTAACGTACAACGAGTAAGACGTGTATGTCCTTGACCTATTAGGGTGACGGGGCAGAGACAATTACAATACAGACAAAAAGTGTATACGATGGACTGGACAAATAAATATATATGTGGAAAAACCCGTAGGACCGTGTTGGTATGTGTAACACACTAGCCCTATTGCCTCCCTACTTGTCCTAGTCCACCCTATAGAATCTTTCCAAAGGACGGGAGCTAATGCACAGGCTATCTCCTAAACCTTGGGTTAACCAGCCTGGAAGGATAACCATTATCTCTGCCCCGTGTCCCCTGATGAATCCTGGGGCATCCACTGAAGAAACGCGTCGGGACACTTGAGTATACCCCTAAAAGGGCCCTTCAATTGTGTTTTTTGGGGGGTTTATATCTCTACATTTTTTATGTCTTTTATGTGTATTGTTCTATTGGATGAGGATCTGTGTTAGGGCCTCACTAGGGCTTACCATACAGGAACAGAGTTCCAGTCTGGGCCACCACTCTGGGCTGCTTTTTGGACCCCGTCCTTTGGAAAGATTCTATAGGGTGGACTAGGACAAGTAGGGAGGCACATGTCTAACTTGGCCTTAGAATCCAATTTTGTCCAGCACAGAGAAGGCAAATGAACATCTACTGTAAGTCTATCAAATGCCTTCTTGGCATCAAGGGTTATTGTGAGAAGTGGAATTTTCCTTGATTCTGCATAGTTAAATATATTCAATAGCCTTCTGGTATTATCAGCCTCCTGACGTCCTTTAATGAAACCTGTTTGGTCTGCATTAATGAGTGAGGGCAGGTTTGGGAAGTGTAAGTATGAGTGCTGTTTGCATTTCCACTGGGAAGGGTGTTCATTTGGCTGCCCTCTGGTATATAGAAGTCAAGTGCGGGAGTAATGGTTTGGACAATTGTTTATAGTATTCGCTTAATAGGCCGTCTGGGCCAGGGGACTTTACCAGTGGGAGGGATTTGATCACTGTCTCAATCTCCCTCTCCATGATGGGATTGTGAAGATCTGCTAATTGGGCATCTGAGAGAGAAGGCAGAGTTGCATTTGTCAAAGTCATGTACTAGGGTAGAGTAAGATTCTGGCAGCAGGACTTGAAGTTGTAGAGTTTTTCGGGAACTGCTAATACTGCTGAGATGTAGTGTATCTAGCCTCTTTGCCCCTGCTGCTTTGCTTCAGAAACCCCAGAGATTCAGTACAAGGTTTCTTTTGTAAACACAGTGAGAGCCATGAGGGACAGAGCTGCAGTAAGGAGACATTTATGTCTCCAGAAGTCTAAAGCAAGTGGCATGTGTAATCTTTATAACTAGGAGGAATAGATAAGCAGAGCTTGAGTATCTATATCCTTAAGATCAGCTAGTGAGGCTGGAGTATATAAGAATAGATTGCCACCTGCTCCTCTTTATCTCCCTCACACAGAGCCGGTAGTTTTGCTCTGCGTTACTTATATATTCACAGAATCTAGCTAGTAATTGTAGTTAGGGATCAGTATATAGCTCAGGGTAGTGATAGGTTAGGCTTCCGACGGCCAACTAGATAGTTAGAGGCCCGGTTGCACTGGTAGATTAGTTGGCAGGTTAAAGACTGTTAGGGTAGTCAGGCCTGCATCTACTACTGTTGCTGCTGCCCTGTTTGCTGCTTGGAAGAAATCCTTTCATCATCGTCTTCTTCTGATCGGCTGTCTGTCATCTGAAAGAGTCCGCACCTGGATCATCTCTTCTGTTGTCTGGAGGTATCGTGCACAGGACTCTTTCCATATTTATATATATATATATCCGGGTATATAACTTAAGATTTTATTGCGACAGGAGGCTCCCATTGTGCATAACTTTCTTTACTACTCCCATTAGCAGCAAGAATAAGTATTACAACAGGTGAAAAGAGTTTTTTCAAAACAGGTAGTAAATATATAATGAGGAAGTCCAGGTAGCCAATCAGTGATCCTCTTAGTGTATAAATGGTGATGATGGTATAGATTCTGCCTCTTTCTTGCTGCTCCCAACCAAAGAAAGATACGTATTAGTAGTTTCACCTTTTTATATATTACCATTTGTGTTTTTTAAATGCATAAAATGTAATTTCATGTGTTTATTTTCCATATTTGCATGCAGTGTTTCACTGGCGCATTTCACCAGTCAGGCACTGTATCCTCAGCCACCGTTTTCATTGCGGTAGTGAGTCTCTCCTCACTGAGTTAATAAATCTCCCCTGCGCGCTTTATCTACCTAATTCGGCCTTCCACCCATTACTGTACCCTCAATCTTACCTCCGTTCCCTCCTTCAGTCCCCAGGCACCATTTCCTCCCATTCTAAGCCGAAGTCTCGTGTATCACGAGACTTCGAGCGCTCCACTCTCTGGTCTGTGAGGTGATTGCGCGCGCTTTTCAAATCACCTCAGCGCAGCTAAATCACCTCACAGTGACAAAGCACGTCGGTACAGTTTTTTCCTCCTCACATTAAAACAACTGATATATATATACACATATATTCACATCCTTATATATATCTACTTCTCCTATCTAATTGTAAGTATATTTAATATATTTACTTGTGCATGCATTCAATTACTTATACTGGTCTGTATATATTTATGCTGACTAAGTATATGTACCTGAATGCGCGTACTTGTGTTCGTACAAGTATAAAACACTGATTTTTTCCCATTTTCTCTTCCATTTCATATCCACATATTTAGCAATATGAATCCTTCTGAGGAACAAACTAATACCCAATCCATTCAACCCATTCCCATTGGATATGAGGTATTAATTTCGGATTCTATCCAACAAATGGTGGATCAATCCGTCTCAAAATCGGTATCTGTGGCAATACAGTCAGCCATGGTATCCATTCAGGACTCCATTGCTAAATCCCTTTCCCTGGTAGTAAACCAAAGGTCCCCTCAAAATTATCCATCTACCCCGACTGACAACTTCCTCTCAGCGGAAGATTCAATTACGGAGCTGGCCAAAGGTTTTAAACAACCGGGCAAATCAGCCAAAATGAGAAGATTTACAGAAGACCCAAAATCCTACACACTGGGAAAGGGTCAAAATTCCAAAGAATGTCCGCATAAACCGTGCGGCAAAGGTAATGGTGGCGAAAATCCCCACAAAGGACCCTCCACCCGGGAGGAGACTACCAATAGCCGGGTTATGACAGCCAGTAAGAGGGCTAAGTTTATCTCTTACAAATAAATATCTTCCTCCGCATCATCAGATGATTCAGATTCAATTCTAAAAGACGAACTCCCATTTTATTATGAGGATGACTATCCTGAGGATCCTGAAGAATCCTCTTCAACCAGCCAAATCCCAGAATCTTTAATTCTAGATAGTCAGGGTATCCCTTTCTTCAACCCCGACCAGATAAAACACCCTAGATCTGGAGAATGGGTTCCCCAACCTCAAATTTCAAAATTTCTGATGCACTGGGTCAATAAATCCCTGGATAGATCCTCCAGAAACAAATTAAAAGCAGAATGTCCAAGACCAACTTTACCACATAAAAAATCCCTAACTCCTGAGTTAGACCCTATCATTTTTAAATATTTAAATAAAACTGGTAAGAACCCCAAAAGAGGTCTGGACAGATCATTTAAACTTTGCCAAGACAAACTATTAGACTTATTGGGACCCCTCACAAAAATATTAGATCTATCAGAGCAAGCCGTTATTACAGGCCAACCAGTGGACACGTCGGTCCTTCGTGGCTGGGCCCAAAGAGCCATCTGTTTCTTTGGAAACGTTAACTCTGCCCTGAGTGCGGAAAGAAAACGCAATATATTAATGAAATTAGACCCACAACTCTCTCATCTGGCCAATTCAGACCCTGATGAGTCGGCTGAAGGCCTCCTGTTTGGAGATTCCCTTATCAAGGAGATAGGGAAATTCGTTGGAGTATTTTCCTCCCTCGATAAGGCCAAAACATCCCTAAAGAAAGTGGGTCAACCCCAAATTTTTGGCAGGGCTGGGAAAGGCAGGGGCCGCTTTCCCAGCCGAAGTTCACAATTCAGACAAATTCAGCAGGCTCCCTTCCAACCAGACAGACCTTTTACCTTCACACCATCCACTACACCATTTTTCCCTACCAGAGGACGCCCATGGAGAACCCGAGGCCAGAGAGGTTTCCCTAGATCCAGACCATCATCAGGTAAGCTCTTCTACCCCAAACTATTCCCACATTCCTTTAGGGGGAAGACTGAAACATTTTTTCCAAACATGGTCTTCTCTAACCTCAGACTCATGGATCCTGAACACCATCTCAGGATATCAGATAGATTTCCAATCCTCTCCCTCACAGAATCACATCCCTCAACCAATACATTTCTCCACTCTAGATCAAGACCTCATAGAGTCAGAGATACTAGATCTTTTCCACAAGAGAGCTATCATTCAAGTACCTCCTCTATCTCCAGGTTTTATCAGCAACATCTTTCTAGTAAAAAAGAAAGACGGAGGTCACAGACCTGTCATAAATTTGAGAACCCTCAACGATTTCGTGATTTATCATCACTTCAAAATGGAGGGAATTCACCTTCTCAGGGACCTATTACTCCCTTAAGATTGGCTAATAAAAATAGATCTAAAGGATGCGTATCTCACCGTACCCATACATCCTCTCCATCAACCTTTTCTACAATTTTTCTGGAACAACCAAAAATGGCAATTCACTTGCCTTCCATTTGGCCTATCATCAGCCCCTTGGTGTTTCACCAAATTAATGAAACCAGTGATATCATCCCTAAGATCCCGAGGTGTACGCCTAATCATATATTTGGACGATATTTTAATTATGGCACAATCACTCTCTTTAATCCTTACCCATTCACAATGGACCATTTCTCTTCTAACCAATCTGGGTTTTCTAATCAATTACAAAAAATCCATCCTATCCCCATCCAAAGAAATAGAATTTTTGGGATTCAATATCAACACCGACTCTACTCTACTGAGTCTTCCTACCAAAAAACTCACTTTAATTCGAAGAGAAATCCGTTCAATACTAAACAAACATCTAGTCTCACTACGAACCATTGCACGAATTGTGGGCCTCTTGTTGGCCTCCATACAAGCAATTTTCCCCGCCCCATTACATTACAGAGCCCTCCAACGTCTAAAAACTCAACATTTAAGGGAGGGCCGACAAAGTTCCACTATCCTCAGAAGCCAAAGAAGAACTTCTTTGGTGGCTTCAACGTATTCAGACATGGAATGGGAAGATGATATTCAATTCCCTACCAGATCTGATTCTAGAATCAGACGCCAGCCTTTCGGGATGGGGCGCTCGTTGTGGTCCTTATTCCACAGGAGGGAAATGGTCAGACTCAGAATCTCAGCTACACATCAATTGTCTGGAATTACTAGCCGCCTTTTTCGCCATGAAAAGTTTCGCGAAAGACAAATCACACTGCTGCATCCTTCTACGTATGGACAATATTGCAGCAGTTCAGTACATCAACCGTTTCGGGGGCACTACCTCCAAGATTCTAACCGACATTGCCAAAGAATTTTGGCACTTCTGTCTAGACAGGGATATGACCTTAAAAGCAGAATACCTTCCAGGTCTAATAAACTCAGTTGCCGATTGGAATTCCCGATACCTTACGGATTCCAGCGACTGGCAATTGAACCCTTTCATCTTCAAACAAATCAACAATCTACGGGGTCCCCTCCTCATAGATCTATTTGCATCATGACTGAACACCCAACTTCCCACCTTCTTCAGTTGGCGTCCGGATCCAGAAGCCTTAGCCCTAGATGCTCTCCGCCAAATTTGGCCACAAGGATGCCTTTACGCCTTTCCCCCCTTTGCACTAATCTCCAGAGTTCTACTTCAGACAATCACTCAGAAATCCACACTAGTGATCATCACCCCATGGTGGCCGTCTCAAACATGGTTTCCCACACTACTCAGTCTGACGATAGATATCCCGAGAATTCTTCCCTCTCCCCAAGATCTGCTCCGAGACCCTTCGGGTCACCTACACCCTCTAATCCTATCGAGACACCTAACACTAATAGCTTGGCTGATTTCAGGCAACAAACAATCGATCTCGACCTTTCACAATCTGCTATTGACATCCTCTCTGACGCATGGGCCCCGGGTACCAAAAAGGCTTATAGATCAGCCTGGAAAATTTGGCTTCATTGGTGCACTCAACGGAACCTGGATCCCATTCATGCACCTATTACCCACATATTAATGGGGAAAGCTTATAGGACCATAAACCTTTATCGTTCTGAAATATCATCTGAACATGCCCCTGTTAACTCAATCCCCGTGGGCAAACATCCCATGGTTTGTAGACTTATGAAAGGTATTCGCTTTACAAACCCCCCGAGACCTAGATATCACTCCACTTGGGACATTACCTCCCTTCTAAATCTTTTTTCTACGTGGGAAGATATGGAACATCTCTCACTAAAATTACTCTCTTTTAAAATCACGACCCTCTTATGTCTCATATCCATTAAAAGGGTTTCAGATGTTAGAGCCTTAGACATTTCTCACAGATTCTTCACCCCTAACGGTGTAACCTTCCAAATCACCAGAAGAACCAAAACCAATCTCCATACGGTTTCTTACCCGACCTTTCCTTCTAACAATAAACTATGCATTGTCCGTTGTTTAAAAACATATGAATCCATGACCCAATCTTTACGCTCTCCTCAATCCTCCCAACTCCTTATCTCCTTTTGCAAACCACATCTTCCAGTATCTTCCCCTACATTAGCAAGATGGATTAAACTTACCATGCAAATGGCAGGAATTGATACAGCAATCTTTGTCCCACATTCTCTTCGAGGAGCGGTTTCCACTAAAGCATTCCAAAAAAGAGCTTCCCTCTCTGAGATTTTGAAGGCCGCGGATTGGTCCTCAGAATCCACTTTTAAAACTTTTTATTTCAAACCGGATTCTCATGTATCCATGTCTATCATATAAACTACATTTGTGACTTTGGACATACATTTAGCTTTAAACTTGCACAATGGGAGCCTCCTGTCTCAATAAAATTGGAGATTTTCCTAGCTATTGTAACGGAAAATATAGATTTTATTGAAGACAGGAGGCGAGCATTGTCCCCCCCCTATTAACCCAACCCTAATCGTATATATATTTTTCTGTTTCCATAGCATACTAGAATATCCTCAATTCCTCAATCCTCCAGCGACCATCGAATGTTCCTGTTATTCCGGATTTGTTCCCTCCAGATCTACTCTACATTCCTTTTATACTCAAGATCCATTTAATTCTAGTTACTGCATCTCAAGCCATCAAGAAAGAGGCAGAATCTATACCATCATCACCATTTATACACTAAGAGGGTCACTGATTGGCTAACTGGACTTCCGCATTTACATATTTACTACCTGTTTTGAAAAAACTCTTTTCACCTGTTGTAATACTTATTCTTGCTGCTAATGGGAGTTGTAAAGAAAGTTATGCACAATGGGAGCCTCCTGTCTTCAATAAAATCTATATTTTCCGTTACAATAGCTAGGAAAATCTCCAATTGTTGCAGGATCTCTGGTTATTGCAATACTGCTGTGTTCTCAGTATACTGCATGTATGTACTATTATCATTCTTACCCATATAAAGTTATAACCTTATGTGGTATCTATATGTATTCTTCAGACTGTGAGATTAGTACAGTAATCCTTGTTAAGGCTGCTAACATACTTCATATGTAAGTCCCAGGAAGAGATCCTCCCTGCAAGGGTTCATTCACACAAACAATTTTTGTGTTCCGTATACGTGCTGTTTTTTTAGTTCCATATACGGAACCATTCATTTCAATGGTTCCGCAAAAAAAACTGAATGTACTCTGTATGAATTTCGTTTCCGTATTTCCGTTTTTCCGTTTAGTTCAAAGATAGAACATGTCCTATTATTGCCGGAAAATCATGTTCCGTGGCTCCATTCAATTCAATGGGTCCGCCAAAAAAACGGAACACATACGGAATGTACTCTGTATGTCTACTGTATTCGTTCCGTTTTTGCGGAACCATCTATTGAAAATGTTATGCCCAGCCCAATTAATGTAATTACTGTATACTGTATATGCCATATAGAAAAACGGAATGGAACCGGAAACACTACTGAAACAAAAAAACTGAAAAACTGATCCGTTAAAAACGACCCGCAAAAAACTGAAAAAGCCATATGGTCATGTGAACAAGCCCTTATACAGAGGCTCTAACCTGGGTGTAGGTGCTGATATACTTTACTTAAGTTCCTACTCTTCCATTCAGCGAAGGCTCTAGGTCCCATTATACACACAGGTCAGCACCAGAGTCTGTTGTGGGAGGGATATTACTCACACACCTCAAATAGGGCTACAAGTTGTTCATAGTATGATCTGAATTGATCCAATATATCTCTAGGATCTGTAAGTTTCCCCTGTGTGTGTGGGTGTAGAATATGAAAAATTTGGGATCTGATTTGTGTTGCTTTTAACTTTGAGGCAAGAAGTTTGCCAGCTTTATTTCCCTGTGCATAGTATCTAGCTTTTGTGCATGATAGGTCCTTCTCGTAATTAAATTAAAGGGCTTCTGTCACCCCACAAAAGTCCTTTTTTTTTTTTTTGATAGTTACATTCCTTATAGCGCGATATAGGAGAATATAATCTTGTCACTTACTTTCATGCGGCCGTTTCTTTAGAAAACAAAGTTTTATAATATGTAAATCCGGTCTCTACCAGCAAGTAGGGCGTCTACTTGCTGGTAGCCGCAGCAGAAAACCGCCCCCTCCTTCTGTTGATTGACAGGGCCAGCCGTGATCTCCTCCTCCGGCCGGCCCTGTCAGTATTTCAAAAATCGCGCGCCTCTGTTCATTCGGCGCAGGCGCTCTGAGATGAGGAGGCTCGTCTCCTCAGAACTCCCTCAGTGCGCCTGCGCCGATGACGTCTTCTCTTTCGGTGATGTCATCGGCGCAGGCGCACTGAGGGAGTTCTGAGGAGACGAGCCTCCTCATCTCAGAGCGCCTGCGCCGAATGAACAGAGGCGCGCGATTTTTGAAATACTGACAGGGCCGGCCGGAGGAGGAGATCACGGCTGGCCCTGTCAATCAACACGGCGAGGGGGCGGTTTTCTGCTGCGGCTACCAGCAAGTAGACGCCCTACTTGCTGGTAGAGACCGGATTTACATATTATAAAACTTTGTTTTCTAAAGAAACGGCCGCATGAAAGTAAGTGAACAGAGGCGCTCGATTTTTGAAATACTGACAGGGCCATCCGGAGGAGGAGATCACGGCTGGCCCTGTCAATCAACGTGGCGAGGGGGCGGTTTTCTGCTCTGCTGCGGCTACCAGCAAGTAGACGCCCTACTTGCTGGTAGAGACCGGATTTACATATTATAAAACTTCGTTTTGTAAAGAAACGGCCGCATGAAAGTAAGTGACAAGATTATATTCTCCTATATCGCGCTATAAGGAATGTAACTAGCCAAAAAAAAAAAAAGACTTTTGTGGGGTGACAGAAGCCCTTTAACCTTCTCCGGACCGCCGTACGCAGGATTGCGTCCTGCCGGCGGGGCGCTCCAGAATGACGTCAGAGCGCCCCATGCGCATGGATGACGTGCCATGCGATCACGTGATCCATGTGCTTGGGGCGCCCTGACGTCACTCTGGAGCGCCCCGGAAGCCGCACGGACGGTAAGTATGCTGCTCCCCCGCTCCCCACTACACTTTACCATGGCTGCCAGGACTTTAGCGTCCCGGCAGCCATGGTAACCATTCAGAAAAAGCTAAACGTCGGATCCGGCAATGCGCCGAAACGACGTTTAGCTTAAGGCCGGATCCGGAACAATGCCTTTCAATGGGCATTAATTCCGATTCTGCCCTTGCGGCAAGTCTTCAGGATTTTTGGCCGGAGCAAAAAGCGCAGCATGCTGCGGTATTTTCTCCGGCCAAAAAACTTTCCGGTCCGGAACTGAAGACATCCTGATGCATCCTGAACGGATTTCACTCTATTCAGAATGCATTAGGATAAAACTGATCAGGATTCTTCCGGCATAGAGCCCCGACGACGGAACTCTATGCCGGAAGAAAAGAACGCAAGTGTGAAAGAGCCCTAAGCCCTTAGCGTGAGATTGTTGGTTGCTGTTTATTGACCTGTTCTAGAGAAGTCAGTCTTGCTAAAATATCATCTATATCTTTTTCTCTAGCTTTTTTCTCTTGATGGCCTATTTTGATAATGAATCCCCTGATGTATGTTTTATGCACTTGCCAAACAATGTAGGGATCTGAAACAGAACCCGTATTAAGTTTGTTATTTCTTGGGCATATTTGTTATGGATCATTAGGAAGGTGTTATTTCACCTCACAGGAGCCCTTTGTGTTTGGGATTGTTCTTTCACAGATAGGGTTATAGGTGCGTGCTCTAACCACTGTATGTTACCTATTGTAGTGGATGTTGAGGGAAACAAAGTTGTGCGATTTACTAAGAACAATTCAATGCGCGAGTAGGAAGAACGTAAGGGAGAAAAGTAGGTGTTATCCCGTTCAGTGCTGTGTTGAGCCCGCCATACATCAAAAAGTCCCTCCGTTTGTAGTAGTGTTGACAGACCTTTCTCTGCTCGACGACTAGCACTGGTGGAATCAATTGCTGGGTCCACTAAAGTATTAAAATCCCCACACATAATTCGTTTTCCTTGTTTCATACCCTTCACCAGTGATGGCCAGTTCACAGTGTTCGCCGACGAACAGATGCGATCTGCCATCTTTATTCCCAAGCCCGTCGATGCAGAGGTAAGGGCTCTTTCACACCTGCGTTCTTTTCTTCCGGCATAGAGTTCCGTCGTCGGGGCTCTATGCCGGAAGAATCCTGATCAGTTTTATCCTAATGCATTCTGAATGGAGTGAAATCCATTCAGGATGCATCAGGATGTCTTCAGTTCCGGACCGGAACGTTTTTTGGCCGGAGAAAATACTGCAGCATGCTGCGCTTTTTGCTCCGGCCAAAAATCCTGAACACTTGCCGCAAGGCTGGATCCGGAATTAATGCCCATTGAAAGGCATTGTTCCGGATCCGGCCTTAAGCTAAAAGTCGTTTCGGCGCATTTCCGGATCCGACGTTTAGCTTTTTTAGACTGGTTACCATGGCTGCCGGGACGCTAAAGTCCTGGCAGCCATGGTAAAGTGTAGTGGGGAGCGGGGGAGCAGTATACTTACCATCCGTGCGGCTCCCGGGGCGCTCCAGAGTGACGTCAGGGCGCCCCAAGCGCATGGATCATGTGATCGCATGGCACGTCATCCATGCGCATGGGGCGCTCTGATGTCATTCTGGAGCGCCCCGGGAGCCGCATGGACTGTAAGTATACCGCTCCCCCGCTCCCCGCTCCTACTATGGCAACCAGGACTTTAATAGCGTCCTGGCTGCCATAGTAACACTGAAAGCATTTTGAAGACGGATCCGTCTTCAAATGCTTTCAGTTCACTTGCGTTTTTACGGATCCGGCGTGTAATTCCGGCAAGTGGAGTACATGCCGGATCCGGACAACGCAAGTGTGAAAGAGGCCTAAGTCCTTACTTGTGCCTGCGCCGCGAGCCGCTCTGAAACACATGCATTTACCGGGAGCAGGCAGTTCCGAGAACAGCCTTCATCGGCTGTTCTCGGAACTGCCTGCTCCCGGTGACCGCATCCGTTGCTCTGTTCCGTGGCACACCTGCATCTTTTGCGGCCCCATTGAAGTGAAAGGGTCCACACCGAGCCGCAAAAAATGCAGCTCGGATGCAGACCACAACAACGGCTGTGTACATGAGGCCTTACTGGTTTATTGTTAGGCTGTGCTAATCACTGTTGGTTTATTTTCTGTGTACCAATCAGTTTTATATATTCTCAGCTTCTTGTTCACTATATTGTTCAGTAAACTCAACTGCTGGGAAAGAACCGTTGTCTGTGTCTGTGTGGCATCGTGTATCCTCTGTACCTGTGGGCCCAGCCCTCGGTTTTCTTTCAAGTAGTGCAGCGTCCCACTACATGTATGTGGGCACTGCTTAAAAGCACTTTTTACCCTAAAAATTGTATTATGCTGTATTAGGCAATTTTGTACTAACTTATCTGCAAAATCCCTGGTACCAGGCAGATTAGGTGTAATTTATACATCCCACCACTAGATGGGGATAAAATTTGGGTTCTATATATACCTAGGTCAGGCCTAGTGAGGTGAGATCAGATGAGATGAGATTAGTGGGAGAGAATGCAGAGTGAAGACTTCACACCACAGATTAGTGAGTGAAGCCAATTTCGCTATGTAGTTGTACCAAGGTGTGAGGCGCAGAAGAGCGTTTTCCTTCTGTGGCCGGACTATACACTTGCATCCCTGACCAGTAGGAGAGAGTTTGCCTCCCTGGAATAGAAACAAGCATCAGAAAGATTCATCTTTGATAATAGCCATTGTTTAGGGCCACAGACACCTTTGTGCATGGTGGAGGACTTATAGCTTCTGGCAGCCACACCATAATTCTGGGAAACAGATTAGCTACCTGTCCCAATATTCAGCTTGGAGGGAAAGGACAAGGTATAGGATTGAGCACATCAACAGGAATAAGGTACTCCATAACCACAGCCTGAATCAGGGCCTAAGAAAGCCTAGGAACAGTGGATTCGCAGATTAACTCTAATACCAACCAGAGACTGTATTCTGTACTGCTGCAGCCAGAGTCAACATCAGTAAAAGTTGTGAGTTGTACCTTACCACTGTCTACCTCATTATTACTACTAATGGTTGTACCGCCATTAACGGTACTGGCGTCACAACAAAAACCATCAAGGGACTCAGCCGCAACAAGCACCCTAAGCACCCCTAACATCAAGGGCACCTCAACCATCATCTTGGCTGACACTTCCCTACCACAGTGCGTGCCCCGGAGGATTTCATGCTGTCCACCTCAACACTGTGCCGCCAGCCCAGGGAGGCTTTCTGCTAACAGTGAGTAAACTGATGAACTGTGTATTATTATTTGGCCCCTCATCGGTCCACCGTGCACCTCACGTGTTGCCCCTGCGCTACTGGCTGGCTGCATTGGTACCGTCGAATTCTGATCCTTGTGAGGTACTATCAGCTCTTTTAGATATAAGGAGACTTGCAAGTGTAAGGAACCAGCACCAATGAAAGAAGACTCGCGTACAGTCTGCTTCGTTTCCAAGAAAAATCTGTGTGTCTGTTAACATGTCTCAGACCTTTTACTGGGATTTCAGAACTGGAAGGGACATATTTGGACACTTCCTGAGAGTGCCGGTGGGTGGAGCTCAAATATGCTCATGTGGCCTGCTTATCACAATCCACCACCACTCCCAGGACACGTGCGAATGCCTCTAAATGAATCAGCCTGTCCTTAAACTGATATTTCCCTCTAATCAGACAACATCCATTTAGTCCAGTCCAAGTCTCCCACCGACCCAAAGTGAACCTCTGTTAGACATGGTTCCGAAAGAGGGGATCAGTCCCTGAGGAAGGTCTTTTAAAACAGGGTCGACCAAGAAAGGTGATACAGCATTTACATGATCACCAGTCCCACCAACCAATGTTTAGCAGTATATTGGGGCACCCATGGTTCAGTGAGACTGGCATCAGTGTGCTGTACCCCACCATTGCTGATGAGGACCCGCTGGCAGCTTTCACTAAGAACATTGCTCTCAGAGCCAGCAGCCATTAGATCCCCCTCAAACCAACGGTGGCGACTTTCACATGGGGGAGTAGGAACCCGAGTGCTGATCTATAGAATCTCCCTGGTACCGTCCTGACCCGATCACACTCTCTTATAACCGTAATCTGGTCAGACCTTACACAGGGAGGCATATACAAAATAAACCTACATGACATTCCTAAGCTAAAGAGAAAGTCCACTATAGTCATCCTATGCTAATAAATATTTTCACGACACTCTACAGTATATACACTCACCTAAAGAATAATTAGGAACACCATACTAATACGGTGTTGGACCCCCTTTTGCCTTCAGAACTGCCTTAATTCTACGTGGCATTGATTCAACAAGGTGCTGATAGCATTCTTTAGAAATGTTGGCCCATATTGATAGGATAGCATCTTGCAGTTGATGAAGATTTGAGGGATGCACATCCAGGGCACGAAGTTCCCGTTCCACCACATCCCAAAGGTGCTCTATTGGGTTGAGATTTGGTGACTGTGGGGGCCATTTTAGTACAGTGAACTCATTGTCATTTTCAAGAAACCAATTTGAAATGATTCAAGCTTTGTAACGTGGTGCATTATCCTGCTGGAAGTAACCATCAGAGGATGGGTACATGGTGGTCATGAAGGGATGGACATGGTCAGAAACAATGCTCAGGTAGCCCGTGGCATTTAAACGATGGCCAAGTTGGCACTAAGGGGCCTAAAGTGTGCCCAGAAAACATCCCCCACACCATTACACCACCACCAGCCTGCACAGTGGTAACAAGGCATGATGGATACATGTTCTCATTCTGTTTACGCCAAATTCGGACTCTACCATTTGAATGTCTCAACAGAAATCGAGACTCATCAGACCAGGCAACATTTTTCCAGTCTTCAACAGTCCAATTTTGGTGAGCTCGTGCAAATTGTAGCCTCTTTTTCCTATTTGTAGTGGAGATGAGTGGTACCCGGTGGGGTCTTCTGCTGTTGTAGCCCACCTTTCTTTCCCATTCTGACATTCAGTTTGGAGTTCAGGAGATTGTCTTGACCTAGGACCACAACCCTACATGCATTGAAGCAACTGCCATGTGATTGGTTGACTAGATAATCGCATTAAAGAGAAATAGAACAGGTGTTCCTAATAATTCTTTAGGTGAGTGTACAACTAGGTATAAAGTCTATTTGCTCAAATATAAACCATATTTTCTGGATTATAACACTCACCTGACTATAAGACGAACACAAGTGTAGACAACAAAAAATTAGGAAAAAAAACTATTTTCTACTTATTAAACCCTTGTTGTTTAGTGAAGTGGAGGGGTCAAGGTCAGTAACTTAAACACACTGCTGTATACACCTGACAAACACAGCTTTACTACGCAGCTGATATACACAGACAGCACAGATGCACCCCATGACAAACACAGTCTGCTACACAGCTAACATTTATACACACAGCAGTGCTTTACACACCAAGGAACACATCTCTGCTACACAGGTGACATGCACACACAGCACAACTGCATACACCCCATGAGAAACCAACCATTGCTACACACCTGACATAAATACACACAGCACTACTATACACACACCTAACAAACATAGCACTGCTAAATATATATCTCTATAACATAAGCATACTATTATCTTTACTAAAATATCACATTTTTCTAGGCTTACTCCACAGTATCCTCTTCACGGTTCTGGTCTCACCCACTCATGACATCACCTTTAGCTCTCAGTGATCAGAGTTTTCATCTCCTTTCACTGTACCTTAGGACATTTCAGCATGGAAATGGCTGTGTTCCTCTTTATGATCACTCATATTTCATCCCGCACTGATCAAAATGTAGTATAGCCAGTGACCTATTCAATTAATTTATCTGTGTAGCGCCACCTGCTGTTTGCTCTCTTCCTTATTTTTTGTCCATCTCACTTAGCTGGTCGAATGTGCTCAGTTTAAATCTTCCACCATCCATATGTTCTGTTAGACGCTGTGGCGGTTGTAGGGAGAGAACTGCAGCAGAAAGGACACACCCCTAAGCTGCCAGGCTGAAGAAAATCTATCAGAGCAATTGGAGTAGTGAATGTTGAGATCTTTGGACCCATGTGCAGTACAGGGCTGGTTCTAGCTTTGCTAGAAAGGTATTGCCATGTACTTTGTGATGTCTGAACAGGATAATAGCAGGGGGTTAAATACTATAGCGTGTCATATGGTTATCCAAATACAGGGTGGCAGTACTTCTATTACAGACTGTATATATTAGATCAATCATTTTAGAAATTCAGTTAAAATGCTAAAGTTCTGTAAATGACCTATTTATGACTGAAGAATCTGTTAATTAGAATTCTCATGAGGACGTGGGAATTATTTAGATGCCATGAGCTGTTGAGAGAAGCGCAATTTTGAATATTTATGAGTAAAGAACTTGACAAGCAATATACAATGAGAAAACAAAGCCAGTTACATGATAGTGGAAGAACTGGTATAATGTTAAATGCTGCAAGCTGCAAGGAACTTAAAGGACAAGTATACTATTGAAAAAACTTAAAAAATGTGATAATAAGGGTCCATTCACACGTCCGTTTTTTCTTTCCTGATCTGTTCCGTTTTTTCAGGAACAGATCAGGACCAGATCTGGACCCATTCATTTTCAATGGGTCCTGGAAAAAATCGGACAGCACAATGTGTGCTGTCCGTTTCCGTTGTTCCGTTCCGCATGTCCGTTTAAATATAAAACATGTCCTATTCTTGTCCTGAAAAATCGGATCCTGGTACAATACAAAGTCAATGGATCCGCAAAAAACGGATGACATTCGGATGTCATTCCGTATGTCATCCGTTTTTTGCGGATCCAAACAACTTTATTTGATTATTGAAATGTATACATGTTCCCGTTTTTTGCGGATCCGCAAAAAACGGATGACATACGGATGACATACGGAAACATTTTCAGGAACAACGGATCCGCAAAAAACGGACCGTTTTTCAGGATGAAAAAAAACAGGACGTGTGAATGGACCCTGAAAGTAAGGAACATCAGTTTTTTGTTTATTAATGTATATACTGTATGAACTGAAATGGAAATGGAAGGACAAGACAGCTATGGTATACGAGATACCACTTCCTGGCCAGGTGGCAAAAGATGTACAGAAGGTTTTCTGTGCAGAGACACAGGATAGTACAGTCAGAAAGGCCAAGTCAGGCTTGAGGCTGTTATTGCAGCTTGGTAGCAGGCAAAGAAACAATTCAGGCGACCATTATTAGCTGGGACTGCTTAGTACTGTAACTTGTACTCTGTGGGGCAATCACACAGCACCGGTCCATTAGTAATGGCCCCTACTTTACCTAGATTGAATCATGGTGTAAGCTAGAAGTCCTTGATATTCATGAGCTGGGAGTTTCTCTCACCCTCCAGCCTCGGCTATTACCGCGTATAGAGAGAAATATGTCAAACAGGAGCCTGAGTGCAAGGTAGACAGCGTAACTGTTCAGACCATAAACATTAAAGACTCCATTCTTCCAGAGTGATGCCTCTTTCGGAACCTTATGGCCTAACCTGCTAGTAAGGCTGTGCTAGGACTTACTTGGAGACCATGTTTTCTCCTCAGTAAGTGAGCACTTGTTATCAACCAGAAAGTGTTCTACCTTCAGTGACATTGTGCCTTCTGGGATTCATAGAAGATCATTCCTCAGCCTGTGCTCTCTCTAAGCTCAAAAAAACTGGTTTTGTCCCTATAGGGCCCTCAGGATACTTTAGCAAAAAACTGTATACGGTCAGCTGACCAACCAATCCTTTTAGGGGTCATTTACATATATATATATATATATATATATATAGTTGCAAGAAAAAGTATGTGAACCCTTTGGAATGATATGGATTTCTGCACAAATTGGTCATAAAATGTGATCTGATCTTCATCTAAGTCACAACAATAGACAATCACAGTCTGCTTAAACTAATAACACACAAAGAATTAAATGTTACCATGTTTTTATTGAACACACCATGAAAACATTCATAGTGCAGGTGGAAAAAGTATGTGAACCCCTAGACTAATGACCTCTCCAAGACCTAATTGGAGTGAGGTGTCAGCCTGGAGTCCAATCAATGAGATGAGATTGGAGGTGTTGGTTACAGCTGCCCTGCCCTATAAAAAACACACACCAGTTCTGGGTTTGCGTTTCATAAGAAGCATTGCCTGATGTGAATGATGCCTCGCACAAAAGAGCTCTCAGAAGACCTACGATTAAGAATTGTTGACTTGCATAAAGCTGGAAAGGGTTATAAAAGTATCTCCAAAAGCCTTGCTGTTCATCAGTCCACGGTAAGACAAATTGTCTATAAATGGAGAAAGTTCAGCACTGCTGCTACTCTCCCTAGGAGTGGCCGTCCTGTAAAGATGACTGCAAGAGCACAGCGCAGACTGCTCAATGAGGTGAAGAAGAATCCTAGAGTGTCAGCTAAAGACTTACAAAAGTCTCTGGCATATGCTAACATCCCTGTTAGCGAATCTACTATACGTAAAACACTAAACAAGAATGGATTTCATGGGATGATACCACAGAGGAAGCCACTGCTGTCCAAAAAACACATTGCTGCACGTTTACAGTTTGCACAAGAGCACCTGGATGTTCCACAGCAGTACTGGGAAAATATTCTGTGGACAGATGAAACCAAAGTTGAGTTGTTTGGAAGAAACACACAACACAATGTGTGGAGAAAAAGAGGCACAGCACCCCAACATCAAAACCTCCCAACTTTGAAGTATGGTGGTGGGGGCATCATGGTTTAGGGCTGCTTTCCTGCGTCAAGGCCTGGACGGATTGCTATCATCGAAGGAAAAAAGAATTCCCAAGTTTATCAAGACATTTTGCAGGAGAACTTAAGGCCATCTGTCCACCAGATGAAGCTCAACAGAAGATGGGACAGGACAACGACCCAAAGCATAGAAGTAAATCAACAACAGAATGGCTTAAACAGAAGAAAATACACCTTCTGGAGTGGCCCAGTCAGAGTCCTGACCTCAACCCGATTGAGATGCTGTGGCATGACCTCAAGAAAGCGATTCACACCAGACATCCCAAGAATATTGCTGAACTGAAACAGTTCTGTAAAGAGGAATGGTCAAGAATTACTCCTGACCGTTGTGCACGTCTGATCTGCAACTACAGGAAACGTTTGGTTGAAGTTATTGCTGCCAAAGGAGGTTCAACCAGTTATTAAATCCAAGGGTTCACATACTTTTTCCACCTGCACTGTGAATGTTTACATGGTGTGTTCAATAAAAACATGGTAACATTTAACTCTTTGTGTGTTATTAGTTTAAGCAGACTGTGATTGTCTATTGTTGTGACTTAGATGAAGATCAGATCACATTTTTTGACCAATTTGTGCAGAAATCCATGTCATTCCAAAGGGTTTACATACTTTTTCTTGCAACTGTATATAATAAAACTACAAACTTTATTATTTACTTTTTAAAATATTGCTCAGAGGAAGCATTGCTGAAAGGTGGTTTAAAAATATCAGGCGACAGTTAAGGGTTTGAGTGAAATCACTATATCTAAATATGGTCGCTATGCACTCTATTTGAGAGGTCAATAACCTCAAAAATATTCTGTAGCTATTGCTAGTAATCTGTTAGGTATCAAGTGCACGATACTGTAGATCCACTGGAAGAATGATGGCACTACTCCTCAAAAGGATATGTACTAGCGCCACAGCTCCCTAGGTGTAGTGCACTGTGGTGTGATCACTGAGGGTGAATTAATGGTGACCCACTGGGCCCTTTATATTAAAGGTTCCTATTATAAGTGGATACAGTTTTTTCGTATATTCCTATATATCAGACATCCATCATTCATTCACACCATCTAACACACAGGGAGACCAAAGCTGGATAGCCTCCGGACATACATTCGGTATCTAATTGGCTGTACAGAGATTGCGACCCTTGTAAATATTAGATTCAGCCCAATACTGTAACCTGCCTAAAATGCATAAATTATCAATACCCCACCCAACATGTTTCTCCGCAAGGCGGCTTCGTCAGGGGAGTTGGGGTAATAGCGTGGCACGTTATAAATCGCCTAGCTAAATAAACTATCGTTCCCCTCCCAGTTCGTCCTCTCCACCAGTGAAAATTAGCCACTTGATAGGTGCATCATTCTACCAGGAAGGGTTACATCGCTGAGCTACCTGTTACCTTCCACCTATCATGCGATCCGCATTGAGATTGACAGGTGGACCATGCAAGCGAGAGGTGCAACGTCATCAAAGTGCCTCTTCCTCTCTACTAATGATACACACTGCACTAGAGGCACGCCCGCATACCCCGCATCACACTGCAAGTGTTTCTTAGCAGGGTCTGAGAGTTGGAATCGCGTCATGCTTCTTTAAGTAACCCTTTCTTTGCTAGTAGTGTGGTAATCAGTAAGTAACCCTTACAATACTGTTAGTGTACTGGTCAAAAATAATATCATTTGCCTGATCCCTATGATGCATTGGATCTATATCAAGAGATGAGGGGAATATTGATACATATAGCAGGCTAGTGTACCCAATAGTAATAACTTCTCCGAAATGGTAGTGTATAATACTTTATAAAGGCACTAATGGCAATATGTGAATGCAGACAACTAGAATAGACCCTGACTTGCTAAATGAAAGCTGTGTACGAGAAGCCCTCATTCAGACCTCTCGAACTCAGGGATTGTAGTCTAAAGATCCATCTTGCTTCCTCCTGTAAATCCAGATTTACACTTCTTGGTCCCAATTTAATTCTTGCAAGACCCCAGGATTTTTACACTTCAGGGTTGTCATTGTGTGCGTAGGCAATATGTCTGTAAAGTGGAGTATCCGTTTTAATGTTGATGGCGCTGACATGTCCTGAGATTCTTCTTCTTAATTCCTGTACTGTTTTTCCCACGTATAACTTTGGACAAGTACAAGTTGCCACATACACAATGGCGCTGCTGCGGCAATTAAAGAATTCTCTGATAGTGTATTCCCGACCGTCCACTGGGTTCCTGAATTATTTTATCCTGGGTAAATATTTACAAAAATTGCAGTTCCCACATGGAAATGAGCCCTGTACTTTCGACCTCAACCATAATGCATTATCCGTATGTATTTTAGGCAAAAAAACTATGAACCAAATGGTTTCTTACATTTTGCCCTCTTCTGTATGTGACACTTGGATATGCTGGCAAGACCTTCTTGAGATCTACGTCACCGGTAAGTATTTTCCAATGTTTTCTAAAAATTCTCATTACTTGTTGATGATCACATCTGACGATCTGAGTTTTCTGTAAGGCATCATCTGTATTTTTTGATATTATCAAATCCTCTCTTTGTTGATTCTTCGCTCTATTATATGCCTTCTTCAGGGGTTTTCGTGGGTAACCCCTCACTCTGAAGTGTCTGAAGAGTTCACCTGCTTCTTTTTCAAAGGCCTCCTCCATACTGCAATTTCTTTTAGCTCACCTATTTTGAGCATATAGAACGGTTAACCTAACAATGTTCAATAAAGTACCTTCATTCCAGCATGTGTCTTCTTGCTTTTATTCAACTTTTCATTTAGATCAAAAAGCAATTTTTCTGATATGCTAATTAAGCCTCAAGGTGCCCAGAGGGGCGTTATTACTCTCCTCTAGTGCCCAGTAACGCCCCCCTGCAGTGCCCAGCCCGCCTTTCTTCCAAGCCCAGAAATAAATGTCCTCCCACATCCTTGCCGAACGGCGCTGCCCCTTCCACTACGTCATTTAATTTATTCACCCCACCATCCTTTCATCCTCCTTTCTTGGCCTCCGGAATCTCGCGCAGCCGCAGTATCGCTGACTGCCTGTGACCAGTGGCGTCGCCAGGGGGGGGCCGGAGGGGGCCACGGCCCCCCCTACATCATGCTCGGCCCCCCCATGTGCCCCCCCAACTAAAATGCACCGCCCCCCCCCAAAGTGAGCCGCCGCCGCCGGGCACAGGGAGATGAGCGCTTCCATTGCACTCATCTCCTTACTACTGCCTGTGCCAGTGGCGGTGCAGGGGAGGGAGAGGCGTGTCCCTTCCCCTTGCTCTGATAGGCTGCAGGCACTAGGCCGGCAGCCTATCAGAGGCCGACGCAGGCGGCGCGATGACGTCATCGCGCTGCCTGAGCCATACAGCGTGGGACACAGGCCTGAAGAGGCCTGTATCGCATCGCTGACACTGAGGTAAGTATGTGTTCTTTTTTTTTTTTTTACAATAGTGATACTGAATACTGAAGGGAGGGGGGGGGGACGACTTAATAATGGCACATGATGGGAGGGGGGGTTGGGGGGACTTAATAATGGCACATGATGGGGGGGGACTTAATAATGGCACATGACGGGGGGGACTTAATAATGGCACATGATGGGGGGGGACTTAATAATGGCACATGATGGGGGGGACTTAATAATGGCACATGACGGGGGGGACTTAATAATGGCACATGATGGGGGGGGCTTAATAATGGCACATGATGGGGGGGGACTTAATAGTGGCACATGATGGGGGGGACTTAATAATGGCACATGATGGGGGGGACTTAATAATGGCACATGATGGGGGGGACTTAATAATGGCACATGATGGGGGGGGACGTAATAATGGCACATGATGGGGGGGACTTAATAATGGCACATGATGGGGGGGACTTAATAATGGCACATGAGGGGGGGGACTTAATAATGGCACATGATGGGGGGGACTTAATAATGGCACATGATGGGGGGGGACTTAATAATGGCACATGATGGGGGGGACGTAATAATGGCACATGATGGGGGGGACTTAATAATGGCACATGACGGGGGGGGGACTTAATAATGGCACATGACAGGGGGGACTTAATAATGGCACATGATGGGGGGGACTTAATAATGGCACATGATGGGGAGGGACCTAATAATGGCACATGATGGGGGGGACTTAATAATGGCACATGATTACTGGCACGTAATGGGGGGCTTATTACTGGCACGTAATGGGGGGCTTATTACTGGCACATAATGGGGGGGCTTATTACTGGCACATGATGGGGGGGCTTATTACTGGCACGTAATGGGGGGCTTATTACTGGCACGTAATAGGGGGCTTATTACTGGCACATTATTGGTGGGCACTATAGGGGCATCTACTGAGGCAACACAAAGAAGGGGTGTTTTATATGGGGGGCTCTGTACAGTAGCATTTTATACTGGGACACATTATGGTGGGTACTATGGGGAAGGGGGGAGAGGAGTACTATGGAGTCATCTACAGGGGCACTAAGAAGGGGTAATTTATACTTGCAAAATTATGGGGGACACTGAGGGCATCTACTGGGGCATTTTATACTGGTACATTATGGGGGGCACTAGGAGGAAGGGGGAGAGGAGCACTATGGGGGCATTTACTGGGGGCACTATAAAGGGGTATTTTATACTGGCACATTTTGGGGGACATTAGCTCAACTGGGGGCATAAGGGGGTATTTTCTGCATTGTCACATTATAAGGAGAATTATTTCTACTGGGGGGCATAATGGTGGGCTTTATTACCCCCACATGGTATGACCCCCTAGTAGCAGCACCGGCCTCTCCCTGCTCTGCTATCCCTCTGCCCCTTCTCCAATTCCTTATTGTGAAATCTTTCTCATTAGGATAAAACACATCATCAGCTCCGCCGAGCCCCCGGCCAAAGTGTGGAAGTGGCGTCCGAGATCCCCAAGGGCCAAGCCAAGTAACTGTAAGTGTTCATGTGGAATATGTTTATGTTATAGACATATAGCCTACACTGTGCCACACGATATACAGTATACCTCTACACTGTGCCACACAGTATACCTCTACACTGTGCCACACAGTATACCTCTACACTGTGCCACACAGTATACCTCTACACTGTGCCACACAGTATACCATATACCTCTACACTGTGCCCCACGATATACAGTATACCGCTACACTGTGCCCCACGATATACAGTATACCGCTACACTGTGCCACACAGTATACAGTATACCGCTACACTGTGGAGTCTGTTCTATAAGCACCCTTGTTCTGTGGCGGCGGACAGAAAATAATCTGGAAGTGCCTCTCCCGAGACCAGGCTCTGGATCCGCCACTGGTCTGGACCGCTCACAGGAGTGTCCATTTCTTCTAAACTGTAATCCGTATCCTCTGACCTGCAGAAATCAGCGCTTGCTCGATAACAACTAACAGGCAGTAACTGAAGGCTGTAGTCTGGCCCTGTTACCGAAGCTAGCCGAGTGGTGTAAGGTTTAGGTACTAATAGAGATGAGCGGCTGCTGAATCCTGATTTAAAGTTAAAGTTACTGCAGGATATGGATTACGGTTTAGAAATGTCAAATGTACACTCCTGTGAGAGGCGGGGAGGGGGATCTGTGGATGACACTGTTATGGAGGGGGAAACGGGGATGACACTGTCATGGGGTGGATCTGTGGATGACACATATAGCATAAGATGCTATACACTGTATGTGTCATCCACAGATCCCCCCCATAGCAGTGTCATCCACAGATCCCCCTCTCTATAAAAGTGTCATCCACAGACAGCTGGACTTTTCTTCCCTGTTGCGGTTTTAGGTATTGGGTAAAGTATCGCAGCATTTCGAAGCGTACTTGTGTAAATGTATCGTTGTTATAGCTGCCCCCCCTACTTTTGTCCTGGCCCCCAGTGTGCCCCCCCAAATTTTGAAAGCTAGAGACGCCACTGCCTGTGACTGTACGATACTCCTGCTCCAGAGGGCAACAGCTTCAATAGTGTCACTGGGCAAGATTAGTAGGAACTTTATCCTTTATTACTCTGAGTTTAATGATATCTACAGTTACCATTTCTACAAAGGTTTCTATATTTTTGTATTGTGAAAAGGCCGGAGTCCATTATGATCTAGGTTTAAGGTCTGTTAATTGAGGTTCAATCTAGCCTACCCTCACTCTCCGCGTACAGGCTCTCAAGTGTTCTTAGTGTTTGCTGTTCCTTCTGGATTCGTTTGTGAGTGTCATACATAGTGCTAACGTGTTGTTTGTGCAGTGCCAACTTACGTGCGAATAGATTTATATCTTTTACCCAACTAAACTTCTCAAAATGTGGCACGAGTGTAAATGTGAGACCTTTTCGTAATAATGTAATCTGTCTTTCAGTTAGTGACAGTGATGACATTTTAATCACCTGGGTGCTATTAGATTCTACCGTCACATTATCAGGGGATTGTACCAGTTTCTGGATTATCTATTGTCATTTGCGTGGAGAGCCCCCTGATTCCAGGGTATCTATGACTTTCACCGTTTTATCTACTTCATATTGTATCCCCATTTCTCTCGGTCTCTCAACTGGACCCCATTTTGACCTAACAAAAATGGGTGCAATGGGTGGTGTTGGTGGTAGAGTTAAATGTGGTTGTCCACTTATCATGAGACCCATATTTAATCGTCCAGGTGTGCCATTCATATTTGGTACTGGGTTCACCACTGAAGTTCCTACTGTCCCTGGGGCAACTTGTGAATCTGCTGTCGATTTTGGGTATAACACCCAGCCTCCCGAGTCAACTGTGTCACACTGCCCGAGACATTGGAGGAGGTAAACCCACCCAATAACGATGGTTCCCAACTTGAGATGGGACGAGTACATACTGGCACATTTGCCGCTTTTTTAGAATTACTATATTTTTTGTATCTAACCTTTCTCTTGGTTCCTCCCTTGTTCGAGCTGGTGGCACTTGTGGTCTCTGTCAGTGATGGCCAGTTCGCCCGCGAACACATGCAGGCTGCCATCTTAACTCACAAGTCCAGTGATGCACAGGTAAGCCCTTACCTGTGCGCGAGCCGGTCTGATGCAAATGCGGTCACCGGGAGCAGGCAGTTCCGAGAACAGCCGCCGGAACAGTCTTTAACAAATCTTTTTATTAAAGGTTTTCAAACTTCCATCTTCCATTTCTGACATTCAATTTGCCATTACAGCATATTTGGTAGCAAATGTACAATGTCATATATAATGCAATATGGGAGTGAGGTGGGGGAAAGGGGGCGTGGAGCATGGACAGTCTTGAGTAGCCGCGGGCAGGGGGTTGTGGGGAGGTTGCTTGGGCGCCATTAAGAAATTAGCTATAGGGCACAGCCCCTTAATGTTCAGACCAAATGCTGTTTGGTAACATGCCCGCAACCTCTTACGCACTGCTTGGAGATTTCTAGGGCCTGTGATCTCTGATAAAACATTACTTTAGAAGTATAACAGACACATCCATGGCAGTTCTAGTGCTGGCTGTACATTAGGGAAGACTATAGACTTTGTTCTGAGCATCAGCAGAGGTAATGTACCTCACATATCCATTGCTGACATCTTGAACGGTGTCTGTCACCAGAGAACTCCTTATCCAACTATTTGCATAGACAAATAGATGTGGTACAGCTGATTAAAGTGCTGTTTCTCTTTTGTTGATCCAAGGCTCCATTTCCGAGTTATGATACTTTTTCTTAATATACTAATTAGGTGTTTGGTGCAATGAGGACATCACCATTGCTATAATTGAACGCAAGCTCCACTTCTTTCTGTGTCCAGCCCCTCCCTCACTACTTTGATTGGCAGGGCCAAGTAGTATCATTAGGGTCCATTCACAGACACCGGCAATGTGCGTTCCGCATTTTGCGGACCGCACATCACTGGCACTATAATAGAAAATGCCTAATCTTGGCCACAATTGTGGACAAGAATAGGAGATGTTCTATTTTTTTTCGGGAACGGAAGTGCGGATCCGGACAGCACATAGTGTGGCCCCATAGAAATTAATGGGTCTGCAATTCCGTTCCGCAAAATGTGAAACAGAATTGCGGACGTGTGAATGGACCCTAACTCGAGAAAGGAGTGTAATGCTGCAGAACCCCAAGCAACCAGGCAAAGATCTGAACAAACATGGATTTATTGAAAACACAGCAGTAAAGTCCAAGCCAGAAATCATACAGAAATAACGTAGTCCAAATAATAACCTCTGTGGGAAAACGTCAGAGAAAAGCCAGACCAGGCTAAAGTTTATACAGAAGAGTCTGTGAAACCAAATACCTAAGGATGAGACGGTGAAGTATCCAAGGTCCGATCTGAGGCCACACACGGTGCAACTGTAGAGCAGAGACGAGGTTTCCAGTGGCATTCACTAGATTGAGGCACACAGAGTTCATGCATGGAACAAACTTAGTGAATCTGAACCCGCATACTCCCAAGTTGCAGAGACAACAGTGAGCACTGGTCAGCCAGGGAGATCACCTTTTAAACACCTGCTTCTCAGAACCTCATAGGTCATGCGATGATCCTACTCATTAGCATCTGTGCAGCAAATCCCTAATCAACATTGAATTTGTGCACAGATGCTTTACCTGCCAGTGGCCGACGTAGCGCATAAGTTGCACGCACACTCGGCCGCGCATTCCTTTGCGAATAACCCCTCGGGCGTGCACGTGGATGCCCAACAGACTCTGCACGGGATTGTGCCAGCATAGACGCCGGAACGGAACCCGCAGGAGACACCGGAGGCAGGACCGGCCGCAACGTATTGCCAACAGCCCGGCAATTCTGCCTCAGAGATCCCCGCGGCCCTCCCCTCCGGCGCCCATGCGGACGCCGCACCGTATCTGCCCCCAAGGGAACCAAAACCGCAGACTCCCTTACAAGGAGCTTTAGATCAACAAGAGAAAAACAGTGCTTTAATCAGGGGAATGTGTGTAATTGTTAGTCAAGGCAGACATTAGTCAGCAACAGGCTGGCAAAGGTCAATTCTACAATCAATATCAGAAGGCAGGGTCAGAAAGTTAAGGAAATATGCCACTAAAAATGTTATCTACTAGTTAAAACCAGATAGAGACAAATATTCTTTTTTACTAACCTGTTTTTATTTTCTGATTGCAGATTTATTACTTCTATTTTCTGAACATTATTATGGGGGCGGCCGCCATCTTGCCTTGTTCTTAAAGGGCTTCTGTCACCCCACTAAAGTGATTTTTTTTTTTTGGGCTGGTGAAATTAATTATATTGCGATATATCACAATATAATTGTGTCACTTACTTTGATCCAGCAGTTTCTTCCAAAATGACATCACCGAAATAGAAGACGTCATCGGCGCAGGCGCACTGAGGGAGTGCTGAGGAGACGAGCCTCCTCATCTCAGAGCGCCTGCGCCGAACCCACAGAGGCGCGCGATTTTTGAAATGCCGACAGGGCTGGCCGGAGGAGGAGATCCCGGCTGGCCCTGTCAATCAACACGGCGAGGGGGCGGATTTCTGCAGCAGCTAGCAGCAAGTAGCCGCCCTACTTGCTGGTAGAGACCGAATTTACATATATTAAAACTTCGTTTTTGGAAGAAACTGCTGGATCAAAGTAAGTGACACAATTATATTGTGATATATCGCAATATAATTAATTTCACCAGCCCAAAAAAAAAAAATCACTTTAGTGGGGTGACAGAAGCCCTTTAATAGCATTTAGGAAGCATTAAGAAAATTATTTTACGTCAGACCCATGGTCCATAGACACAATGGTTTAGAATGACTTCTATGGGAGAGTTTTCGAGGCATGCTCTGTGTCCTGTGCAGAGGTCATTGTACACGGGAACAATAGATACGTTTTGACAATCACCTTTTGTGAATGGTGGATCCTGTCTTATCTGATCTGCCATTCTAATCCTGGCTATAATTATATCACCTCTGTGTGTAGATAAGCAGATAACTGTAGTAAAGTGATCTGTACAAACCAAGCAGTAGAGCCTTGTTAGGCTTAGTGGCCAGTGCAAAAACTGCAGGATTTTATGGTTTTCGTTTGAACATAGATATTGACATGGAAAATTTTAAAATAACCATCAAAAATTCTTAAAAAATATGTTAGAAATAAAAATGTGGTTTAAATAATAGGTCATTTTCTGATTACACATTCCCTTTAAGTCAGGGAACAGTAAATAAATAGTCAAGTCAAGCGAAGTCAACACAGTGAATCCCCCCCAAAAACTAAAAAAAAATTTTGTTATTGTTTTAAATTTGGAATATTCCCAACTTCAGAAGGTGAGATATTTTAAAACATAAAAGAACTGATAGAGAAAAGGTTATTGAATAAAGACAAAAAAACTGTAAACTTTTGAAGAGAATTACATCTATGGAGCATTACTTTTCTAAACAAGAAAGACTGGAAAATTATTTCAGCTCCTAGAGATCTTCATCCTCTTTACTCCATGGAGTCTAATTAGAAGGCTGTATGAATCATTTCTGACACCAAAAGGAGAATAAAGAATTGGAAGGATTTACTGAGAGGGTTTCTTCCCTACTGATGCCCAGGCGGGACTGTTCTGCAAACAAAACAGCCATAAACAGGCTTAGGCCTCATGCACACGGCCGTTGTTGTGGTCCGCATCTGAGCCACATTTTTTGCGGCTCGGGTGCTGACCCATTCAATTCAATGGGGCCGCAAAAGATGAGGACAGCACTTCGTGTGCTGTCCGCATCCGTTGCCTCATTCTGTGGCCCCGCAAAAAAAAAAAATATATATATAGCATGTCCTATTCTTGTCCGTTTTGCGGACAAGAATTGGCATTTCTACAATGGGCCCGTTCCGCAAATTGCCGAAGGCACACGGGCCGCTTCCGTTTTTTGCGGATCCACGGTTTGAGGATCCGCAATGGAAGGCCTTAGTCTCATTTGAGATAGAGCTGTCCAATCAGCTATCCAGATGATATCAATTATACGTTGTTTACCAAGTATTAGCACTATAATTATCAATTGTCACTTACTCATCAAAGCTGATATACCCACAGAGTTTGCAGATAATAGATCCACAGTTTTCCAGGTTAAATATTTTCACATGTATGCTTACCATCAAATACAATCTATGATTCTGTACAAAATGTATTTGCCAAGCATCTCAAATTTGTAAGCGTAGTATTAGCACCAGAATACTTTCTATTACTTTGGCATTATTGTACTTTATTTGGTTTGCAGAGTGCAGTTGCATTGTATATATTTTTTTGCTTTTGTGCTTTCAGCCGTGGCAACGTGCACCTGCAATCTATATGTATTTGTGTATGGTATGAACAGAAAGGTTACAAAACAGAAACATTGCAATGTTGGCCACTGGGTGGCGATGGTGTTCTTTAAATGAGTAAAGTTCTATCATGACAATAATAGGATGCAACCTACAAACTGCAGCTATAGCTATAAAATACCCCATCTACCCCCCTATCTCCCGAGGATATGAAGATAAATGGTCTGTAATCAGTAAATGGTATCAATTTCTGCTCATTTATGGATAGACATAGGTTAATAATAGTGTTGAGCCAATCGAAGTATCAGAAGCGGAATTCGATCTGAAGTTTAGGAAAAATATAATTTGCAGCAAAGCTAAATTTCCTCTAGCATGGTAATGAATAAATTTTTCCTAAAATGATGACTGAAAAAAAAAAGTATACCCATCCACTTGAACGCGAAGAGGCCGTCCGCTCAAAGACCGCCAAAGGACCTGCGGCAAGCGTGAAGAAACCCTTATGATATGATATGCGGAACAGATGTGGACCCATTCATTTCAAAAGATGCAGACAGGACACGCGTACCTACGTTCCGCCACCCAGCAAAAAAAGAGAGAGCATGCCCTACTCTTGTCCACAATTGCAGACAAGAATAGGCATTTCTATCATGGGGATGACCGCGTGCGTTCCGAAAAATGCAGAATGCACACAGTCGGTATCCGTGTTTTTTGGATCTGCAATTTGCGGACCGCAAAACACGTACGGCCATGTGTATGTACTAGGGATGAGCGAATCTACTTCGGATGCAACATCCGAAGTCGATTCGCATAAAACTTTGTTCCAATACTGTACAGAGTAGGAGCTCTGTACAGTATTAGAATGTATTGGCTCCAATGAGCCGAAGTTATTACTTTTTGAAGTAACTTTATAAATACATTTTTACAGTAAAAAAACATTTTCCGAACTCGGGTTCAGTTCAAAGGTACCACATAGAACCGAACCCGAGTTCGGAAAATGTTTTTTTACAGTACAAATTATGTTATGAAGTTATTATGCAAAGTCTCGCGAGACTTTGCAAAGTAATAACTCCGACTTATCGGAGCCAATACATTCTAATACTGTACTGAGCTCCTGCACACACATAGGGACTATTTATTGCGGTTTTTGTGCATTTTGTGGGCTTTTTTAATGCGATTTTTGCTGCAGATTTTCTATTTGTTATCATCCCACTGAAATCTAAATGCACAAATGCAGATTTAAAAATTCGCACAGCAGGTCAATTTTCTCACTTTGCTGGTACTGTATTACGTAATCCACATTGTGTGCACTTAGCCTAAGGCTAGCTTCACACTAGTGTTAGTAAGATCCGGCAGGCTGTTCTGGCAGGGAACAGCTTGCCGAGTCTCTCTGGATCCGGCATTGCCAGAAACGACATGATTGCAGTCCGGTCCTATTAGCTATAATGAGGACTGACAGAGATCTGTCTGCAGCCCGGCAAATATGCCGAGAATCGGCCGTACTAAGACTGCAGCACGCATTTTAAACTTGTAAGCAGCCTATGGTACATTTGTATGTTTTCCTATAGCTTTTTCCTTGACTAAAATAAATACTGGCAAGTTCCTTTTATCCTACACTGGATCATTCCTTTTCTACTTTTACATGACAAGTAACCTGCGGGGACATGACTACAAAGATAACGTTTTGCAGACTGCAAACAGCTGCCTTTTCTGATAAGCCTTTTTACAGCTTTGTCCTCCAAAAGCATTTAAGCTGATCATACATGGGACAATCCCATCTCTTGATCTGAAGGTCACAATGGGTACAAACACTGCAAGAGAAAAGGAACATGAGGAAATGACCAACGTTTGTGTAAACTGATTTCCAACTTGGAACTTCATGGGAATACAGACAATCTTAAAATACTGAACAAACAGAGGTGCATGTGATACTTAAAGGACGTCTGTCAGCAGATCTGTACCTATGACACTGGCTGACCTGTTACATGTGCACTTGGCAGCTGAAGGCATCTGTGTTGGTCCCACATTCATATGTGTCTGCCTAGAGGCTCATTTGTAGATATTAAAACATCATTTTTCTCAGCAATGCAGACACATATGAACATGGGACCAACACAGATGCCTTCAGCTGCCAAGCGCCCATGTAGCAGGTCAGCCAGTGTCATAGGTGCAAATCTGCTGACAGATGCCCTTTAACCGCTACCCGACCGCCTAACGCAGGGATACGCCCTGCAGGCGGTCAGGTTATTCCTCTTCGACGCATCAGCACGTCACCTCACGAGATGACGCGCCAAGCCGGCCCGCACATGCGCAGTGCAGGCCAGGAATCGCCGCGGCAGAAGTTCGTCACCAGCCTGCCAGCCAATGATCAGCGATAGCAGGCTGGTGACTTTTAAAAAATCAAATCAAAAGCCATATAACACATTATATTTATAAATATAATGTGTTAAATGGCTTCTGTGCTCCTCTGCTGGTTCCTTTTCATCAGTTGGTCCCAGCAGAGAGCACAGATCACTGTAAGTGCACAAAACACTACACATTTATCCCTAGATCACCCCCCCCCCCCATCACCCCAATTACCCCTTGATCACCCCTGTCAATCACTAGTGAAAGGGAAAAAAGTGATCAGTATAAACTATCACATTTTTTTTTTTCACCAGTATTGACGGTTAGGTTTTAGGTTAGTTTAGGCCCCTTTGGTAGGTAGTTAGCGTCGGTTAGCGCCCAGCCCACCGCACCGCAGTCACTGATTCGCTGATTAGCGTATCGTTATCCAGCATTGGTACTTTTATAGTATCTGTAAGTGATCAGAACTGATCACAGTCAGATCTATAATAGTATTAGTGTCACCTTAGTTCGCCCTCCACCCAAAACGCAGTGTTTGCCCGATCAGGCCTGATCAGTCGCCCACACGTGCGTTCACCCACGCCCGCCCCGCCACAGTGACAATTTTTTATTTTTTTATCACTGCGCAATCACTTTACAAGCGATGCGGCAATAAAAAAATGAGTTTTGATATTTTTTATCAATCGCAGCGGCTTCCTGTACTTCGCTAGCCTCCCATTTGTAAGACAGGCTTGCTTTTTTTTCTTGGGTAGTCTCAGGGACTACCCCCTAAATTTAGTTGACCAAATGGCAAGTAAGGGGTATTCTTCTGAAGAGGCCTACAGGCTTCTGACCCAGTCGGATGAGGAATGGGAACCCTCATCTGATGAATCCAGTGGGTCAGAATACGAACCTGTAGAAAGCAGTGGCAGTCTGACCCAAAGTTCGGACGATGAGGTTGAGGTCCCTGATACCACCAGGCGTACCCGGCCCCGTGTTACTAGGCCACAGGTTGCGCAGGATCCGCTTCAAGGGCAGCAGAGTGTGGCTGGCGCTGTCGGATTACGTGGTGAGGCATACACCAACAGCGCATCCCATCCTGGACCTAGTACCAGCACTGCCGTAGAACCCGTCTATGAGGGTAAAGATCAGACCCTGGAGCCGGTCAGTTGCCCTGACTCCCTGGGGAGCAGTGGAAAGACAGTCTGGGACTTGGTGTCACCCTTATTTGGCAAGGGGTACCATCTTTATTTGGACAATTTCTACACAAGTTTGCCCCTCTTCAGGCATTTGTTTTTAGAACAGATTGGCTGCTGTGGCACCGCGCGACCTAGTCGCCGGGGCTTCCCCCAACATCTCGTTACCACCCGTCTTGCAAATTGAATCAGCAACTGGAGTCATTGAAAAGCCCCTCTTGGTCCACAGCTATAATTTGCTCATGGGAGGGGTGGACTTCAATGACCAGATGTTGGCTCCATATTTACTTTCCCGCAGGACCAGACGCTGGTATAAGAAGGTGTCTGTATACCTAATTCAATTGGTGATGTACAATAGTTTTGTTCTCTACAGTAAGGCTGGGAGAACACGATCCTTCCTCAAATTTCAGAAAGAGATCATCGAGAACCAGTGTAGTGAGCCGTCTACACGAGCGACATTTCCCCAATGTCGTTGCTGGTACCTCAACCCAAGCGTCACCCCGAAAAAGATGTTGTGTCTGTAGCAGGAGTGGAATAAGGCGTAACACCCGCTATTTCTGTCCTGACTGCCCTGACCACCCTGCCCTATGCTTAGGGGAGTGTTTCCGGAAGTACCACACACAGGTACACTTAGTATAGGGATCGCGTGACACAGGACAGGCACACAGGGCTCTCAGGGCCCTTTCACACAGAGCTGCTGCAAACCTCTTCTTTGTCATTTGACAGAGATATTTCTCTCACCCAGCATGGGTATATGTAAAAATACACACCAAAACACATTCCCCTACTTCTCCTGAGTATGGCGATACCACATGTGTGACACTTTTTTGCAGCCAAGATGCGCAAAGGGGCCCAAATTCCAATGAGTTCTTTTAGGATTTCACAGGGCATTTTTATGCATTTGGATTCCAAACTACTTCTCACACTTTAGGGCCCCTAAAATGCAAGGGCAGTATAAATACCCCACATGTGACCCCATTTTGGAAAGAACATACCCCAAGGTATTCCGTGAGGGGTATGGTGAGTTTGTGTAAAATTGTATTTTGTAGTTAGTGGAATATAAGACTTTGTAAGAAAAAAAAAATAATAATAATTTCCGCTAACTTGTGACTAAAAATAAAAACTTCCATGAACTCACTATGCCCATCAGCGAATACCTTAGGGTGTCTACTTTCCGAAATGGGGTCATTTGTGGGGTGTTTCTACTGTCTGGGCATTGTAGAACCTCAGGAAACATGACAGGTGCTCAGAAAGTCAGAGTTGCTTCAAAATGCGGAAATTCACATTTTTGTACCATAGTTTGTAAACGCTATAACTTTTACCCAAACCAATAAATATACACTTATTGCATTTTTTTTTATCAAAGACATGTAGAACAATAAATTTAGAGAAAAATGTATATAGAAATGTAGTTTTATTTGAAAAAAATTTACAACAGAAAGTGAAAAATCTCATTTTTTTGCAATCAATTTCGATTAATATAAAAAAAAGTAAAAATGTCAGCAGCAATGAAATACCACCAAATGAAAGCTCTATTAGTGAGAAGAAAAGGAGGTAAAATTAATTTGGGTGGTAAGTTGTATGACCGAGCAATAAACCATAAAAGTAGTGTAGTGCAGAATTGTAAAAAGTGGTCTGGTCATTAAGGGGGTTTCAGGGCTCCTTCACACTTGCGGCAGGACGGATCCGGCAGGCTGGTCTCCCTGTCGGATCCGTCCTTCCGCTGTTTCGCCGAGCAGCCGGACTACCGCTCCGCCCCCATTGACTATAATGGGGACGGGGGCTGAGCTCCGGCGCAGCACGGAGGTGCACGGCGAAAGCCGCCGGACTAAAAAGTCCTGCATGTCCGACTTTTTAGTCCGACGGCTTTCGCCGTGCACCGCCGTGCTGTGCCGGAGTTCAGCCCCGTCCCCATTATAGTCAAGGGGGACGGAGCGGCGGTCCGGCGATATGGCGAAACAGCGGAAGGACGGATCCGACAGGGAGACCAGCCTGCCGGATCCGTCCTGCCGCAAGTGTGAAGGAGCCCTCAGCTAGGGGAGCTGAGGTGGTTAAAGGGACTCTGTCACCACTTTCTAACCCCCCCTTTTAAAACTATTGTTCTCTCCATGCCGCCCTTGTGATTACAAAGGTGTTGTTATAACATAAATTCGCCGTCTCGCTCAATGAGGCTGATTCTAAATGTCCGCACCGGCGCATCAGGCACAGGCCTGTGCACACGCGCGCGATCTTTGAAAAGGAGGAGGGGGCACTGAGCGAGAGCCGGATTTCTTTACATTCAGGCGGCGCTGAAAGGATCAGGGGAGGAGCTGGGCACCAACGGCGGCGGGCGGCAGCTTCAGACCCTCAGAAACGCCCTGGGCACCTTATCCAAAGAGATTGACAGGTTACATAAAAGGTATTTTTTATCAAAACGAGACGGCGAATTTATGTTATAACAACACCTTTGTAATCACAAGGGCGGCATGGAGAGAACAATAGTTTTAAAAGGGGGGGTTAGAAAGTGGTGACAGAGTCCCTTTAACTGAAATCTATTCACATAGATTCAACATGCTGTGTCCTAGCTGCAGCCATGTCTACTAGGTGAAGGTGCTATAAGACATATATAATTGCTTAAAGGGTTTGTCTCATCTCGCCGTTACTAAGGAAAGATGAAACACAGTTCCAACCACCTCCAGGCCGAGAAACAGCAGAGCGTTCCAACGCTCTTTTGTTTCAGTAGCTCTCATTGCTCTGTACAGTGGCGACTCTAGGAACAAAAAAAAGTATTGCGGTATGCAGGGATATATAATAAAACAATGTACTTACAAAAGAAGCTATTCAGTCGTCTGTTGCGCCGTCTTCTGCTTGCTTCCGCGGATTCTTTCCCCTCCTTTCTGTCTCTCCTCTGTGGGGTGGATCTGTGGATGACGCACTGTTATGGGGGATCTGTGGATGACACACTGTTATGAAGCATCTGTGGATGACACACTGTTATGGGGGATCTGTGGATGACACACTGTTATGGGGCATCTGTGGATGACACACTGTTATGGGGCATCTGTGGATGACACACTGTTATGGGGGATCTGTGGTGTGGATGACACACCTGTTGTGGGGGGGATCTGTGGATGACACACTGTTATGGGGGATCTGTGGGTGACACACTGTTATGGGGGATCTGTGGATGACACACTGTTATGGGGCATCTGTGGATGACACACTGTTATGGGGCATCTGTGGATGACACGCTGTTATGGGGCATCTGTGGTGTGGATGACACACCTGTTGTGGGGGGGATCTGTGGATGACACACTGTTATAGGGCATCTGTGGATGACACACTGTTTATTTTCAATGCTGAAATAAATATACGCTGGACTCAATCACATCACGCTGGACTCCAATCAGCTCATTAGCATGCGTCATTTTTGTGTGTATATTATGAGGTAACCATCTGTCACACCAGTAAGTGAATACATCTAAGGTACTTTTTAGTAGTTAATGATTGTATATAATTAGTTAGATTATAATTAAAATATCCACATGACAGGTTCCCTTTAAGTTACCTCAGCGCAGCTGCCACGCTGCGCTGCGACTCCGAGCCTTGCTGCACTGTTACTCCTAGTCCTGGCTGCCACTCCTCCTGCAGACCAGAAATGACTAGCGGTGCGGCGGCCGGGCGCGCAAATCTGCTGGGCAGCGTGTGCGTGTGAGGTCACGCCAGGCGGGTCAGTGTGTGATTCGGGTCGGCGGCGGTCGGGCCATGGGGCTGCCACTGACTAGCGCTGTGTTACATTTTAAAGGGAAAGAAGGGGAATCAGCGGGGGGGCATGGAATAACCTAGGGAGGGCAATTCCCCCCCCCCCCCGCCCCCCCTGTAGAGACCCCTATGGCCGTGTATGAGAGCTACAGAAACAACATAACATAGCAAACTATACTGTTTCCCTAACTCAGAAACCGCATAACTTGTTGTACTGCGCTGTTTCAGTAGCTCTCATGCACGGCAATGAGATCTACTAAAAAAGCAGAGCGCTGGAGCGTTCTGCTGTTTCTCGGCCTGGAGGTGGTCGGGACTGTCTCATCACGCCTTGGTAGCGGTGAGATAAGAAAAACCCTTTAACTTTTCTTGGCTCTAAAACTTTTGTGTTAGGGCTCGTTCACATGAACGTGTGAAGCCCGTGCCCATGCTGTGGACCGCAAATTGCGGTCCGCAATGCACGGGCACCATCCGTGGGACAGCCGCATGGGAATCGTGGACCCATTCACTTGAATGGGTCCGCGATCCCTCCGTTCCGCAAAAAGATAGAGCATGTTCTATCTTTTTGTGGTGCAGAGGCACGGAACTGAACCCCAGGAAGCACTCCGTAGTGCTTCTGTAGTGTTCCGCTCCGTGCTTCCGTTCCGCATCTCCGGATTTGCGGACCCTTTTGAAGTGAATAGGTCCGCATCCGTGATGCGTAATGCACACAGAATGGTGCCCGTGTATTGTGGATCCACAAATGCTGTCCACAATATGGCAACGGGCAGCACACGTTCGTGTGAACGGGCCCTTACTCTATCAGGTGTTGTAATACAAAGAGCTTGTTTTTTTCCCAAAGCTAGTCATCTCTCAGCACTCATCCCGGGATATCTTGAGCCAAGAGGGAAAGGTAAAGAAGCACATACTGTATCTGTGTATCGGTTTCTGGCAGCAATATGATAGGCAGTTAGTGGTGGCCTCTAGCAGGAGTAGGCTGGCTTTGTACATGTGGGCAGCTGTCTCCATAGCCTAGAATGAATGTAGAATGTAAAAACTTTATAAAAATCTAATGAAAACTACACGACTGTATTATAAAGTTTTGTTTTATGAAACCTTATATTGTCCAGCACTATAAAGTAGTCAGCTCTGGAACTACATTTTTGTTTTAAAATGCAATATTACTGGTGGTACTGTCCTGATCAAAAGTTTAAGACCACTTGAAAAATGGAAAAAAATCATATTTAGCATGACTGGATCTTAACAAGGTTCCAAGCAGAGCTTCAACATGCAACAAGAAGAAATGGGAGTGAGACAAAACATTTTTTGAGCAATTTAACGAAAACAACGAATAAACTGAAACAGGCTGTTTTTCAGCTGATCAAAAGTTTAGGACCACACCTCCAAAAAAAAACTAAACCCCTCAAAACAGAAAACCAACTTCCAAACATGAACTCAGTAATGAGTAGCTCCGCCGTTATTGTTTATCACTTCAAAAATTCATTTCGGCATGCTTGATGCAAGAGTTTCCATGAGGTGAGTGGGAACATTTCTCCAAGTGGTGGACGGCCGCACGAAGGCCATCTACTGTCTGGAACTGTTGTCCATTTTTGTAAACTTCCCTTGCCATCCATCCCCAAAGGTTCTCAATTGGATTTAGATCAGGGGAACACGCAGGATGTGCCAAAAGAGTGATGTTATTCTCCAGGAAGAAGTCCCTTGTCCTGTGGGCATTGTGTACTGTAGCGTTGTCCTGTTGAAAAACCCAGTTGTTAAGGTATAGTTAAGCTATCCCTTAACTATACATTATCTTCTTACAAATGAAATGTATCAACAGGACATGTCATAAAAATGTACCATGAATGTGAATAATATCAAAGTTATACAAACGATAATATGTATAGAATATTTCACATGTAATCCATACCATATATGTTAAAACTTGACTTTTATTTGTGACATTTCAATAAAAATTACTTTAACAGAAAAAACCCAGTCGTTACCACACAGACGAGGGCCCTCAGTGATGAGGAATGCTCTCTGCAACATCTGGACATAGCCATTGGCCGTTTGACACCCCTGCACTTCCTGAAGTTCCATTGTTCCACTGAAGGAAAAAGCACCCCAGACCATTATGGCGCCCCCTCCACTGTGGCGCGTAGAAAACATCTCAGGAGGGATCTGCTTGTCATGCCAGTAACTTTGGAAACCATCAGGACCGTCAAGGTTACTTTTTTTCTCATCAGAGAATAAAACTTTCTTCCACCTTTGAATGTCCCATGTTTGGTGTTCTCTTGCAAATTCCAAACGAGCGGTTCTGTGGCGTTCAAGGAGACGAGGTCTTTGAAGACGTTTTTTGTTTTTGAAGCCCTTCAGTCTCACATGCCGTCTGATGGTTATGGGGCTGCAGTAAGCACCAGTTAGGGCCTTAATTTGGGTCGAGGATCATCCAGTGTCTTGACGGACAGCCAATTGGATCCTCCGGCTCAGTGCTGGTGAAATTTTTTTGGCTCTTCCACTTGACTTTTTTGTTCCATAATCCTCAGGATCATTTAAGAAATTCCAAATGACTGTCTTACTGCGTCCCACCTCAGCAGCGATGGCGCTGCTTATGCAGTTCAACAACCCGACCACGTTCAAAAAGGGAGAGTCTTTTTGCCTTTGCCATCACAACGTGTGACTACCTGACAGAAAATGACAACGAATCCACATCTTTGCACAGATTTGGCCTTTTAAATAGTGTTGAGCGCGAATATTCGAATATCTTATATTTTTTTGGCGAATATCGGCACTTCGCTAATTCGCGAATATTTCGAATATAGTGATATAAATTCGATATTTCGAATATTCGTGTTTTTTTTTTGTTTTTTTTTTAAATATTTTTTTCTTTCCCACTTCCCTAAAGTTGTTCTTACCTGTCCTTTGGATTCCTGGCTTCCTGGCTGCTCCAGTCAGTGCCCGTTGCCGCTTCTGCCGACTTGCGTGCTCATGGAGCGTCCCCATCACCATGGGAACGTCTCCATATACTAGAATGTACTGTCGGATTTGAGAATTACGTTGAAATCGCAATTCGATTATTTCAAGTTATAATAATCAAATTTCGATTTTAACTTAGCACTGCTATATTCCATATTCTTTAATTCTAGCCTAATATGGAATAGAGCAGTGCTAAGTTGAAATCGAAATTCGATTATTATAACTTGAATTAATCGAATTGCGATTTCAACTTGGACCTGGTTTACTATGGTTGGCTTGGTAGAATTAGCGAATATGACGAATATATTCGTTATATTCCACAAAACGAATATGGCGAATGTATTCGTTATATTCCACAAAACGAAGATAACGAAATATTCTCCATCTTCGTTTTAGCTACCTATTCATCAACTTCGCTAATTCTAGCAATCATATAGGAAAGTTTACTATAGAGACAGCTAAGTTTAATTCTCTATGCGATAATATGACTGTTTTTTTAAAAAAAAAACAAATGGAATAATTATAATACCTGATAATTATTATAATTATTCTATTTATAAAAAAAAAGCAAAGTAATATAATCGCATAGCGAATTAAACTTAGCTGTCTCTATAGTAAACTTTCCTATATGATTGCTAGAATTAGCGAAGTTGATGAATAGGTAGCTTAAACGAAGATGCAGAATACTTTGTTATCTTCGTTTTGTGGAATATGACGAATACATTCGTTATCTTCGTTTTGTGGAATATAACGAATATATTCGTCATATTCGCTAATTCTACCAAGCCAACCATAGTAAACCAGGTCCAAGTTGAAATCGCAATTCGATTAATTCAAGTTATAATAATCGAATTTCGATTTTAACTTAGCACTGCTATATTCCATATTAGGCTAGAATTAAGAATATGGAATATAGCAGTGCTAAGTTAAAATCGAAATTCGATTATTATAACTTGAAATAATCGCATTGCTATTTCAATAGGGGAGTAGCCCTTAAGTTAAAATCGAAATTCGATTATCTAAATCGCATATTAATCGCAATAACAAGAATAATGACGAATATTCGATTTCGACGATTATATAAAACGAATATTCTATCGAATATTCGCGAATTTCGTCGAAATCGAATATGGCACCTGCCGCTCATCACTACTTTTAAAGACATGTGGTCCTAAAATTTGGATCAGATGAAAAACAGCCTATTTCAGTTTAATCGTTATTTTCAATTAATTGAATGCTCAAAAAATGTTTTGTCTCACTCTCATTTCTTCTTTTTGCATGTTGAAGCTCTACTTGGAACCTTGTTAAGATCCAACAATGTAAAATATGATTTTTTGCCATTTTTCAAGTGGTCTTAAACTTTTGATCAGGACTGTACATAGACATGGTTTGTCGACATGCAAGTAACTACCAGTCCAGCATATGAGGAAAGGAATAGGGAAGTGAGGAAGGTCTATGGAGGCATCTGTTCTGGAGTCTGGAGTCTCTCTGGTGTCTCGTCTCAATGTAGCACTCTCGTCTGGGATCTGATCTTTTTTAAGGGTCAAGTCTGTGGTCTGATTATTTGTGGGGTCTGGTCTGAGTTATGAATTAACAAAAGAGTCTGGTCTGAGGTCTGAATTTGTTTTAGGTGTTGGGTCTCAAGTTTAATTAAAGGGATTCTGTCACCAGGATTAACGCTATAGCGATATTTATATGTGCCCATCAGTCTCCTTGCTGTGTTTAAAATTCATCCCACTGTTACTGCTCTGTGGGTGTGTTAGATACTTATAAAAATCGATCTTATTGATATGTAAATTACCTCTGTCAGGAGCCCAAGAGGTTGTCCATCATCCGTTAGAGCCCAGCTGCGCCTATCGATCCGGAGCCCAGCACCGCCTACCACTTAATGTATTCACTCCACTTGCCCTGACGTAATTTCTTCTCAGTGCCGTAGTCTCGCATAGGCGCAGTGGACACTGTAGTCTGCGCCCGTGCGGACTACTGGCCCCGGCTTCGACGAGTCAACTGCGCATGTGCCGGCTCCCTTTTCCGCTGCCAGCGTGGTGCGCAGGGAGCCGGGGCATGTGCAGTTGACTCTATATTTAAAAAGAACCTGTTACCATGACATGCAGTGCAATCTGCAGGCAGCATGCTATAGCAAAGGAGCAGCTGAGCAGATTAATACTTGATACTTTGGAGAGAGTTCAGAGAAGAGCTACTAAACTGGTACATGGATTGCAGGATAAAACTTACCAGGAAAGGTTCAAGGACCTTAACATGTATAGCTTGGAAGAAAGACGAGACAGAGGGGATATGATAGAAACTTTTAAATGCATAAAGGGAATCAACACGGTAAAAGAGGAGAGGATTTTTAAAAGAAGAAATACTGCTACAAGAGGACATAGTTTTAAATTAGAGGGGCAAAGGTTTAAAAGTAATATCAGGAAGTATTACTTTACTGAGAGAGTAGTGGATGCATGGAATAGCCTTCCTGCAGATGTGGTAGCTGCAAATACAGTGGAGGAGTTTAAAGCGAACCTGTCACCGGGATTTTGTGTATAGAGCTGAGGACATGGGTTGCTAGACAGGGACAGGACTCATCTTAGGTTAATTTGCATATGTATCAAATCGTTTTTTTTAAACAATAAAAGCACACAGAGCTATGGGGACTGGGTATTGCGAATGTGCTAGCGGCCATCTAGCAACTCATGTCCTCAGCTCTATACCCAAAATCCAGGTGACAAGCTCCCTTTAAGCATGCATGGGATAGGCATAAGGCCATCCTTCATACAGGATAGGGCCAGGGGCTATTCATAGTATTCAGTATATTGGAAAGACTAGATGGGCCAAATGGTTCTTATTTGCCAACACATACAGTTATATGGGGAAAGATTCAGTAAAACTTTATATATTTAAATCTATACAGTTTCTTTCTTCAGTTGTAATCTGTGTAAGTGTGTATAGATAGATAGCTGTCAGTCACTAGCTATACACAGGGAAGGTGTTATCAGTAGTGATGATCAAGCATGCTCGGCCGAACACCTGTTCAGCTTGAGCATCTCGATGCTTGGCGCATGGCGGTACTCAGCCGAGTACCGCATGTGCTCGAGCGCAATGCTCAAGTATCCTCACCGCACGTTTCTTGCCTGCTACGCAGCCAATAAACATGCAGGGAGGTACTGGTGCGCACTGTAATGCTGTAGCCATGTTGGCTACTGGCATTACAGTGATTGGCTGTCCGGAACGCGTCATCGGGTGCTATAAAGCACCCGATGACATGTGTTCGGCTCAGTCTTAGTCAGGGAGAGCTGAGCATAGGAAGGGAAAGACATTGTAGGGAGTCTTATTGGAAGGTTTTTATTACAAAAACTTTTCAGAGACCCAAAAGTCCTTTTAAGGACTATTGTGTGTGACAGCAGCAATATATATTTTTAGCGCATCCTGTGCTAAATAGCGTCTAATAGGCCACTGCGGACAGTTAACTTATCAGCGCCACATCTCCTGTGTAAAGTGTGTGCATCCCTAAAATATCAGTGACATCCAGTGTACTTTTTCCGTAGACGGTGTCCGCTGCGGACAGTTAAATTATCCGTGCCACATCTCCAGTCTAAAGTGTGCACATCCAAAAAATATCTCTGACATCCTGTGTACTGTCACGATCAGTGTGGGGGGAAACTCAGGAGGGAAGGGGAACAGTAACTGGGTCTGGAAACTTGGGAAGAAACAGGTCACCTCCTAGACAACCCTAATCTGGGCCCTGACTACCTATCAATATGAATAGACCTTGAAGGTAGAAATATTCATAAGCAGGATACCTAGGCCCTGATTTCTCTATAAGGCCCTAGAATAAGTATAGGACCAGAAACAACACATTCCTCCCCAGTTGGACGAATGGAAGTCTCTGTCTCATGCCCAGATACAACAACAGGGAATATAACAAATACAAACAAATACGACACTTAACTTCTGTAGAGATGGAAGAACGGGGAACACCAGAGAGGATCTCACACCAGCTCAGCCAAACCCAAATGAAGCTATCAACCGCATAGTCAGAAGGGTGGGGTGAGACTATAAGGGGTAGAAGTGATGACCACTGAGAAACAGCTGAGAAAAGGGAAGTGGTCATTAACCCTATCAACATTGAATCAAGAGAAATCAAGGAGGCTGTTAGATTCCTCTACGGGTGACCTCCGGGCACCCAGGACTGACCTTATCAGGATGGGCTCTGTGAAAGGCCTTCACCAGACGATTCACATTAACATCGGCCGCTGGAACCCACTCCCTCTCCTCTGGTCCGTAACCCCTCCAGTGGATGAGATACTGGAGGGATCTACGGAGAACTTGGGATTCCACAATCCTGCTGATTTGAAATTCTAAATTACCGTCCACCATGACAGGAACGGGAGGCAAGGAGGATGGCTCAACAGGTTCAACAGATTTCTTCAACAACGACTTATGAAATACATCATCAATTTTCAAAGCCTGATGAAGTTCAAGGCGGAAGGCTACAGGGTTAACAATGGGAGTGACCTTATATGGACCAATAAATCTTGGGCCCAACTTCCAAGAAGGTACCTTAAGCTTAATGTTTCTTGTGGACAGCCACACAGAATCACCCACTCTCAGGTGTGGACCATTCATACTTCTCCTGTCAGCCACATTTATTTTCAATTTTCTGCCAAATCGAAGACAAAGAAGAGGAAAATTGTTCCTCCTCAGGAATACTGGTTTGAGAACCCGAAAATGTGCCAAACTGTGTATGGAATCCATATGCCGCAAAAAACGGCAACTTATCAGTGGACTCCTGTCTACGGTTATTAATGGCAAACTCAGCTAACAACAAGAATGAAGACCACTCCTCCTGGTTCTCTGAAACAAAACATCTCAAGTAAGTCTCCAGATTCTGATTGGTGCGCTCCGACTGTCCGTTAGACTGAGGATGAAAAGCCGAAGAAAAGGACAATTGTACCCCCAGTCGAGTACAGAACGCTTTCCAGAATCTGTCCCCCAATCAGACACCACATCAGAGGGAATGCCATGTAGTTTCACGATGTTATCGACAGACACCTGTGCTAGAGTCTTGGCATAAGGTAGAGCAGGCAATGCTATAAAATGCGCCATTTTGCTAAAACGATCAACTACCACCAGGATCACGTTTTTTTCCAAAGAATTAGGTAAATCAATGATAAAGTCCATGGACAAATGCGTCCAAGGTCTGGACTGGATGAGTAACGGAGGAAGAGATCCAGAAGGCCAAGTATGTGTCACCTTAGCACGAGCACAGGTACAACAGGCTGACACATAGTCCTCAACACACTTACGCAGCCCCGGCCACCAAAATTTGCGCGAGATGAGATCGACAGTGGATCAACTCAGAGGGTGTCCAGCCAAGACAGTACAGGGATGTTCCTCAAATACCTTATGGCGTAAGTCTGAAGGAACAAACAATTTACCTGGAGGACAAGAGTCCGGAGCATCTTCTTGGGCCTCCAACACCTTAGCCTCCAGGTCAGGATATAGGGCAGATATGACTACCCCTTCAGACAAAATAGGACTAGGATCTTTAGAATCACCCCCCTCAGGAAAGCTGCGCGACAAAGCATCCGCCATGACGTTCTTAACCTCAGGGAGGTAGGTGACAATAAAGTTAAATCTGGTGAAAAACAGCGACCATCTGTCCTGCCTTGGATTCAGTCATTTAGCCGACTCAAGGTAAGCCAGATTTTTGTGATCAGTAATTACCGTAATAGGATGAATTGCTCCTTCCAACCAATGGCTCCATTCTTCAAAAGCCAACTTAATGGCCAGCAATTCCATATTACCCACGTCATAATTTCTTTCAGCAGTTGAGAGTTTTTTTGACAAAAAAGCACATGGGCGCCATTTAATAGGTGGACCTTGCAACAAAACTGGTCCCACCCCTACCTTGTATGCGTCAATCTCTACAATAAATGGCTGAGACACGTCCAGTTGCACCAGAATAGGGGCTGAAGCAAAACATTCCTTCCTAGCAGAAAAGGCTTGTAATGCCACCTCAGACCAAACAGAGAAATCGCCCCCCCCCCCTTCCTAGTCATGTCTGTTAAAGATTTAACCACGAATTTACGGTAGTAGTTGGTGAATCCCAAAAACCGCATAAGCGCTTTCAGATTTTCGGGTCGATCCCAATCCAACACAGCATGAACTTCCTCGGGATCCATACGAAAACCCAAGGGTGAGACCAGGTAACCCAGGAATTTCACTTCCTGAACACCAAAAACACATTTTTCCATCTTCGCATACAATTTATTCACTCTTAGGATTTGTAACACCTGTCTCATATGATCCATGTCTGGAGAATAAGTTAGTATGTCATTGAGATATACAACAACAAATCTCCCCACCAGATGATGAAAGATGTCATTGATAAAGTGTTGAAAAACCACTGGAGCATTGTTTAACCTAAAGGGCATGACCAGGTTTTCAAAATGACCCTCAGGGGTATTAAATGCGGTCTTCCACTTATCCCCCTCCCTGATCCTTACCAGATTATATGTCCCCCTCAGATCCAAATTAGAGAACATCTTGGCACCGACAATCTGACTAAACAAATCCGGAATCAAAGGAAGGGGGTAAGGATCATGGACGGAAATATGGTTGAGCTCACGGAAGTCCAGACATTGTCTAAGGGTACCATCTTTTTTTTTTTACAAAGAACAACCCAGCAGCCACTGGGGACTTGGATGGTCTGATATGACCCTTCGCCAAGCTCTCGGTGATATACTCTCGCATAGCCTTTCTTTCGGGCTCCGAAATATTATACAACCGAGATAAGCTCAAGGAATAATATTGACGGGACAATCATACTCCGGATGCGGGGGTAACTCCTGGTTACCACTCTCGGAAAACACATCAGAAAATTCGGAAATTAACGAGGGTACAGTTTTAGTGGTGACCACAGAGAAAGATGCATTAAGACAGTTGTCCATGCAAAAATCACTCCAATCGAGAATCTGTCTCGCTTGCCAGACGATGGTAGGGTTATGTTTGCTTAACCATGGTAAGCCCAAAACAGGGGGGTAGTGTGTGGGGGAGGGGTGGGGGAGCCGTTGCGCCAAATTGCAGGGGGGCCAGGCAGCTGAAATCTCAATGAGGGCCACGGGAGCCTATGGCTCCCGTCCCCTCCATTATGCCTCATGCCCTTTAAGGCAGTAGAGCGACGCAGGACTCGGTCACGATTACCTCACTGTGACCTCCTGCGTCGGGTCTCGCGAGATGATGCGATGACGCGGCATGGGAAGGCACAGTGAGATGTTCGTGACCGCCTGCCCTGGGACGCCACAAGCTGTGATGGAGACAGGTAAGTATTTTTTAATTTATTTTTTTATGTACCCTAACCTAATTGCAGAGGCGCTGGGGGCACTATGGGGGTGGGGAGGACTGGAGCAGAAAGAAGAGGAGTACTGAATGGCATAGTAATAATAGTGGAGAGGCGGCCATTATATTAATACCAAAGAGGGGGACATTATATTAATAACAAAGAGGGGGACATTATATTAATAACAAAGAGGGGAGCATTATATTAACAAAGAGGGGCCATTATATTAATAATAAAGAGGAGGCCATTATATTAATAATAAAGAGGAGGCCATTATATTAATAATAAAGAGGGGGCCAATACATTATTATTAATATCATGTCCCCCTCTTTATTATTAATGTAATGGCCCCCTCTTTATTATTAATGTGATGGCCCCCCTCTTTATTATTAATATAATGGCCCCCTCTTTGTTATTAAAGAGGGGCCATTCTATTAATAATAAAGAGGGGGCCATTCTATTAATAATAAAGAGGGGGCCATTATAATATACAGAGGGAATAATATTATGGGGAATGGGGGACTATCTGTATGGCTATCTGTATGGCTCTAGCACAGTATTAAGGGGCAGGAGAATGAGTTGTTGAGACACCAAGAAGGAGAGGATGATAGTAAAGTGAGGAACCCCAAACAAATTCTGTAAAAAACTCTGCAGAGATGAGAAGCAGCTGAAAGAAGGTGTCATGGCGGTCTTATCTCTGAATAAAGACATTGATTGCCAATTTTTGGCTTGCCCCGGGTGCTGGCAACCCACGCTATGCCACTGGCCCAAAACCATCGGAGTAGGCAGACCCTCCAAAACATAACACAAGACAGATTCCTGATGGAAATCACCCACTCTTAAATGGATGTCATTTACCACCTGCAACAGGCATTCTTGGGTAAGAGGTGCAGAATCAATTGCAAAGACAGAAATGCTTCTCTCTAGTGCAGTAGTAGTCAACCCATGAATATGAACAAATTGTCCATCAATCAGGTTAACCCCAGCCCCACTGTCGATAAATACCTTGATTTCCACAGTTTTGGGCTCTAGTGCCACCTCGGCTGACAGGAGAAATCGAGTACTACCAGTAAATGACAAAAGTAAGTTTTCTTGCTCCCAACCCACACCACCAATAGTAATTTGGGGATTAAGCGTTCCTTCTTTCCACAACAAAAACAGACTCCCTTCATATGACCAGAGCTCTTACCAGCAGTCCCAGGAGTAGCTCCCCCCAACTGCATAGACTCCTCACAAGGCGTAACCACAGGTGTCTCTTTACCATAAGTGTCAAAGGAAGCCGCCACCTTATTTGCCAGTACACCTTGAGGATGAGGACCCTTAGATCTCCCCCTCAGGCGTCTATTCAGACTTACAAAAAGGGACATGGCTGCTTCCAATGACTCAGGTTTTTCATGAAAGTCCAATGCATCCTGCAGCCTCTCAGATAGACCCTGACAGAACTGGCTACGAAGAGCAGGATCATTCCACTCCGTATCTGTAGCCCATCTCCTAAATTCAGAGCAATAGATCTACGTTCTCCCTGCCGTAAACCACGTAACTTGGTCTCAGCCTGAGAGTTTTGATCCGGGTCATCATAAATAAGACTGAAGGTTCTAAAACATTCATCTACCGACTAGAGGGACGGTGATCCGGTTGGCAGCGAAAAAGCCCAAGACTGTGCAACATCCTTAAGCAAAGAAATGATCATACCCACACGTTGACACTCATCCCCAGAAGAGTATGGATGCAGCTTAAAGTACAATTTACTTGATTCCCTGAACTGAATGAAATTGTCACTTCCCCCAGAAAATCTGTCCGGGAGGGCAACCTTAGGTTCAGGACAGGCCTGGTACCCACCATCTGAACTAGCCGCCACTGGTCTCTGAATCCTCTGCAGCTGTTTAACCAGTACAGACATAGGATCCATAGCTGCACTGACATGAACGAAATGGCGGTTTTTGTGGCGGTTGATAATGTCAAAATCAGTGTGGGGGGGGAAACTCCACACTGAACACAGGAGGGAAGGGGAACAGTAACTGGGCCTAGAAACTAAGGAAGAAACAAGTCACCTCCTAGACAACCCTAATCTGGGCCCTGACTACCTATCAATATGAACAGGCCTTGAAGGTAGAAATATTCATAAGCAGGATACCTAGGCCCTGATTTCCCTATAAAGCCCTGGAATGAGTATAGGACCAGAGACAACCCATTCCTCCCCAGATGGACGAATGGAAGTCTCTGTCTCAGGCCCAGATACAACAACAGGGAATATAACAAATAAAAACAAACACGACATATAACTTCTGTACAGATGGATGAACAGGAACACCAGAGAGGATCTAACACCAGTTCAGCCAAACCCAAATGAAGCTATTGACAGCATAGTCAGAAGGGTGGGGTGAGACTATAAGGGGTAGAAGTGATGACCACTGAGCAACAGCTGAGAAAAGGGAAGTGGGCATTAACCCTATCAACACTGAATCAAGATAAATCAAGGAAGCTGTTAGATTCCTCCACGCTCAGCCAATCTTCTTGATTTCCTGACATCAGTTGTCACCACCAGACATCTGAGAAGCTCTGACAGACGTTCTTCAGAACCTCCTGCTTGAGGTTCCTTTTGTTTTGCTTTCGTTTTCTCATCTCGTTAGCCTCTCTCAGCTGTCATGTAGTTGCACTGATTGCATCCCTTTAAATCCCTTCCCATACTGCATCACTTTGCGGTTTATACAACTTCCTGGAGTGTGTACATGCTGGATGCTACTACTGAGTCTTCTACAGATAAGTTTTGTTCATTCATTTGTGTTTTCCTGTTTGCTGGATCCCAGGTGACCCTGACTCCCTCCGTATCAAGTGTAGGGAGCCGGTGGTCGTGTCCCCTCACTATTATAGGGTGTTCAGGTGTCATACAGTCGAGGAACGAGGGTATGCAATCATCTACCATAGAGATTTTTGCATAGGCTGAGCAGTAAGGGAGAGAGCCAGGTCTGTTGCAGGGCTTACCCTTTGGTTCCTTAGTTTTGGATCCAGTCAGTCGGATCTTCATTTTGTGTCTTCTAGTTTTCTGTACACCTTCCGTGACATCAGTCAGCTGAGGGAACGTGACAACAATCTTTTACAGGGTCAGCTCACCTGCAGGCCCTCACCTACAATCTTTTAGAGGGTCAGCTCACTGGTAGGCCCTCTCCGGGTCAGGCTCCCTCTCCGGAATCAAACCCTGATTCCCTATTACCCATGGTCACCGTGGTTCGCACTGAAAATAACATCGAAAGTTGATAGGGCAGACATCCGAATGGATCGTCGCTGTCACGGGGGACTTGCTATCGGGCCCAGGTTACCTAGATTCACCAAAGCGGCAGCAGGCCCTCGCCCATAATGTTTTCGATGGTCAGATCACCAGGCCCTTGCTCCAAATGTTTTTGAGGGTCACCAGCAGGCCATCAATTATAATTTTTCAAGGCTGTGTATGATGCCCTCCTTTATGTGTAACAAAGGGTGTATTGTAGTTCCAGTTCCTTGTACTTTTTGGCAGCCCTTTCACTTAGTGCATAGGCTTTATGAGTGTAGGAGCCCCACTACCTAAACAATTGTACCACAATGTGAATGAGGCCCTCCTTTATGTGATAAACAGGTTGTATCAGAGTGCCTCTTCCTTGTAATTTTTGGCAGCACTTGCACTTTATACACAAGTAAATATACAGGAAAGAATGTTTCCTAACAATTTTTCCTGTAAAATCGTCCAAGATGCATCCAGACATCCTCTTCACGCTGTTCCCGAACCATTTCTGTGGTGTTTCCTTCAATTTCTGACTTTTTCCTATGAACCAGGGCTTCAGAGCAGGGGGTACCTGGTTTAATGCTCGGGTTCTCCCACTGACTTCCATTATACTCGGGTGCTCGGTACAGCACCTGAGCATCCTGATGTGTTCGGCCCGAGCCCCCTAGCACTATGGTGCTCGATCGACACTAGTTATCAGTGATTAATAGCATTCTCTGTATAAGTGTGTATACAGAGATAGCTGTCAGTCACTGATAGCTATACACAGGGAAGGTGTTATCAGTGACTGATAGCATTCTCTATGTAAGTGTGTTTACAGAGATAGCTGTCAGTCACTGATAGCTATACACAGGGAAGGTGTTATCAGTGACTGATAGCATTCTCTATGTAAGTGTGTATACAGAGATAGCTGTCAGTCACTGATAGCTATACACAGGGCAGGTGTTATCAGTGATTGATACTGTATGTGAGGAATATGGATTATCATCTACTGGCAGCCCTGATTGTCATTTGATTCACCTTTTGGCATGTACAGAGTCAGTGTACATGCAAAATATGTTCTAACCCCCAAGCCATCTGCTGTCAGCTAGCAAGGGAGAAAGCCCCAGGGGTACAGGCTTCAAGGAGGCCCCAGGTGGATAAAGTCACACCTCAACCAGCCAGTTTGGGGGCAAGCTAATCCTGCAGGAAAACCCCCAGCAGGAGGCCTCAGCCCTTGCCCAGGATCAATGATACCTCCCAGACATGTTGGCACCTACATTTCACAAGAAATTATGAATCGTCTGTCCATCCCAGGCATAATTAGGTTATCTTTTTTGCGATCCTGGGGCAAAGCCAAACATCCACGTGGTCCTGGCTTTATGCTAGGATGCCTGGGAGGGGAGATATACATAACTCCCCACAGAAACCACATAGCAGCACCATGTTTGGACTCTAGTTGTAGCCTGAACCCAGGTGGATCAATTGGACCCGAAACCATCTTCCTGCGACATTCTGGTCTGGGGGTATGATCCCTAAGGGGTTTTATAGGTCATTTTCTGCCAGCACCAGAGAAGGAGGAGTGGACCCTACCCATAGGCGAGGGAGGGGAGCGGCCAGCTACAGGTCATAAGCCCATGCAAGCCAGCGGGCAGTGTCTTTTTCTGAAGGGGTCACATCCTGCCAATGTGTTTGGAGAGACATGGAACCAGCTGACATCACTGCCCCCACGGACTATTCCACCATTATAACCCAAAGGTACTTTCATCTTACCTGGTAACTGACTTTTGCTCTGCTTAACCCTGTTGTACCTATATCACCTGTATCTGTAACCTCAGACCACTGTATATATTATCTGTGTATATTGTGTTATATCTAGTGTGCCCTTAAGGCGATTAAATATATCATTTAATCTTGTGCTGTCTTGTATCTCGCTCACGAATTCCCACGTCTGTGTTTCGGCCTAGTTATAAGCTACGCTTTATAATCCCGTTAGTGGACCGGGCTTATATCAAACGAGAAGCTCCTGGCAGATTACCCAGGCTGATAAGGCACTGTTTCATGGCGGCAGTGAAAAGGCTATCTCAGCTTGTTGCCTCTCTGTGCCCGCATGGACAGGAGGTATCTGTGTAAACTGTACCAAGCTGACCTTACTTGCTCCACTTTGGTAACAAGTAACCATACTGCATCTCGTGAGCTAAACGTAGGTGACATCAACGGGGCACGAGGGGTGGCCTTCGGTCCCCAATGCACGGGCAACATCAGTGCGGCAGCCGGGACAGATCGAGACCCATTCAACTTGAATGGGTCCATGATCCGTCCGCACAGTAAAATAACAGAACATGTTCTATTTTTTAGCAGTACAGAGGCATGGACAGAAACACCATGGAAGCACTCTGTAGTGCTTCCGTAGGGTTCCGTGCCTCCGTTCCGCACCGCAGCTCCAGATTGCAGGCAACGGCCGGGTGCATGAGGCCTAAGTGTGTATATATAGATAGTTGTCAGTCACTGATAGCTGTACACAGGGAGGTGTTATCAGTGATTGATAGCATTCTCTGTGTGAGGCCGAATGCACACGGCCGTGTTCCGCGGCCGTGAGTGGTCCGTGGTATGCTGGCCTGGATTTCTGCTGACAGCAGGAATGCACGGCGTCATTGGTTGCTATGACGCCATGCGCTTCATGCCGCCGCTGCACTACAGTAATACACTCGTATAGATCATACGAGTGTGTTACTGTAGTGCAGCAGCGGCATGAAGCGCACAGCGTCATAGCAACCAATGACGCCGTGCGCTCCTGCTGTCAGCAGGAATCCAGGCTGGCATACCATGGACCGCTCACGGCCCGCTCACGGCCGCGGAACACGACCGTGTGCATTCGGCCTAAGTGTGTAGTGTGTATACATAGATAGATGTCAGTCACTGATAACTATGCACAGGGAAGGTGTTATCAGTAATTGATAGCATTCTCTGTGTAAGTGTGTATACATAGATAGATGTCAGTCATGATAGCTGTACACAGGGAAGGTGTTATCAGTGATTGATAGCATTCTCTGTGTAAGGCCTCATGCACACGATTTTTTCGGGTCCGCATCCGAGCCGTAGTTTTTGCGGCCCGGGTGTGGACCTATCCACTTCAATGGGGCCGCAAAAGATGCGGACAGCACTCCGTGTGCTGTCCGCATCCGTTGCTCCGTTCCGAGGCCTTCGCAAAAAAATGTAGCATGTCCTATTCTTGTCCGTTTTGCGGAAAAGAATAGGCATGTCTACAAAGGGCCGTCCGTTCCGTTCTGCAAATTTGCGGAAGGCACACGGGCGGCTTCCGTTTTTTGCAGATCCGCGGTTTGCGGACCGCAAAAAACGGCACGGTCGTGTGCATGTAGCCTTAGTGTGTATACATATATAGCTGTCAGTCACTGATAGCTGTACACAGGGGAGGTGTTATCAATGATTGATAGAATTGTCTGTGTAAGTATACATGCAGAGATAACTGTCACTGATAACCCCATATCTTACTGTAATGCAACACATAATAAAATTGCACTTGTTAGTTTACTGGTATCAGATTTTCTTCACATGCTCTCAGAAATGCTCTTCTATGAGTTTTGCTCATTATTGTCTTCTCTTCTGAGGCTCTGTGGGTGTTCCTGTTGATTTCACGTGCCCCAGCACAAGCTCTGCTGCCCCCACATCCTGTAGAAAGTCCATTATTTGTGGACAGCAATAGATATTTTTGCTGGTAACGTTAGTGCAGTGATCTACAGTCAGAACCATGGCGTTATAAGCAGGATAGAACTGACAGCTCTCACCTGGTCACTACACGTACTCTCTTCTGAATACAGTTATGTGTGCAGTCCGCACAGTGAGTGGTAACTTTTCCCACACAGACTAGTACAGTGTGACAATACACAATGCTATGTACACATCAGGGGGATAGCTAAAAGACTCAGTGGCCCTAGTGCAAGAGTTCAGATTGGGCCCCCGTCCCTCAGTGCTTGTTTGAAAGGGTCAGGGGAGCACGTAGTCTTCTTGCTGCCTGAGGCAAACATTGAAAGGGCACCCCCTCATGCCAAATTCTTGACCTAACCCCTTCCCTCCAGCCAGAGGTGTAAATTGACCAGCATGCACTTTCTATAATGCCAGTGTCTTATGTGGCACAAGGGTCTTTGGGCCCCTCAGGCTCCTGGTCCCAGTAGCGACTGCTACCTCTGCACCCCCTATAGCTACGCCCCTGGTACACATAAGTACACAGGGGGGGGGGATTTATCAAAACTGGCCTAGTTGCCCATAGCAAACAATAAGATTCCTCCTTTCATTTTCCAATAGAGCTGGGAAAAAGAAAGGTGGAATCTGAAAGGTTGCTATGGGCAACTAAGCCAGTTCTACTTTACACCAGTTTGAAAAAATTACTATTTTATTTATATAAAAATATATATACGTATGTCATGTAAAGAAAAAAAAATGGTCCGCACTCTTAAACATTTTATTCACTCCTGTGGTTGCAAGGTTTTCAGCTCATTTACAGAGTTTTTTTTACAACCTATGAGCGAAAACGTTGCAATTAGTGATGAGCAAACTTGTGTTTTAAGTTCGGCGTACAAGGTTCGGGTTATCTAAGAATTCCATAACCTGAACCTGAACCTTTTATGCGAACTTGGGGGTGGGGCATGGCTTAGCGGGACCTGGGGGTGGGGTTTTAAGTCTTTTGAGGGTGGACACATTGTGGCCGGGGGCGTGTCTGGGCTCCTTCCTGCAAGAGTGACGCCCCTCTGGGCACCTTACTGGCTCATTTGCATATCAAATAAACTGGATTTTCAGAGGATAACAACATCTATTGCTGGAACAAAGGCACATCTTGAAATAAGGTACTAAGTGCTATTATGCCATGGCTTTACTTCAATAGCGATTATCCTGGTGACAGATTTCCTTTAACCAGCTCAGCCCCCCTAACTTAAACCCCCTTAATGACCAGACCACTTTTTACAATTCTGCACTACACTACTTTAAACTAAATTACATTTTTCACTTTCAGTTGTAAAATTTTTCAAATAAAACTACATTTCTATATACATTTTTCTCTAAATTTATTGTTCTACATGTCTTTGATAAAAAAAAATATGCAATAAGTGTATATTTATTGGTTTGCGCAAAAGTTATAGCGTTTACAAACTATGGTACAAAAATGTGAATTTCCGCATTTTGAAGCAGCTCTGACTTTCTGAGCACCTGTCATGTTACCTGAGGTTCTACAATGCCCAGACAGTAGAAACACCCCACAAATGACCCCATTTCGGAAAGTAGACACCCTAAGGTATTCGCTGATGGGCATAGTGAGTTCATAAAAGTTTTTATTTTTTGTCACAAGTTAGCGGAAAATGCAGATTTTTTTATTTTTTATTTTTCTTACAAAGTCTCATATTCCACTAACTTGTGATGAAAAATAAAAACTTCCATGAACTCACTATGCCCATCACGAAATATCTTGGGGTGTCTTCTTTCCAAAATGGGGTCACTTGTGGGGTATTTATACTGCCCTGGCATTTTAGGGGCCCTAATGCGTGAGAAGTAGTTTGAAATCCAAATGTGTCAAAAATGCCCTGTGAAATCCTAAAGGTGCTCTTTAGAATTTGGGCCCCTTTGCCCACCTAGGCTGCAAAAAAGTGTCACACATGTGGTATATCCATACTCAGAAGAAGTAGGGCAATGTGTTTTGGGGTGTATTTTTACATATACCCATGCTGGGTAAGAGAAATATCTCTCTAAAAGTCAACTTTTCCCATTTTTTTTTACAAAGTTGTCATTTGACATAGATATTTCTCTCACCCAGCATGGGTATATGTAAAAAGACACCCCGAAACACATTGCCCAACTTCTCCTGAGTACGGCAATACCACATGTGTGACACTTTTTTGCAGCCTAGGTGGGAGCACCTTTAGGATTTCACAGGGCATATTTTACACATTTGGATTTCAAACTACTTGTCACGCATTAGGGCCCCTAAAATGCCAGGGCAGTATAAATACCCCGAAAGTGACCCCATTTTGGAAAGAAGATACCCTAAGGTATTCGCTGATGGGCATAGTGAGTTCATAGAAGTTTTTATTTTTTGTCACAAGTTAGCGGAAAATGATTTTTTTTTTTTCTTACAAAGTCTCATATTCCACTAACTTGTGACGAAAAATAAAAACTTCCATGAACTCACTATGTTTTGGGGTGTATCTTTACATATACCCATGCTGGGTGAGAGAAATATCTCTCTAAAAGTAAACTTTTTCAATTTTTTTTATACAAAGTTGTCATTTTAGAGAGATATTTCTCTCACCCAGATATTTCTCTCCTGAGTACGGCAATACCACATGTGTGACACTTTTTTGCAGCCTAGGTGGGCAAAGGGGCCCAAATTCCTTTTAGGAGGGCATTTTTAGACATTTGGATTCCAGACTTCTTCTCACGCTTTAGGGCCCCTAAAATGCCAGGTGTCACGACCCCTGGTCATGGTCGTGACTCCTTGGGAGCCGCATGCAGTTATCCGCGGTCTGGTGTTGTCGCAACCGCAGCTGGGGGCACTTAGTGGTTTGCCTCAGGTGCGGTTGCCGCGAATAACAGGCATGCGTGCGGTTGCCCTTGGCATCGTGTTTTGGTGTGCACATCCTTCGTCTGTGTTTGTGTGCACTTCCTTGTCTGTTTGTTGTGCACGAGGTTGTATGCACTTGGACACCTCCCTTCACCTGCGTTTGTCCGCGGCAACGTCTGGTGTTGTGCATGTGGTGGCAGGGTCTCTGCCTGCTGGTTGTTCTGCAGGACACGGTGGCCACGCATGCCGTTGCCAGCGGTGACAGGTGAGTGAGTGAGTGTGTGTGCTATTCCCCTTTCAGTTGGTGTTTTCCCTTCTGTGGTGTAGGAAGGGTTAACTCCCTTCCCAGTGTGTGTGTTGTCACTGGGTGTGGTTGACTGGTGGGTGTGGCCTTTCGGCCTATATAGCCTGAGACTCCTGCAGGCTTCAGTAGGTTGCTCTCAGCCATGCTGGCTGGAGCAGCCTCCTGTCTCCTCCATCTGCCTGGTGAGGACCAACCTTCTGGTCATAAAACCATTGTCATTTCCATAAGTCTGTTATTGTATTCCCCTGTGTTGCTTGGCCGTTGAGACTCCTGCTCCCCCGTGCCAAGGAGGAGCAGGTCGTCTCACTCTGTCCCCTAGTACAGGGCCGACTTGAGGGCTCGTAGGGACTTTTAGGTTCCGGCGTATGAGCCCTCCTACCACCAAGGTCGGCTCATACTGACAGGAGACAGGGTCAGCGTTAGGGACGCAATAGGAGTTGACCTGCTCCCTAACTCTGTGGTCCCGGCCAAGGGGTAACCCTTACATCTTCCTGGCACCGCACGGCTGGGTGTTTCCCCCACACCCAGCCGTGACAGTATGACCAGAACTGGCACCTCACCTGGTCTTCCCTCGAAAGAGGGTGAAGCATGCATCCATTGACCGTTGGGGTGCATGCGCGTTCTCCGGAGGGAGAGCGTTACGGGGTTCACCGTTAACGGCGCGGTTGGTGGCTTTTCCCCGCCACCTTGCTAACCGTGTCCGTGTTGGTGACCCCTCGTCCCTCTCAGGGTTCCTATCTCTGGTCGGCTGCTGGCAGCATTCCTTCGGTGTTCCGGCAGGTGTGCTGGTTGGGGAGTGTCTGCTGGCAGCGACCTGGAGTAGGAACGTCCTCCTGAGTTGGACGCGGTGTCCTGTTTTCCTCCTCCAGACTGCTTTGTTGGCTGGCGACCTGGGGACTGTTGTGTACGGTCTGGTCTGTTGGCGGCAGTTCTGGGGGGAGATACGGGCATCGGTCTGGTGTCCTGTGTTCCTCCTCCGGACTGCTTTGTTGGCTGGCGACCTGGGGACTGTTGTGTACGGTCCAGGTCTGTTGGCGGCAGTTCCGGGGGGAGATACGGGCATCTATCTGGCAGTGCCTCCAGTGTTCTCTCTTCCAGTCTGCTCTGTTGGCTGGCGACCTGGGACTGTTGTGTACGGTCCAGGTCCGTTGGCGGCAGCTCTGGAGGGAGACACTGGTGGTTATCAGGCATTGCCCCTCCCCCCCTCCCTGTTGTTTGGTCCCACCAGCTTCCCTTTTCGGTTGGGGGGGGCTTTGAGGGGAGGGAGTGTCACGACCCCTGGTCATGGTCGTGACTCCTTGGGAGCCGCATGCAGTTATCCGCGGTCTGGTGTTGTCGCAACCGCAGCTGGGGGCACTTAGTGGTTTGCCTCAGGTGCGGTTGCCGCGAATAACAGGCATGCGTGCGGTTGCCCTTGGCATCGTGTTTTGGTGTGCACATCCTTCGTCTGTGTTTGTGTGCACTTCCTTGTCTGTTTGTTGTGCACGAGGTTGTATGCACTTGGACACCTCCCTTCACCTGCGTTTGTCCGCGGCAACGTCTGGTGTTGTGCATGTGGTGGCAGGGTCTCTGCCTGCTGGTTGTTCTGCAGGACACGGTGGCCACGCATGCCGTTGCCAGCGGTGACAGGTGAGTGAGTGAGTGTGTGTGCTATTCCCCTTTCAGTTGGTGTTTTCCCTTCTGTGGTGTAGGAAGGGTTAACTCCCTTCCCAGTGTGTGTGTTGTCACTGGGTGTGGTTGACTGGTGGGTGTGGCCTTTCGGCCTATATAGCCTGAGACTCCTGCAGGCTTCAGTAGGTTGCTCTCAGCCATGCTGGCTGGAGCAGCCTCCTGTCTCCTCCATCTGCCTGGTGAGGACCAACCTTCTGGTCATAAAACCATTGTCATTTCCATAAGTCTGTTATTGTATTCCCCTGTGTTGCTTGGCCGTTGAGACTCCTGCTCCCCCGTGCCAAGGAGGAGCAGGTCGTCTCACTCTGTCCCCTAGTACAGGGCCGACTTGAGGGCTCGTAGGGACTTTTAGGTTCCGGCGTATGAGCCCTCCTACCACCAAGGTCGGCTCATACTGACAGGAGACAGGGTCAGCGTTAGGGACGCAATAGGAGTTGACCTGCTCCCTAACTCTGTGGTCCCGGCCAAGGGGTAACCCTTACATCTTCCTGGCACCGCACGGCTGGGTGTTTCCCCCACACCCAGCCGTGACACCAGGGCAGTATAAATACCCCACATGTGACCCCATTTTGGGAAGAAGACACCCCAAGTTATTTCATGAGGGGCATGGTGAGTTCATAGAAGATTTTTTATTGGCACAAGTTAGCGGAAATTGATTTTTATTTTATTTTTTCTCACAAAGTCTCCCTTTCCGCTAACTTGGGACAAAAAGTTCAATCTTTCATGGACTCAATATCTTGGGGTGTCTTCTTTCCGAAATGGGGTCACATGTGGGGTATTTATACTGCCCTGGCATTTTAGGGGCCCTAAATCGTGAGAAGAAATCTGGAATATAAATGTCTAAAAAATTTTACGCATTTGGATTCCGTGAGGGGTATGGTGAGTTCATGTGAGATTTTATTTTTTGACACAAGTTAGTGGAATATGAGACTTTGTAAGAAAAAAGAAAAAATAGAAAATCAATTTCCGCTAACTTGTGCCAAAAAAATGTCTAAATGGAGCCTTACAGGGGGGTGGTCAATGTCAGGGGGGTGATCAGGGAGTCTATATGGGTTGATCACCACCCTGTCATTGATCACCCCCCTGTAAGGCTCCATTCAGACGTCTGTATATGTTTTGCGGATCCGCGGTGTCCGTGTTTTGCGGATCCACGGATCCGCTAAACACATACGGACGTCTGAATGGAGCCTTACAGGGGGGTGATCAATGACAGGGGGTGATCACCCCATATAGACTCTCTGATCACCCCCCTGTCATTGATCACCCCCTGTAAGGCTCCATTCAGAGGTCCGTATGTGTTTTGCGGATCCACGGATCCATAGATCGGATCCGCAAAACACATACGGACGTCAGAATGGAGCCTTACAGGGGGGTGATCAATGACAGGGGGGTGATCAGGGAGTGTATATGGGGTGATCAGGGGTTAATAAGGGGTTAATAAGTGACAGGGGGGTGTAGTGTAGTGTGCTGATTGGTGCTACTTATTACTGAGCTGCCTGTGTCCTCTGGTGGTCGATCTAAGCAAAAGGGACCACCAGAGGACCAGGTAGCAGGTATATTAGACGCTGTTATCAAAACAGCGTCTAATATACCTGTTAGGGGTTAAAAAAATTGCATCTACAGCCTGCCAGCGAACAATCGCCGCTGGCAGGCTGTAGATCCACTCGCTTACCTGCCGATCCTGTGAACGCACGCGCCTGTGTGCGCGTCTCGCGAGATGACGCGTCAATGCCCCATAAGGTGTAATAATAAAAGATCAAAAAAATCATATGTACCCAAAAATGGTACCAATAAATACATCAACTCTTCCTGCAAAAAAAGAGCCCCTGCACAAAATGATTGGCAGAAAAAATAAATAAATATGAAAATGGAGACAAAAAATTATTTTTCCAAAAATTCGTTATTATGTAAAACTGAAACAAAGAAAGTAGACATATTTGATATCATTACGTCCGTAACAACTTGCTCTATAAAAATAGCACATGATCTACTCTGTCAGATAAATGTTGTAAAAAATAAAAACAGTGCCAAAACAGCCATTATGTTTTGTTACCTTGCCTCACAAAAAACTTAATATGGAGCAATTAAAAATCATATGTACCCCAAAATAGTACCAATAAAACTGGCACCCTATCCCCTAGTTTCCAAAATGGGGTTAACTTTTGGGAGTTTCTACTGTAAGGGTGCATCAGGGGGGCTTCAAATGGGACATGGCATCTAAAAACCAGTTCAGCAAAATCTGCCTTCCAAAAACCATCCTTTTCTTCTGCGCCCTGCTGTGTGCCCTTACATCAGTTTACAACCACATGTGGGGTGTTTATGTAAACCGCAGAATCAAGGTAATAAATATTTTTTTGTTTGGCTGTTAACCCTCAATGTGTTAAAGGGTTCTATCACCTCGTTTTGACATAATTAGCCATCAGACACTAGCGATCCTCCCTCTGAGCCAGCGGGCAAATTCTCGCGCCTGCATTAGGCGCAGGGACTGTCTGAACGCTCCCTGCGCCTGTGCCATCTGTTCCTCGGAGCACTCTGATGTAAACGGCGCAGTGGAGATGTCTGTGCAGGGAGCGATCAGACATTCACTGCGCCTGCACCGAATACAGACATGCATGGCGCAGGCACGAGAATTCGTCCGCTGGCTTAGAGGGAGGATCGCATTCCAGAGGAGATGTAACAGGGTTCCGAAGGTGCACTCGGTCTCCCATTAGCCACAGACCTGCTGCTTAGCTTCAGGAGCGAGGATCTGTGTTTGACCTCATTCCCAGGGCAGCTTTGCTAGATAGGAGGTCCCTGCTCCTAAGTCTGCCTTGAGCGCCGAGCTGATCACTCGGTGCTCGACTGGTTGGTCTGTCGGTCATGTGACGCTGGCCACGTCACATGACCCTCACTCCCCACTATAAATACAGGCAGCCTGCTGGCCACAGGTTGCCTGTTAATTTAGGTTCCACCTGTGATTTTGTCTTTCCTGGCGTACTTACCTCCTGCTGAATTCCTGACGATCCTCTGCCTGCTCCTTGTGTACTTTGCTGCTCTCCTGGTATTCTGACCCCGGCCTCCTCCTGACGATCCTCTGCTGACTCCTTTGGTACTTCACGACTCTCCTGGTATTTATGACCCCAGCTTTTCCTGACAATTCTCTGCTTGCTCCATTTGTACTTTGTATCTTTCCTGGTATTGACTCGGTCCGTTCATGTTCTGTTTGTCTTTCTGTCATCCCTGCACTTAGTTCAAGCTAGGGATTGCCGTCCAGTTGTCCTCTGTCATTAGGACTCGCGAGGCAAGTAGGCAGGGCCAGGGGTAAGGGTGGAGCGCAGTGGTCACTTCCCTCCCCCCTGTGTGTGTGTATGCGACCGTTACAGCGGGCTGGAGGGACGCGCTGGCCGGCATTTTGTGTGAGTAGACCGAGCCTCTAGGTGCTGAAAAGACGCCCCTATAGCACCTAAAGGCGTTTTTTTTTTTTTAGGCAAACGGCTGCACACAAAGGTATTATAATAGCATTGTTTGGTAGAACAGACACTAGCGGATCGCTAGTGTCTGATAGCTAATTATGTCAAAACGAGGTTATAGCATGGGTGCCCGGCAAACTTTCTAGTTGTGGAGTGAGAGGGAGCCCGGAGCAGGTGTGTCCCCAGCAGTAAGTGAGCGGCGTGCACCCCTCTGACTGCAATGAGTGGGAGCTGAAGCGGAGATGGGTGGGAGCGGAGTGGGTGCTGAAGTTGGGGTTCACCTTGCAGCCAGGCTGTTCTTATACTGGAGGGTAGCCATGTGGAGATGGTGACTTGGTTTGCTGAAGTGGGTGACCCCGACCCTCTGATAAAGTGGCAGTGATAGAGGGGCTTTGTGGGGATCTGCACCCCCTGATAGAGAGGCTTTGTGGAGACCACTGCACCCCATGATAGAGGGGCATTGTGGGGACCTGCACCCCATGATAGAGGGGCATTGTGGGGACCTGCACCCCATGATAGAGGGGCATTGTGGGGACCTGCACCCCATGATAGAGGGGCATTGTGGGGACCTGCACCCCATGATAGAGGGGCATTGTGGGGACCTGCACCCCATGATAGAGGGGCATTGTGGGGACCTGCACCCCATGATAGAGGGGCATTGTGGGGACCTGCACCCCATGATAGAGGGGCATTGTGGGGACCTGCACCCCATGATAGAGGGGCATTGTGGGGACCTGCACCCCATGATAGAGGGGCATTGTGGGGACCTGCACCCCATGATAGAGGGGCATTGTGGGGACCTGCACCCCATGATAGAGGGGCATTGTGGGGACCTGCACCCCATGATAGAGGGGCATTGTGGGGACCTGCACCCCATGATAGAGGGGCATTGTGGGGACCTGCACCCCATGATAGAGGGGCATTGTGGGGACCTGCACCCCATGATAGAGGGGCATTGTGGGGACCTGCACCCCATGATAGAGGGGCATTGTGGGGACCTGCACCCCATGATAGAGGGGCATTGTGGGGACCTGCACCCCATGATAGAGGGGCATTGTGGGGACCTGCACCCCATGATAGAGGGGCATTGTGGGGACCTGCACCCCATGATAGAGGGGCATTGTGGGGACCTGCACCCCATGATAGAGGGGCATTGTGGGGACCTGCACCCCATGATAGAGGGGCATTGTGGGGACCTATATTAATATATATATATATATATATATATATATATATATATATATATATATATATATAATTTTTATTTATTTTTTTTGTAGGGATTCGCTCTGGCAGGCAGGCAGGGTAAGCGGACACAGTACAGAGGCAAGAACATGTTAGTAAAGCAAAAGTCAGTGTTTATTCCCACAACAAGGGAAAAAAATAACACAAACACTTGGCAGAGTCCTGGTGTTAATTCACACCACAGAAATTCCTCATGTTTTTTCACACGGCCAAAGTCCACAGAACTCAAAACAAACACGTCACCTGAATATCCACAGCAGGCTTTACGCTGGGTTCAGACCCGAGCGTTTTTGAGATGCGTGTTTTATGCGCAACAAAACACGTTTTTGTCCATAGTCAACGCGCGTAGAACGTGCGTTTGTGTGATTGACAGCAGTGTTGTCCAATGAAAATACAGCCCTGTCTATATGAAAGGTGTCTAATGAGAGAGAAATGGAGGTGATAAATTTCATGTGTGTTGGGAGAGTGGATTGTTTGCGGTCATGGAATTCTCCAGAAGGCGGCAAATTGCGGCAATTGTGTCAGCAATCCTTCTCCGACGTTTGAGGTGTAGGAGAGAGAGCATGCGACGCTTCTGGGTCCATTCTGTCATTGCCAATCGACAGGAAAGGGGACAGTTCTGGGCACTGTACGAGACCCTCTGGGCCCATGAAGACAATTTTTTTTTTTTTCCTACACGCGGATGTCCATCACCAGGTTTGTACATGTACAATAGTTATAGTAGTGGGGTTCCAATTGTGAAGGTACCAGTTGTAGTTTTTTGGTATTGTTAACCCTCACCATTTTCGTTTTCAACAGCTTTGAGCTCCTGGGGTTGTTGGGCACCCGTTTACAACGTCAGGACACCTTTATGCGGGACAGTATACCACCAGCGGAAAGACTGATCATTACTTTGCGGTAAGTAGACTGTAATTGTGGCCTAATAAAGCATTTGCATTGTGTGACTGGATATTAGTGTGGCCTTTGTTATTTTCTACTGGTGGTTGTGATGTTTCAAGTGTTTTTGAGGGGGGGTATTGGATGTGTATGCTTTTTAAATTTGGCATATAGATACCATACATACATAGTTTACCCACATTTTTCCCTACCAAACATTCTCTTTGAAATAAAAGTCCCAAAAAGTTTGCAAATGTTTTTATTTTTGGGAAAAGTAATAACATCTTACAGTTCCTCAAAAAATGTGTAAACTGTGTTTAACACAATCAACATAAGTTTCGTACTTTTTAACTTAAAATTATTCGGTAATTTTCCGATATTAACAATGAAGGTAGAACAGCCCTGATGCACCAAATTATGTATGGTATTTCTCAAAGGTTTTGGTATTGTGGTAATGCAAAATGTGGCTCGGTATCCCGCATGGCCTCTCTCATTCCGCCTGATTGCTGGGCAGGTTGCATTTGAGGGGTGGTGGAGGTGTTGGTGCCCATGCTGGTGGAGGGATAGCTGTATGATTGTGGTTGTGTGTGCCATGTGTTGTGAGGGTGTGGTATGTTAGTTTGTGGGTATGTTTGTGATGTGTGAGTGGTTGGTGGATGTTGTGGTAGATATTGTGGTGCATTGTTGGGCTGTGTGATGTCATAATGTGTAATGAAGCTGTCTAGGGTCCTTGTTATGGCCTCCCTCGCTTCAGTTATGTGACTTCTGTGAACTTGCAGCATTTTTTCCTCCAAACTTAGTAAGAAATGTGCATCACTAGTGAGTTTGGGTGCTGGATGGGCAAGTGCATCCAGGCATGCAATTAGCCGGTCCTTCTGGCGATCGGTTCTTTTCCTTTTTGAACGGTGAGTCCGAATGTTTTCGGGTTCCACGACAGGTGGGGCAGGCTGTGTGGGTGTTTGGAATGTAGGGGTGGGATCGGGTGGAGGAGGACTTAGTGGCCCCGTAGACTCACAGGCCTCACTGTCCCTGGTGACCTCCTCCTCCTCTTCCTCCTCCTGCTGTTGTCTCTTCCACCAGCTACTATCGGTGCTGTGAACATGAAAATATACATAGGTATGTGCAAGATATGAAAGTGAATGCATGTCATACCACACCCTCTCCTGCACGTGTATGCCCTGGACTCACCTACGCATTTCAGTGCATGGTATTAGAAAGGCCATTTCCTCCGCATGGACATAGCTGGACCGTGCACTTGGCGAAGCTCCGCTCCTCTGTTCCTTCTCTTTGCGTCGATGATGAATGAAGGCATCTTTGAGGCTCTTCCACTTGCTTTTTAGTAAGTTTACTAAAATAAAAATTAACATCCATTAATTGTTATATTTTTATTTTTCTCACATTTTTTTTCAGCTATTTAGCTACAGGCCAATCGTTGATCAGTCTTCATTACACCTTCCAGATCGGGAAATCCACAGCCAGTGTGATCGTGAAGGAAACCTGCAGCGCCATTTGGCAGGTCCTTCATGCTGTTGTGATGGGCCAACCAAACAAGGAGGAGTGGATGAAAATTGCGGATACTTTTCAAAAAACCTGCAATTTCCCAAACTGTGTCGGAGCAATTGACGGAAAACACATCCGCGTTCTGAAGCCAATGAGGAGCGGCAGTCAGTTTTATAATTATAAAAAATACTTTTCGGTTGTTCTTTTTGCGGTATGTGATGCAAACTATTGTTTCCGTTATATCGATGTGGGTTCCTATGGCAGCAGCTCTGACTCTGCTGTTTTTGGGCATTCTGACTTTGGTCAAATGCTCAGTAGTAATGCCCTTGACCTTCCCGGGAACACCACACTGCCTGGCACCACTTATCCATCTATGCCTTTTGTTTTTGTTGGTGACGAGGCATTTGCTCTAGGTGAGCACCTTATGAGGCCATACTCCAGCCATAATCTCTCCATTGCGCAACGTGTTTTTAACTATCGCCTGACAAGAGCACGCAGGGTGGTGGAATGCGCATTTGGCATATGAGCCAACAAATGGCGAGCTCTGCACTCTCCCATAAATCTCAAATTGGAGACCGCCATCTCGGTTGTGAAGGCAGCATGTGCTCTTCATAATTTTGGCCGAGAAAGGGATGGCTTCAATTTTGAGGATTCGTTGAGCCATTCCATGGAGTCAGAATCGCAGCGGTGTTCGTGGGACCACACATGGTGCCGCCATTCGGGACCACTTTGCTGCTTATTTTATGTCATCACAGGGGGAGTTACCTTGGCAAATGCAAGCCATTTAAATTTATATTATTTAGTCTTTTGCAGCTGCAAAGATTGTTTCTTTAACTTGTAATATTCCATTTTCTTTGTTTATTGTAATGGCTGAATTAAAAGATTTGAAGAGTGAATTTGTGCCATGCCGTTTTTTCACCTATATCGTGCCCCTTGTAGAAGCCCCAATAGTGCCCACCAATACTCGTCCATTAACAAGGGAAAACAATGTGGGTGGAATTACGGGTCCCATTTATGTGCCCAATACTGGTACTATATAGACATACAATCACCTATAATGTGCCAGTGCTGCAATAGCCCACAAGCACAATAATGTTTCAACGTAGACAATATCCATATCAACTTTATAACACAAATCCGCACCACTAATGTAGGCCAACATTTGAATTTAAAATACATTGCCAGATTGGAACAAGTGCAAATTGAGCATACTGGCCCACTACATTGTGCCAGAATGTTGGTGACGGGGAACCATTGACTGGCCATATACTAGAACAGGGATGGTGAAGCTGCGGCCCTCCAGCTGTAGCAAAACTCCAACTCCATGCATGCTTGGACAGGCTACAGCAAGTAAAATACAGCACAGCATATTGGGAGTTGTAGTTGGACAACAGCTGGAGGGCCGCAGGTAGAGCTGGGTTGGACTATTACATATAGTTTTTACACCAGTGCACACAAAGAGTTTGTTTTTTTACACTCAGAACACACATGTCAATACCTTTGCCTTCTTTCACAGTTTTGGAAAATGTCTTCCACTGTGGCCAGATGCTTTCTCCAATGTCCTCCCATGCCTGCTTCTCCTGTTTTTGTACTTGGCATCTTGGATGTCATACAGGCAGCGTTTTGCCTGCACAAGCCTGATCAGTGTCTCACTATCACACCCTGCTTCCTCCATCTTGGTCAGGCTAGACACTTGCCGATCACTAGGGTGTGGCCTTTTATTGACTGTTGCTATGTGCCAAACGCGCGTTCAGACGCACGTTTTTCTGGTCACAAGCTCACAAAATAACATATTTGCGCGTTCCTATGCAATCCTATGGCTGCAAACGCGCGACAAAACGCCCCAAAGAAGCTCAAGAACTTTTTTGAGTGTAGGGCGTTTTTCAGCGCTGTAAAACGCTCAAGTGTGAACCAGGGCCATAGGGAAGCATTGGTTTTCATGTGTTGAGCGTTTTACAGCGCGTTTGAACACGCTATAAAATGCTCAGGTGTAAACCCAGCCTTAGGGTGCCTGGCTTCCAGCTGGTGGCTCTCATGCAGCTCCCAGAGACACAGAGCCTTCACAGCTCCACTTTTACTTGGGGGAACATACCCAGCTGAGCTGCTGGCTGGGTTTTTAAACCCCATCCCAAAACCTGGCCTAGATGTGGGGAACAGCCACCCACCCTGCTCTTTGGCTGCTCCCAATAAGAACCAGCCCAGATCGGCTTTTCAGCCACACTAAGAATAAACTGTCAGCGAGCACTAGCTGCGGCTGACGCATAAAATAACCGGTTCTTATCTCACCAAGGCCAGGAACCTCGGTGACACGTACCTTCCGTCAATGACGGACCCTTGCCCCTTCCTACATACCTCCCAGACAGTGTACTCGGGACAGGGCATCCGCGTTTCCCTGTAACCGGCCTGCCCTGTGTTCTACTGTGAACTTAAAGTTTTGCAGCGATAAGAACCACCTGGTGACCCGAGCATTCCTCTCTTTGGCGTGGCTCATCCACTTCAGAGGGGAGTGATCGGTCACCAGACGGAATTTCCTCCCCAACAGATAATAGCAGAGAGACTCGAGTGCCCACTTGATGGCCAGGCACTCTCTCTCCACTATACTGTACCGGGTCTCCGCTGGAGTGAGCTTATGGCTGAGGAAGAGAACGGGATGCTCCTCCCCGTTGACTTCCTGAGACAGTACCGCACCGAGGCCTACTTCGGAGGCATCAGTCTGTACCACAAATTCCTTCTTGAAGTCGGGGGTCACCAAAACCGGGGACCCACACAGGGCCGACTTCAAAGCGGAGAAAGCCTCTTCCGCCTGGTCATTCCAGCGGACTATCACGGACTTCCGTCCCTTTAAAAGCCCTGTCAACGGAGCCGCTAAAGTGGCAAAATGGGGAACGAACCTCATGTAATAGCCCACCATTCCCAGGAATGACCTTACTTGTCTAGAGGTGGCAGGTCGGGGCCAATTCCGTATCGCCTCTATTTTGCTCACTTTGGGTTTAATGACTCCACGTCCGATGACATACCCAAGGTATTTAGTCTCCTCTAACCCTATTGCACATTTCTTTGGGTTAGCTGTTAGTCCCGCCTTTTGAAGGGAGTCCACTACAGCCTGTACTTTAGGTAGGTGACTTTCCCAGTCGGTGCTATGGACAACGATATCGTCCAGGTACGCCGAAAAGTATCGACGATGTGGGTGGAGTACAATATCCATTAGCCTTTGAAACGTGGCGGAACGCCATGTAGACCAAAGGGTAATACCTTGTACTGATACAGCCCCTCTGGGGTGACAAAAGCCGTTTTTCTTTGGCAGCCTCTGTCAAGGGTACCTGTCAGCCTGCCAGTACCCTTTGGTGAGGTCCAACACAGAAAAATACCGGGCTTGGCCCAACTTTTCAATAAGCTCATCCACACGGGGCATGGGATACGCGTCAAATTTGGACACCTCATTAACCCCTTAAGGACACAGGGCGTACCGGTACGCCCTATTTCCCGAGTCCTTAAGGACCAAGGGCGTACCGGTACGTCCTGACTTAAAATCGGCATTCCGGCGCCGCGGGGGTTAATCGGAACGGGATTTCGGCTGAAATCATTCAGCCGGCATCCCGTAACAACGCAGGGGGGGGTCATTTGACCCCCCCGTATCGGCGATCGCAGAAAACCGCAGGTCAATTCAGACCTGCGGTTTTCTGCGTTTCCGGTCCATTCGGGTGTCCGGTGACCCGATGAACCGGAAAAAGACTGCGATCGGTGGCGTAATTATACACCACCAATCGCAGTCCGAGGATTTGAGGAGGCGGTGCTGGCCCTGGTGCTGAACACTGCTGTCCAGGGTGCTGATTGGTGCAGGGGAGAGAGGCGCGAGATTCAAACTTCCTGCGCTCCTCTCTCCCCTCCTCTTCCTGTTCTGCACGAGCACCCGGCAGCATCGTCCAGCACCAGCTCCTGTGTCCCCCTAATCGCCATCCATCACCCTCCTGCACCCATCGCCACCCAGGTAGGTTAGGGTCAGTGAGGGAGAGGCATCGTTAGGCAGGGAAAGAAGGGAAAAGTTAGTTAGGAAAAAAAAAAAAAAAAACTTTTAACTTTTACACACAACTTTTTTTTTGATCCATCTATCAGACCCCAGACCCCCCCCTGCCACTTGCCCCCCCCCTACCAGCCCCCCACCACCACCAGCCCCCCCACCCCCTCCACCCATCCCCCCACCACTCCCCCCAACCCCCCCCCCCCCCCCACCACCACCACTAGCCCCCTCACCACCACTTTTTTTTCTGCGTTCGCTGACTGGTCGGCACTTTTTAGCGTCCGTCCACTGTTAGCGCATCGCCTGCCCCACCGCTGATCAGCGTTGTACCGCTAATCAGCAACTTTTTTTTTTCCCTAACACTTGCCCTTTTTTCCTTTTTTTAGTACGCGAACACCCGTTGCCCCCACACACACGCACATATAATAAAGTTTTACACACACGCACACCTACACGCACACACACCCATGGCCCGCCGGGTGTTCTCGGCCGAGGAGGCATATGCCCAGATTGCCTCCGACTCCGAGAGCCCCAGTGAGGATGAGGATGACCCCACATTCCTCTTATCATCAGCATCCTCCTCATCATCATCGGATGACGATGAGCCACCAAGGCGGCGGAGACGCCGCCAGGCGGAGCCAGGGGCCGCACATGCTAGGGATCCTGTGGCCCACCCTAGTACGAGCCGCCCTGGGGTTCGTACTGGTTTCCCGGCCCACCAAATAAGTTCACCGGAGACCCCTGCCGATGAACTTAGCTGGTGTCCCCCAGTGGACTTTGAGCCTGAGATTCCGGATTTCGCTGGCAATCCTGGAATCCAGATTCCCACAGTGGGGTTTACTGAAATTGACTATTTTAGTTTTTTTTTCAGTAACCCACTGGTGAATTTGATGGTGGAGCAGACGAATCTGTACGCCCAACAGTTCGTCGCTCAAAACCCAGGCTCAGTTTTGGCTAGACCCGGTGGCTGGACGCCGGTCAGTGCAGCCGAAATGAGGACATTTTGGGGCCTCGTGCTGCATATGGGTCTAGTCCAAAAACCCAGTGTCAGGCAATACTGGAGTGGGGACGTCCTGTACCAGACCCCACTGTACAGTATGGTCATGACACGCTCCCGGTTTGAGGCCATCCGGAAATGTCTGCATTATTCCGATAATGCAGCATGTCCACCCCGAGGTGATCCTGCCTATGACCGGCTGTATAAGATACGGCCTGTCATCGATCACTTTGGGGCCACATTTCAGCAGGCCTACGTACCTGGAAGGGAGGTCGCGGTTGATGAGTCGCTCATTGCGTTCAAGGGGAGACTCAGTTTCCGCCAATATATTCCCACAAAGCGAGCGAGGTATGGCGTGAAGCTATACAAAATTTGTGAGAGTACCTCAGGGTACACTTACAAATTTCGTGTGTACGAGGGGCGAGATTCCCGTATTCAACCCCCAGAATGTCCCCCCACTCTGGGTGTTAGCGGGAAACTCGTGTGGGACCTTATGTACCCACTGCTGGATAATGGTTACCACTTGTACGTGGATAACTTTTATACCAGCATTCCCTTGTTCAGGTCCCTTGCCGCCAGATCTACGTTCGCTTGTGGGACCGTGCGGAAAAATCAGCGCGGCCTCCCTGCCTACCCCCTCCAGGTACCTATCCCCAGGGGTGAGACCCGTGCACTTACCAGTGGAAACCTGTTGCTGGTCAGGTATAAGGACAAGAGGGATGTCCTTATGCTGTCCACAATCCACGGTAACGGCACCACCCCAGTCCCTGTGCGAGGTACCGCGGCAACGGTCCTCAAGCCCGATTGTATCGTCGACTACAATCGGTATATGGGAGGAGTTGATCTCTCGGATCAAGTCCTCACGCCATATAACGCCATGCGCAAAACCCGGGCATGGTACAAAAAAGTTGCGGTCTACTTGGTGCAGGTTGCCATGTACAACTCTTTTGTACTATCCCGAAGCGCTGGCAGCACAGGGACATTCCTCCAATTCTATGAGGCAGTCCTCAAGGACCTGATCTTTTCGGACCGGGAAAGAGCAGGCCGGAGTACCTCGGGAACTGGAGGCGCCCGGATCGTCCCTGGCCAACACTTTCCAGGTGTGGTCCCCCATACTGGAAAGAAGGGACGAACCCAAAAAAAGTGCAGAGTGTGTCGCAGGAGGGGGATACGGAAGGACACCACCACTCAGTGCGACACGTGCCCCGATCATCCGGGCCTCTGCGTTATCGATTGCTTCAGGGAGTATCACACTTCCATGGAGTACTAAATTTTTATAATCCCCAACAGTTCACTAGAGAACATAAAACACTATGGCTCTCAGACTTTGGAGACACGAAAACTATTTTTCTTTCCCCCAAAAATATTAGTTTTAGTGCAGGCATCCTCAAACTGCGGCCCTCCAGATGTTGTAAAACTATAACTCCCAGCATGCCCAGACAACCTACAGCCATCAGCAGGGCATGGTGGGAATTGTAGTTTTACAACATCTGGAGGGCCGCAGTTTTAGGATGCCTGCTTAGTGTCTCCAAAGTCTAAGAGCCATACATATTGGGCATCGTCGCGTGCGTAAAAGTCGTCGCTATAAAAATAACTTTTGACCAAACGCCTCGGATGAACGGTGTTAAAAATATAAAATAAAAACGGTGCCAAAACACCTATTTTTGGGCAAAATTTCAATTTAAATCCATTTTGCCGGTAATAAAGCAAGGGTTAACAGCCAAACAAAACTAAATATTTATTGCCCCGATTCTGTCGTTTGCAGAAACACCCCATATGTGGTCGTAAATGGCTATATAGCCGCACGGCAGGGCATAGAACGAAGGGAACGCCATACGGTTTCTGGAAGGCAGATTTTGATGGACAGTTTTTTTTTTTGACACCATGTCCCATTAGAAGCCCCCCCTGATGTAGCCCAGACTAGAAACTCCAAAAAAGTGACCCCATCTAAGAAACTACACCCCTCAAGGTATTCAAAAGTTACTTTACAAACTATGTTAACCCTTTAGGTGTTCCACAAAACTAAATAGCGAATGTAGAAACAATTTTAGATTTTAATTTTTTTGTTACATTGCCTCAAAAAAGAGTAATATAGAGCAACCAAATATCAAATTTACCCCAAAAATAGTCCCAAAACAACAACCACCTTATCCCGTAGTTTCCTAGATGGGGTCACTTTTATGGAGTTTCTACTCTAGGGGTGCATCAGGGGGCTTGAAAGGGTACATGGTGTAAATAAACCAGTGCAGCAAAATCTGCCTTCCAAAAACCATATGGCGTTCCCCTTCTTCTATGTCCTGCCGTTTAGCCAAATAGTAGTTTACCACCACATATGGGGTGTTTCTGCAAACTACAGAATCAGGGCAACCCATTTTGAGTGTTGTTTGGCAGTTAACCCTTGTTTTACTCCTAGAAAAAATTGATTATATTGGAAAATTTTCCAAAAAATTGAAATTTCATAATTGTTTCTCCATCTGCCATTAACTCTTGTGGAACACCTAAAGGGTTAACAAAGTTTGTAAACCCAGTTTTGAATACCTTGAGGGGTGTACTTTCTTAGATGGAGTCACTTTTTTGAAATTTCTATTCTAGGGGTGCAACAGGGGGCTTCAAATGGGACATGGTATAAACAAAACCAGTCCTGCAAAATCTGCCTTCCAAAACCCATATGGTGTTCCCCTTCTTCTATGTGCTACCGTTCGGCCAAACAGTAGTTTACGACCACATATGGGGTGTTTTTGCAAACTACAGAATCAGGGCAACCCATTTTGAGTGTTGTTTGGCAGTTAACCCTTGTTTTACTCCTAGAAAAAATTGATTATATTGGAAAATTTTCCAAAAAATTGAAATTTCATAATTGTTTCTCCATCTGCCATTAACTCTTGTGGAACACCTAAAGGGTTAACAAAGTTTGTAAACCCAGTTTTGAATACCTTGAGGGGTGTACTTTCTTAGATGGAGTCACTTTTTTGAAATTTCTATTCTAGGGGTGCAACAGGGGGCTTCAAATGGGACATGGTATAAACAAAACCAGTCCTGCAAAATCTGCCTTCCAAAACCCATATGGTGTTCCCCTCCTTCTATGTGCTACCGTTCGGCCAAACAGTAGTTTACGACCACATATGGGGTGTTTTTGCAAACTACAGAATCAGGGCAACCCATTTTGAGTGTTGTTTGGCAGTTAACCCTTATTTTACTCCTGGAAAAAATTTATTATATTGGAAAATTTTCCAAAAAATAGAAATTTCAAAATTGTTTCTCCATCTGCCATTAACTCTTGTGGAACACCTAAAGGGTTAATAAAGTTTGAAAAAACAGTTTTGAATACCTTGAGGGGTGTAGTTTCTAGAATGGGGTCATTTTTGGGAGGTTTCTATTATCTAAGCCTCACAATATGACTTCAAACCTGAACTGGTCCATAAAAAGTGGGATTTTGAAGATTTCTCAAAAATTTCAAAATTTGCTTCTAAACTTCTAAGCCTTGTAACATCCCCAAAAAATAAAATATCATTCCCAAAATGCTACAAACATGAAGTAGACATATGGGGAATGTAAAGTCATCACAATTTTTGGGGGTATTACTATGTATTACAGAAGTAGAGAAACTGAAACTTTGAAATTTGCTAATTTTTCAAAATTTTTGGTAAAAAATGTATTTTTTTATGCAAAAAAAATAACTTTTTTGACCCAATTTTAGCAGTGTCATGAAGTACAATATGTGACGAAAAAACAATCTCAGAATGGCCTGGGTAAGTCAAAGCGTTTGAAAGTTATGAGCACTTAAAGTGACACTGGTCAGATTTGCAAAAAATGGCCCGGTCCTTAAGGTGAAAATGAGCCCGGTCCTTAAGGGGTTAAGTTTGCGGAAGTCCCATCTGGCTTGGGTATTAATACTATCGGACTGGCCCACTCACTTTTAGACTCCTCAATGACATCCAGCCGCAACATAAGTTGCACTTCCTCAGAGATGGCTTTTCGCCGAGCCTCGGGTACTCGGTATGCTTTTAGCCGTATTTTTGCCTGAGGCTCGGTGACAATGTCATGTTGGATTACGGAAGCGCGTCCAGGGAGGTCTGAGAACACATCCGTGTTCCGACTAACAAACTCCCTGGTTTCCTGAGCCTGTTTAGAGGTGAGGCTGTCAGCAATTTTTATTGTGGCAACCACTTCCCTTGCATCAGACTTAGGAGCCGGAACCTCTTGTCCAAGAAAGCCCGGTCGCGGGCTGTCTTCCGTACAGGTTTCCCTATCCTTCCAAGGTTTTAGCAAATTAACATGGTAAACCTGCTCCGGCTTTCGCCTCCCTGGCTGGTGTACTTTGTAATTTACCTCTCCTATTTTTTTCACGTACCTCGTAGGGCCCCTGCCACCTGGCTAGGAACTTACTTTCCACTGTCGGAACCAGAACCAAAACCCGATCACCCGGTTAAAGTTCCGGACCCGAGCCTGCCGATTATAGATCCGACTCTGGGCTCGCTGAGCGGCCTCCATATGTTCCCTGACAAGAGGCAAAACGGTCTCTATCCACTGTTGCATCTTGGTAACATATTCCAGGAAGCTTTTATGCGGAGTGGGTTGTTGTTCCCATGCCTCTTTGGCTACGTCCAACAAGCCACGAGGATGTCTGCCATATAGCAATTCGAAGGGCGAGAAACCAGTAGAGGCCTGGGGCACCTCTCGCACTGCGAACATGAGATAGGGCAGAAGAAGGTCCCAATCCTTTCCATCTTTGGTCACCACCCTTTTTAACATGGTTTTTAGAGTTTGATTAAACCTTTCCACTAGTCCATCCGTTTGTGGATGGTACACGGACGTCCGTAACTGTTTTATACGCAGCAACTTGCAGAGTTCCCTCATGACCTTGGACATAAAAGGGGTCCCCTAGTCAGTCAGGACCTCTTTAGGTAGCCCCACTCGGGAGAACATCTCCATTAGCTCTTTAGCTATAAGTTTCGCAGAAGTATGTCGCAGTGGCACTGCCTCCGGGTACCGAGTAGCCGGAGGCAGTTGGTGTCCCCTGGTGGACTTTGGTACAGGACCTACTAGGTCCATAGTGATTCGCTCAAACGGTACCTCAATGATCGGGAGGGGTACCAAGGGACTGTGAAAAAGGTGATGGGGGCTAGTTGCCTGGCAGGTCGGGCAAGACTTACAGAACTCATCCACCTCTTTAAACACACTGGGCCAGTAAAACTGTTGTAGTATCCGGTCCTGTGTTTTCTGCATTCCCAGATGACCCTCGAGAACATGCTGGTGTGCTAACTCTAACACGAGTTTGCGATACGCCTGAGGCACCACCAACTGTTCAATGGATTCACCTCGCAGCTGATTTACCCGATACAACATATCCTGATGGACCACAAAAAAAAAAAAAATTATCCCCAGAGACATTGAGGTCTGCCAGCTCAGGCCCCGACAGCAAGTCCTCCATGTCTCCCACCATTATACTCAGTGGGGTTGTCTCCTCCTCTTCCACCGAAGTGGCGGTCACCCCTACCGCGGGACTCAGGTTCCCAGGGTTCTGGTCTCCCCCCTGAGCCGGGCCATTCTGCTAGGGTTACACCTGTATCATGCATATCAGTCACCCTCGGAACCGGCCACAGTGCCGTGAAACCCGGGAAGTCTCTCCCTACTATAAGTTCATAGTGGAGGTGGGTTGCAACAGCCACCTCGTGGATCCACCTGCCGGAAACTGTAGACAGAGACACCATAGCAGTAGGATAGTCTTTTAAGTCCCCATGGATACACATGACTCCAACCTTACGGCCGGTGTACTCAGCGGAGCGTACCAGGGAAGCCCTTACCAGGGTCACCAGACTTCCTGAGTCCAACAGAGCCTCCGCTGGAGTGTCTCCCACCTCAACCTGGCACAGGAGGTTCAGAGACTCCGAAGCACCCACTGCACACAGTTTCCTGGCATATAATGATTGACGGAAGCCACAGTTCGTGTCCATGGGTTCCTCCTGAGGTGGACAGTCTGCTCGAACATGACCTGGCTCCCAACACCGCCAGCAGATTATTG